>NC_091977.1:423299851-424006351 GCF_044704955.1 Pristiophorus japonicus
CCTCTCACGTTAGCTGTTAGAGTAGGGTTCATAGACCTGAATCCAACTGAACAGAAAACCATACAGATACACAATTATTACAGAGATCTTTTATTTAACCATTAACACACGGATTGAACAAGAACCCATTTTAACCTGTCCTAGAGTGTTCAAGTACTCAGTGGCCAAACCAACAATCTCTTGAAGTCTGTTGAAATCTTACCTTGGCCGACTGCAGCATAAAACTAGGTATTGTGTCAGTTCTTATATTTTTTGTATTCAGATTCCTCTCGTGGATTTCACAAGTACAACTCAATGATTGGCTCGTTGTGATCCGCCGTGGATCTGTCCTCCTCTGCAACATGGTGGTTTGCAGGATTAACAGGGTTTGCAGCTCGCCTGCACATACGTTGGAGGTGTCCCATTGTTCCACAGTCCTTGCAAACGTACTCTTTGAAACAGCTTGAAATGGAAACGTTGATCATCCTTGTAGTGCTAACAAGGTGTTAATGTCCTTGCATTCATCACCCTTGATGGTGGACTCTGAGACATCTGCGGACGTGCAGCTGCAGGCATGTGTGACCTGCCCTGTACGTTGCAACTTGAAAACAACATCACTTTGTTCACAGTACTTGTAGCAGCACTCGTGTGCTGAGAGATTTGCTTAGTATTGTCACTGGTGGCAATAAACGCCTGGGCTATCACTATGGCATTACTCAAGGCTGGGGTCTCTACAGTCAAAAGTTTGCGAAGTATCACTTCATGGCCAATGCCAAGTACGAAAAAGTCTCTGAGCATCTGCTCCAAATGTCCTTCAAATCTGCAATGTCCTGCAAGGCATCTTAGCTTGGCGACGTTGTTCGCCACTTCCTGGCCTTCAGACCTTTTGTAGGTGTAGAACCGGTACCTCGCCATCAGAACGCTTTCCTTCGGGTTCAGATGCTCCCGGACCAGTGTACACAAATCATCGTATGATTTCTCTGTGGGTTTTGCTGGAGTGAGTAGATTTTTCATGAGGCCATACGTTGGTGCCCCGCATACAGTGAGGAGAATCACCCTTCGTTAGGCAGCGTTCGCTTCTCCTTCCAGCTCATTGGCCATGAAGTATTGGTCGAGTTGTTCCATGAAGGTTTCCCAATCATCTCCCTCCGAGAATTTCTCCAGGATGCGCACTGTTCTCTGCAGCGTTGGGTTCGTTATCTGTATCTCGTCGCCAGTTTTTATATATGAATAAAGAGTCTGACTGGATACTGTGAGCTCAAATTAAAGTGTGACCATAGTCTTTTATTGCAGGTCTCCAGAGTGCCTCTCCAGCATGTGAGGCCTCCTTAAATACCTGTGCTCACAAGGGATTGCGGGATCCCTTGGGATGCCAGGGGATGAGCCCTCTGGTGACTGTTCAAGGTATATACAAATTTACATACATAACGCTGAGGAATGCCAGCACCTCCCATCTCCCTGGAGCCACTCTGTTGCCGATGGGGCTGGGCCTTAGCAACCAAAGCACGATGTAAAGGGGCACCTTGCTGGCCTGCTTTGGCACCGTCACATCCCCTTGGGACAGTAGGAAATGCAGAAAGTATGTAGGCAGGCATGGACTGCCTCACTTGCCCAAGCTGCTACATGATCAAGGGTATGCGCCACATTCTCTGGAACTCCATTATCACTGCTCGAGGCCACCAGCCTCTGTGTGTGGGCAATGATGGCCTCGCTGGACTTGCAGTGACAATCTGTGACTCTCCCGCCGTCACTGTCACAGTGAGCTTGTCGATGCCTGTGGGGATCCATCTCAGTGCATCAATAATCTCATGGTTCATCTCTGTGTTTGCCCTGGACATTGTGATCAGGTCCAATTCTAGGTCTGCCTGTCTGTTAGCAGTGCAACTTTGCTGACTCACCCTCCAGAAAGCTGGCCTGCGGGATTCCACCACAGCACTGTGTCGCTGGGCCCAGGAGTCTCTGAGTCCTCAAATCCCAGGAATGCAGCCTCATCCCCAGATGAACTCAGTCCCGATGGGACATCAGGTGACCTGGAGTGCCCTGCCGGAGCTGTCTCATCCATGTCGTTGTCCTCTAAACCATGGCTTGACATAGAGGGTTCCCTTGAGGGATGCAGCGCCTCTGGCTGGTCATCTGGAAGTAGAAAGCAACAGATGAGAGGTTAGCAGCAGGGGAGGGGGCAGGGTTTGATCTGATTGCTTTAATGAGGTAATGTTGTTATCAACTTAAAATAACATCATGCACAGTGACCTGAGGCGTTGGTGCTGCAATTCATGGAGCCTCGCACCCAGCCAGTCCAGGAAGATAATGGCCTGGAAATCCTGGCCTCCCGGAGTGTCAACGGACCCGGGAAGGCATCGGAAAAGCCGGTTTTCAGTACACAATGTGCATGCGCTGAAAACCGACTTTTCCAATCTGTTCATTTCTGGCTTGACAGATCATCCACATATTGCGAGTGAGGACATTTGTAAGGGCAAGATTGCGGGATTTACGCATATCTTGCCCAGCAAATGTCCTCAAAACTCTTGCGCCTGATAAAAACAGGCGCATAGCCTACTTTTACAGGTGTAAGAGTTTTAAAACACACAACAACATATTTAAATAAAATTTTAAAAACACTTGTTATTATTAAAAACCCTCCCCAGGTAAGTTTATTTTAAACAATAATTAAAAAAACTTTTTTTAAAAATTGCAAAATATATATTTTTTAAATACATAAATAACTTTAATTTAAATTAATAAAAATATGTTGTGCAATTTATTCTATCTTTTATTATTGTTATTAGTATTCTGGGGGGATTTCTCGTTCATAATAATGGAAACTTACGGAGTTCCCATTATTATGAATGAGAATATACTACACCTGATTGGCTGCCCAGAGCCATGTGACTCCAACTCCAGGCCTGCGCACGTCCTGACGTGCACGCACTGCGACGTGCAGTCAGGAGAGGCCTCAGGACTGGGATCTCGTGTGGCTGCAGAGCTTCAGGTAGGTGGCAATTGTTTTTCTAAAATCCATTCGAATGCCTGCGGGAAGGAGAAACCGGGATTTCTGGGCCAATAGCCATCTGTAGAGCTATTTAGAAACTGCATTAAGTCATTGCTACATCTGTATTTGTTACAAGTAGAGAGAAAGCATTTATTTTTGGACCACGACTACATTTGCATATTTATATATAAACCTGCTATCCACAGTAAATTGAAACAATTCACCACTGATTTATAGTCAAAAATGTCAATAGAAAAGTATATACTCTTCAAAACTTATAATAATTTTCACTTTAAATGATCAGTATTTCAATGTATTATTGCAGAATCATCTATGAAAAAAAAATGTCCTTGTAAACTTAAAAACATTGTGTAAGAAACTGGATTCACTGATGATTCATAAAAAAAACTAGGAGCAATCACAGAATATAATTATTCCAGTTATATCTTTAATGTTACTTCCATCGCAAAAGCGATTGGAGAAAAGGAATTTGCATTTAAACAGCAACTTTTACCATCCTCAGGATGGCCCAAAACATATATAAGGTGGCATTAGGCCCCTGGAAGCAGCAGTAAAGTATTTGAGTACCCTAATGGAAAGAAAGGGCCTTGTACCATCCTTCTTTCCCTCAAGTTGTCCCAAAGCCTCAGTCTTGGCTGAAATCTTCAGTGGAGGTCCTTTTCTGCTTCTTCATCCTGCTGGGAGTCCACTGTGCATTCAGAATAAACCGTGAGCCAGGATAATGGTTAGGGGTTTGGGTGGATCTGGAGGGGCTGGCTGTAGTCCCGCCCGATTGGAAACTCACCATGAAAAGCAGAATCCCACTACATGTTCAAGTCAGGATGGTGTGTCAGTTTGATATGACTGTGTTTCCATGACTATCTTGCTCTTGTGCTTCTCTCAGTGGTAGTGGTTGAGGGCTGGGAGATGTTGTTGAAGTCATTATGGTGATTTTCTGCAGTGCAAGAATATATACTGTAGCTACAATATTCTGGTGGTGGAGAGGGTAGAAACTTGTCTGGTGGTATGGCATGCCGATCACGTGAACTCTTCTGTCCTGGTGTAGAGCTTCTTGAATTGAGTATTGCAGCTGCAGCTATCCAGGTGAATGGTGAATTTTCCATCACACTGCTGCCTTGACCCTTATAGATGGGGAAGAGGCATTCCGGTGACAGAAAAGGAGCTATTTACCAGAGTATCCAGTCTCTGCCCAGCCCTTGTAGCCCTGGTATTGATCTTGCTGGTTGAGTTAAGCTTCAAGTTAGTGAAGACCCTTAATGGTGAGAGACATAGCAATGGAGATGCCATTGAAGGTCAGCGAGATGTGATTTGGCTTGTTCTTGATTGAGTTGATCATTACTTGGCAGTTTTGTGGTGTAAATTTTAACTGCCACTTCCCAAGCCTGGATATTGTCCGAGTCCTGCTGCAGGCTGGCCTATCGAAGGAGTTGTGAATGAAGCTGAACATTGGGGACTCATAAGTCTTCAGCCCCACTCCTGACCATGTGATGAAGTGAAGGTTATGGATGAAGCAGCTGAAGATAGTTGGGCCAAGAACAGTGGCCTGAGATGAGAAGTGGTGTTTCACAAAGATTGGTGCTGGGACCACTGTTGTTCACCATTTACCTAAACGATTTGGACTTGGGAATTGGAAGCACAATTAAAAAAATTGCAGATAACACTGAATTGGGGGGTGTAGTTAATACAGAAGACTGTGACAAAATACAGAAAGGCATTAATACACTTGGAGAATGGGTATGTAATTGGGAAATGAACTTCAATACAGATAAGTATGAGGTGGTATATTTTGGTAGGAAGAATAAGGAGACCACACACTCCTTGAAAAATAAGTGTCTAAATGGGGCAGAGGAACGGAGGGATCTGGAGGTATAGATACATAAATCACTAAAAGTAGCAATGCAGGTTAATAAGGCTATCAAAAAGCAAACATGGTGCTGGTGTTCATTTCTACAAGGGATAGAATTGAAAAGCATGTTACACTTGTATAGAACCTTGGTTAGACCACACTTGGAGTATTGTGAACAGTTCTGGTCTCTATATTATAAAAAGTATATAGAGGCACTGGGGAAGGTGCAAAAAAGATTTACTCAAATGATACCAGAACTGAGATGTTATACTTACCAGGAAAGATTGATCAGGCTGGTTTCTATTCTCCAGAGAAGAAAAGGCTGAGGAGTAACCTGAAGGGTTTAATAGGGTAGACATAAACAAGATGTTTCCACTTGCAGGGGAGGCCAGAACAAGGGGCCACAAATATAAGTTAGTCACTAATAATTCAACAGGGAATTCAAGAGAAACTTCTTTACTCAGAGAATGGTTAGAATGTGGAACACACTCCCACAAGGAGCAGTTGAGATGACTACATAGATTAATTTAAAAGGAAGCTAGATAAACACATAAGGGAGAAAGGAATAGAAGGATATGTTGAAGGAGTTAGATGAAGAAGGGTGCAGGGAGGCTTGTGTGGAGAATAAACAGTGCCACGAACCTGTTGGGCCAAATCACCTGTTTCTGTGTGGTAAATCCTGTGTGATTCTGTAGCAGTGTCCTGGGGCTGTGCTGATTGGTTTCTGACAATCACAACCATCTTCCTATGTGTCAGTTATGACTCTAGCCACTGGAGTGTTTTACTCCTTGACATCTCCACCCTGCCCCTCCCACATTGACCTCAGTTCTGTTAGGGCTCCTTGATGTCATGCTCAGTCAAATGATGCCTGGTTGTTGAGGGCAGCTATTCACTCCTCTTCTCTATCTTGTATCCACATCTGGATCAAGGCTTTGATGAGATCTGGAGCCAAATGGTTCTGGTGGAACCCGAAATGAGCAACAGTGAGTAGGTGCTACTTGATGGCACTATTGATGACTCCTTCCATCACTTTGCTGTCGATTGGGAGGAGGCTGATAGGAATATAATGGCGGTTAATTATAGGGCTTGTACAATTAATCTGATAAGCAATCCTGGTGTAAGTGGGCTGGAATTGCAGCCCTGGAAATTCAGAGCCAAAGGCCGGAATTTGCCCATGAAAAAGCAGGGCAGTTAAATTGATAATAATGGAGTTTCCAACCTGATCCCTCCCCCCCCAACGTGCCCACTTCCGGTTTTGCCGGAGGCGTGACGGGAGGGGTGGGTGACCAACCCGCTCTGACGGGACGTTACCGTAATTTAAATATTGCAATGAGGCTGGAAGTCTCTTTTTGCACATACATTTTGAATTTAACAGCCTGTGGACAGGTTTCATGCAGTTCGTGAAACCCGGCATTTAAACTGAGCTGGGGACTGCTGCATCCAGGAGGTAAGTGGCTTTATACTTACCTCCTGGATCCAGGGTCCCTGACTAACCCACCCATCTCCCCCCCCACCGTGATCGAAGGCCCCACCATGAATATTATGTTTTGATGTGTGTATCGTCCTGGTACCTTAAATGTAATGTAAGCACAATGGTACACCACAGAGGGCGCTGTGGTGGGAAACCTGGAAGTACCTGCAACAGGCAATAGAAAAGGCTGACCACCACACCTGAGAGGCACTCTGAGGCTGTTCAATAAAGGACGAAGGTCACAGCAGTTCGATTAACACCAGACCGTGTGGAGTCAGTGATTTGTGTGCTACCTATACCACATTGGCGACAAGGAAGCGGACGAACTCCACGCAACCATGGCTACTCTGGGCTCACTAAAGGATTTTACCTTGGGCAATGATTGGGAGGCCTTTACGGAAAGGTTCGAGTACTACTTCACAGCAAATGACCTGACGGAGGACACGGACGCAATGAGAGAGAAGCGTAAGGCGATATTGCTCTCCAGTTGTGGAGATGAGGTTTACTGTCTCGTCAGGGATTTGCTGGCACCCGGGAGCGCCAGGGACAAGTCATACAAGGAGCTGACTGAACTCATTCGTGACCAGTTGAAACTGAAGGAGAGCATCCTCACGGTCAGATACAAATTTTAGCATCACTGCAGACCTGAGGGCCAGGATGTCACCAAATATGCTGCGGACCTCAGGAGACTCGCGGCGCCGTGTGATTTTGGCGCACACCTTGACGAGGCGTTACGGGATGTTTTCATTATGGGGATCAGCCACGGGGGTCTCCTTTACAAGCTGCTAGCCACGGAACCCACAGTCACTCTGACAAAGGCCATCACCATCAGCCGGACGTATATGACCTCGACTTGCAGCACCAAGCAAATGATCCACACAGTCTCGAACCCGGCAGGCACTGTCCACAGTATAGCGCCCACCACGGACAAAACTGCAGAACGTGGCTCTGCCCGGGGCAGAGAGCACGGACCTTGGGGTCCTGGAACTCAGAGTCCGCTGAGGGGGGTCAATCAAGCAGCACCATGCTGGCGCTGTGGAGGAAGCCATGGGGCTCACCGGTACAGGTTTGCGGAGTATACATGCAATACCTGCCACACGAAAGGCCACCTTCAGAGTATGTGTAAAAGAACTCGGACTCGCCATGTGGCTGAGGAGATGGGAGATGATCCACCATCCAGCGAGGAGCAGGCAGAAGATGATGAGGTGTTGGGACTGTACACGTGTACCGACGATTCGCCTCCATTGATAAAGGAAGTAAAAATCAACGGAGTCCCTGTGAGTATGGAAGTGGACACGGGCTCGGGTCCGTCGTTGATGAGTCGGAGAACTTTTGATAAACTGTGGATTAACCCAGCTGCACGACCCAAGCTGGTCCCGGTCACGGCAAAGCTGCGTACCGACACCAGGGAACTGATACCTGTTCTTGGCAGAGCGATGGTGCAGGTATCCCACGGGGACGAGACGCACGGTTTACCTTTGTGGGTCATTGCAGGCGATGGGCCGACAATCCTTGGCCAGAGGTGGATGGGGACGGTCCGTGGGAGCTGGGAAGACTTCACCACTCCACAGGCTGCTGCTCCCCGGGGTGCTGCCGTGCCCCGGGTTCCCAGAGAGCAGCGCCGACCGAGCTGGAGCTGCAGCCTCAATCCACCCACTGGCAAGCAGAGCAAGCCCCAGGCCCGGACCTCACACAGAGATCCTGCAGCCTCAGCCCCCACAGGCAAGCTGCCCTGCAGAGGCGGGCCTAGTGGGGGGTGGGGGGGTGAGCCGATGGGGTGCTGCGGGCGGGGTGCGAGGGATCCAGGATGGCCGGCGGATCGGAGGGGCCCACGCAGAGGGAGAGTCGGGCGTCGGCAGCAGCTGGAGGTCGGAGGCCGCGGGGGAGGCGGCAAGTGCGGCTGCTGGAGAGGCCACGACGGCCGCAGGAGTGGCGGCAAGTCAGGTGGCAGCGGAGGGGAGCGGAGGCTGCGGTGGCGGAGGGCATCCGGAGCGGCGGAGATCAAGATGGCGGTGGCCTTGTGTCCAGAGCAGCAGATCATCAAAGATGGCAGCACCCCAGGAGAAGCTTCATGGAATCCTCCTGCATCAAAGATGGCGCCTTTAAAAGGAAATGTACCCGGGAGTCTTAAAAGGGCCTTACCATGTGGTGGTCCCCACAAAGGACTTCTGTAAGGCAGAGCGAGTCTAAAATGAGCTATGTTAATGTGAGATGGCGAATTTATAATAAGAATTAATATTTTAATGCTGAATGGCCACTGTATTTGTGAAAAGTAAGGGATATGAAGTATAATTAATGATAAGAGCTAACAAGGAAATCAGGGATCCGTTACCAGTCAATAACTAGTTAATGTACCAGATAACATGTACCACACTAACGCATTGTCTATGCCTACCTGCCTTCCGTTGGACAAGTGTGATGTTATGTGTTGATGTGTGTATCGTCCTGGTACCTTAAATGTAATGTAAGCACAATGGTACACCACAGAGGGCGCTGTGGTGGGAAACCTGGAAGTACCTGCAACAGGCAATAGAAAAGGCTGACCACCACACCTGAGAGGCACTCTGAGGCTGTTCAATAAAGGACGAAGGTCACAGCAGTTCGATTAACAACAGACCATGTGGAGTCAGTGATTTGTGTGCTACATACACCACAATGAGAAATCCGATCACTTTCCCAGGCCTCCCCCCGCAACCACGATCCCATGCCGATCCTGCAACCCCCCCTCCCCCGCCACTGCTGATTCCCTCTCCCTCTCCTGATTGCCGATCCCTCTCCCACTGATTCCTGAATCCACCCGCCCTGTCGATTGCCGACCTCCCTCCTGATTCCCAAACCCGAAAGCTGAAAAAGTTAGCGCCAAGCGCTCATGATTCTCGGGTTTCTGTACATTCAAGTGCTCCACTTTCTTCCTGGAGTTCCACAGGATACAGGTGGGGCGGTGTTGGTGCAGTGCTGCACAATGGCCCATGCATCGCTGCTGCATTCCGAGACTGCTTTCCTCCCTTAAAGGGAAGGGCCATTGCTGCAGGTTTTGCATTGGGAGCAGTTAGCTGGTCCCTGACGGCAGCCGTGATCTGGCCCGATCAGCCACATGCACTGCAGCAAAGTGCCGGACTGAAAGTTTAACAATTTTCCTACCTACCTTGCTAACATCCCCTTTAACTTTTGCCCCCGAAGCGCCTGGCCTCCCGAGCAACACCTCCTGCAGCTGTCGGTGTTGTTGCTCGATGATGCTGCATGGGGCAGAACCGAAGTTCGAGTCTGGGGCGCTACCCGGGCAATACGCACGGTGATAATGACACGGTCTCCGGGTATAGGAGGTCAAGGCGCAATGCGTCACCGCTGCTGCAAACCTCTCGGCCAAGTTAGCGGGAGTCATGCATTTCACCGCGCCCAGTCGGTAAATCATTAGCGCCCCGTTATCGTCCCCCGGAGGCGATAACTGGAGGCACTAAGGAGGCCAACTTATAGGCCAGAATCTTTTAAACTCGATTCATGCTTGAGACTTGTTTGAGCCTGAATGATCGTGTTTTGCAATCACCACCTCAGTCAGAGTTTACCTCGCAGTATTTTAAAGATCTGGGACTTTTTCTTCATCAATCAAAAACATTCTCAGCTCTGCGCATCTTACCTTATTGTTTTGTACCCTAAATCGTGCATTATTCTTGTCACTTTTGAATGAAACCTTCCCAAAATACTGCATTAAATTTTGAAAAGTAATACAGCAATGAAGTGTTTTTAAATATCATATTCAATGCATTATTGGAGAATACTCTTTTTATCCCACTTTTGAGGAGCCTTTGTAAATTCTGCAGTTAATCTTATTCATGCAATAACATTTGTACCTTTAATTTATTAGTTCTTTTTCGTGAAACAAATGGTAACTGGAGTAACTGTTAAAAGGGCAAACAATAATCCACATAAAGCAAATCCAGAGACCAAAATAACAGGTTTTGTTCAATAAAAGCTAAAATGATATTATTTCCATATGGTCACAGATCAAATCAATATGTTTCTCACTGAATTTTAAAAGCTCGGACAATTCACATCAAATGATGAAAAAAATCTAACATTTTGTAATACATTAGAAGCTTCTTAGAGAAAACATTCTTATAGTAAGAAAAATGTCCTATTTATCCACATGTCCATATTAGACAGAGAGAACAAATCAGTGTGCCCAATCTGCTAATAATGTACACATAAACAGGCATGTGCAGCTACATGAACCTCTGCAATAGTCAAGGTACATTTGACTTTCTTATGCTTCAGTCATCAAATCCATAACTTTCATTGATAAACTATGACCATTACTGCAGACTGCATTAATAGACCTAACCTATCGGTGATATCTTCTGTACGACCTCACAAACACACAGGCTCTAAGATGGCTGATAACATTAGGAACCTGTCAGCTGACCTGTTCCCTCTTTATTGTTGTAAACAGCAATGGCTGCAGTCCATTGGGTGGAGCTATATATATATTACACTATCAACATTACAATGCTTGAAATGAGAACCCATCAAATCTGCAATCTCCAATCATGTCTGATCAACTCAATTGTGAACTCTATCCTACCCATTTAATCTCTTTAGGGAAAGTTCAACATAAATACTCCATAATCCCCCAAAATAATCAAGTGAGATATTGCATGTAACATGTAAATAAAGCGAGTATTTATGTCGATCTCCGACTTATCCAAGATGATGCTGCACTTACCCTGTCCAGCACTAAGACCTGCCCGCCAATCACCCCTGTCCTTGTTGGTGTTCACTCCTCATCCCTCAATGCCTCAGGTTTAAATGCTCATCCTCATATTTAAATTTCTCCATGAGCTCATCCCATCCTTTCTTTGCAATCTCCTTCACCTATATATCCACCCCTCCTCCTCGTACTCTCTATTCTTCTAACTTTGGTCGATTGTGAAGTTCTGCCTCTCTGCTCCACTTTCAGACACCTGGGTCTTATTCTTTGGAAACTGTCTCACTAAACCTCAGTTCTCCTATTCTCTCTCCTCCTTTAAAAACCCTCCTCAAAATCCATCTCTTCGACCAAACTTTTGGTTACCTCTCTTAATTTATTTTTCCAGTCTCAGGGACCGAAATTGCCCTCTGCCCAAAAGGGGGCTCACCTACCAATCGTTAAGTGTTCCGGCCACCCCAATTCAGCTCTTTGGGGTTTTTTTTGGAGCAGAGCGGAAGTGCGGGCGGGTCGGAACAGCCATCGCTCCGAGTCATCAGCGCTACGCTGATGATGTCAGCGCGACGCGTCACAACATCCCTCCCCTTCAGTTAAAGGGGAGGGCCGCTATAAACTCTGCAGCCACTTTCGTGGCAAAAACTGGGCCACCAGGGAGGGTTTCAGCTGGGCCAGTGGCCCAGTACCCAAGAGAGGGTGCCGGAGCACATGACCATCATTGTCAGGCCGACCTGGCAGTCGGTCGACAATTAAAATAAAATGGTGGCTGTGGCAGTGTGCCCTCCTCTTTAAGGACGGACGTGCCACTCAGCCACAGGAAGTTTCCCGCAGGGGAAAGCTGTCGGCACCGAACGGCAGCTGAGCCGCTCCCGCGGGGCAATTTCCCACGGGGCAATTTCCCAATTGCACCAGAGAGGGTGCAGAGGAAATTTCCGAGGATGTTGCCTAGACTGGAGAATTTTAGCTATGAGGAAAGATTGGATAGGCAGTGTTTGTTTTCTTTAGAACAGAGGAGGCTGTGTGGAGATCTTATTGAGGTGTATAAAATTACGAGGGGCCTGGATAGAATGGATAGGAAGGAGCTTTTCCCCGAGCAGAGGGGACAACAACCAGGGGCATAGATTTAAAGTAATTGGTAGAAGGTTTAGAGGTGATTAGATGGGAATTTGTTTCACCCAGAGGGTCGTGGGGTCTGGAATTCACTGCCTGAAAGGGTGGTAGAGGCAGAAAACCTCATCACATTTAAAAAGTACCTGGATATGCACGTAAAGTGCCGTAACCTGCAGGGCTACGGAGCAAGAGCTGGAAAGTGGGATAGGGTGGATAGCTATTTGTTGGCTGTCACTGTCATGTATGTAACCACAATGTAACACCACTGTATTACTGTATACACTCAACCTAGATGCACACCTTGATCACAAGGGGTGAACTTGTGGGAGACTCACCTTACCTGATCACTCAGGTATAAAAAGGGAGGTCCCACGCAGGGTCACTCTTTTGGAGTCCTGTGAATAAAGAGTTCAGGTCACAGAGTGACCTTATCCCCAGAATGTGCCTCGTGTGATTCCATACTGTAGAGTAAGGACTTTCCCTTGGCTACGAGAAACGGGAATTCAGTACCCACGAGAATGGCCACTGGTAGCACAGAGGAATGGTACTGTGTTGGGGAAGACTGGGACGATTTTGTCGAGGGGCTTTAGCAAAGCTTCATTATGAAAGAATGGCTGGGGGATGCAGCGGCCGACAAGCGAAGGGCTCATCCCTTGACCAGCTGCGGACCAAAGACTTACGCGCTCATGAAGGACTTACTAGCACCTGAAAAGCCGGCGGAAAAAACTTTTGAAGAACTGAGCAAATTGATCGGTGAGCACCTCAAACCGGTGAGTAGCATACACATGGCCTGACACAGATTCTACACCCACCGACGTCATGAAGGACAGAGCATACCGGACTTTGTAGCAGACCTCTGGCGTTTGACCAGCCTCTGTAAGTTCATAGACGCCTGCAGGGGGGAGATGCTAAGGGACTTCTTTATCGAGGGCATCGGTCACGTGGGAATTTTCCACAAATTAATTGAGACCAAGGATTTGACCTTGGAAGCGGCGGCGTTGATGGCTCAGACTTTCATGGCGGGGGAGGAAGAGATGAAAATAATATACGCACGCAATTCTGCCTCTAACGCGGCGATTAATCAGGGAGTTAACATCATCAATGCGACTCAGAGCCCTGCAGGCAGGCAGGGACAGTCCGAAGCAAAAGGCCCCAGAGCAGGACTTCAACAGAGACAATGGCAGGCTGAACGGGCATTCACGCCATCACAGTGGACAATGCGGCCCGGGATGGGGGCCATTGACACTCACAAATAGGGTACTTAAAAGCAGTCAAAGGGACTGCCTGGCCATAGCCCTTTTGTTCCCAACAATGGAAACTTTAACTCATGCTGGAGGTGTGGGGGAAAACACTCAGCTAGATCTTGCAGATTTCAACAGTTTGTCTGCAGGAACTGAAATCTCAGTGGCCATTTAGCTCGAATGTGCAAGAAGCCTGCAACAAGACTAATATATGAGGTGGATGGACCAGAAGAGGGTTCTTTGAGGTAGGATGACCTTTGGGACAAATCGATAGACGCTGAGGTTCAGCGGGTCCATGTGGCGAATATTCACAGTTCATACACCAAAATGCCACCAATGAAGATGAGGGTTTAATTAAACGGTATCCCTGTACGCATGGAGCCGGATACTGGGGCAAGCCAGTCACTCATGGGCGTTCAGCAATTTGAGAAGCTATGGCCACTTAAAACCAGTAGACCCAAATGAGCACGTGTTGACACACAATTACGGACTTACACGAAAGAAATCATTCCGGTGCTAGGCAGTGCAATGTTGGCTGTCACACACAATGGGCTAGTGCATCGGCTACCGCTTTGGATTGTCCTGGGCAATGGTCCTGCACTGTTGGGGAGAAGCTGGTTAGCCAAGATGAACTGGAAATGGGGGGATGTTCACGCAATGTCATCTGTGGAGTGAAGTTGGTGCTCACAAGTCCTACAACAATTCGATTCACTATTCCAACCTGCTGTCGGGACTTTCAAAGGCACTAAAGTAGTGATACACATCAACCCGGACGCTTGGCCAGTGCACCACAAAGCCAGAGCGGTGCCGTATGTGATGCGGGAAAAGATCGAGAATGAACTGGACCGGCTGTTGAGGGAGGGCATCATCTCGCCTGTCAAATTCAGTGACTGGGCAAGCCCCATCGTTCCCGTACTAAAAGCAGATGGCTCTGTCAGGATCTGTGGCGACTACAAGGCCACCATCAATCGGGTGTCCCGAAAAGATCAATACCTGCTCCCGAGAGCGGAGGACCTTTTCGCCACGCTGGCAGGCGGCAAGCTGTTCACAAAGTTGGACCTCACTTCAGCCTATATGACCCAGGAACTGGCCATCGAATCTAAATTACTGACCACCATCACTGTAAAGTCCTGTCCCCTCAGTACAGATTCACATGAGGCATGTCGTGAAGTCAAGGTCACTCTGGACCTGCACCTTTATTTCACATCTCTGGAATGCTGCACTTGCCTGAGACCTGTCCTTGTATACCTGTCTCTTGTAAGTGCACCCCTGGTGGTAAGGTATGCTGGTGGTTACATACCTCTGTCTGTCCACCAGTGTGGTGCGAGTTCCACATTGTAGTCTGCCTCTGGTTCCGCAGTGTTGTTGGTAAATCTGCTTTTGACTTGGTCTACATGCCTCCGGCAGGTTTTGCCATTGTCCATTTGTACTACCAGTAGCCTGTTTCCTTCCTTGCCCGTTACTGTCCCTGCAAGCCATTTGGGACCCCTGCCATAGTTTAGTACAAACACTTTGTCCCCTATCTCATTCCATCTCCCCCTCCAAATTCTGTCAGACCCTTCCGTGGTCGCCAGGGTTAGCCTGCTGAGTGCGTCGGCACAGTTGTCTGTGCCTGGTCTGTGCCTTATGGTATAGTCGTAAGACGCCAACATGAGTGCCCACCGTTGAATTCGCGCCGAGGCGTTGGCGTTTATTGCCTTGGTCTCGGATAGGAGGGAAGTGAGGGGCTTGTGGTCGGTTTCTAGCACGAACTTGGCCCCGAAAAGGTATT
Organism: Pristiophorus japonicus; assembly: GCF_044704955.1. Taxonomy (NCBI): domain Eukaryota; kingdom Metazoa; phylum Chordata; class Chondrichthyes; family Pristiophoridae; genus Pristiophorus; species Pristiophorus japonicus. The sequence continues at coordinate 423,314,979 of NC_091977.1, forward strand.
GGTGCATCTTTTTGACACCGTACACGCAGGCGAGTGCCTCCTTCTCTACCATTCCGTACCCGCGCTCCGCCCGCGAAAGTGACCTGGAGGCATAAGCTATAGGTTGTAATTTGCCCGCACTATTGACATGTTGCAAAACGCACCCGACCCCATACGCTGATGCATCGCATGTGAGAACTAGCTTTTTACCTGGATCAAAGAAAGTCAAAACACTGTTGGAACACAGAAGTTTGCGTGCCTTATTGAAGGCGCGTTCCTGGGCGTCCCCCCAAAACCAATCGCACCCCTTCCTGAGTAGCACGTGGAGAGGCTCCAGCAGCGTGTTTAAGTTCTGTATAAAGTTCCCAAAGTAATTGAGTAGCCCGAGAAAGGCGCGCAGTTCTGAGACATTCCGGGGCCTGGGTGCCAGGCGAATTGCTTCTGTTTTGGATTCTGTTGGGCGGATTCCATCAGCGGCAATCCTTCTGCCCAAAAATTCAACCTCGGGTGCGAGAAACAGGCACTTGGATTTCTTGACTTGTAGGCCTACCCGATCCAACCGCTTTAGTACTTCCTCCAAATTACGGAGATGGGAGTCGGTGTCCCTGCCTGTGAAAAGTATGTCGTCTTGAAATACAACCGTCCCCGGGATGGACTTGAGCAGACTCTCCATGTTGCGCTGGAATATGGCAGCTGCCGACCTGATGCCGAATGGGCATCGATTGTACATGAAAAGGCCTCGAAGTGTGTTGATGGTGGTGAGTAGCTTGGATTCCTCGGTCAATTCTTGTGTCATATACGCAGATGTGCGGTCTCGTTTTGAGAAAAGTTTACCTCCAGCCAATGTGGCAAATAAGTCCTCCACTCTGGGCAGCAGGTACTGGTCCTGTCGGGAGACTCTGTTTATGGTAGATCTGCAGTCCCCACAGATTCGTACGGATCCATCAGGTTTCATGGCATGGACATCATCCCATTTCCAGTTTAGTTTTGCCAGCCAGCTTCTCCCCAGCAGTGCTGGGGGGTCTCCGGGGACAATCCACAGGGGAAGTCGGTTCACTGTCCCTTTGTGTGTGACAGAGAGCATGGCACTGCCGAGAACTGGTACGATTTCTTTGGTATAGGTCCTTAGTTTGGTGTCGACCTTTGTGAGTTTTGGTCTGTCTCTTTTATGCGGCCACAGTTGTTCAAATTGTTGAGCGCCCATGAGAGATTGACTCACTCCCGTATCCAGCTCCATGTTGACAGATATCCCGTTGAGTAGGACCCTCATCATTATAGGAGGCGTCCTGTTGTAGGAGCAGCGGCCATTGATCGTGTTGACCCGCTGTACATCGGTGTCCCGGGTACTGTCCCCACCGTCTTCTGGTCCGCTTTCCGATCCATCTGATTCATATACTAGCCAAGCTACCGTTTTTTTTGCACATGCGGGCCAAATGCCCTGTATATTCACAGTTCCTGCAAACAGCCTACTGAAATCGACATCCCCTTGACGAGTGCCCAACCCCACACCTCCAGCACAGACTGCTTTTATTGTTCCCAAAGAATGAGCTGCGTCTGGCTGATCTCTCTTGAGCTTCTCTCAGTTTGTAGTTGATTGCTCGCATTGTGGGTTGATGAGGTGTGAACGGCCGTTCCTGTGGTCCTTGATGGCTTCTGGCGCCACTGCCTGCTGTCGAGAGCCTGTTCTCCCGGTTTTGTCTGTGTGTGGGGGTAGCAGCTTGTCTAATGCTGTGAACTCCTTGTTCCATTATTTCGTTAGTTGTCGTACCTGATTGTAAATCAACCTCGTTTCTTCTTCTCCCACTAAGAATGTCTGTGAAACCAGTGCTGCTGCCTCTAAGTTCAGGTTCTTGGTCTCTATGAGCTTTTGGAATATGCCTGCATGGCCTATTCCTTCAATGAAAAAGTCTCTCAGCATTTCTCTCCTCAGTTCATCGGAGAACTCACATAAACTAGCCAACCTCCGAAGTTCCGCTACAAAGTCAGGTATGCTCTGGCCCACACAGCGTCTGTAGTTGTAGAACCTGTGTCTGGCCATGTGTAGGCTGCTCACTGGCTTCAGGTGGTCTCTTACTAGTGTGCTCAATTCTTCAAACGACTTGCTTGCTGGTTTCTCGGGTGCCAGCAGATCCTTCATTAAAGCGTATGTTTTTGAGCCACAGCTGGTCAAGAGATGGGCTCTTCTCTTGTCTGTTTTGTCATCTCCTAACCAGTTTTTGGTTACAAAGCTTTGCTGGAGCTTTTCTATAAAGTCCTCCCAATTGTCTGCAGCATTGTACTTTTCATCTGATCCGTTGTTCGCCATTCTGTGGATTCTGTAATCCCGTAACTCGTCGCCACTGTAAAGTCCTGTCCCCTCAGTACAGATTCACACGAGGCATGTTGTGAAGTCACGGTCACTCTGGACCTGCACCTTTATTTCACAGCTCTGGAATGCTGCACTTGCTTGAGACCTGTCCTTATATACCTGTCTCTTGCAAGTGCACCCCTGGTGGTAAAGTATGCTGGTGGTTACAGGTCATATCTTATTACAGTCATGTATAGCATGTTAGGATATAGTTATATATAATAATGTAAGATACATAACAATCACCACGCACAAGGGACTGTTCGTTTATAACAGGTGCCCGTTTGGCATTCGATCAGCGGCCGCGATTTTTCAATGAAACATGGAAAGCCTGCTTAAATCCATTCCTAGAATGATCGTATTCCAGGACGACATCCTCATCACGGGTCGAGACACCGAGGAACACCTCCACAACCTGGAGGAGGTCCTATGCCGACTGAACCGGATAGGCCTGCGACTCAAAAAGTCTGAATGTTTGTTCTTAGCTCCTGAGGTTGAGTTTTTGTAGAAGAGGGTGGCTGCAGATGGGATTCGGCTCACCGAATCCAAAACAGAGGCGATTCGACGAGCACCCAGGCCCTGCAACACACCGGAGTTGTGTTCATTCCTGGGACTGTTGAACTATTTCGGGAACTTTCTGCCGAAATTGAGCACGTTGTTGGAGCTGCTACATATGCTCCAGCGTAAGGGTTGCGATTGGTTTTGGGGGGACTGTCAGAAACGGGCTTTTGATCGGGTGCGAAACCTACTTTGTTCAAACAAGTTGTTGACCCTGTACGACCCCTGTAAAAAGTTGGTTCTGACATGTGATGCATCGTGCTATGGGGTTGGGTGCGTGTTGCAGCAGGGCAATGCTGAGGGTCAACTACAACCTGCGGCTTATGCCTCCAGGTCACTCTCTGAAGCAGAACGGGGATATGGGATGGTCGAGAAGAAAGTGCTTGCATGTGTCTACAGTGTAAAAAATAATGCATCAGTACCTATTTGGTAGGAAGTTTGAATTAGAGACGGACCACAAGCCATTAACATCCCTGTTGTCAGACAGAAAGGCTGTCAATGCCAACGCATCAGCTCGCATACAGCGATGGGCTCTCACGCTGGCTGTTTATGACTACTCCATCCGGCACCGGCCTGGCACTGAAAATTGCGCTGACGCGCTCAGCAGGCTTCCACTGGCCACCAATGAGGGGGCAGCGGAGCAAAGCGCCGAGATGGTCATGGCTGTCGATGCCTTTGACAGCGCAGGCTTACCCATCACAGCCCGCCAGATCAAAATCTGGACCAACAGAGATCCACTCCTATCTCTGATTAAGAAATGTGTCCTGACTGGGGATTGGGCGCCCGCACACGGAGCATGCCCTGAGGAGGTCAGACTGTTCCACAGATGGATGGATGAGCTCTCCATACAATCCGACTGCCTACTATGGGGCAGCCGGGTAGTTATGCCCCAGAAGGGCAGGGAGGCATTCATCAGGGAACTCCACAGCGAGCATTCAGGCATTGTGCTGATGAAGGCCATTGCCCGGTCATATGTTTGGTGGCCTGGAATTGATTCAGACCTGGAACACTGTGTTCGCAGGTGCACGACGTGTGCCCAGCTGGGTAATGCCCCCAGGGAGGCCCCGCTCAGCCCGTGGCCCTGGCCCACCAGGCCATGGTCACGCGTTCATGTCGACTACGCGGGCCCGTTCATGGGTAAGATGTTCCTTATTGTAGTAGATGCGTACTCAAAATGGATCGAATGCATCATTCTGAATTCATAATGAGTGACTGGTCTTTTAAATTAAACTCACAACTTCATATTTCCTAAACAAACTGACAAAAACCTATATAATGTCAATGTGGTAATAAAGCCATCATTCTGATAAACTAAAGGAAGCGGGACCACATAAGCCGATTCATTTTTCTCCTGTAATGTACAGCATGTTATTTGATTATGAAATGTCCAGAGAGAGTCACTCCATTTATCATTTTGTTCCCATTTAGAAACATAGAAACATAGAAAATAGGTGCAGTAGTAGGCCATTCGGCCCTTCGAGCCTGCACCGCCATTCAATGAGTTCATGGCTGAACATGCAACTTCAGTACCCCATTTCTGCTTTCTCGCCATACCCCTTGATCCCCCTAGTAGTAAGGACTACATCTAACTCCTTTTTGAATATATAATTTAACCTCACGAGGGTTCTTTGTAGCCACTGTGCATGTATTTCATTTCCGAAGAGTCAAATTTCTCCAGTCAATTCTTTTCATGGTCTAGTCTGGTAAACAGACTAATGTATGTTTGTTCCACTGTTTTTAGGATAATAAGTCATAGAAAGCCTCATTTAGTCATTTTATTTGTCAGCATGTTTTGTTTTTTAAAAAATAGGCTAGATTTTCTTACTTAATGCATAATACCAATATAATTAAACAGCGCTCAGATACAGTGATTAAGTTTAATTAATTCATCAGTGACAGTGCAAGAATGTCAACCCGCATTAGAGAAGTTATGGACAAGCTGATCTTTTTGATTGCAGTTTGTGCAATTTAACCAGTAGCATGTTTTTGCAGCCCATTGGCCATAACTCTGTGGTGGATGAGACAGTTTTAGTATGTTCTCTACAGCATTCCTCTTTCTTTTCTGCTACATAGCCACATTAGAAAGGAAGGGATATCAAGGCTCTGAGCACAACTGGCATTTATGTCATGTCCCAAGGATTCTTCCAGCAATGCTATAATGGAAGCCTTGTCCTTTTAATCCTGTGAAGATATCTTTACACTGTTCAATGATATAAGAGGGTAGTATATTCACTGTTTATGCCATTTTTCTGGGGTTTCCACCGATCTTCTAGCAAAATTAAGGCAGAAGATCAGGAGAACCCCCGCAGAAATTATAGGTGACATTGCCATCTATATTTATACTGTTACAATGTTGATCTGCTCATTAGAAAGAGTTTGGAATTAAATGTCAGATAGAACTCTTGCTTAAATGACTTCATAAAATTCAGTTCTAATGACATCATGAACAGGAAGCACAGTGTTCTATTGTTCTAATTCATGACGTCAAAGAATCTTACAGCACAGAAGGAGGCCATTCAGCCCCTCATGCCTGTACCGGCTCTTTGAAAGAGCTATGCAATTAGTCCCACTCTGCTACTCTTTCTCCATAACACTGAGCATCTTTCCTTTTCAAATATTTCTCCAATTCCCTTTTATCATTTTTTGTCAATGTAGGGAAATATCACGTTATCATGTGAGGGTAGAATTCTATGTAGCATTTCTGCTTTCTAGCCATCAGTTCTAAAATATAAAGTAATATAATAAAAGACAACTGAGAAATACCACTAGAAGTTCAGGTATCCCCTTTAGAACATTTAGAATTAAATTAAATTAAAAATATGCCTGAAAGGGTGGTAGAGGCAGAACCGCTCATTACATTTAAAAAATACTTGGCTATGCACTTGAAGTGACGTAACCTAGAAGGCTATAGAATAAGAGCTAGAAACTGGGATTCAGCCAGCACAGACATGATGCGTTGATTGACCTCCTTCTGTGCCATAAATTTCTATAAATCTATGTGGTAATTCAGAAGAATACATTTCCCCTGCTACCAAAAAGGTAAGTTTTTGAAATATACTTTACTTGAATGTGGAGGTGGGAGGAGCAGGAGTACTCCTCCCAACCCCACGTTTAAAGACCACAGGCCACCGCACACCCACCCCCCATCACTGCCACTGCTCCTGACCTGGCTTCCAATTTCCCTCCAGGCACAGCTTCTGATCCTCCTCCCCAGTCTCCAGTTCCCGTGCCCGGCCTCTGATCTCCCAACCTGACACAGCCTCTGATGACCCCTCCTCTCAGCTTCAGATTTCCCCCACCCCCCTCCCTGGCTCCATTTCTTCCTCCCAGGCCCTCCGTTGCCGGAGGGCAGCTGCAATGCCAGCAATGGCCTAATCTTTGTTTAAACTTTGCTGGCTAATGCCTGAGTTCCAATATCAGGGGCGCCTCACCATTCAGGTGTATGGATTCCACCCTGAGCCCCCCCAAATATTTATGCAAGGTGTATCTTGATTCTGGCTCACTTTCTCACCTTTTCAATCTATTTGCACTGAAGTTACACTGTGACTGTACCAAAACAGCCACAGATTATTGGTTCAATATATTTAGAACTTTTTTCTACACACAGCAACCAGAGACATTCTTTCCCCTGATATTTGTATTTTACCCAAAGTTAAGCAGCAGAGTTCACAAAGATGTAATACAGCCATTCCTTCAATTAGTCTGAGACCATTTTGACTGTTTACATCTCTATTTTATTTTAGCAATGAATTACACATGAAGAATGACATTCGTCTGAATTTACTAGATGATGGTACTTTGATGATCCAGAATACACAGGAATCTGACCAGGGGACATACCAGTGCATGGCCAAAAATGTAGTGGGAGAGGCCACAACCCAAGGCGTTTTACTCCGATACTTTGGTGCTCCAAGTAAGAAATCATCCACATTAGCATGTTCTTTATTTCATTCCTGTTTTATTTGTTCAATGTTTTCTTGCTTTCTGTCCTATTTTCACAGCTGTTTTAAATTGAATTGTGAAAAAGCTGTGAATAGCTTTGTATCACGGTTTGGGATCAATTATTTTTTTCTTTATTTATGGAAAGTATTTGAGATTAAATTAGTGTTCTGTTTTAAAATAAAGTGACTTTTGCACTGATTTTAAAATAAAACCATAGGCTGCAGGCATTGAAGATGTGCATTAAAGCCAGATGAGCTACTTTTCATAACATCACAGCTCACTGTCTATTGTAACTGACACAATGTGAGTCAATCATCTCACCCAGGTCTATTAAGGCTGGATGCCCTTATTTATTTTGGGAGAATAACAGTAGTTGAATCAAAATGATATTTGATTACATCTATTAGTTGCTTTGTATGTTCACATGTTGTTAATAAAATAAAGCAATTCATGATTCACTTCTAGCCTCAACTCACCAAATTGTTTTATTCTGTCTTTAGGTAAACAGGAAGAACATATGTGAGGGCATGTGTAAAAGACAAGTGGGATGAATTTGCCTGGCATAACTTTGGTGGAAGATCTGAGGAAACCCCTGAGAAATGGCTTAACTGGATTTGACACCATTTCTCTGTGGATTCCATGGATCTTCTACTGGAGGTATGGCAGACAATCAAGAGAACATCATAGAAATTAATGGTAAAGATGTCCAGGTTAGATTACAAGGGCTCCTGTTGTTACACTATTGTATAATTAGATATTTGCCAGTATGGGATTACTCCTAATTCCAAGAGTGTCCACAGACCTGAAACTTGCAACACATTAAAATGCATTATAACTGCATGCTATCACACAGCCCACAGTTTACTGTCAGTTTACATTATGCTCTTAAAATGTTTGTTTGTTCAGATAGAGCATAAAACACAAGTGTAGTACATGTCTGAATGTCAGTATAAAATTGACATGATTGAGGTTGTTAAAGAAAAATTGTTCACATATTGTCACTAATATTTGAATTCAAACAAAAAAATGAGGAACAAACTTAATATGCAATATTGTCATTGTTTTATATGGCAGCTCTCAAGTAGTTCATGTGAGTAGCTCAATTGGGGTTGCTTGTGATGCCGTTCAACTTGTGAAGCTTGCTGAACTTAGAACGAAAAGTACTTTGTTTACTCTTTCTTTCCTGTTTAATTAAAGTATAAGTGGAGCACATTTTAATTGAAGATGGAGGAAGGTTTAAGTGAATTGCGATGGACTATTCATCCATGTGCAGTCTTGCAGTCATGCCAGATCCTGCCTTCCTCTCTTTCAAGTTCGATTTCACCTGTTTACACATCTGATTTTTGTGGAATATAAATGATGATGCCATTTTTGAATATCAGTGTTTTCATATCAAAGTAATACAATTTGCATAACTTTAAAAAGATGGATCAGGCTTGGGAAGTTAAGGTGTGGCAATGTTTTCAAATTTGATGACATTGAATTTCTTGGATCTTCAATAGGCCCGTATTTAAAGGAATAATGAATAGAAAGTAATTGCTGACTGATCACATTCTCTTTAAACTATCACTTTTGTCAAGAAAAATTCTTCAAACTTTTTTCTGTCTGGGGTTGGAAAATACCAAGCAGTTTCAAGTATCTTTTTCATCACATAAGTAATGCAAGGTCATGTTCCAATGTGATTTATGATATTGTGTTTGTAAAAACAAAAGGGAGATGATTAGCAAGAATGCTTTCATAAAAACAGTGCTATTTTAAAAGGATGATATTGATAATCATCACAAAACCACAGAGATTGCATCTGATCATTTTAACTGGCCTGGTGCGGTCTAAAATGAATGTGCGATAGGGACTCTCAAGAGCTGGGTATTCCACTGCTGTCCCACCCAAAATTGGCAGGATGGAAGTGGGGAAGCATCAAACAAAACCCACCATGCCTGGACATCAATTTCCCTTCCCCTGTTTCTACTGGATAGCTGCGATCTTCCCGTAATGTAAATATCAGCGGGTGACGTGGGTCCTGGGTTTCAATCCGATTTCTCTCCTTTTCGCCATTGCATGTATCAACTCCAGAAGAAAAGTGGAGACAGTCCCTGTGGCAATGAGAGTAAGTCCCCAAATTCGATTCAAGAGGTGGTTGCATAGTGGCCTCCTTCATAATGGCCCTTTTAGCCATTAGCCTTGGCTGAGGCTTAAAAAAATGTGCTGTTGTCCTTTTCGGAGCTTTCTTAGAAGGCCCATTTAATTGGTCAGCCATCTCATCTGGTGTTGTAGCAATGGTCCCGCTGAATCACTTGCAGAATTTTCTATTCCAAATGACCCCAACATAAAGGCGTTAAGACAAGTATATAGCAGTAGGACCCTGCTGTGAAGATCAGAATCCAGCCCTAACAGGTTAACCCTAAAATACTGTACACCTAGTCAACCTAGTTTGGCAGTTAAGGAATGTTAATCAACCATAGTATAGAATATTTAAAATGAGTGTTTTAACGTACCACAATTTTCTGCTCTAGCCAAGCCCAGTTTTGTGATTCAGCCACAGAACACTGAGGTTCTAGTCGGATCAAGTATCACTCTGGAGTGCAGTGCCATTGGGCAACCCCAGCCTCGGGTTACATGGACTAAAGGGAATGGAGAGCTGCTCCTTACGCACTCCAGGTACACCACCACTTCCTCAGGTGGCCTATTTATTCAGAATGTCACCCTCCAGGACCATGGCCAGTTCATCTGTCATGCCAGTAACAATCAGGATTCCATCCAATCCTCAGCGTCCATCATTGTACAAGGTAAGTGTGACTTCACAATGATTCTGGGCTCAAAAAGGAATTTTACAAATTGGGAAATTTGTACTGATTTATTTTTAAAGTATGAAAAATGTACTTACAAAGATAGATTTTGCGAACTTGGACAGTGGTGTGCAGAAAATCAAGGCCCATCATTCCTTCCCATTCCAACCTGTTTTTCAATTTCCCTGAGACTGCAGGAAAGGCTGCCGACCACCTATTCACTGCCCCATGCAAATGATGGCAGAGGTCCTGACAACTCGGCTGATTTTACTGCCTTCCATTTCTGGAAGGACAGGAGTGGCAGCCATCCCTGGAGCAGGGATGAAAGGCTCCCAGTGCTCTTTTTGGAGCTTCTGCCAGGAGCCCGCCATATGTGAGTAATGAGCCCCGAACCAAGGCGGGTCAAAATCATGGCAGGTTTAAGGCAGTGGGTGACCATTCTCAGGTGGAATGAGTGATACGCAGCCCACTATGGCATTAAAGATTTTGTTTTGGGATTGCAGGCTTGGTGGTTTATGTTTCAAAAGGTTTCTATTGCTTCATCACAACTAATATGACCAGTTAATGCTATTTTAAATGTAACAAACTGTTCACAGCAGTGTGAATCTTGCATTGTCTATCAACTAGTATACTTATGTACTTGGAGATCAGTTCACATGATGCCGGTTAGTTAGTTGATGTCTGACAATAAATGTGTTTCATTGTTGTTTCATCTTAATATTTTCTGACTAATGTGTGTAAAGACTGCTCAGACCTCAGACAAGGTGTGTTTACTTCTTTATTAACATTCCGTGGGATGGCTTTCACAATATTATGATTTAAGATTGTGCCATACTTCCTTTGATGATGATTGGCTAATAGCTCAATCTTCAAAAAATTAACAGTATTAAAACTAGGGGGCTGAATTTGCCCCTCTCCTTAAGGCATCTTACCACCGCAAATCAGCGGCCATGATGCAGAGTGGAGTGGCCGTCAATTTTGGAGGAATGGGCGCTGATAGCCCAATTGCCCTCCCGAGTTTTCCCGGCAGTGCCCCGATGCCCCCCCACCGCTCTGCTGCTGCCGATCCATGTTAACTGCGTCATCAGAGTACGCACCGCCGATCTACCCCCCACTCCCCCCGAAAGCGACATTCCCCTCTGGAAATTTTCGGCCCGTCCAGCGGTGCCAAAACCTGGCATTTCCCAGTGGTCCAGTGAGGTCGTGGCCTTCTGCAACAGCAGTGCGGCTTCCCTTAAAGGGGAGGATGCACTGTCGCTGCCGCCATGTTTTTATTTAGTCCTCCAACTGCCATGTCAGCCCAACAATTATGCCCCCGGGTTCAGCCGGGCTGCCAACAGCCAGCCTGGCACCCCCTCTTGGGTGCCAGGCCACTGGCCCAGCCAAAGCCCTGCCTGGTGGGCTTTAAGATTACGGCGGCTCTCCCCTTTAAGTGAATGGGAGAGTCATGGTGACGCAACGCCGTGATGACATCATCATCACGGCAGTCACTCCGCACCGCCCCGAACTTCCGCCCCTCAAGTGTTGTCACCATCCCCATTAAGCGCGACTTCCAGATCCAAGAAAAAAAACAATAAAGAGCCGAATGTCGCTCAAGAGGTGACCTGAACTGCAGCTACTGTAAAAACCATTCACATGGGTGCATATGCCCCGTTTTGGGCAGGTGGCAATTTCTACCCCTAGGACCTTTCAGGGCTGAGCAGCTTTGCAGCAGTATCAATAAATGTTTGGTGCATTGGATTACATCATCAGGTAGCTTTTATATTATGACAAGATGCTGTGCCATAAGAAACTGAGCAAACAATTGGCTCATTAAGCGGTAATTCTAGTTGAATTTATTGTAAATTAATTATTTGTGCACTATAGCAGGATTGTTGAATACATGGCTGCAAATCAGCTTCAGCTCGTGTCCTAATATCTGGTCTATAAAGCTTTTGTTGAAATTGATGCATTAGTTTGTAATTTTCTTCTCTCACTGGCTTCAATGTTTATCAGGCTGAAGGATTAGGAGTCCCTTTCCTTATTGGTGGATTTAGATCAATGAGATGGTAGCCTTGTTACACCAATAAGGGGGCAGCCTTTATCAATCCTCTCGGCTCCTGAAGTTAAGAACATAAGAATTAGGAGCAGGAATAGGCCACATGGCCCCTCAAGCCTTCAACCTCAATTCCACTTTCCTGCCTGATCTCCATATCCCTTAATTCCTCTGGAGTCCAAAAGTCTATCTATCTCAGCCTTGAATATACTGAATGACTCAGCATCCACAGCACTTTGGGGCAGAGAAGTCCAAAGATTCACAACCCTCTGAGTGAAGGAATTCCTCCTCATCTCAGTCTTAAAAGCCAGACATCCTGAAAGTATAATCCCCTAGTTCTAGACTCTCCAGCCAGGGGAAACAATCTCTCAGCCTCCCATGTTAATCCCCCTCGGAATCTTATATGTTTCAATGAGATCATCTCTCATTCTTCTAAACTCCAGAGAGTATATGCCGAATCTACTCAGCCTCTCCTCATAGGACAACTCTTTGATCCCAAGGGATTAATCTAGTGAACTTCTGTTGCACAGCCTCTAAGGCAAATATATCCTTCCTTAAAGAAGGAGAAAAAAACTGTGCACAGTACTTCTGGCATGGTCTCACCAGAGCCCTGTACAGTTGTAGCAAGACTTCCTTACTCTTGCATTCCTACCCTCGAGCAATAAAGACCAACATGCCATTTGCCTTCCTAATTGGTTGCTGTACCTGCATGCTAACTCTCTGTGATTCTTGTACTAGGACATCCAAATCTCTCTGAACACCAACATTTAATAGTTTCTCGCCATTTAAGAAATATTCTCTTTTTGTACTCTTCTTACCAAAGTGAATAACCTCACATTTTCCTACACTTTACTCCATTTGCCACCTTATTTCCTACTCATTTAACCTGTCTATATCCCTTTGCAGGCTCTTTCTGTCCTCCTCACATCTTACTTTTCCATCTAGCTTTGTACTGTCAGCAAACTTGGATACATTACACTTGGTCTCTTCATCTGATTCATTAATATAGATTGTAAATAGCTTAGGCCCAAGCACTGATCCTTGTGGCTGTTACAGCCTGCCAATCTGAAATTGACCCATTTATCCCTACTCTCTGTTTTGTGTCTGTCAATCAATCCCTTATCCTTGCTAATACCTTACCCCCATCCCCATTAGCCCTTATTTTGCTGAACAACCTAAAAATGTGGCACCTGATCGAATGCCTTTTGGAAATCCAAATATACTACATCCACTGGTTCCCCTTTCTCTACCCTACTAGTTACATCCTCGAAAAAGTCTACTAAATTTGGCATTTTCCTTTCATAAAGCCATGATGACTCTGCCTAATCATATTATGATTTTCATAGAATCATAAAAGTTTACAGCACGGAAGGATGCCATTTTGGCCCATCGTATCCATGCCAGCCAACAAGAGACTATCCAGCCTAATCCCACTTTCCAGCTCCAGGTCCGTAACCCTACAGGTTACGATACGTCAAGTGCACATCCAAGTATTTTTAAATGTGGTGAGGGTTTCTGCCTCTACTACCCTTTCAGGCAGTGAGTTCCAGAACCCCACAACCCTCTGCGTGAAGAAAGTTCCCCTCAAATCCCCTCTAAATCTTCTACCAATTACTTTAAATTTATGCCCCCTGGTTGTTGACCAATCTGCCAAGGGAAATAGGTCCTTCCTATCTAGGCCCCTCATAATTTTAAACACCTCAATGACGTCTCCCCTCAGCCTCCTCTGTTCCAAGGAAAACAAACCCAGTCTATCCAATCTGTCCTCATAACTAAGATTCTCTACTCCCGGCCAGATCCTCAGTAATCTCCTCTGTACCTCTGATTTTCTAAGTACTCTGTTACCATATCCTTAATGATGGATTCCAGCATTTTCCCGACAACTGACATCAAGCTAACTGGCCTGTGACATAGAAACATAGAAAATAGGTGCAGGAGTAGGCCATTCGGCCCTTTGAGCCTGCACCACCATTCAATAAGATCATGGCTGATCATTCACCTCAGTACCCCTTTCCTGCTTTCTCTCCATACCCCTTGATCCCTTTAGCCGTACGGGCCATATCTAAATCCCTCTTGAATATATCCAACAAACTGGCATCAATAACTCTCTGCGGTAGGGAATTCCACAGGTTAACAACTCTCTGAGTGAAGAAGTTTCTCCTCATCTCAGTCCTAAATTACCTACCCCTTATCCTAAGACTATGTCCCCTGGTTCTGGACTTCCCCAACATCGGGAACATTCTTCCCGCGTCTAACCTGTCCAGTCCCGTCAGAATCTTATACGTTTCCTTGAGATCCCCTCTCATCCTTCTAAACTCCAGTGAATACAGGCCCAGTCGATCCAGTCTCTCCTCATATAGTTCCCTGTTTTCTCTCTGCCTCCTTTCTTGAATAGCGGGGTTACATTTGCTACCTTCCAATCCATTGGGATCTTTCCGAATCTAGGGAAATTTGGAAGATCAGAACCAATGCATTCACTATCTCCCATGGAGTTTTTATTTCTCAATGGAATGTATATTCGTTGAGAATTTTGAAATATTTCTTGAAATATTGCAAGTTCAAAACACTACAGCCAACAAGAGAAGAAACAATAACTTCAGAGAGCAGTTTTGGAGAAGCTTGCACAGAACATTGTGTGAAACTAGGGCGGTGGAGCAGACCCAAGATTTTTTAAATTATTCATGGCCCACTCACACATTGTGACATATGGATTTTGTCTTCTGCTCCAAAATATTGAGCATCCTGCTTTATCAAGAAACATAGAAAATAGATGCAGGAGTCGGCCATTCAGCCGTTTGAGCCTGCACCACCATTCAATAAGATCATGGCTGATCATTCCCTCGGTACCCCTTTCCTGCTTTCTCTCCATACCCCTTGATCCCCTTAGCCGTAAGGGCCATATCTAAATCCCTCTTGAATATATCCAATGAACTGGCATCAACAACTCTCTGAGGCAGGGAATTCCATAGGTTAACAACTCTTTGAGTGAAGAAGTTTCTCCTCATCTCAGTCCTAAATGGCCTACCACTTATCCGAAGACTATGTCCCCTGGTTCTGGACTTCCCCAACATCGGGTACATTCTTCCCGCATCTAACCTGTCCAGTCTCGTCAGAATCTTATACGTTTCTATGAGATCCCCTCTCATCCTTTTAAACTCCAGTGAATAAAGGCCCAGTTGATCCAGTCTCTCCTCATATGACAGCCCAGCCATCCCTGGAATCAGTCTGGTGATCCTTCGCTGCACTCCCTCAATAGCAAGAATGTCCTTCCTCAGATTTGGAGACCAAAACTGAACACAATATTCCAGGTGAGGCCTCATTAAGGTCCTGTACACCTGCAGTAAGACCTCCCTGCTCCTATGCTCAAATCCCCTGGCTATGAAGGCCAACATACTATTTGCCTTCTTCACCGCCTGCTGTACCTGCATGCCAACTTTCAATGACTGATGTACCATGCCTTTGTGTTTTTGCCCCCAAAGTGGATAACCTCACATTTATCCACATTATACTGCATCTGCCATGCATTTGCCCACTCACCTAACCTGTCCAAGTCACCCTGCAGCACTTTAGCGTCTTCCTCACAGCTCACACCGCCACCCAATTTAGTGTCATCTGCAAACTTGAAGATATTACACTCAATTCCTTCATCCAAATCATTAATGTATATTGTAAATAGCTGGGGTCCCAGCACTGAGCCCTGTGGCACCCCACTAGTCACTGCCTGCTATTCTGAAAAGGACCCGTTTATCCCGACTCTCTGCTTCCTGTCTGCCAACCAGTTCTTTATCCACGTCAGTACATCACCTGCAATACCATGTGCTTTAATTTTGCACACTAATCTCTTGTGTGGGACCTTGTCAAAATCCTTTTCAAAGTCCAAATACATCACATCCACGGTTTCTCCCTTGTCCACTCTACTAGTTACATTGATTCCAACATTTTCCCCACTACTGATGTCAGGCTAACCGGTCGATAATTACGCGTTTTCTCTCTCCCTTCTTTTTTAAAAAGTGGTACTAATATATTACCCCCAACCCCGTGAACTTTTATCTTGTGCAGTAACCTTTTATGTGGCACCTTGTCAAATGCTTTCTGGAAGTCCAAATACACCACATCCACTGGTTCCCCTTTATCCATCCTGTTCGCTACATCCTCAAAGAATTCCAGCAAATTTGTCAAACATCACTTCCCCTTCATAAATCCATGCTGACTCTGCCTGACCGAATTTTACTCTTCCAAATGTCCTGCTACTGCTCCTTTAATAATGGACTCCAACATTTTCCCAACCACAGATGTTAGGCTAAGCAGTCTATAGTTTCCTGCTTTTTGTCTGCCTCCTTTTTTAAATAGGGGCGTCACATTTGCAGTTTCCCAATCAGCTGGGACCTCCCCAGAATCCAGGGAATTTTGGTCAATTACAACCAATGCATCCACAATCCCTGCCGCTACTTCTCGTAAAACCCTAGGATTCAAGCCCAGGAGATTTATCTACCTTTAGTCCCATTATCTTACTGAGTATCACCTCCTCAGTGATTGTGATTGTGTTAAGTTCCTCTCCCCGTATAGCCCCTTGACTATCCACTCTTGGAATATTGTTCGTAACCTCTACCGTAAAGACTGATACAAAATATTTGTTCAGAGATTCTGCCATCTCCATGTTCCCCATTACTAATTCCCCGGTCTTGTCCTCTAAGGGACCAACATTTACTTTAGCCACTCGTTTCCATTTTATATACGTACTGAAGCTCTTGATATCTGTTTTTATATTTTGTGCTAGTTTACTTTCATAGTCGATCTTCCCTTTCCTAATCATTTTTTTAGTCATTCTTTGCTGGCTTTTAAAAGCTTCACAGTCTTCTGTCCTCCCACTAGTTTTGGCGACTTTCTATCCCCTTGTTTTTAAGTAGTGTGAGTTTGGACTTCGCATCTTTCAGTGAGTACTTTACTCGTTGTGATTGGTCCTGGCTCCTCTGCACTGGGACCAGAAAGTTTATCCTTAAAAATTAATGCAGCTTAAATTGTCACAGAGTAGAATTGTAATTTTAGATTTGCTTTTATTAAAGATAAGAATAAAGATAATGGGGCCGAAATTGGCCACCGCTGGAAACGGAGCGCACCTATCCTGTTTCTGTTGATTTTACCGGCGCGGTTGATGCGGTTGCCTCTTGAGCAAAATTCCGCTCTTTGGCTTTTTTTTCCAGTGGACCGGAAGTCAGTCATAATGGGGGCGGATGTGGGGTGGTGAGCGGAAGTTCACAGTCTAGATGGGCAGAAGTTGGGGGCGGGTGGATTGTCCGCTGATAACGTCATCACGGCGCCACGTCACTACAGCTCTCCCCTTCATTTAAAGGGGAGAGCCTGCACGATTCTTTAAGTTCGGTCCACTGGGCCACCAGAGAGGGTTTGGGCCAGACCAGCGGCCTGGCACCCATGAGGGGTGCCAGGCTGCCTGTTGGCGGCCCAGCTGAACACAGGGGCATAATTGCCGGCCTGATATGGCAGTCGGCTGACAAAAGAAAACATGCCGGCATTGGCAGTAGGTCCTACCCTTTAATGGGAGCCGCACCGCCACTTTAGAAGGACTACAACCTCACTGCACTGGCAGAAAAAAGCAGCTTTTGGCACTGCACATAGGGAGCAAGATTTCTTTTGGCAAAATTTTGCCATCGGGGTGAACATCAGCGGTACGCACTCTGATGACGTACTTAAGATGGATCGGCAGCCGCGGAGCAGTAGTGGGAGGAAGCGGGCCACCGCCGGGATACCGCAGAATTGGAATTTTCAAAATGGTGGCCATTACACGAAAAATCGGCGGCCATTTCATTCTGCATCGTGGCCACTGACTTCCAGTGGTAACAGGCCTTAAGGGAAAGGTCAATTTAGGCCCCAATATTTTGAGTGACATATCATTGTCAATGCAGTGATCAGCATGTCACTGATATTGTTGTCACTTTGATCTCTTATTTTCCAAAAGTGCCATAATAGAAAAATGTACATGCTAAGACCTCAAGTGCTGTAATGGAATTCCAATACTCATTTTAATATTACTGGATCCATGTGTAAAATGCATGTAGGAGATCATCCACATCAAATTGAGGGGAAAAGTTGCTCTGGTCATAAATGTATTTTTCTTGATGCATTTACATGAAAACTGGGACTCATTGAGGCCAATCTGTCATCATTTGTCACTACACATACACATATGATTCATTCTATCAGCTCGATTGGCTAAGAGTGATGATTAAAGTGGTGTATTAACATTTCAAACAATATGTGCTGAGAAGTATCCTGTACGATCTACAACCATGCCAATACTGAAAAGCAGATGGTGTGAGCATTGATTACTTAATTGTTTTTGTGAGAATGTGTAAAGTATGTGTGAGTATAGAGCTGAAGGTGTGCATGAAGGATGGAGAGTGTTTTTGCTTCTATCCTAATATGAGTTAAATGGGTTTCTACATGTTATTAAAAAGCAGAACATTTATTGATGAATTTTTGAAGACTGTTGAAGTTAATGTGTTAGTTGTGACTCAATGGTAGTTTCTTGTCTCTCAGTCAGAAGATTGTGGGTTCAAGTCCCACTCCAGAGATTTGAGCACAAAATCTCAGCTGACATTCCAGAGCAGTACTGAAGGAGTGCTGCACTGTCTTTTGGATGAAGTGTTAAATTCAGGCACTGTCTCGTCTCTCAGGTACACATAAAAGATGCCATGGCACAATTTCAAGGAGGAGAAGAGAAGTCCTGACTAATATTTATCCATCAATCATTATCAAATTGATGTTTGTGGGACCGTACTGTGTGCAAATTGGTTGTTGTGTTTCCTATATTATCACAGTGACTACACTTCAAAAGTACTTAATTAGCTGTAAAACACTTTGGGACATCCTGTGGTCATGAAATGCATTATACTTCCTTTCCTCCCTTTCTCCCTTCCAATCCTTGCACATGCTTGTAGGAGCCGCATATGTTCTAGGTTTAGGAATGCGCTGCACATGCGCGAAAGCCCGGAACTTGCGATCTGTCAAGAATTCTCTTGCGAACCACATGCGCCCCTGGGATATGTAGGCCTTTGCCCACGCGTACCCGGATAGCCCCAGGATTGCAAATCTCCATACCTCCTGGACCACCAGGTTCACGGGCATTTTATTTACGGATCGGAGGCATTTCCCCGCAGGAAGCCTCCAACCACAAATTCAAGGCCAATATACCAGACTGAAAGTCAATGTGATTCAGTACCAATAACATATTTATTCTTCTATGTTGGTAACTATGCATGCCAACCTACAAAACTCAGAAAAGCCTACAAACAGCTACAAAAATGCTGAATAAAAATAGAAAATGCTGGAAAGATTCAGCAGATCAGGCAGCATCAATGGAGAGAGAAAGGTAGGGTTAACATTTCAGGTCTCTCCACCGATGTTGCCTGATCTGCTGCATATCTTTGCAGTATTTTGCTTTTGTATCAAAAAAATTTACACAGCTCTAAAAAAGCTGAGAACAGAAAAATAAATTACAACCGTAAAGCAGCCTGAAAACCAAAATCGAATGGACTCTCATTCTCACCAGATTCCCTTCCTACTGTATTCGTAAAGATTCGACAATCAGGGACTGTAGTGATGGAAGCATGCGAGGAGGGCACCTTATCCCGGTACATTAGCCACTGGATGCTGAAGGAGTGGGATGGGGGGAGGGGTAAGATGCTTGTCCACCAGAAATTTTGGGCCCCAAGCACGGAAAACATATACAAGGGTTCCGACTGCTGTTGTCCGTGTAAAAAGGAAACGCTTGGCATATATGGGTAATAGTGGATGTGAAACTGATTCGATTTAACAATATATCCCGGAAGCCAACTAAAAGTACTGAATGAAGGATAGTAAAGTCAATGTTTAGCAAGCCTGTTTCTTCACTGTGCCCTCCCTTTTAGCTCTGTGGCCTACCCACTACTCTGTATTATTGAACACACACACACATACACAAAAAAAAAAATTACTGGGGGGGAAAATGGTCACATTTGATATTGTAAGTGATAACATGTTTTAGTTTATTATTGAATTTCTTGTCTTTATGAGGCCCAGATGTGCAAAAAACTGTTTTAGTTACACAACTCAACAAACACAGAGCAAAAACTAGTCTTGTAACACAAATCTGTCAGCCCACATGAAGTACAGAGAATTACAAGGGACGTCAATTCATCAGGGACTTGGTATTATAGTCCTTAAAAATAACTGAGCTAGTTGGCAAACTAAGCACTGAAGTCATTTCTTTCTGCAGTTTGCAATTGAGTGCCAAAACTAGCTTATAATACTTGGCCTTAAGCTCAGTAACAAACCAGCCAAAAACCCAGGTGACAAAACTTGGTGCCAAATTAACATTCCACCATCTTACATGAGACCTGCATCACCCAAAGCGAATAACCTATTTTTCTTGCATTGTTGCTAGCTGAGCGTCAGAGGCATTGTGCTGCTAGGGTGAAGGTTATTCTAGGATCTGGAGTAAAGTTGTAAAATTTAGTAGCTAACCTTGTCTGTCACTTTAATGACTAGTGCTCAGGTATTCCCTTTGGGGAAAGTGATCTAAATGCACCTTTAAAGTAGCAAAACATCCCAAGGGAGCAATGAAGGGGTTGAGAAAGGTAATGGCAAGGTAGAGCCTCATGTCATTAATGTGCATGTGGAGGCTAACTCCATATCCATGGATGATGTCGCTAATGGGCAACATTTGGATGAGGAAAAGGAATGGTCCAAGGTGACAATACAAGGGACAAAAAGGAAGGCCATCCTAAAGGTGCATTGACTACAATTGGATATCTAAGAGTGGAACCAAGCGAGTGAATTAGTAGTGAGGTGCGCTGTGATTGACCATGTCGACAGTTACAGAGAGTTGAGGAGCACAGAGTTTTAATGCAGCATGGTTGCCATTTAGGGAATATTTATCATTGGGTTAGAGCCATTCAGTGTTGTGGGAAAGGTGAAAACCTGATTGGAAAGATTCAAACAGAGAGTTGTCAGAGAGAGAGGGCAAGGATATGGCAGGCACAGCATGTTCAAGGACCTTGAAAAGATAAAGGAGGCTAGAGATGGGACAATTGTTAATGAGGACAGAGGGGCTGACAGCAGGTATTTTGAGGAGAAAAGTGTTGGCGGTACTTGTGAGAGAGGGGAAGAATGCCTGAGGAGACAGAATAGTTTACAATGTCACCTGGTGACAGAAATAGGTCCTGATGTCAATTTGAAGCTAATTATTTTTGAAAGTTTCCATATGTTGGCAACTGCTTGGCTCCTCTCATTGCCTTAACAATCTTTCCTTGTTATCTGAACGTCAGAAATAACAGCAGGAATTAACTCATTTTCTCTGTTTGTGTGCTTGTTTTCAAAATCGTTTTTGTATTTCACAAAAGGAGTAAATTTACGACTTCATACACACGTCAGAAATAGTGCATAGTGAATTTCCAATATTTGCTGCCAGCATGTGGAGCTCCCCACTGGGATTGCATGGCTGGGAAATGATTCCCAAAGTGTAATGTCTCGAGTGTGACAGACACTCTCAAAAGGTTTATTTAAAAGCTGTATTTTATTATGTAAGGAATTGCAGAGTACTGGCAAGGCTTTTTCTGGCTGAGACAAATAATTATAGTGAACAAACAAAATGTGAAAGAACATTGAAATAAACAGTAGACAGAGTCACTGTGACGTTAATTTCCATTTTTTTCCCCAAGGAGAATTAAACAAATTATTACTACTAATAGATTTCATGTGGAGTTGTTCATGCTGTTGATGCTTTTAGCCTTTAATATCAATTTTCCTCCCTGCTCCCAGCAGAGTCAGATGCTCAATTGCATCAAGGTTTTTCACCCTCCCTCTTTCCCTCCTCCCTCCAGCAGAACATATTTTCTCTACTCCAACAAGGTAACTCTCACTGTTTCATTTTGTGCATGCTCAACTAGATTTCTTACTTCTCTTTTTCTCACCTCAAAAGGGTCTTTCTCGCTAGCTCTTCTGATCCCACAAAAGCATAGGGGTAAATATTGATTTTTTTCAATAGTGCAGTCAATGGAAATAAAATGGGCTACAGACTTGCTATCACCCATTTTACATTAACATACACAGTCAAGATCAACCTCAGCATCTTTCCTTTTGCCCCACCTTCAACTGGGTTACTAAGGCACTCTCAATCTCTCCCTTTGGCTGGAATTTTCATTACCTGGGTGGGTCTTGTACGGGCGGTCGGCATGTCAGGTCAGAATCGTGTTCTTCATTTCATCCCGCTCCTCAGAGTAACTTTCCATTAATGCCGCCTATTAAGGCAAGCCTGCACATTTCCTGACCCTATTAAATGGCACGGGTCTGAGCATGTATTCGATGACTCATTTCCAGTGGGGATATTTAAAGCAGCCTTGGCCACATTGCATTTAAAGGTTCATCTAGGAGTGTACAGGGAGGATATATCACCATTTGGTTATTGCTGAGTTTAACTAAAACAGAGGGCTGCACCCAGGTTTTCAGATGATTCCCTAAATATTCTTGTGTAGAGAGTCAGAGCATGCAGGGAGGTCCTCTTTCCTGCTAATGGGCGCAAGAGACCTCCCCAGGAAACAAAAAGAGCTTGGCTCAAAATTGCAGAGGAGGTCAACAGCAGAGATGTGGTGAGGAGGACCTGCTTTAGTGCCAGAAGCACTTCAATGATCTCATGAGGTCAGGAAAGG
The DNA here is from genome assembly GCF_044704955.1 of Pristiophorus japonicus. Classification (NCBI taxonomy): domain Eukaryota; kingdom Metazoa; phylum Chordata; class Chondrichthyes; family Pristiophoridae; genus Pristiophorus; species Pristiophorus japonicus. The sequence continues at coordinate 423,337,329 of NC_091977.1, forward strand.
TGAGTGCAAAGCCACACTCACCTTCATCTTGCTGTGCCTGTCATCACATCCCCTTCACTCTGCCTTCCCAAGCCTACAATACTCACACCAACACACCCCTTGCACATCCACCCAATCCACCCATCCCTCTCTCTCTATCTACATTATCACATCCCCATCTGACTAGCCACCCCTTATACTCGCCCTCATCCTAATGCAATCATAGCAAGTAACACCACACAAGGAGGCCATTGGCATTGGCACTTTGGCATTGGCAAAGGGAAAGGAAGACTGCTGGAGGTGGCCCTCCATCCTTCACCATTTTGACAGCAGCAGAGGCGGTAGTCCTGGAGGCATAAGAAGTTGTGGAGCAGCTGACGGTGCGAGACAGAGAGAGGGGGACCTATCAGCAACCTGGTGACAGAATTACATCTCTTGCAACCACATGGCACACAGCATTCATATGGTGATGTCAGCAGCCAGTGAATGTTCATCATGTGCATAATGGTATCGTTACCCATTCTTAATATAACATTTCCAAATAATCGCTTTACTCTCCCACAGTTCCATCAAGAGCCCCTCCCCCCAACCCCATTCTCCAGCTGGAAGAGGAAGATGAATCCTCAGAAGAGCCTCCAGCCTCTGAGGGTGCATTGTCATCAGATGTATGCTCACCCAGCACCAGCGCATATACGCACATCTCGGTAGGTCCTACGCAACATAGAGTAGTCTTGTCACCTGGTGTCTCACAAGTCACAAATGAGCAAGCATTGATGGTGGAAACAGGGTCAGCAGTGGAGACTCCTGACCAGAGGATGCAGGACGCTCCCAGCTCTGCTCAGCTGCAAGCACACATTGAGCCTCAGAGGCCATCCAGAAAGAGGCCGATCCTGGAGGTGCAGGAGACGCTGATAGGTTTTGCAGCCATGATGTCTGCAAATATGCAGAGAATGTAGGAGTCAATCTCCAACATGAGCACCACTGTGTCGCAGACGATGGCGACTGTAAGCTCTTCCATGGATAGGATGCCACCTGCATGGGGCAGCTAATGCACCACTCACAGGAGCACATGATCTCTATGGAGCATAGATAGCAATCAATGGAGAATAGATGGCAGATGCTCATCGACCTCCTCTCTAGGAGGGATGTCAACGTAGACCTGGGTCCTCATGGCCCCACTGCTGTACAAAAAGGTGCTCTCCGGATTCTTGCTAGTAGGAAAGTGCAGGTGGCCCATGAGAGGGATGATGGAGAGAGGGGAAATGGAAGTGGGGGCTCCTCTCAAAGTGCAAACTTCTCCCCCATTACCTCCCCTCAGTCAGAGTCCCAGATGCCTCCTTGGATTGTGATGGCCGAGTCTGCGCCTGCACAGTCGCAGGAACAGCAAACTTTAACAGAGCCATCACAGGCTGCAAAACCTAGAGGACATCCATCAACAGTGTCTGTGCAGTCGCAGCAGGGAAATGAGCAGGCTGCCTCTACCTCTGCTGAAGCCACAGGGGTTATGCCTCATAGAAGCACACATAAACAAAAATTGACACAGAAGTAGATGCGCAAGGGTAAGCACATGGGTTTTTAAAGAAATATTTTTGTTACGGTTCCGTTACTGTTATGTCACATAAAACTATTTATTTTCACCACTTTTCATGCCCATTTTGGTATGCTACTTTAGACGTGGCTTAGTGAGTTGGCGTGAATGGTCAGACATAACGTTACCTCCAGCAACAGGGGTCAGTGTGAATAGCTTGGTCATTGTAGGGATTCTTTATGGTGTTGGGGAATGTGGGGGTGGGACCTGGCGAAGCCTGTGGCAGCGATATCGGTGTACTGCAGGAAGTTAAGTAAATCTGCCCATGCTGAGGCCATCCCTGACCTCCCGGGCAGCAATGTGCTCCAGTGCTGGTGGCATCTGGACCCCAGGTTCCTCCTGCTCCTCCTCGTTTTCCAGCTGATGCTCCTCCTCCTCCGATGAGGCTGTAAGCTCAGAGACTTGCTCCTCATGCAGCGCTAATCCTCGTTGTTGCACTCCGTTGTGCAGGGTGCAGCAGATGACGATGATTCTGGAGACCCTGGCTGGTGGCTACAGAAAACTCCTCCAGATCTGTCAAGGCATCTGCCACACATTTTCAGCATGCCTATTCTTTGCTCTATGGCACATCTGGTGGACATGTGGCTTTCATTATATCCCTCCTTGGCCTCATTAGTTGGCCTCCTCAAGGGTGTCATGAGCCACATCTTCAGCGGATAGCCCTTGTCTCCAAGCAGCTAGTCGGCGAGTCTGTCTGGTGGTGCGAAGAGCTGAGGGACGATTGGCTGGTGCAGGACTAAAGAGTCACAGCAGCTGCCAGGGAATTTGGCACGCACCTGCATGATGATCTTCCCATGGTTGCAGACCAGCTGCACATTGAGGGAATGGAAGCCCTTGCAGGTCACAAATAATCAAGCAGAGGATGAGCTTCCTCACATGATTGCAATGCCAAAGGAGGCTCAGGCTATTGTGCCAGGTCATCGCAAAGATTTGCAGCTTGCTGGAGCAAGAGCTGCAGCCCAGAGGACCTGGTGGACATGCCTTACCAGTGACTGTCAAAATCACCAGCACCCTCAACCTCTTCGCGTCAAGCTTCTTCCAAGAATCTGCAGCAGATATTTGTGGCATCTCACAGTCAGCCGGCCACAGATGCATCACACAGGTCACCGATGCTATGTTTCCCTGAGGGCCACATGTGTGCAGTCGATGACGCCCTGACCCGTGGGAAGCCAGCCAGAGTGGCAAAACCCAGCGCACGCTCAGTAACACTGGCTTCATCAGTGGCAAAGTTGATATAATTGACTGGCATGTCAAACATAGCATCGGTGACCTGTGTGATGCATCTGTGGCCGGCTGACTGTGAGATGCCGCAAATATCTGCTGCAGATTCTTGGAAGAAGCCAGAAGCGAAGAGGTTGAGGGCGCTGGTGACTTTGACAGTCACTGGTAAGGCATGTCCACCAGGTCCTCTGGGCTGCAGCTCTTGATCCAGCAAGCTGCAAATCTCTGTGATGACCTGGCACAATAGCCTGAGCCTCCTTTGGCACTGCAATTATGTGAGGAAGCTCTGTGTTGGGGGTATCGCCTCTGACGCAGTGTAGTCCTGTGCTAGTACCCTCTGTCCTGTGGAGCATCAGGTCGTTGAGGAGAAGGTTGATGGTATTATTGCTGCTGCTGCTGGTGTGCCTGCTGCTGCTGGTGTTGGGGCTCATTCTGGTCTGATTCTGGCACCCATGCTGATGTAATAGATGGCAGGTCAAGTAGAGATCAGAGAAGCAATCTGTCAATGGTGTGATAGTTAGTAGCAATGAGGTGAGAGTGGCTACTGAAGTTGCAGAAAAGACTTGCATACTGTAGACACCTAAATCTGTGCTCCAAATGCACTCAGCAAGAGCCTTTCCCTGAGGCAAGTAAGCAGGTGCCATGTGACAGTATTTATTGTGCTTTCCATGCTCTGCAGTAATGACCTCGATCAATAGCCACTGAAGCTCCGTCTCAGCTTGACAGACGTGGTTTCCAAGCTGCATGATTCCTGTGGTCATGCAGTGAAATTCTAAAGGTTCGGCGAAAAACACTGTTAAGATTCTGACAACAAGGTATTAATGAGCTAAATTAGGTCGTCCACTTTTGCCGCTCAGGTCCGTGCAGCACTGGCAAACGAGCCCGAGTTAAAGGTGCGAGGAGGCAGGATGACGGTGGGTTCCAGACACGCTTCTATTTTTTGCGACTTTTACTCCTGACCCAGTCCTAATCCCGCATGGCAGTGATAAAATTCCAGCCTTTGCCTTTTGATCTCACTTTGCTCTTCTCAACTGCGTCTCTGGCAATTCCTCTTCTAATAAGAGCTCCCTTCTTCACCTTTCCTCTTCCCCAATAACATGGCCCATCATTTGCGATCAGTGACGAAATTAATGGGGAATCCCTAATATGAGCTATTGTGATGTCAACAAGCTGTCTCAACAGCTAATCACAATGCAAAATTCTCACAAGCTGTCAGCATGGCCAGTGTCAGAGCAGTGAATGACTGCAACTTCAGGATTTCCAGGTCAGGATGTGCATGCACTAAATCCTGAAGTTGCAGTCAGTTTCAAAGCTGTTTGTTTGCTGTTATTATGCACCGCAGAATCGGGACCATTATCTTTCCCTGCTCCACCCCACTACCCCCTTTCTCCAATCTCAGGCTGCTAAGCTCCTGAAATGAGAAATATTGAGAATTTGTCCATCAGAGGTAAATTCATGCTTGTTGTGCGCACATTGGAGCTATTGTAGGTCATCTGAAAATAGAAGCATATTTCTTTGCAGGGCTGCATAGTGGCTTCTGCAAATTACTAATCTAGAAATGATTGTCCCGAATTAGTGTCCAAATGGTTAATGACATTCTTCTGTTTGCTATTCTAAATGGAGTAGCTAATCAGTTTGTTATAAATGGGTTAATACTGTTGTTAATGCAGTGGACAAAGGACTGTCATGCAAATGCATCGACTTTGTACACTAATATATAAAACAATATATAACTTCTACGCTCTAGTTTTTTTGCATCAGAGATTGATAGAATTATAATATTCTACATTGGAAATAACTGCTACCAGTACATATTTTGTTTGTTAATGTTTATTTTAAATGACTGTAGAAGATTGCAGTGCTCGTAACACAAAAACAAAATAGCTACTTTAAATGTGGCATGCTTAGAATGGAACAAACAGGGATGATGTTGATACTACTTGTAAGTTAACAGAATATTTTGCTATGGGAGTAAATATGAGTTCCATCAAGGCCCATTTTAATGTTGATTTAACATAGCTTTGTATTAAAAGCTTTTTTTGAGTTTTCTTAGTTGAGGATGTCATATCTGATTATAGTGAGGGCTCATGCACCACATTAATCGTGCCTAGGATCCCTGCTGTAAAGCTTATGGCTGATTAGATCTTATGTTTGTAAAGAGATGTGTGCAGTGAAATTGAACAAGACGTTGGTTTCTTTGTGCCATCACCCAGTAACTCTATGGTAGTGCTAAAAGTATTTTATATCATAGAACAGCTGCACTCTTCCCTTTGGAGTTCTTATTACCAGTTTGACTTCATCATTCTCAAAAGAAAATCTATACCCCTGCCTGTCCCCTCGAATAAAGCACAATTAATTTGAACCTGCTTGTTGCATGCTGTTCACTGGGGTTTAAAAAAAATGTGTTTGCCATAGAATAATGTCAGTTTTCAGCTGTGCACCAAACACAGATTAATAGGGAACATAAATCAATAGCTGTACAATATAATATATACTCTTGGGGAAACACAAGGAAAACACATAAAAAGACAGGGTAATACCAAGGGGAAGTAATAGAGACATTTAAATGAAAAGGTAGAGATGGAAAAAATTAAAACAAACATAGTAATCAAGTAAGTTCAATATAAATGGATAAGCGAAGCAGTGCACATTAAATGCAAGGTCTTTTCACTTTGAGCGGGTGGTGCGATCATATCACCTGTCCCATGTTTTCAGCGAGAGGCTCGCTTCATTTTGACGACCGGGCCTCTTTTATATTTCATCAGTGTGCTGTGAGCGCAGAACCATAGGTAAGTCACCAATTGGGGCGGGGTCTGTGACAAATCCGGTGGCTCCCCTGCGGAGCTGAACCGAAAGTTGGGTGTGAAGAGGGTGGGGTGGGGGGGTTAAAAATCATGGGGGTGGGGCATGAATGGGCTGGTAGCATGTTGGAGGATTTTTGTGCTCCTCCTGGCCTGATAAGAATTAGTAAAAAAACAGAAACTAACACGGGTTTTGTGAGGACCACTGGTGAGGCTGCTCTCTGCCCAGTACCAAAGGAGGAAGTGTGCACATTGCACATTTTTCCCATTAGTGCCACAAAATTGTGTTGAGGTTCAGTGCATGACATAGGACCCCGATATGCATCTTAAAAGTAGGTTCCCGCCTGAAATAGGTGGGTGCCTGCACTTTCCATTTGAAGGCCTCAATAAAAATAGTGGTGGACAGAAGGGGAACAAGAATGGGCGCTAAGTTCAGTCCTACGATGTTTGGAGTGCTACCATCTCAATCCCATCTCATAGAGTCCGTGCAAATTAGCTCCAGAGCATAAAAGATACAAAGATGGAAGCAGAAGTAGAAAATTGTCTGTTTCCTCTAGTTTACCAACATTATTCCAGCTTTTTAATGATTCTTTTTTGTTCATTCATTCTTTTATTCACTTGTAAAAACAAAGTGTTCCTTTCTATTCCTTTCTTAATGATTACATTTCTTGCTGTATGTTTTTTCATTCATTATTGATCTCCTTTCTTGCGATGACAACCTTCATATTTTTCCTTTTTGTTTCTTTGGTTTCTCAGGAAAGTATATTCATATGTATATTTTATGGAACTATTTCACATTTAGGTGTATATTCACTCATATATTTTATGCAAGTGTACCTTTACATTTGCATTGCATTAAGCCATACATATAATTGCATGATGCTTGCAGAACGAATATTGTGAACAGGTGAACAAGTTGTTTACAGTATATATCCTCATGGGTTTGGACTAAAGCAGTTAGCACAGGATGGAATGTGTTAAAATGAATAAAACACATCAGATAAACACATTACATAAAACATATCAGATGACCTTCAAATTGAGGCAAACATGCAATGAGGTACTGTTGCAAATTTGGAGATTGGCAGCTATATCGTTCTTTACAAAGACACTATTCACAGAGAACTGGAAAATTAGCAATGTGGAAATCATCTCCAAAGGGAGGAGTTTTGCGAAAATTGTTTTAAATGTAACCTCTATAAAAACATTTTAATTACATTTAATAGTTTTCTCATGTGAGGTCTTGCAATTTACTGGATATTTGCAAATAAAGAGTCAAATTTAAAGTAGAAGAAAATTATTTAAATGTGTAGCCAATAATGTGATGCTCATTGCACATAGTGCTGCTGTCCATTGGGCCCAGGTGACCTGAGGCCTGCTGTGCAGACATTTAGCAGACCATGGGATAATGTGGTCGGTAATTGCCTGTCGTGTTTAAGATTTGAACACAAGGCATGTGCTAAGCTCATTGAGGCCTCAAAATAAATTTTACCTGCTTGCCCAAAAATACAGTTTAAATGCCTGAACAGCACTGCGAAAACTCAGCATTCACGTACAACTTGTGTTGAATCGGTCTTCCTGTACACTGCATCATGTAACCGAATGTTGCTACAGTAATTTTATTGTTAATTCCATGGTGTCTCTGGGTTTCATTGTCACAGGTAGTCACTTTTTCTTAAGGTTGCATCCAATCTGCCATATGTGAATGTTAGCTGAGGGAACCATAATTGAGCTTTGTTTAAAAATGATAGATGGATATACTGCTGGCCAACCATCTCTATCTGCTACTTCTAGAGAAGGAAAGGAGAGGATAAGAGGAGGGCAGATACAGGGGTTGGGGGTAATATATTAGCATGGATAGAAGATTGGTTAACTAACAGAAAACAGAGAGTTGGGATAAATGGGTAATTTTGCTGTTGGCAAACAGTGACTAGTGGAGTGCCGCAGGGATCGGTGTCAGGGCCTCAACTATTTACAATCTATATTAATGACTTGGATGAAGGGACCGAGTGTAATGTATCCAAGTTTGCTGATGATACAAAGATGGGTGGGAAAGCAAATTGTGAGGAGGACACAAAAAATCTGCAAAGGGATATAGACAAGCTAAGTGAGTGGGCAAAAAATTGGCAGATGGAGTATCATGTGGGAAAATGTGAGGTTATCCACTTTGGCAGAAATAATAGAAAAGCAAATTATAATTTAAATGGAGAAAAATTGCAAAGTGCTGCAGTAGAAAGAGACCTGGGGGTCCTTGTGCATGAAACACAAAAAGTTAGTATGCAGCTACAGCAAGTAATCAGGAAGGCAAATGGAATGTTGGCCTTTATTGCAAGGGGGATAGAGTATAAAAGCAGAGATGTCCTGCTACAACTGTACAGGTTATTGGTGAGGCCACACCTGGAGTACCGCATACAGTTTTGGTCTCCGTATTTAAGGAAGGATATTACTTGCATTGGAGGCTGTTCAAAGAAGGTTCACTAGGTTGATTCCAGAGATGAGGGAGTTGACTTTTGAGGCTAGATTGAGTAGATTGGGCCTATACACATTGGAGTTCAGAAGAATGAGAGGTGATTTTATTGAAACATAAGATAAGGTGGATGCAGAGAGGATATAGGGGAAACTAAAACTAGTGGACATAGTCTTAGAATAAGGGGCCACCTATTTAAAACTGAGATGAGGAGACATTTCTTCTCTGTAAATCTATGGAATTCTCTGTCCCAGAGAGCTGTGGAGGCTGGGTCATTGAATATATTTAAGGTAGGATAGAGAGATTTTTGAGCGATGTGAGTAAAGGGTTATGGGGAGCGGGCAGTGAAGTGGAGCAGAGTCCATGATCAGATCAGCCACGATCTTATTGAATGATGGAGCAGACTTGAGGGGCCAAATGACCTACTCCTGCTCCTATTTCTTATGTTTCTTATGTTTCTTACAGGCCAGCCTTTAACCTAATGTATTGTACACAACCTTACCCCAGTAAGGAGAATAGCTAAGGAACAGATAGAGAAGAAGAATGCTTGCCTCAACCAATGGCAGAATGGGACACCTGTTGTGACTACCCTGTTTTGGCTGCATTTTTGGTGTTTGTTCCTTGTGATATTTCATGGAGCATGGAGCAAACACAATTCTGTCAGCCATGCTGTCAGCCTTGGCTCAGAAGTAGCACTCTCAGCTTGAAGTCAGAATGTTCTGGGTTCAAAACCCATTCAAAAGATTTGAGCACATAGACTAAGCTAATAAACGAGTGCAGTGCTAAGAAAGTGCAGCACTGTCGGAGGTATCATCTTTCAGAATAAACAAGATACCATTTGTCCTCTTAGGTGGATGTAAAATATTCCATGGCACTATTTGAAGAAGAGCATGAGAGTTCTCCCAGTGTCCTGGCCAATATTAATCCCTCAACCACTTCACTAAAAGAGTTTGGGGTAGAAATTCCGACATCCCTGTACGAAGTTTCGACTGACCCGGGAAGGCATCGGAAAAGCGGTTTTCAGCGCGCAATGCGCATGCTCTGAAAACCGGCTTTTCCGATCTGACATGATGGAGCTTGATAGATCGTAGCCAGATCGGGAGCAAGGACAGTTGTACGGACAAGATTGCGGGATTTACCCATATCTTGCCCAGCAAATGCATATAAGGTGGCCAAGGTTAGTGGGAAACTAGAAGGTTGGGAAAATTTTAAACGCCAGCAAAGAATGACTAAGAAAGCAATAAAGAAAGGAAATATAGATTACAAAAGTAAACTTGTGCAAAACATAAAAACAGATAGTAAAAACTTTTACCGATATATAAAACAGAAAAGAGTGACTAAATTAAATGTTGGTCCCGTAGAAGATGAGAAGGGGGATTTAATAATGGGAATTGTGGAAATGGCTGAGACCTTAAACAATTATTTTGCTTCGGTCTTCACAGTGGAAGACACAAAAACCATGCCAAAGATTGCTGGTCAGGGAATCTGGGAAGGGAGGACCTTGAGACAATCACTATCACTAGGGGGGGTAGTGCTGGACAGGCTAATGGGACTCAAGGTAGACAAGTCCCCTGGTCCTGATGAAAGAGATGGCGGAAGTTATAGCAGATGCATTCGTTATAATCTACCAAAATTCTCTGGACTCTGGGGAGGTACCAGCGGATTAGAAAGCAGCTAATGTAACGCCTCTGTTTAAAAAACGGGGCAGACAAAAGGCAGGTAACTAAAGGCCAGTTAGTTTAACATCTGTAGTGGGGAAAATGCTTGAAGCTATCATTAAGGAAGAAATAGCGGGACACCTAGATAGGAATAGTGCAATCAAGCAGTTGCAACATAGATTCATGAAGGGGAAATCATGTTTAACTAATTTACTGGAATTCTTTGAGGATATAACGAGCATGGTGGATAGAGGTGTACCGATGGATGTGGTGTATTTAGATTTCCAAAAGGCATTCGATAAGTTGCCACACAAAAGGTTACTGCAAAAGATAAAGGTACGCGGAGTCAGAGGAAATGTATTAGCATGGATCGAGAATTGGCTGGCTAACAGAAAGCAGAGAGTCGGGATAAATGGGTCCTTTTTGGGTTGGAAATCGGTGGTTAGTGGTGTGCCACAGGGATCGGTGCTGGTACCACAACTGTTTGCAATATGCATAGATGACCTGGAAGAGGGGACAGAGTGTAATGTAACAAAATTTGCAGATGACACAAAGATTAGTGGGAAAACGGGTTGTGTAGAGGACACAGAGAGGCTGCAAAGAGATTTAGATAGGTTAAGCGAATGGGCTAAGGTTTGGCAGATGGAATACAATGTCGGAAAATGTGAGGTCATCCACCTTGGAAAAAAAAACAGTAAAAGGGAATATTATTTGAATAAGGAGAAATTACAACATGCTGCGGTACAGAGGGACCTGGGGGTCCTTGTGCATGAATCCCAAAAAGTTAGTTTGCAGGTGCAGCAGGTAATCAGGAGGCGAATGGGATGTTGGCCTTCATTGCGAGAGGGATGGAGTACAAAAGCAGGGAGGTCCTGCTGCAACTGTATAGGGTATTGGTGAGGCTGCACCTGGAGTACTGTGTGCAATTTTGGTCACCTTACTTAAGGAAGGATATACTAGCTTTGGAGGGGATACATAGACGATTCACTAGGTTGATTCCGGAGATTAGGGGGTTACTTTATGATGATAGATTGAGTAGACTGGGTCTTTACACGGAGTTCAGAAGGATGAGGGGTGATCTTATAGAAACATTTAAAATAATGAAAGGGATAGACGAATTAGAGGCAGAGAGGTTGTTCCCACTGGTCGGGGAGACTAGAACTAGGGGGCACAGCCTCAAAATACGGGGGAGCCAATTTAAAACCGAGTTGAGAAGGAATTTCTTCTCCCAGAGGGTTGTGAATCTGTGGAATTCTCTGCCCAAGGAAGCAGTTGAGGCTAGCTCATTGAATGTATTCAAGTCACAGATAGATAGATTTTTAACCAATAAGGGAATTAAGGGTTATGGGGTGTGGGCGGGTAAGTGGAGCTGAGTCCACGGCCAGATCAGCCATGATCTTGTTGAATGGCAGAGCAGGCTCGAGGGGCTAGATGGCCTACTCCTGTTCATAATTCTTATGCTCTTATGTTCAAATGTCCTCAAAAATCTTGTGCAAGTGTTTTAAAGGACACAAAAACATATTAAAATAAAGGTATGAAAATATATTTTATTGTTAAAAACCTCCCCACTACGGTAAGTTTATTTTAAGGCATAATTTAAAAAACGTTTTTAAAAATCCGGAAAATATTTTTTTTTAGCAACTCCATTCAGGCTGCTTTCATGCTACAGTTTGGATGGGGATGCCCCAACACTGCAAAAAGGAGAACCCTTCTCTCCAGCACCTCTTCCAGAAAGACCTTCAAAGCTGCATCCAGGAATGGTGTTATTTGTTACCCTGTTCTTTCTACTGTTCTGCCATTTCTATGCTTTCATAGCAGTATAGCTTTTGGGTGACCAGCAGCCTTTCAGGGCTACTGTAAAAGATTTTGTGCCCCTTTGCTTCATACCTGTGCACTGAGAGCACTGCCATATTGTGCAAGGAGCTGAGTTTCCATATTAGCATCAGATCAGGTCACAGCACTTCAAGTGCACACCATGCCTAAAGAGCAGCATTCCCATTGTCACAGTGCTGGTACCATATTATCAGCCCCTTAATTCTAGTTTTAAATAAGTTATTGCAATTTCCTTCTGAAAAGAAATAGTTAGGTCCTGACTGACAAAGACGCATTATGGGGGCATGAGGAAAGGGTGGGAAAGTGGAGTTGAGATAGAAGTAAAGCCATGATCTTATTGTATGATGGAGCAGGTTTGAAGAGCCATATGGTCTCCTCCTGCTCCTATTTCTTATGTTTTTTTATTAAGATGTATCCCATGGTCATTACGATGCAAATTTGAAAACAAGGATAAGAATTTTAAATTGAAGCATTGCCGAACTGGGAGTCAATGTAGGTCAGCGAGCACAACGGTGATGAGTGAACAGGATTTGGTGTGAGTTCGGAGATGGGCAGCAGAGTCTTGGATGACCTTACATTTATGGTGGGTGGAAAATGAAAGGCCGGCCAGGAGAGTGTTGGAATAGTCAACTCTAGAGATAACAAAGGCATGGATGAGGGTTTCAGCAACAGATGAGCTGAGGCAGGGTCAGAGTCGGGCAATGTTAAGGAGGTGGAGGTAGGCAGTCTTGGTGATGGAGTGGATACGTGATCAGAAGCTCATCTCAGGGTCAAATATGACACCAAAGTTGTGAATGGTTTGATTCAGCCTCAGACAGTTACCAGGTAGAGTGATGGAGTTGGTGGCTGGGACCGAAGATAATGGCTTTGATCTTCTCAATATTTAGTTGGAGGAGATTTCTGCTCGTCCAGTATCATGAATGATGACCTCTCCTCGAGTAGCAAGAAAAGCAGCTGAGCAGTGAAACTAGAGTTGTCAAGACTCTTAAAGACTTGGTTTCACTGCATGATAGATCAGGAGGGAATCTGCAATGTGCTTCCAATCATGCACAGCATATAGTGGTAACTTGCTGTGCCCTTCTCAACTATGCACTCTAAAAAGACCTGAACAAAGACATTTCTAGATAGGTGGCCCCAGCAATGTAATAAAACTGTATGGTTCTATTGTGCTGCTGACTTGTTGTCATTTTCTGTTGGATGAATTCCTCAACTCTCCTAAAAGTTGTGTCAGTTACCTGATGAATATCTGCTCAGATGGTAGCTTGGCTGATATTACACAGGTCCCCTCTGGCTGCTTAAAAGGAGATGATAGCATTGGGATTGAATGTGGTGATAACTTTTACAGCCACAGACAGAGCTGGCCAGGCATTGATCTTAGTTACAGGTCTTCATCCAGATGCTGATACAGCCCCTTTGGTGAAGTGAACTATTCTCATGGCGAGCTCCGCACTGAGATCTTATTGGCGCATTCTCGTTACACACTATCCTACAATTCTTTTCTCCATCATGTACTGCTCTTCCTCCATTAGAATTGAGAATTAAGTGAATACCAACTGAGAATCACATAACTATTACTCAGAGCTTCTGGTTGAGGTGGGGGTAAAAGTATCCAAGGACGTCAGAGACAAGGTCAGCTCTGCCCAGGTGCAATTACAAAAAGAATAGCATTCCCCAAAATCTTCTGATACTCAAGGAACCTCTCTAAAGCTTCTCCAAACTATAAGCTCCAAAGTAAAGCACTCTGCCAGTATGAGATACGCGTTAAGTTACCCATGGTGCATTGGGGGTGTAAGTTACGAGTTTTGGTCACTCATATGCCAGTCACCCTCATTTGCATCGGTACACGCACATGCACGTGTATACACAGACACAAACACATACACACATGGGGAAGGCCCTGACCTGAACAGAAATATAATTGCAGCTATTATTGGGCCCGAATTTGCCCAGGAATTGCTCCGCTATTTTTGTGGAGCAACTTGATTTTTCTGGAGTATCTTAAAAATCCCCATTCTGCACATTTAATTTGCGCCAGTGTAAGTGAGTTAGTTAGGATTTTTTTTAGTTTAGTTTTTTCTTCAAAAGGGGGCGTTACCAGCCACCTATGCCTGTCTTGGCCAGTTAAGCCAGTTTGGAAAGCTAATAGTTGCTCCAAACTAACATAGGCCAGCGTATGTGGCCACTTGTGGCCGCACAGAAAACCCTTGTGGAGAGTTAGGAAATCAGCACAGGTAGTCAGAGATGGGGTGGTGGTGGAGGGAGGAGGGAAGTGGAGAGGACCTTGCAAAACACTAAGCACCTTCACAACAACATTCAAGAAGCATAAAAACCATCAATAACAAATAAATAAATCATAAAAAATAAAACTTAAGTCCTATCTCATAACTTGGCCCGGGAAGTTACTCAGCCAGGGATAGAGGCAGGAGAACTCACTGGCAGGAGAACGCACCGGCAGGCAGGAGAACTCAGAGAATGCACTGGCAGTAGAACGCACCGGCAGGCCCTTCGGCCAGGGCCAAGGGCGGAAGAACGCACCGGCAGAAGAATGCACCGGCAAGCCCATTCCAGCCGCGGCCGCACCAGACAGCGAGAAATGGCCGATCGAAGTTCTCCACCCGCTGGCAGGCTGGCTGGCTGCTTGCTACTCCACTTTTAACTGGTCGGCCAAGCTGGCTTCCGAAGTAATGCACTCGAATTGCCGGTCCCTTTCATCCAGCAACAATGACTGCCCGGCATCAGGTCCCACGCTGCAGAGGAGCTACCGCGCATGCGCGACACCTCCAGTGCACATGCTTTGAGCTGCCGGCACTCTTTTTAGCGCAGGGCCCTAGCTCCGCCTCCCACTGTAATTGCCATGCCGCGCCAAACACAAGGACAGTCAACAGAGCATGGAGAATATGACGATACCTTTTCGGCGCCGTTTTGAGCGTAGACAGTCGGCGCACCTCACGTAAGTGCACTGAAAAAACCGGAGGGACAAATTTGGGCCCGTCGAGTGGACACCTGGCAGATATGAGTGCTGCCCCAAAATGCACCCCCCAAAATGCTGGTATGCTGTACTACGCCCAAACTCACTGAAAAAAACAAGTAAAATTGGGACCCATAACCTAAGACACATCATCCTATTTCAAGTATTTTATTTAGTCATTATTTATTTGAGTCTTACTATTTAATAAACAACTCAATGATTTGTGAACAAAGCATGCAATAGTGCTGCTACTTTTTCCGCTCCTCCATAATGTTTAAATTAAAGCTTTAAAAACAGTGTCGGTATGCTGTTTCAATAATTGCCAGTAAATGTTTCCTTATGTGAGACATATAGGAACTTGGATGAACTGAAATTGACAAACAAAGCCGAAGAGAAAAGTAATGACAGCAAATGTGCCATAGAGTAATAAAAACTTAACCGGTCCTCAGTGCATAGTTAGGATTCCCACAGCAGTCTTTCTTGTTATAGAGCTCCAGGTGGGCAGACTCAGCTCAAACAACTTCCTGCAAGTATTGCTGGGTAAGGTCTAGCAGTTACTTTACAAATTGCTTGATTTCAGAACCCCTGACTTACAGTTTTAAAGGTACACAGGAAGGCCATGTCAAACCATTATTTTTTGAAGTTGGTGCAATGTACGTGTTTCCTTTTCGCAGTTTATTAGCAGAGGGAAATGCTTAACCAGAGTTGGCTATTTGCATTGAAGGCTTGTCATTTGTTTTTCTTCTTCTCTCTCTCCACATTGTTTTATGGAGTGTTGCTGTGCCTGAGAAATGTTATATGTACTGTATTAAAACAAGAAAAATTGTTAAGCGCTCTGTCCAGTTGTACCAGGCATTGAACGGCTTAACCAGCGGACCCTAAAGGGACCGTAGGAGGCTGCTCAAAAAACTGACAAGGGGGCTTTCATTTTTATCTTTGTGGGTGCAGAGGTAGCTCTCCTGGGACCCCAAAAAACTCTGGTTCACAGCTGGCTCATTTGAGGTCCCCCTTCCTTGGGATCAACTCGCATCATCCCCGCCTGACCTATCGACCAGCTCAGCAGTGGGAGACATCAGGTTTCCTGCCATTCCAGAACCAGCGAGCTTGGCGCTGCAGGTGGCCGGTAGCGTGTTAATGAGTCCCGAGCCTCAAGATTGCTAGCACCTCACGTCGGCATGCATGGGCAGGCGGAAAGGCCTCTCTGCCGTCTTTGCATCTGTTTCTGGGCGCAATTGAAAATCTCCCCCCCGCCCCCTAACTTTTGTTAATAGCTAATTGAAGCCACACTTCACTTTTAACAGTGTTTTGTTAGTACTTAGCCCCTTCCTCTTCACCTGCCCCCCAATAACTATACAAACCTTTGTTGATAGGAGAATGGATTGGGGAAACCCTGCCATCAATTCTATAATATCATTCATTTCTTTCTATGAGGGCACACTTGAGCAGTAAACTCCTTGTGGCAAATTTGATTTCTTGAGCTGGATATTTTAACTTATCATATTTCTGCCATGTGTATTCAGTATGTTTCTTCAACAGTAAGCCAACAATCTGGAATTTATGTCAGCATAATAGAGTTCAGCTATTAACTAATAATAATCATAGAATGGTTACAGCACAGAAGGAGACCATTTGGCCTGTCGAGCCCGTGCCGGCTCTCTGCAAGAGCACTTCAGCAAGTCCCACTCCCCCGTCCTTACCCCATAGCCCTGCAATTTTTTTTCCTTCGGGTACTTATCCAATTCCCTTTTGAAAGCTATGACTGAGTCTGCCTCTAACATCCTTTCAGGCATTGCATTCCAGATCCTAAGCATTTGCTGCTTAAAAAAGTTTTTCCTCGTGTCGCCTTTGGTTCTTCTGCCAATCACCTGTGTCCTCTGTTTCTGGAAGGATCATTGGGTGTAGTTTGCTGTTGTGTGTCGATCACTCCTTGTGACATCTGAGGGTTTTGCTGTCATTACATTTTCATTTTTACAGTGGAATGGGTGTTTAGCTTAGGTCTACATGTGGGAGCCCCCAACTATCATATCAAAGGGCTCGCATTCCCCACAGGTAGTAGCTTTAATTGACAGCTCAGTAAGCGGAGCCCTCTATTACACAGATTTAATAGAAACATAGAAACATAGAAACATAGAAAATTGGTGCAGGAGTAGGCCATTCGGCCCTTCGAGCCTGCACCGCCATTCAGTATGTTCATGGCTGAACATGCAACTTCAGTACCCCATTCCTGCTTTCTCGCCATACCCCTTGATCCCCCTAGCAGTAAGGGCTACATCTAACTCCTTTTTGAATATATTTAGTGAATTGGCCTCAACAACTTTCTGGGTGAAGAAGTTTCTCCTCATCTCGGTCCTAAATGGCTTACCCCTTATCCTTAGAGGCTTTTTCTCTCAGACATCGAGGGTGATCTCAAGAAAGAAAACTTGCATTCATATAGCATCTTTCGCAACCTCAGGATATCCCAAAGTGCTCAAAGCCAGTGAAATGCTTTTGAAGTGTAGTCACTGTTGTAATATAGGGATTCTATGTTCTCAAAGCGGCAGTAAGAACCGTTTTGCGTTTTAAAAGTCTGAGCCTGCTTAGGTTTGAAAGGCTTAGCTGCAGAACTAAGCCTGTGTGTGGAGATCTAGGTGTCCATAATAGAGGGGTGTAGGAAAATTTAATTTACTCAATGTGAAAACTGCATTTTGTTCATGCTTGCATTTTATGTAAATAAACCAATTGATGGTCTGAAGATTTATCCCATCTGAGTTCACCTTCCATAAAAAGAGAATTCACATGGCAGCACATGTCATGACGGTTCTCTTCCATTCTTCCATTGAACTAGTTATTGGGCAGAAAAGGTGCCTTCCGGATTGTAGAAAACACAAGGTCTGCTTAGGAGTGTAGCCAGCAATGTTGAAACCGAGAGAGTATCCAGTGCAATATGTCCAGAAATTGCAACTCCCCTATTTGCTTATGTTTTCCCTCCGTATTTCAGTTAATCTGTACGGAAGGCAAGCGAATTGCCCTGGGCAATTGCAAGTCTCAGTGCAGACTGCCTCTTAGTTCATTTATCAGGCAGTGTAGGTATTGTGTTACCGAAATTATATTTTTGTTCAGAGTAGCAAATACTCTATAAATGACTGTAAATGTGTTTCAGACACGGGATCTTAAAGATTTAAATGTGCACTGATGATCTGCCAACTTGTAAAGTACTACTCAAGAGGATCAAATGCTTGCCTGGTTTTGTTCTCTGTGCAGTTGAAATACTTAGTTATGTTAGAATTCAAAGATTTTATGAGTGACCTTACTGAGGTGATTTTCCTTTTATGACATGAAACTATTCTTGTCAGCAGATTTCTGGAGCAATTAATGATACCACAACCAAGTAAAAGTTTTAAAGATGCAATAGGATGGCAGGATTTAGCAACTTTCTCTCATTTTCACCATGGTTTATCCTCATGTGTTACAAGGAGTATTGCTTTGATCCAAATGATCCTGTGTTCATTTGTCAATAAACTCCAAATTTATGATAAACAAGGTTGAAATATATTTTCCTAAAAACTTATAAATTTCAAACTGCTTATATTTGAACACATCAGGGCAAAATTTCTATGGGGATTCTTTCGATCGTCCACTGTAACTTATTCGAAAGATAGACGTAAACCCTGAAGAAATTCCGTAAATGGTCAGTTGTGATTTTATCCAAGGTTTCTGTTGATTTTCCATCGATGTTCTGGTGGACAATGAGGAGAGCCCTTCAAAAATTCCAGGAAAAAGACTTTGATGCAGCTGGGCACAATATATTCAACATTACATTGACAATTTACAGAACAGGGTTTCTGGAAATTATTAAAGAAATGTACCAGATGGTCATAAAATCAGCTAATGAGATATTTGATAACCAAAAATAGGTGTAAATGCATTCATGGGCCTGAATTTTAATGTGGATGCAGGTTGGGAGCAGGGGAGCTCCGATGCAGTTGGGAAACTCAGAAGAACGGGTTTCCTGCAGACCCTGGTGAAATTAACGGCGTGGCCTGACTTTGCATGGGAATTGAGATTCAAAGGCTACGGGCAGATAGGCCTCTGGCACTAGGCCACAGAGAGGAGGGAGAGAGGGATTGCATGGGGACCAGTGGGCGGCTGGAGGAACATGGGGAGCATAGGAGGAGCAGCACAGGGAGCTGGGTTTGGTAACAATCGGGGACCAGGGGCAGCATGGGGAGAAGTCGGAAAACATTAGAGGCCAGGAGTAACACGGTGAGAGGGTTTGGAATGATCAGCGACCAGAGGAGTGGGACTTTAATGAGGGATCGGCAGCCTGAGGAGCGAGGGGAGGAGGGCGGAGGAGCAGGGTGTGTCAGCAATTATCGGGGGCCGGAGGAATATGGCGGACCACAAGAAGGAGCGGGGGCAGCAGGGACGGAGAAGCATGGGGTGGAAACCTCATACGGGGAGATCGGTGGCCTCATGGGGGAGTCTCCAATCACGGGGGTGTGGGTTAAGCAGTTACGCTGGATCCAGGAGTTTAACTCCTGGGTTCGTTCAGCAGTCCTCACCTTTAGCTGGCAGGTTTCATGAAACCAGCAAAACTTAACCAGCTCAAGTTAAGTTCAAAATGGAGATTAAATCAGAGGCTTCCAGCCTTATTATAATATTTAAGTGGATGACCCACCTCCTGGGAGTAGGTTGGCTCCCTACTGCCCCCTGCCCCCGCCACCCCCCTCCCGTCCCACCTCGGTTAAAACCGAAAGTGGGCTGGTTGGAGGTGGGTCCTGGTTGGGATTGAGATGTTTAACACTTCAACTTTCCACCTGACCAAAACATACCTTTTATTTAGGCTAAAATCCCCATGTGATGTTGGTTCTTTTAGTCTCAAATACATTACGACAAAGAGGTAATTTTTTATCGTAATCGCATGGGTAGTTATCTGGCCGAACAGACCACCCATACATAGATGACCTGGAAGAGGGGACAGAGTGTAGTGTAACAAAATTTGCAGATGACACAAAGATTAGTGGGGATGCGGGTTGTGTAGAGGACACAGAGAGGCTGCAAAGAGATTTAGATAGGTTAAGTGAATGGGCTAAGGTTTGGCAGATGGAATATAATGTCGGAAAATGTGAGGTGATCCACCTTGGAAAAAAAAACAGTAAAAGGTAATATTATTTGAATGGGGAGAAATTACAACATGCTGCGGTGCAGAGGGACCTGGGGGTCCTTGTGCATGAATCCCAAAAAGTTAGTTTGCAGGTGCAGCAGATAATCAGGAGGCGAATGGAATGTTGGCCTTCATTGCGAGAGGGATGCAGTACAAAAGCAGGGAGGTCCTGCTGCAACTGTACAGGGTATTGGTGAGGCTGCACCTGGAGTACTGCGTGCAGTTTTGGTCACCTTACTTAAGGAAGGATATACTAGCCTTGGAGGGGGTACAGAGACGATTCACTACGTTGATTCCGGAGATGTGGGGGTTACCTTATGATGATAGATTGAGTAGACTGGGTCTTTACTCGTTGGAGTTCAGAAGGATGAGGGGTGATCTTATAGAAACATTTAAAATAATGAAAGGGATAGACAAGATAGAGGCAGAGGGGTTGTTTCCACTGGTTAGGGAGACTAGAACTAGAGGGCACAGCCTCAGAATACGGGGAGCCAATTTAAAACCGAGTTGAGAAAGAATTTCTTTTCCCAGAGGGTTGTGAATCTGTGGAATTCTCTGCCCAAGAAAGCAGTTGAGGCTAGCTCATTGAATGTATTCAAGTCACAGATAGATAGATTTTTAACCAATAAGGGAATTAAGGGTTACGGGGAGCGGGCGGGTAAGTGGAGCTGAGTCCACGGCCAGATCAGCCATGATCTTTTTGAATGGCGGAGCAGGCTCGAGGGGCAAGATGGCCTACTCCTGTTCCTAAATCTTATGTTCTTATGCTCTTATAACTGTTTTGGAATAAATATTGGATGGGTTCTTTAATGGATGCCAATCTGTTCTGCCAGATTACTGCTCTTGCAGTGAAGAGAAAAATGTGATTGAGCATCTGAATCTCTTTTGGCCAATAAGAAATATTTGCCCCAATATTGGGCTCAAGCTTCCGCTTGAGTTGCTCCTATTTTTTTGGAGCAACTAGTTTAGAAAGGAGCATCTTAGAAATTGCAATTCTCGGCATTTAGTTTGCTCCAGTTCTAGTGAGTTAGAATAGTTTCATTTTAGAACAGATTTTTTTTTTCAAAAAGGGGCATGTCCTGTTTTGAAAGTTTAAGCAGTGAAAACTTACTCCAAACTAATTTAGAAGTGTAGATTTTTGTACACTCAGAAAAACCTTGCCTGCACTTATAAATCAGGCGTAGGGAACGAGAGATGGCGGGGATCGGGAGGGTTTAAAAACATTAAACACTTCACTTTTACAAATAAAGAGCCATCATCAATAATAAATGATAAATAAATCAATAAATCAACCAATAAATCAATCAAAAAAATTAAAAATTTAAAAAATCAATCAATCAATAAAAAATTAAGTTTCTACTCACCAACTGCAGCACCGGGAGCCCTCCAACAGTATGCTGGGATGGGACCCCCCAGAATCTCACTCTCTCTGTCTCTGTCAGTGTCTCTCTTTCTCTCTGTATCTGTCAGTGTCTCAGTGTTTCTGACAGCGAGGGGTGGGTGGAGGGAGGGAGAGGAGGGGAGAGGGAGGGAGAGGAGAGAGGGAGAGGAGGGGTGAGAGGAGGGGAGGAGGGGGGAGTGAGCGTCGGTGAGAGGTGCATCGGAGAGGCAGTCGGGACTTCATTGGAAAGGCCTATAAAAGGCACAGCAGGGAATCCGGGGCCCAGCGTCGGCGAGAGGTGCGTTGGAGAGGCGTCGGGAGGTTGTTGGTGTGGCGTACTTGTGCAGCTACAGGGAGAAGGCAAAAAAGAAGTAGAAAGAAACAGAAAGGTGACATCACAGCCAAGGGGGTAAGTGATTGGCTGGATTGGTGAGTAGTTTTTCTTTTTTCTCTTCGATAACAGTGAGTAAACTTTAACATTGTTGTTGCCAATTTAAGTGTATCTAAGGGTTAAGTCATGGCAGGAGAGCTCGGTCACGTGATATGCTCCTCCTGTACCATGTGGGAACTCAGGGACACTTCCGGTGTCCCTGACATCTACGTGTGCGGGAAGTGTATCCGCCTCCAGCTCCTGACGGTCCGCGTTGCGGAATTGGAGCTGAGGGTGGATTCACTCTGGAGCATCCATGATGCTGAGAATGACGTGAGTAGCATGTGTAGCGAGTTGGTCTTACCACAGGTGAAGGGTCCACAGCCAGCTAGGGAATGGAAGACCAGCAGGAAGAGCAGTGCAAGGAAGGTAGTGCAGGGGTCCCCTGCGGTCATCCCCCGCAAAACAGATACACCGTTTTGAGTACTGTTGAGGGGGATGACTCATCAGGGGAGGGCAGCAGCAGCCAAGTTCATGGCACCGTGGCTGGCTCTGCTGCACAGGAAGGCAGGAAAAAGAGTGGGAGAGCGATAGTGATAGGGGATTCGATTGTAAGGGGAATAGATAGGCGTTTTGCGGCCGCAACCGAGACTCCAGAATCATATGTTGCCTCCCTGGTGCAAGGGTCAAGGATGTCTTGGAGCGGGTGCAGGACATTCTGAAAAGGGAGGGTGAACAGCCAGTTGTCGTGGCGCACATTGGTACCAACGATATAGGTAAAAAAAGGGATGAGGTCCTACGAGACGAATTTAAGGAACTAGGAGCTAAATTAAAACGTAGGACCTCAAAGTAGTAATCTCAGGATTGCGACCAGTGCCACATGCTCGTCAGAGTAGGAATCGCAGGATAGCTCAGATGAATACGTGGCTTGAGCAGTGGCGCAGCAGGGAGGGATTCAAATTCCTGGGGCATTGGAACCGGTTCTGGGGGAGGTGGGACCAGTACAAGCCGGACGGTCTGCACCTGGGCAGGACCGGAACCAATGTCCTCGGGGGAGTGTTTGCTAGTGCTGTTGGGGAGGAGTTAAACTAATATGGCAGGGGGATGGGATCCAATGCAGGGAGACAGAGGGAAACAAAAAGGAGACAAAAGCAAAAGACAGAAAGGAGATGAGTAAAAGTGGAGGGCAGAGAAACCCAAGGCAAAAAACAAAAAGGGTCACTGAATATAAAGGGGCTGCAGGAGGGGTCAAAACTAAAAATCATGGTTTAAAAACTAGTATTAAAACACTCTACCTAAACGCACGCAGCATTCGAAATAAAGTAAATGAGTTGACGGCACAAATCATTACAAATGGGTATGATTTGGTGGCCATTACAGAAACGTGGTTGCAGGGTGGCCAAGATTGGGAATTAAACATACAGGGGTATCTGACGATTTGGAAAGATAGACAAGAAGGGAAAGGAGGTGGGGTAGCTCTGTTAATAAAGGATGATATCAGGGCAGTTGTGAGAGACGATATTGGCTCTAATGAACAAAATGTTGAATCATTGTGGGTGGAGATTAGAGATGGTAAGGGGAAGAAGTCACTGGTGGGTGTAGTTTATAGTCCCCCAAATAATAACTTCACGGTGGGGAGGGCAATAATCAAGGGAATAATGGAGGCATGTGAAAAAGGAATGGCAGAAATCATGGGGGATTTTAACTTACATATCGATTGGTCAAATCAAATTGCACGGGGTAGCATGGAGGAGGAATTCGTAGAATGCATACAGGATTGTTTCTTAGAACAGTATGTTACAGAACCTACAAGGGAGCAAGCTATCTTAGATCTGGTCCTGTGTAATGAGACAGGAATAATAAACGATCTCCTAATAAAAGATACTCTCGGAATGAGTGATCACAGTATGGTTGAATTTGTAATATAGATTGAGGATGAGGAAGTAGTGTCTCAAACGAGCGTACTATGCTTAAACAAAGGGGACTACAGTGGGATGAGGGCAGAGTTGGCTCAAGTAGACTGGAAACACAAACTAAACGGTGGCAAACTTGAGGAACAGTGGAGGACTTTTAAGGAGCTCTGTCATAGTGCTCAACAAAAATATATTCCAGTGAAAAAGAAGGGTGGTAAGAGAAGGGATAACCAGCCGTGGATAACCAAGGAAATAAAGGAGAATATCAAATTAAAAACCAATGCGTATAAGGTGGCCAAGGTTAGTGGGAAACTAGAAGATTGGGAAAATTTTAAACGACAGCAAAGAATGACAAAGAAAGCAATAAAGAAAGGAAAGATAGATTACGAAGGTAAACTTGCGCAATACATAAAAACGGATAGTAAAAGCTTTTACAGATATGTAAAACGGAAAAGAGTGACTAAAGTAAATGTTGGTCCCTTAGAAGATGAGAAGGGGAATTTAATCATGGGAAATGTGGAAATGGCTGAGACCTTAAACAATTATTTTGCTTCGGTCTTCACAGTGGAAGACACAAAAACCATGCCAAAAATTGCTGGTCACGGAAATGTGGGAAGGGAGGACCTTGAGACAATCACTATCACTAGCGGGGTAGTGCTGGACAGGCTAATGGGACTCAAGGTAGACAAGTCCCCTGGTCCTGATGAAAGAGATGGCGGAAGTTATAGCAGATGCATTCGTTATAATCTACCAAAATTCTCTGGACTCTGGGGAGGTACCAGCGGATTTGAAAGCAGCTAATGTAACGCCTCTGTTTAAAAAAGGGGGCAGACAAAAGGCAGGTAACTATAGGCCGGTTAGTTTAACATCTGGAGTGGGGAAAATGCTTGAAACTATCATTAAGAAAGAAATAGCGGGACATCTAGATAGGAATAGTGCAATCAAGCAGACGCAACATGGATTCATGAAGGGGAAATCATGTTTAACAAATTTACTGGAATTCTTTGAGGATATAACGAGCATGGTGGATAGAGGTGTACCGATGGATGTGGTGTGTTTAGATTTTCAAAAGGCATTCGATAAGGTGCCACACAAAAGGTTACTGCAGAAGATAAAGGTACGCGGAGTCAGAGGAAATGTATTAGCATGGATAGAGAATTGGCTGGCGAACAGAAAGCAGAGAGTTGGGATAAATGGGTCCTTTTCGGGTTGGAAATCGGTGGTTAGTGGTGTGCCACAGGGATCGGTGCTGGGACCACAACTGTTTACAATATACATAGATGACCTGGAAGAGGGGGCAGAGTGTAGAGTAACAAAATTTGCAGATGACACAAAGATTAGTGGGAAAGCGGGTTGTGTAGAGGACACAGAAAGGCTGCAAAGAGATTTAGATAGGTTAAGTGAATGGGTTAAGGTTTGGCAGATGGAATACAATGTCGGAAAGTGTGAGGTCATCCACATTGGGAAAAAAAACAGTAAAAGGGAATATTATTTGAATGGGGAGAAATTACAACATGCTGCGGTGCAGAGGGACCTGGGGGTCCTTGTGCATGAATCCCAAAAGGTTAGTTTGCAGATGCATCAGGTCATCAGGAAGGCGAATGAAATGTTGGCCTTCATTGCGAGAGGGATGGAGTACAAAAGCAGGGAGGTCCTTCTGCAACTGAATAGGGTATCTGGAGTACTGCGTGCAGTTTTGGTCACCTTACTTAAGGAAGGATATACTAACTTTGGAGGGGGTACAGAGATGATTCACGAGGCTGATTCCGGAGATGTGGGGGTTACCTTATGATGATAGATTGAGTAGACTGAGTCTTTACTCGTTGGAGTTCAGAAGGATGAGGGGTGATCTTATAGAAACATTTAAAATAATGAAAGGGATAGACAAGATAGAGGCAGATAGGTTGTTTTCACTGGTCGGGGAGACTAGAACTAGGGGGCACAGCCTCAAAATACGGGGGATCCAATTTAAAACCAAGTTGAGATGGAATTTCTTCTTCCAGAGGGTTGTGAATCTGTGGAATTCTCTGCCCAAGAAAGCAGTTGAGGCTAGCTCATTGAATGTATTCAAATCACAGATAGATAGATTTTTAACCAATAAGGGAATTAAGGGTTACGGGGAGCGGGCGGGTAAGTGGAGCTGAGTCCACGGCCAGATCAGCCATGACCTTGTTGAATAGCGGAGCAGGCTTGAGGGGCTAGATGGCCTACTCCTGTTCCTAATTCCTAATTCTTATGTTCTTATGTTCTTATGAGGTGGCGGGGGGGAGGGAGGGGGAGTGAAGGGGAGAAGGGGAGGAGTGGGGAGGAGGGGAGGGAGCGGGAGGAGGGTGGGAGACGAGGGGGAGGGAAGGAGGGTGAAGGAGGGAGGGAGGGGGGGGAGAGAGGGAGAGGCTGAACGGGCAGGCCCCACGACGATGGGGGGAAGAAGAGGGAGGGGAGGGGGACAGAAGAGAGGCGGGGGAGAAGAGGGGAGGAAGAAGTGTGGAAGAAGGGGAGAAGAGGGGGGAAAAGGGGGGAGGGGGAGGGAGGAGGGAAGGCTGAACGCGAGTGGGGGGAGAGGCTGAACGGGAGGGAGGCGGGGGAGAGGCTGTCTCGAACAGGTTTAGTCGAAGGTTTGTATTTGTCATCTGGGATTTAATGGCAATGATAATGCATCAGTTCCATTGGATATAATATACTTGAATTTTAAGAAGTTATTTGATAAAAATCCATATCTGCTACTTTTTAAAGACGATTATGGCTTATGAAATTAGTGGCAAATTAGGTAACTGAATTGAAAACTGGCTTTGCAATTAAACATAGAAGGTGATAAGAATTTTAATGGGAACATCTTCTGCTTACACTATTAATATACTGAATGTGGATTAGGTTACTTCTGATTATACAGTTACTGATAACATTAAGTTATCTGGCCATGAGACCATCGTAAGGAAGACCCATACCATTCAAAGGAGTATAATAGAAATAAATAAATTGACTGAGGGTTTGAATACAAAAAAACAACAACCCTACCTTAAATCTGTGTTTTTGTTTAAATGTCAATTTAATTGCTGACCTTGAGATCCTAGAGTATGCTTTCCCTCCCTGCTAAACTGCTCTCGTATTATTAATTATGGAAAGTGTTCCCATGCATCCCAGAGCAGTTCCATTACAAACAGGGAAAGGCATGAGTTTGAACTAACAAATGCTCAAAACTTACCTTACCTCAGGCATCAAGCAACTGGCTTAGAAATTTGCACTCACATCAGTAACAAGGGTTGTTATCAAGCTAGACTGAAGTCATGGGCCCACTGTTTGCAATGGAGCTGTTCTGTTATATTATCCTGAGCCATTAACCATGCCTTTCACTGGATCAATCTACTTGAGGGTCTTCATGTCTGCACTGAAGACAGCGTTTAAAAAACACATTGAAGAAATTTATTGTAAGAATATTATTTTCTTCTATAAAATGTGGGAAATCCTTTACATTCTATACTATCTTTGTTCAAGGCCTTGGTTAAGCCTGATTTAGAATAGTGGCCAGTTTCGATCCCCTCACATGGTGAGTAATATTGGGGCTCTGGAATGATTCAGAGGAAGGCTCCTAATTTGATATCTAGTTTAAAAGCCCCTTGTTACCACAATCGGCTTGGAGAACTGGGATGTTTTACTCTAGAAAAGCATAGACTTTGAGGAGATTTGATTGAGGTCTTTAAAATAATGAGAGATTAGATTTGGTCTTTGTGGATACGCCATTTGAGCTGGATAGACTAACGAGGAACAGGGCACAAGGGTATAACTTATGTAAGCATAGAGCTAGGTTAGATGTCAGGAGATACTTCTTATCACTGAGAGTCATCAATCTATATGCAACAAGTTTCCAGCCTATGCAGTGAGTGTGATTCACTGTAAGTATTCAAAAGGGAACTGGACAAGTTCCTGAGTGTGGCCCTCATAAATAAATTTAGGTAGGCTGGCATTGGGTAACATGTCTCCCAGTGACCATGGGTTTGTTTGATTGCCTTTGTGGGTCAGAGGGGAATTTCCCATAAGTTTCTATCTTTATTTGATTGTCTCGCTATGAGATTGTATGGATGGTGACTGGAAGGTGAGGTGGATGGGTGTCAAGCTGTGCAGGTGTTCCACCATGACAATATAGGACATGCTTGATGGACCAGCTGGTCCTTTCCCATCCTTTGTTTTCGTAAGATTGTACTTTGAACAAAAAGTACTTCTTTAGGTTTTTCTTCCTCTTTTGTAAAATTGGCATATAAAACACAAACCTTGCGTATCTGAGTAAAATTGCTTACTTTAAGGTCGCATGTTAACTGTAAACCAATACTACACAATACTCCATTGCATAAAGCAGCCTTAGTAATTATTAGAGTTTCAAAAATTCTAAAAATAAAGTTTTGTGGCCTTTGATTTTTGTTCGGCGTTTTTGGCAGAAAACGGCGAACCAGGAAATTCGGAGACGTGTTGCGCTGGTGGTTTTTAAGTACCGCTGGGGAGCGGACCGCCAGCATGCGAGACTCGAAATAGTGCTTTCGCCAAAAATTTGGTTCACAGCGCACCCGTAGAAAGTTGAAAAAAAAACACCCAGGAAACACCTGCATTGCAGACCTTAAAACAGTGGTAGGTATGAAGACCTGCAAAAAAGATAAGTTAAAGTTTTTATTTTTTAATTCTTTTGTGGCAGTTCGATAGTTAAGTGTCTTGTGAATGTCTTGTGATTTATTTTTTTATTTTTATTATTTTGCAATTTTTGGGGGGTGTTTCCCCACCCACCCAGGCCCAACTCACAGCGATATCAGCCTCGGAGAAAAGTTGCAGAAAATTTGTGGTTTGCACCACAAATCCTCATGCAACACCGATTTTTACCACTGGGCGCATTTTATTCCGAATTTTAGGCTATGTAGCGGTCTTTTTGGCAAAAAAACACCGCTATGACCAAAAATTTAATTTCTAGCCCTTACTGTATTTTTGTCAATCATGCATTGACAATTTTCTTTCTGATGCACCTTTTGAATTTCAACATGCGAACGTGGAATATGACAGAATCATTTAAAATTTGATTTTTAGCATTTGCTCGGAGGTTTTGAACACTTTTTCACTCTGTGGAATACAGTTACGAGAACAGTGTCTATACCTACAAAATATGCCCCTTATTGCTGACTGCTATGTCTAATAACAAGCAATTCTGTTTGCTGGGTAACTGATGTCTGGCTACTGTCAGAGATAATGGGCCATAATTTGCTGTCAAAATAACGTTGAGACGAATGGCACACCCCATTATTTATGCATAAATGGTACTGCAACAACAGATGCGCAGTTGAATTCAGATATCCAAAAGTTGCTGTCTGAGTTGCACTGCTCTGCTGTTGCTTCTTGAAAATGGCATCTCGTAGTATTTGCACAGTTCCGAACTAAACTTGTCACAGAAAATCAAGTCTCGTCCATTTCAGTATAAGTGTATAAAATGTCAAATTTTAAATTAAAAATGTCTTTGTACTTTTCCTTTGTCTCTTTTATCTTTCTCTCTTAATTCCATCTTCCTTTGTTTCTTTTATCTTTCTCACTTAATCCAATCTTTATTTCCCTCTCTTTATTTCTCTTTCTGTACCTGGTTTAACATTGAATTCACCCACTCAAATTTACACCTCCTTCTCAGTCCTTGCACAGTTAATTTCACAATCCTTCAATCTGATTGGTTAAGGAGATACACACACACACAGTTGCTTGCTCTGTTCACTCGGGTCCCAGATGCCCTGTTTTCCTCGCTGCGACATTATCAGCTCACATTTTCAGCAATTTGCGACACAAAAATTATAAAACGCTAAACATGCAAAGTCAAGTCTAACAGTAGACGCCGTTAAATGCCCTGCCACAGCAAATTATGACGCAATGGCACAGATTTTCCTACGGACTTTTGCCTTTGTAACGGAACATCTATGTCATAGGGACCCTGGAACTGTGCAGAAGAAAGAGAAAAGTATGAAGTAAGTGACTTACACCATTAATTATGTCTATCCATATTTTCCCGTGACTTTTCTGCTGCTCTGCCATTACTCTCACCAAAAACAATCAGAATTATCATAGCCCTGCACCCAGTTCAATAAATGCCTATTGCTATTTTCATGCATTTTTGCCAGTTTTCATTCCGCTGCCACTTAAGACTTAAAAATAATTGCGCTGGTAGCCTGACAGTGGCATGATTTATTGCTCCAAGCTTGGCTGGGGAAATGGAGAGCCCAAATCATTTTTTAAAAATTTGCTCCTGGATTGTGGGCGTCACTGGCAAGGCCAGCACTTATTGCCCATCCCTAATTGCCCTTGAGAAGGTGGTGGTGAACCGCTTTCTTAAGCCGCTGCAGTGTGGTGAAGGTACTCCCACAGTGCTGTTTGAGAGGGAGTTCCAGGATTTTGACCCAGCGACGATGAAGGAACAATTATATATTTCCAAGTCAGGATGGTGCGTAACTTGGAGGGAAACTGTAAGGTGATGGTTTTCCCATGCAAATGCTGCCCTTGTCCTTCCAGGTGGTAGAGGTCTTGGGTTTGGGAGGTGCAGTCGAAGAAGCCTTGGCAAGTTGCTGCAGTGCATGTTGTAGATGGTACACACTGCAGCCACGGTGCACTGGTGGCGAAGAGAGTGAATATTTAAGGTGGTGGTTGAGTTGCCATTCAAGTGGCTGCTTTGTCCTGGATGGCTTTTTGAGTGTTATTGGAGCTGCACACATTCAGCTAAGTGGAGAGTATTCCATCACACTCTTGACTTGTGCCTTGTAGCGGGTGTAAAGGCTTTGGGGAGTTAGGAGGTGAGATAGTCGCTGCAGAATTCCCAACCATTGACCTGCTCTTGTTGTCACAGTATTTATGTGGCTGGTTCAGTTAAGTTTCTGATCAATGTTGACCCTCAGGATGTTGATGGTAGAGGATTCAGCGATGGTAATGCCGTTGAATATCATGGACGGTGGTTGGACTCTCGCTTGTTGGAGATAGTCATTGCCTGGCACTTGTGTAGTGCGAATGTTACTTGCCAATTATCAGCCCAAGCCTCAATATCATCCAGGTCTTGCTGCATTCGGGCATGGACTGAGGAGTTGCAAATGGAACTGAACATTGTGCAGTCATCAGTGAATATCCCCACTTCTGATCTTATGATGGAGGGAAGGTCATTGATGAAGCAACTGAAGATGGTTGGGCCTAGGACACTGCTCTGAGGAACTCCTGCAGCAATGTCCTGGGGTTGAGATGATTGCCCTCCAGCCACTACAACCATCTTCCTTTGTGCTAGGTATGGCTCCAGTTAGTGGAGAGTTTTCCTCCTGATTCCCATTGACTTCAGTTTTACTCGGGCTCCTTGATGCCACACTCGGTCAAATGCTGCTTTGTTGTCAAGGGCAGACACTGTTGCCTCACCTCTGGAATTTAGCTCTTTTGTCCCTGTTTAGACGAAATCTGTAATGAGTTCTGGAGGCGAATGGTCCTGCCTGGTGGAACCCAAACTGAGCATCGGTGAGCAGGTTATTGGTGAGTAAGTGTCACTTGATAGCACTTTCTCTCTCTCGCTCTCGTTCACACACTCACTCTCTCTCTTTCTCGCCTTTCCTGCTGTCTGGGCATCTGCTGCACTTACCTGTGCCGATTTCTTTACCAGCGCCAATTTCTTTAACTCTCCAGAAGGTTTTTCTGCAGAGGCCACATATGCTGGCCGAAGCAGAACTGGAGTAACTCTCAGCTGGCCAAACTTGCCTAAATGGCCAGAATTGGCGCAGGTGGCTGAAAAAAAAAACTAACCTAAAAAATCGTAACTAACTGAGTTATGCTAGTGCAAATTAATTGGGGAAACTGTGGTTTTTTAACTTAGGCCAAAAAAAGCAGCCTGCTCCAAATAAAAAAATGCACAAATCACTGGAGAAAATTGAGTCCAATGGGCGGTAATTGTCCGGAGCGGATTTGTCCTGCATTTTGTAGACAGGACATGCCAGGGCAGTTTTCCACATTGGGCAGATGCTAGTGTTGTATCTGCACTGGAACAGCTCGGCTAGAGGCACAGCTAGTTGTGGTATCAAATTGTATTCTACATTGTTATTCACGCCTTACATGAAAGTTTGTTCCCATAATTTTGTAATGATGACTATCCTGGGAAAGTCTCATCTGGCTCAAATCACAAAGGAACCAATGCTGTTATTGCACATTTGTTTATTTTGTTAATTTAACCAAGTCAAATATTTTCTTTGATTTTTCTGTCATGGCCATGTGAGTATTTTAGCAGGAGGTCAGTGTTTGATTCAAAGCTTAATTGTAGATTAAAATTTATTTGAGAAGTTACACTTCCATTTACTGATACTCATAGTAAAGTATACTCTGGTGCAGAGTGATCATAATATGAAGAAATTCACATTACGTTTGAGAGTGACTTGCCTATATCGGAAACAAGGGGCCCAAGTTTGCCCCCCACCCCCCCTCCCTCCACTTAGAACGAGGTACGTCGACTTTGTAGAAGAAAAACCGCGCCTAAAATTTATCTCGGTATTCTCCCTGCTGCTGGAACATTGCAGGCCCTTGGCGCAGAGCAGCACAAGCTGTGGAGGGCGGAGCCCGAAGCACGCCGTCCCTAGCCCTGGCCAAATGCGCACACTGGGGCGGCGAAGATCGGACTCGGGCCTCCCTCCTCTTCATCTTCAGATCCCGCTCCGGCTCCCCCTCGACCCCCCCCCATTCAGTTCCGCTCCCGCACCACCACCCCATCCCCCCCCCCGCCCCCGTTCAGCCGTTCCCCTTACCTCCATGTCCTCAGCGGGGCCCGCCCGCCTGGCGTCTTGCTGGGGGCGGGCCCCGCCCGAAGTTTTCGGCCCGGCTTCCTCTCGTCGGCCGAGCCCGTTCAGCCTCCCCCCCTCCCTCCTCTCCTCCCCCTCTCCCTCCTCTTCCCACCTCTCCTCTCCTCCCCTCCCTCCCTCTCTCCTCTCCTCTTAGCCCCTCCTCTCCCCTCCCTTCCCTCCCACCTCTCCTCCCCTCCCTCCCTCTCTCCTCTCCTCTTAGCCCCCCCTCTCCCCTCCCTCCCTCCCCTCCCTCCTACCTCTCCTCCCCTCCCTCCTCTCCTCCCCTCTCCTCTCCTCCGCTCCCTCCCTCCTCTCCTCTCACCCCCTCCTCTCTTCTCTTCCCTCCCCTTCCCTCCCCCCTCCGCTTCCATCCCTCCCCCTCTTCCTTCCTCTTCCCTCCCTTCCCCCTCCTTTTCCTCCCCCCTCCCCCCTCCTCTTCCACCCCCTCCCCTTCCTCTCCCTCCCTCCTCCCTCCCCACCCCTCACTGTCAGAAACACAGAGAGACACTGACAGACAGAGAGAGAGACACTGATACACAGAGAGAGACTGACGGAGAGAGAGACACTGACAGAGACTGACACTGGGGGGGTTGGGGGGGTGGGCTTATTTTTTTGATTGATTTATTGGTTGATTTAATGATTTATTTATTATTTATTATTGATGATGGCTCTTTATTTGTAAAAGTGACGTGTTTCATGTTTGCAAACTTCCCTCCCCCCCATCTCTCGTTCCCTACACCTGATTTATAAGTGTAGGCAAGGTTTTTCTGAGCGTACAAAAATCTACACTTACTCCATTCTAAGTTAGTTTGGAGTAAGTTTTCACTGCCTAAACTTGCAAAACAGGCGTAAGTGGCTGGACACGCCCCCTTTTGAACAAAAAAATCTGTTCTAAAATGGAACTATTCTAACTCACTAGAACTGGAGCAAACTAAATGCCGAGAATTGCAATTTCTAAGATGCTCCATTCTAAACTAGTTGCTCCAAAAAAATAGGAGCAACTCAGGCCGAAACTTGAGCCCTAGAGTCTTAAACTTAAATAAAACCAATTACATTCATATGAAGGCAAGTTGGCTTAAGTAGATTGGAAAAATAGATTAAAAGGTATAGCAATAGATAAGCAGTGGCTTGCATTTAAACAAATATTTCATAATTCTCAACAAAAACACATTCCATTGAGAAAGAAAAGCTCCACAGGAAAAGTGATCCATCCGTGGCTAACTAAAGAAATTAAGGATAGCATTAGATTGAAAGAAGAAGCTTATAATATTCTGAAGAATAGCAGTAAGTCTGAGGATTGGGGGAGTTTCAGAAACCAGCAAAGGATGACCAAAAAATTGATAAAAGGGGAAAAAATAGACTATGAGAGAAAAGTAGCAAGAAATATAAAAACAGATTCTAAGAGCTTCTACAAGTATGTAAAAAGGAAGAGAGTAGCAAAAGTAAACATTGGTCCCTTAGAGACTGAGGCAGGATAAATTCTTATGGAGAATAAGGAAATGGCAGAAGCATTAAACAAATATTTTGTATCTGTCTTCACAGTAGAATCAAAGAATCAATGAATCATAGAAATTTACAGCGTGGAAGGAGGCCATTTCGGCTCCTCGTGTCCACACCGGCTGATCCAGCCTAATCCCACTTTCCAGCTCTTGAGGTTACAGCACTTTAAGTGCACATCCAAGTATTTTTTAAATGTGGTGAGGGTTTTTGCTTCTACCATCCTTTCAGGCAGTGAGCTCCAGACCCCTACCACCCTCTGGATGAAGAAATCTCTCCTCATATCTCCTCTAAACCTCTCCCCAATTACTTTAAATCTATGTCCCTTGGTTGTTGACCCCTTTGCCAAGAGAAACAGGTCCTTCCTATCCATTCTATCCAGGCCCCTCATAATTTTATACACCTCAATCAGATCTCCTATCGGCCTCCTCTGTGCCAAAGAAAACAAAGCTAGCATCTACAATCTTTCCTCACAGCCAAAATTCTCCAGACCAGGCAATATTCTTGTAAATCTCCTCTGCACCCTTTCTCGTGCAATCACATCTTTCCTATAATGTGATGACCAGAAAGGCACACAGTACTCTAGCTGTGGTCTAACCAGTGTTTTATACAGTTCAGAAGATGCAAAAAGCATACCTAGAATGCTGGAGAACTAAGGGTCTAATGAGGGTGAGGAACTTAATGTAATCAATATAAGTAGAGAAAAAGTACTTGAGAAACTAATGGGACTAAAAGTCGACAAATCCCCTGGACCTGACGGTCTACATACCCAGGGTTCTAAAAGAGGTGGCTGCAGAGATCGTGGATGCATTGGTTTTGATCTTTCAAAATTCCCTAGATTCTAGAATGTTCCCAGCATTGGAAGGTAGCAAATGTAACACCGCTATTCAAGAATGGAGGGAAAGAGAAAACAGGGAATTACAGGCCAGTTAGCTTGACATCAGTCGTCAGGAAAATGCTGGAATCCATTGCTAAGGAAGTGGTATCAGGGCACTGAGACATGATTAGGCAGAGTCAACATGGCTTTATGAAAGGGAAATCGTGTTTGACAAATCTATTACAGTTTTTTGAGGATGTAACTAGCAGAGTAGATAAAGGGGAACCAGTGGATGTAGTATACTTGGATTTCCAAAAGGCATTCGGTAAGGTGCCATATAAAAGACAGGCCATAGGCAGGCCTTAGGTACAGGCGGGGGTTGGGGGAAGAGTTCGGCCGCCATCTTTGGGCAGGATGGGGCCGTCCACCCGCTGTGGGGAGGAGGAGTGAGAGGGGCTTAACTTGCTCTGACACAACATTGTCCGGCTGCAGGGTTCTGAGCATGAGCTACAGCCATCTTAATGCAGGAACAGAGGAGCAACTTGGAGCGCGAGGTTGGAGCTGTGGGCAAATCAAAAAAAGCTAGCCATCGCAGCAGCAGAATCAACAACGGTCTCGAAAGGGTGACAAAACCAAAGTGGATGACAAAATTAGATGACATCAGAATGCAGGTAGATGATTGGTGGCATCTCTTGGAGCATGGTGGAAACTAGTGCAGGGGCCAGAACCCAGGAGCGGGAGAAGCAGGGGATGGAAGTGATGAGGAGCGGAGGTTGGAATCTGCATGGAGTGGAGATCGGAATCTGTATGGAGCGGAGGTTGGAAGAGGTGAACAATGGAGGTCGGAAGCGGCGAGGAACGGAGATCGGAGGCGGCTTGGAGCAGAGGTCTGCATCAGTGAGGAGCGGAAGTCGGAATCAGTGTGGAGCGGAAGTCGGAAGCGGTGTGGAGCGGAGGTCGGAAGCGGTGTGGAGCGGAAGTCGGAATCAGTGTGGAGCGGAGGTCGGAAGCGGTGAGGAGCGGAAGTCGGAAGCGGTGTGGAGCGGAGGTTGGATGTGATGAGGAGTGGAGGTCATAAGTGGCGTGGAGCAGAGGTCGGAATCGGGGTGCAGTGGAGGTTGGAAGCGGCGTACAGTGGGGGTCGGAAGCGGTGAGGAGCAGAGGACGGAACTGACAAGGAGTGGAGGTCGGGACCGGCGAGGTCCGGAGGTCGGCACGGGTGAGGTCCGGACGTTGGGACCGACGAGGTCCGGTGATCGGAAGCGAAGAGGAGAGGATGGGCGAGGCACGGAGGAGCGGAGAGATTGGAGCCCAGAGGTGGATCAAAACCAAGGGAAGGCGCAGCATGGGCCAATAGCGAGGCTGTGAGGTCGTGAGGCTCAGATTGCGTACAATGAATTCCACGTACAGGGAGTTCCTGTGGGAAGAAGGACAATGGGAGTATGTTTGAGTTTGTGTGTATGTATTGGCACATGCGGAGCAGCCTGGACTCCAGTCATCTTGGATCTCCTTGTCACTGGACTAAGACGTTGCTCCGATTATGATCTAATTGGAATTACAGAGACATGGCTCCAGGGTGACCAAGGCTGGGAACTCAACATCCAGGGGTATTCAACATTCAGGAAGGATAGACAGAAAGGAAAAGGAGGTGGTGTCGTGTTGCTGGTTAAAGAGGAAATTAACACAATAGTAAGAAAGGACATTAGCTTGGATGATGTGGAATCTGTATGGGTAGAGCTGCGGAATACCAAAGGGCAGAAAACTCTTGTGGGAGTTGTGTACAGACCACCGAACAGTAATAGTGAGGTTGGGGATGACATCAAACAAGAAATTATGGATGCGTGCAATAAAGGTGCAGCAGTTATCATGGGCGATTTTAATCTACATACAGATTGGGCTAACCAAGCTGGTAGCAATGCGGTAGAGGAGGATTTCCTGGAGTGTATTAGGGATGGCTTTCTTGACCAATATGTCGAGGAACCAACTAGAGAGTTGGCCATCCTAGACTGGGTGTTGTGTAATGAGAAAGGCTAATTAGCAATCTTGTTGTGCGAGGATCCCTGGGGAAGAGTGACAATAATATGTAGAATTCTTCATTAAGATGGAGAGTGACAGTCTTAATTCAGTGACTAGGGTCCTGAAATTAAGGAAAGGTAACTTCAATGGTATGAGATGTGAATTGGCTAGGATAGACTGGCAAATGATACTTAAAGAGTTGAAAGTGGATAGGCAATGGCAGACATTTATAGATTACATGGATGAACTTCAACAATTGTACATCCCTGTCTGGAGTAAAAATAAAATGGGGAAGGTAGCTCAATCGTGGCTAACAAGGGAAATTAGGGATAGTTTTAAATCCAAGGAAGAGGCATATAAATTGACCGGAAAAAGCAGCAAACCTGAGGACTGGGAGAAATTTAGAATTCAGCAGAGGAGAACAAAGGGTCTAATTAGGAGGGGGAAAATAGAGTATGAGAGGAAGCTTGCAGGGAATATAAAAACTGACTGCAAAAGCTTCTATAGATATGTGAAGCGAAAAAGATTAGTGAAGTAGGTCCTTTGCAGTCAGAATCAGGTGAATTTATAATGGGAAACAATGAACTGGCAGACCAATTCAACAAATACTTTGGATCTGTCTTCAGTAAGGAAGACACAAATAACCTTCCGGAAATACTAGGGGTCGAAGGTCTAGCGAAAAGGAGGAACTGAAGGAAATCCTTATTAGTCAGGAAATTGTGTTAGGGAAATTGATGGGATTGAAGGCCGATAAATCCCCAGGGCCTGATAGGCTGCATCCCAGAGTACTTAAGGAAATGGCCCCGGAAATAATGGATGCATTGGTGATCATTTTCCAACATTCTATTGGTTTTGGATCAGTTCCTATGGACTGGAGGGTAGTTAATGTAACAACACTTTTTAAAAAAGGAGGGAGAGAGAACACAGGGAATTATGGACCCGTTAGCCTGACATCAGTAGTGGGGAAAATGTTGAATCAATTATTAAAGATATAATAGCAGCGCATTTGGAAAGCAGCGAAAGGATCAGTCCAAGTCAGCATGGATTTATGAAAGGGAAATCATGCTTGACAAACCTTCTAGAATTTTTTGAGGATGTAACTAGTAGAGTGGACAAGGGGGAATCAGTGGATGTGGTGTATTTGGACTTTCAAAAGGCTTTTGACAAGGTCCAACACAAGAGATTAGTGTGCAAAATTAATGCACATGGTTTTGGGGGTAATGTATTGACGTGGATAGAGAACTGGTTGGCAGACAAGCAGAGAGTCAGAATAACTCTCCTTTTCAGAATGGCAGGCAGTGACCAGTGGGGTGCCGCAGGGCTCAGTGCTGGGACCCCAGCTATTTACAATATACATCAATGATTTAGATGAAGTAATTGAGATTAATATCTCCAAGTTTGCACATGACACTAAGCTAGTTGGCAGTGTGAGTTGTTAGGAGGATGCTGAGAGGCTGCAAGGTGATTTGGACAAGTTAGGTGAGTGGGCAAATGCATGACAGATGCACTATAATGTGGATAAATGTGAGGTTATCCACTTTGGTGGCAAAAACAGGAAGTCAGAATATTATCTGAATGGTGACAGATTAGGAAAAGGGGAGGTGCAACGGGACCTGGGTGTCATGGTACGTCAGTCATTGAAGTTTGGCATGCAGGTACAGCAGGCGGTGAAGAAGGCAAATGGCATGTTGTCTTCACAACTAGAGGATTTGAATATAGGAGCAGGGAGGTCTTACTGCAGTTGTACAGAGCCTTGATGAGGCCACACCTGGAATATTGTGTACAGTTTTGTCTCCTAATCTGAGGAAGGACGTTCTTGCTATTGAGGGAGTACAGCGAAGGTTCACCAGATTGATTCCCGGGATGGTAGGACTGACATATGAGGAGAGACTGGATCAACTGAGCTTGTATCCACTGGAGTTTAGAAGAATGAGAGGGGATCGCATAGAAACATATAAAATTCTGACGGGATTGGACAGGTTAGATGCAGGAAGAATGTTCCCGATGTTGGGGGAGTCCAGAACCAGGGGTCACAGTCTAAGAATAAGGGGTAAGCCATTTAGGACCGAGATGAGGAGAAACTTCTTCACTCAGAGAGTGGTTAACCTGTGGTTTTCTCTACCGCAGAAAGTTGTTACGGCCATTAGATATATTTAAAAGGGAGTTAGATATGGCCCTTACAGACAAAGGGATCAAGGGGTATGGAGAGAGAGCAGGAAAAGGATACCGAGGTTGAATGATCAGCCATGATCTTATTGAATGGTGGTGCAGCATCGAGGGGTCGAATGGCCTGCTCCTGCAACTAATTTCTATGTTTCTATATTTCTATGTCAAGCTCATGTTGTGGCTGGTGTACAACGGTCACCCCACCTTAAAATAATTCACTCACAGGCATCTTCCACCATTTAAAATGAGTTCATCAGTCACCTGAGTACTCATTTTTAATGTGGAAGCAAGTCATCCTCGACCCCGATGGACTGCCTATGATGATGATGACATTGCACAAGATAAGGGCTCATGGGATTGGAGGTAATGTATTAGCATGGATAGAGGATTCGTTAATGGACAGAAAACAGAGAGTAAGGATAAACGGGTCTTTTTCAGGTTGGCATGCTGTAACTCGTGGGGTGCCGCAAGGATCAGTGCTGGGACCTCAGCTATTTACAATCTATATTAATGATCATGGCGGAGGTGCGGCGAATGAGGGTACGGGGCCCAGAAGAGCCGAGGGCCCAGAGGCACCACCGACCT
Organism: Pristiophorus japonicus; assembly: GCF_044704955.1. Classification (NCBI taxonomy): domain Eukaryota; kingdom Metazoa; phylum Chordata; class Chondrichthyes; family Pristiophoridae; genus Pristiophorus; species Pristiophorus japonicus. The sequence continues at coordinate 423,376,539 of NC_091977.1, forward strand.
GTCCACACTGCGATATGTGTGCACACTAGGTCCGTGCAGCATAGCAGGTCTCCAGTCGTCCTGGTTAATCCTTGCCACTGGATAAAGGCCTAGCTCTGTCAAGCCCATGTGGTGGCTGATGTGCAACAGTCACCACATGTTAAAAAAATCCACGCACAGGCATCTTCCACCCCCTCAACTGGAGTTCAGGACTGGAACATCGGGTCCTTCATTGAAACTTCTGTGAACTCTCGTGGAAGCAAGGCATCCCGTTTGAGGGATCGCCTATGATGATGACGATAATGATCGAGATGAAGGGACCGAGTGTAAAATATCCAAGTTTGCTGATGATACAAAGCTAGGTGGGACAACTACAGGAGACGTGCAGGGAAGAGCACCAACCCTAGTGCATGGCCTTCTTTGACCTCACAAAGGCCTTTGACACTGTCAACCATGAGGGACTATGGAGCATCCTCCTACGTTTCGGCAACCCCAAAAGTTTGTCACCATCCTCTGCCTCATCCCGATGACGTGCAAGCCATGATCCTGACCAGCAGATCCACCACAGACCCAATCCACGTCTGGACCTGGGTCAAACAGGACTGCATCATCATGCCAACGTCCTTTTTGAACTTCCTCACTGCAATGTTCCATCTCATTCTCAACAAACTCCCCGCTGGAATGGAACTAAACTATAGAACCAATGGGAAGCTGTTCAACCTTCGTCGCCTCCAGGCTAGATCCAAGGTCTTTCCCATCCTCTGTCATCGAACTACAGTACGCGGACGATGCTTGTGTCTGCGCACATTCAGACGCCGAACTCCAAACCATCATCAACATCTTCACCGAGGCATACGAAAGCATGGGCCTTACACTAAACATCCGTAAGACAAAGGTCCTCCACCAACCTGACTCCGCCTCACAGCACTGCCCCCCAGTCATCAAAATCCATGGCGCAGCCTTGGACAACGTGGGCCACTTTCCATACCTCGGTAGCCTACTATCAACAAGGGCAGACATCAATGACGAGGTCCAACGCCGCCTCCAGTGTGTCAGCGCAGCCTTCGGTTGCCTGAGGAATAAAGTGTTTGCAGACCAGGACCTCAAATCTGGCTTATGGTCTACAGTGCAGTAGTGATACCCGCCCTCCTGTATGGCTCAGAGACGTGGACCATATACAGTAGACACCTCAAAATGCTGGAGAAGTACCACCAGCGCTGCCTCAACTGGGAGGATAGACGCACCAACATCAGTGTTCTCGATCAGGCCAACATCCCCAGAATCGAAGCACTGACCACACTCGACCAGCTCCATTGGGCAAACCACAACGTCTGCATGCCCGACACAGACTCCCAAAGCAAGCGCTCTACTCGGAACTCCTACACAGCAAGCGAGCCCAGGTGGGCAGAGGAAATGTTTCAAGGACACCCTCAAAGCCTCTTTGATAAAGTGCAACATCCCCACTGGCACCTGGGAATCCCTGGCCCAAGCCCGCCCTAAGTGGAGGAAGAGCATCTGGGAGGGCACTGAGCACCTCGAGTCTCGTCGTCGAGAACATGCTGAAAGCAAATGAGGACAGCGGAAGGAGCGAGCGGAAAACCAGACAACCCACCCACCCTTTCCTTCAACCACTGTCTGTCCCACCTGTGACAGAGACTGTAATTCCCATATTGGACTATACAGTCACCTGAGAACTCACTTTTAGAGTGGAAGCAAGTCTTCCTCGATTTCGAGGTACTGCCTATGATGGATGAGGTGGGACAGTAAGCTCTGAGGTGAAAACAAATTGTCTGCAAAGGAATATAGATAGACTAAGTGAGTGGCAGTAAGGTGGTAGCTGGAGTATAATGTGGGGAAATCTGAGGTTATTCACTTTGGTAGGAAGAATAATTTTAAATGGTGAGAAACTTTTAAATGTTGATGTTGAGAGAGATTCGGGTGTCATTGTGCAAAAAAACACAGAAACCTAGCATGCTGGTACAGCAAGCAATAAAGAAGGCAAATGGCATGCTGTCCTTTATTGCAAGGGGGTTGGGACTATATGAGTAAGTAAGTCTTGCTACAATTGTACAGGGCCTTGGTGAGACCACATGTCGAGTACTGTGCACAGTTTTGGTCTCCTTATCTAAGAAAGGATATACTTGCCTTGTAGGCAGTACAACGGAGGTTCATAAGATTGATTCCTGGGATGAGCAGGCTGTCTTATGCTGAGAGATTGTATAGTATGGGCCTATACTCTCTGGAGTTTAGAAAAATGAGAGGTGATCTCATTGAAACATACAATATTCTGAAGGGGATTGACAGGGTAGATACTGAGAGGTTGTTTCCTCTGGCTGGAGTGTCTAGAACTAGGGGACACAGTCTCAGGATAAGGGGTAGGCCATTTAAGACAGAGATGAGGAGGAATTTATTCACTCAGAGAGTTGTGAATCTTTGAAATTCTCTGCCCCAGTGGGCTGTGGATGCTGAGTCTCTGAATATATTCAAGGTTGAAATAGATAGAATTTTGGAGTCTAGGGGAATAAAGGGATATGGAGATTGGCCGGGAAAGTGGAGTTGAGGTCGATGATTGGCCATGATCTGATTGAATGGCGGAGCAGAGCAGGCTCGAGGGGCCTTGGGGCCTTCTCCTCCTCCTATTTCTTATGTTCTTGTGTCCTGCGGCTCCGATTGATGAATATGCCATCACTTCGGCACTTAGATTGGCTCTGAATGTGTGATTTGCCAATCTCGTCATTGCAGGAACATCTGGCCAGAAACCCATTACCATCTTGCTATAGATTTTTTTATAAATAACAAAAATGTGAGATTAAAATGCATTTCCAAATCTAGTTAGAATTGACTATATCTGTCTTCTTTATGTCAGTGCATTTCTAGCAGTTGTTTGTGGAATCACCACAACTAAACTGCTTGGCCTGTCATTCCAAATGATTTATAGAAATGTAATGAATAATGCAGGACAAAGAAAAAAACAGTCAGTTATAAATAAAAAGCAAAGTTATTGGTTCGCACCCAAATTCGGGCACAATCCCAGAATGGCAACAACTGTCGTGCAGAAACAGATGTGCAAAAGAACCACACAGAATTGGTCATCGTGCATTATCAGGATGTGCCCCGGTGTGCTGGGGGTACCTATCATGCCTCGAGGCAATATGCTAGACTTAAAGTCGACGAAAGTTAGCCAGATGGGTCATCAACACCATGACCACAGTGTGTTCAGGAAGGGTGGCAATTGGTGGCTGGTAGCAGCCTACAGGGTCAATGTGGAGTCAGGAGGAGCACTCCTGCTCTCGGACTCCCACTCTGCTGTTGCCCTTTCTTGGGCTCCTGGTCTCTGGCTTTATATCAGTACAGTGGTGGATCACGATGAGCAATCATTGTGTACTAAATTCAAATTCCATGCGGTGACTGAAGGTACGTCTTATACATCGGTGATAGATTTTTATCAGCTGGAAAATAGGGGCATTGCCTTATACATGGTTTACATTATTGGCGAACCATATACAAGACAAGTAAGATCGGTGATAATTCTGAAATCTAATGTGTGTGAGTTGCAAAGTTGTAATGCGTGACAGAAAGGATTGTACCAGGCTCAAACACTCCATTAAGTTGTGCAAACTTATACCGTTAAAAAGAAGAAAGCTATTAAATCTAACACCAATAAATCTTTTATTATTTGAAGTTGAACACATCTCTCACCACTTGTGGTCTGAACAGCTTGTTTCAATCAAGTCAGATTGGGATTTGGCTCATCAGTCTACGGCAATTTGTTTCATGTACTCTATAAGCCATCAAAAGAATTGTATCATACTTTAGACTCACTTTCTCACTTAAAAATGCCTGACTCAATGGGTAGAAATCTGAATAACAGTTCTATTGTCTAGAAAATATAAATGCTAAAATATATTTTTCACAAAAGAAAACGGAAGAGTATTTCTGTGCTTGAAATAAATCGCTACATATAACAGATACTGTATACTGCTTCCCCTGTAGACAAATGTATTTGAGCAATAAGAACACAATAACCTACTGTGGACAATAATAGAGTTCTGAAAATAAGGATTGTTAAATCTTCCTTGCAAACCTGCAAAGATACACAAAATATTATTTCCAATTCAGCAACCAGACAGTCCATCACCTATCAAAACACAAATAAATATTCTTCCATCGATCCTCACACCTTCATTCAGGAAATAATTTTTAATCAATGTAATTTATTTTATTGGCAAGAAATTTTCACATACAAAGCAGGCTGGCAACCATGGGAAGGAGCTTTCATGACCATTAAACTACTGACGTTCAGAACTAATTGAAAATAAATAATGTGGTAACAATCAAGATTCCTGATGATTTACTATCACTTTCGATGTTTTATTTATTCTCTTAAATATTTTAGGCAGTTCCATTTCTATTTTACAAAATCAAAATACTGCAGATGCTGGAAAACTGAAATAAAAACAGAAAATACTCAGCAGGTCAGGCAGCATCAGAGAGAAACAGAGTTAATGTTTCAAGGTTGATAACCTTTCGTCAGAACTGAAAAATGTTAGAGCTGTAACACGGTTTAAACAAGTACAGAGGCAGGCGAAGGGGCAGGGGACGAAAGAACAAAAGGGAAGATCTGTGTCGGCTGGAAGGCAGGAGAGATTAAATGACAAAAGAGATGATGGAGCGAGGCAAAAGGAAATGGGACCAGTAAAGAAACAAAAGATGGATCAAAAAGAGCTGTCAATGGAAATAGTAGAATCATTAACAACAGCTGCTCTCTGAAGAAATTGGGTTATGGCAGAGGTTATAATCTGAAATTATTGAACTTGATGTTGAGTGCAGAAGTCTGTAAAGTGCTTAATCGAAAGATGAGATGCTGTTCCTTGAGCTTATGTTGAGCTCCATTAGAACAGTGAAGGAGGCCGAAGACAAAGAGGTCAGAGTGGGAGTAAGGCGGAGGATTAAAATGATAAGTGACTGGAACCTCAGGGTCATACCTGCGGCCTGAACGGAGGGAGGTGTTCCGCAAAGCGATCACCCAATTTGCGTTTGGTCTCCGCACTGTAAAGGAGACCGTATCATGAGCAGCGAATACAGACCTTACAGCAAGTCAGGTGGGCGAAAGTGCAGTCAAGGTAGCTGTGGGCATCAGTGGGCTTATAGTGGACATTGGTCAATAGTCTAACCCCAGAAATGAAGATAGAGAAGTCGAGGAAGAGAAGGGAAGAGTCAGAGATGGACCATGTAAGGGCGAGGGAAGGGTGGAAATTGGAAACAAAGTTGATGAAATTTTCCAGTTCGGGGCGAGAGCAGGAAATGCCACTGATGCAGTCATCAATGCACTGGAAAAAGAGGTGATGGAGGGTACCTGAATAGGACTAGAACAAAGAATGTGCCGCATATCCTACGGGTTACGGCACCAATCCCTGCTCTGTCCTGATTACCCCATTTTTTACTGAGTAAATGCATTAATACTTGGTCTATGTTGTGTTACAGATGATTTACTGGGTAAAGGCATTGAGCCTGATCTCTGGTCTGCATTAACATTCTGAGGCAGAGCTAAATCAGTTGTGATTATTTGTCCCATAAAGGAACTCTGCACTGAATAATCTTTTTTTCCCCTTTGGAATAATAGTTTCCTCCTTCACTTTTGACTCACCTAGTGTTTTACCTGCATTCTCTTGAATTTGTACCATACCTTGGGACTCAGTTGATATTTACTTTATGTCCACTTGGCATTTATTCTTTAGGAGTTGCACCATTCTAATACCTGGCACTGTACTGGTACCCTGTCGGGTAATGACCAAGCACCTCACTGAAACTTTTTTGACAATCAGCTCTCCGTTTGTTTGGCCATTTATTAATTTAGTAGTTATCTGCACAATAAAGATTCCATTTCAAGGGTTCATATTTGAGTAGGAAGAACTACCAGCACTGCTTTTCAAACCTTTATTTTCCAAACCTTTAGAACTTTAGGACCTGGGCCTTTTCTCATGTGATAGTTTGCAATCATCCACAATGTCATTTCCTCATCACACAACCAGTCTTTGTTCCTCCCATCGACCTTTCTAAGGATCTCTCCAAAGCGGCCTCCTGTGCTATAAATGTGTCATTCTGTGAACATAAGAATATAAGAAATAGGAGCAGGAGTAGGCCATTTCGCCCCTCGAGCCTTCTCCGCCATTCAATAAGATCATGGCTGATCTGATCTTGGCCTCAACTCCACTTCCCTGCCCGCTCCCCATAACTCTTGACTCCCATATCATTCAAAAAGCTGTCTATCTTCACCGTAAATATATTCGTTGACCTAGCCGCCACAGCTCTCTGGCATAGAAAATTCCAAAGATTCACGCCCCTTTGAGAGAAGAAATTCCTCCTCATTTACATTTTAAATGGGCGACCCCTTATTCTGAAACTATGCCCCCTAGTTCTAGATACCCCACCAGGGGAAGCATCCTCTCTGCATCTACCCTGTCAAGCCCCCTCAGAATCTTATACATTTCAGTATGATCACCTCACATTCTTCTAAACTCCAATGAGTATAGAAACATAGAAAATAGGTGCAGGAGCAGGCCATTCGGCCCTTCGAGCCTGCACCAGCATTCAATATGATCATGGCTGATCACGCAACTTCAGTACCCCACTCCTGCCTTCTTTCCATACCCCCTGATCCCTTTAGCTGTAAGGGCCACACTTAAGTCCCTTTTGAATATATGCAATGAACTGGACTCAACAACTTTCTGTGGTAGAGAATTCCATAGGTTCACAATTCTCTGGGTGAAAACGTTTCTCCTCATCTCGGTCCTAGATAGCTTACCCCTTATCCTTAGATTGTGACCCCTGGTTCTGGACTTCCCCAACATCGGGAACATTCTTCCTGCATCTAACCTGTCCAATCCGGTCAGAATTTTATATGCTTCCATGAGATCCCCTCTCATTCTTCTAAATTCCAGTGAATATAAGCCTAGTCGATCCAGTCTTTCTTCATATGTCAGTCCTGCCATCCTGGGAATCAGTCTGGTGAACCTTCGCTGCACTCCCTCAATAGCAAGAAAGTCCTTCCTCAGATTAGGACACCAAAACTGCAGACAATACTCAACGTGTGGTCTCACCAAGGCCCTGTACAACTGCAGCAAGACTTCCCTGCTCCTATACTCAAATCCTCTCACTATGAAGGCCAACATGCCACTTGCTTTCTTTACTGCCTGCTGTACCTGCATGCCAACTTTCAATGACTCATGTAACATGACACCCAGGTCTCGTTGCATCTCCCCTTTTACTAATCTGTCACCATTCAGATAATAATAATGGGGCCAAAATTGGTGGACATACCGCCGCATACCGCCCACGGACCACCAACATACCACCCAAAATCGCGAAATTGATCAAATAATACCTACATACCGCCCAAATACCGCCCAGCGGGAAATTAATCAGTGACATTTCGCCGGGCAGTATGCATACCATCCGCCCACATGGAGCACCCTACAGACCGGCCAAAAGTCCAACATTGGTAGCATAGCCCCGACATACCACCAGAGCTGCACACCGTCTGAAAAAAGGTGGTTTTATGCCGATGGTATGACGGCGGTATGTAAACTACAATGTTCCTCCCCCTCCCCCGCCCCGCCCCGCCCCAGCAGCGATCTATTCCTCCCTCCAGCGATCTATTTCTCTCACGGCCTCGTCCTCCCCCCCCAGCGATCTAGTCCTGCCCCCCCAGAGATCTAATCCCCCAGAGAGATCTAATCCCCACAGAGAGATCTAATCCCCCCAGAGAGATCTAATCCCCCCAGAGATCTAATCTCACCCCCAGGGATCTAGTCCCCCCCAGCGATCAATCCTCCCCCCAGAGATCTAATTCCCCCAGTGATTTAGTCCCCCCCAGAGATCTAATCTCCCAGAGAGATCTAATCCCCCCAGAGATCTAATCCCACCCCCAGAGATCTAGTCCTCCCCCCCAGAGATCTAATCTGCCCCCAGAGATCTATTCCACTCCCCCCGAAAAACATGAAAATAAATAAATATATAACAATATAAGTATTATAAATAAATCGAAAACACGGCACAAAACAATTACAAATCTAAACGTACCTGGAGACACTTACCTGCGATCCAACGTCGGCAGTCTCTGGCCTCCGGACTGCTCCTCTCGGGGGATGGGGGGGTGTGGGGATGGAGGTCGATGGAAGAGCGCGCGTGCGCAGAACTCGGGACCCAAAGAGTCCCGAGTCCCAGACAACGTACCTTGCATCGCCGGAGCAGACAGTCCATCGCACTCCGCTGACGCTCTGCTCGGGACCGTTGGACCAATTTTGCCAGCACTCCGCCCCAGCGGTACCGAGCAGTGAAGATTGACCAGCCACCACGAGACTGCCGAGAATTGGGCGGTCCACCAAATTTGGGCCCCATAGGTCCAAACTGTTCAACCTTTCTTCATAAGACAACCCCTTCATCTCAGGGATCAACCTCGTGAACCTTCTCTGAACTGCCTGCAATGCAAATATATCCCTCCTTAAACAAGCAGATCAAAATTGTTCGCAATACTCCAGGTGTGGTCTCACCAATGCCCTTTACAGTTTTAGCAGGACTTGCCTACTTTTATACTTCATCCCCTTTGCAATAAAAGCCAATATTCCATTTGCCTTCCTAATTACTTGCTGTACCTGCATGCTAACATTTTGTGTTTCATGTACAAAGACTCCCAGGTCCCTCTGTACTGCATAATTTTGTAATCTCTCCCAATTTAAATATTAATTTGCTTTTTTATTTTTCCTACCAAAGTGGATAACCTCACATTTTCCCACATTATATTCCATCTGCTAAATGTTTGCCCACTCACTTAGCCTGTCTATATCTCTTTTCAGATTCTTTGCATCCTCCTCACAACTTGCTTTCCCACCTATCTTTTTGTCATCAGAAAATGTTGTTACATTACACTCGGTCCCTTCTGCAAGTTATTAATGTAGATTGTAAATAGTTGAGGCCCAAGCACTGATCCCTGTGGCACCCCACCAGTTACAGTTTGCCAACCCGAAAACAATCCATTTATCCCGACATTCTGTTTTCTGTTAGTTAGCCAATCCTCTATCCATGCTAATATATTACCCCCAACCCCATGAGCTCTTATCTTGTGCAGTTACCTTTTATGTGGCACCTTATCGAAAGCCTTCTGGAAATCTAAATACATGACACCTACTGGTTCCCCTTTATCTACCCTGCTCGTTGCATCCTCAAAAAACTCCAGCAAATTTGTCAAACATGATTTCCCTTTCATAAAACCATGCTGATTCTGCTTGACTGTATTATGATTTTCTAAATGAACATGCGAGTGAAGGTAGATGAAGCCATTAAGAGAGAAATAATTTGCATTTCAGTAGCGCCTTTCACGACCTCAGGATGTCCCCAAGCACTTTACATCGAATGAAGTACTTCATAGAAGTGTAATAACTGTTGTAACGTTGGAAAACACAGCAGCCAATTTGCGCACAGAAAAAAATAGTCCCATGGTGTCTTTTGCATGAACCTGTGAGATGGTCTCATTTGTAACTGTACTGCAGTTACCTGTCCCACGTAATTCTGAAGTCAATAGGGAGCATCCATGAGGAACAGGTCAGTTGCTCACTGCTTTTGTGTCTGCCATTAATAACTTCAGTGAGCACCACTTGGTGTTTTAATCAGAAATCATATACACAGTAATCGGCTGCTGTGATAAATCTATCCTACCATTGCCCAGCAGCTCTGTGTCTGCTGGAAGTTCAGACCACCAAGAATATTTAACCATCACCACACACTAGCCAACAGTGAGAGCTTCTCAGGAGCAAGTATCGCATTCCAGATGGGCATACACTCGTATGCCAATATCATGGATGATGAGCAGGAGCAGCAATGGATGGAGCAAAGGACAGCCAGGCAACATTATAGAGAATGCAGCCCATTAGATAGTACCAGGGCTTCTAGTTCCACAATGTACAGATTGTGTATGACAACATGCACAGGATCCGACATTTCAATGGCAGATATGCTAGAAACTGCCACGCTTTACACTTCACGCTTAACTGAATTTAGGGAGCTAGGAGTTAAATTAAAAAGTAGGACCTCAAAGGTCATAATCTCTGGATTGCTACCAGTGCCATGTGCCAATCAGAGTAGAGGGAGCAGGAGAGTTAGAATAAATACGTGGCTTGAGCAGTGGTGCAAGAGGGAGGGATTCAAATTCCTGGGACATTGGAACTAGTTCTGGGGGAAGTGGGACCTGTACAAAAGGGATGGTCTGCACTTGGGCAGGACTGGAACTGAAGTCCTAGGGGTAACATTTGCTAATGCAGTTCGGGAATGTTTAAACTAATATGGCAGGGGGATGGGAACCTATGCAGCGAGACAGGGCAAAGTAATATGGAGTCAGAAACAGATGGTAGAAAGGCAAAAAGCAATAGTGGAAGGCCGAGTAAACAAAGGCAAGAAACAAAAAGGGTCGCACTACATCATAATTCTAAAAGGACAAAGTGTGTTAAAAAAACAAGCCTGAAGGCTTTGTGTCTTAATGCAAGGAGTATCCGTAATAAGGTGGATGAATTAACTGTGCAAATAGATGTTAACAGATATGATGTGATTGGGATTACAGAGACGTGGCTCCAGGATGATCAGGGCTGGGAACTCAACATCCAAAGGTTTTCAACATTCAGGAAGGATAGAATAAAAGGAAAAGGAGGTGGGGTAGCATTGCTGGTTAAAGAGGAGATTAATGCAATAGTTAGGAAGGACATTAGCTTGGATGATGTGGAATCTATATGGGTAGAGCTGCAGAACACCAAAGGGCAAAAAACATTAGTGGGAGTTGTGTACAGACCTCCAAACAGTAGTAGTGATGTTGGGGAGGGCATCAAACAGGAAATTAGTGGTGCATGCAAGAAAGGTACAGCAGTTATCAAAGGTGACTTTAATATGCATATACATTGGGTGAACCAAACTGGAAGCAATACGGTGGAGGAGCATTTCCTGGAGTGCATAAGGGATGGTTGTCTAGACCAATATGTCGAGGAACCAACTAGGGGGGAGGCCATCTTAGACTGGGTGTTGTGTAATGAGAGAGGATTAATTAGCAATCTTGTTGTGCGAGGCCCATTGGGGAAGAGTGACCCATAATATGGTGGAATTCTACATTAGGATGGAGAATAAAACAGTTAATTCAGAGACCATGGTCCAGAACTTAAAGAAGGGTAACTTTGAAGGTATGAGGCGTGAATTGGCTAGGATAGATTGGCGAATGATACTTAAGGGGTTGACTGTTGATGGGCAATGGCAGATATTTAGATTTAGAGACCGCATGGATGAACTACAACAATTGTACATCCCTGTCTGGCATAAAAATTAAAAAGGGAAGGTGGCTCAACCGTGGCTATCAAGGGAAATCAGGGATAGTATTAAAGCCAAGGAAGTGGCATACAAATTGGCCAGAAATAGCAGCGAACCCGAGGACTGGGAGAAATTTAGAACTCAGCAGAGGACAAAGGGTTTGATTAGGGCAGGGAAAATAGAGTACGAGAAGAAGCTTGCAGGGAACATTAAGATGGACTGCAAAAGCTTCTATAGATATGTAAAGAGAAAAAGTTTAGTAAAGACAAATGTAGGTCCCCTGCAGTCAGAATCAGGGGAAGTCATAATGGGGAACAAAGAAATGGCAGACCAATTGAACAAGTACTTTGGTTCGGTATTCAGTAAGGAGGACACAAACAACCTTCCGGATATAAAAGGGGTCAGAGGGTCTAGTAAGAAGGAGGAACTGAGGGAAATCCTTATTAGTCGGGAAATTGTGTTGGGGAAGTTGATGGGATTGAAGGCCGATAAATCCCCAGGGCCTGATGGACTGCATCCCAGAGTACTTAAGGAGGTGGCTTGGAAATAGCGGATGCATTGACAGTCATTTTCCAACATTCCATAGACTCTGGATCAGTTCTTACGGAATGGAGGGGAGCCAATGTAACCCCACCTTTTAAAACAGGAGGGAGAGAGAAAACAGGGAATTATAGACCGGTCAGCTTGACATTGGTGGTGGGTAAAATGATGGAATCAATTATTAAGGATGTCATAGCAGCGCATTTGGAAAGAGGTGACATGACAGATTCAAGTCAGCGTGGATTTGTGAAAGGGAAATCATGCTTGACAAATCTTCTGGAATTTTTTGAGGATGTTTCCAGTAGAGTGGACAAGGGAGGACCAGTTGATGTGATGTATTTGGACTTTCAGAAGGCTTTCGACAAGGTCCCACACAAGAGATTAATGTGCAAGTTAAAGCACATGGGATTGGGGCTAGTGTGCTGACGTGGATTGAGAACTGGTTGGCAGACAGGGAGCAAAGAGTAGGAGTAAATGGGTACTTTTCGGAATGGCAGGCAGTGACTAGTGGGGTACCGCAAGGTTCTGTGCTGGGGCCCCAGCTGTTTACATTGTACATTAATGATTTAGACGAGGGGATTAAATGTAGTATCTCCAAATTTGCGGATGACACTAAGTTGGGTGGCAGTGTGAGCTGCGAGGAGGATGCTATGAGGCTGCAGAGTGACTTGGATAGGTTAGGTGAGTGGGCAAATGCATGGCAGATGAAGTATAATGTGGATAAATGTGAGGTTATCCACTTTGGTGGTAAAAACAGAGAGACAGACTATTATCTGAATGGTGACAGATTAGGAAAAGGGGAGGTGCAAAGAGACCTGGGTGTCATGCTACATCAGTCATTGAAGGTTAGCATGCAGGTACAGCAGGCGGTTAAGAAAGCAAATGGCATGTTGGCCTTCATAGCGAGGGGATTTGAGTACAGGGGCAGGGAGGTGTTACTACAGTTGTACAGGGCCTTGGTGAGGCCACACCTGGAGTATTGTGTACAGTTTTGGTCTCCTAACTTGAGGAAGGACATTCTTGCTATTGCGCAAGTGCAGCGAAGGTTCACCAGACTGATTCCCGGGATGGCGGGACTGACATATCAAGAAAGACTGGATCAACTGGGCTTGTATTCACTGGAGTTCAGAAGAATGAGAGGGGATCTGATAGAAACGTTAAAGATTCTGACGGGTTTGGACAGGTTAGATGCAGGAAGAATGTTCCCAATGTTGGGGAAGTCCAGAACCAGGGGTCACAGTCTAAGGATAAGGGGTAAGGCATTTAGGACCGAGATGAGGAGAAACTTCTTCACCCAGAGAGTAGTGAACCTGTGGAATTCTCTACCACAGAAAGTTGTTGAGGCCAATTCACTAAATATATTCAAAAAGGAGTTAGATGTAGTCCTTACTACTAGGGGGATCAAGGGGTATGGCGAGAAAGCAGGAATGGGGTACTGAAGTTGCATGTTAAGCCATGAACTCATTGAATGGCGGTGCAGGCTCGAAGGGCCGAATGACCTACTCCTGTACCTATTTTCGATGTATCTATGTTTCTAAACTCCAGTGAATACAGGCCCAGTCGATCCAGTCTCTCCTCATATGTCAGTCCTGCCACGCCGGGAATCAGTCTGTTGAACCTTTGCTGCACTCCCTCAATAGCAAGAATGTCCTTCCTCAGATTAGGATACCAAAACTGAACACAATATTCCAGGTGAGGCCTCATCAAGGCGCTGTACAACTGATGTAAGACTCCCCTGCTCCTACACTCAAATCCCCTAGCTATGAAGGCCAACATGCTATTTGTCTTCTTCACCGCCTGCTGTACCTACATGCCAACTTTCAATGCCTCCAAAGCGAGTATATCCTTTCGTAAATATGGAAAGCAAAACTGCACGCAGTATTCCAGGTGTGGTCTCACCAATACCCTGTGCAACTGTAACAAGACTTCCCTGCTTTTATACTCCATTCCCTTTGCAATAAAGGCCAAGATTTTATTGACCTACCTGATCACTTGCTGTATCTGCATACTAACCTATTGTATTTCATGCACAATTACCCCCAGGTCCCACTGTACTACAGCACTTTGCAATCTTTCTCCATTTAAATAATAATTTGCTCTTTGATTTTTTTTCTGCCAAAATTCATGACCTCAAACTTTCCAACATTATACTCTATCTGCCAAATCTTTGCCCACTCACTTAGCCTGTCTATGTCCTTTTGCAGATTTTTTGTGTTCTCCTCACACATTGCTTTTCCTCCCATTTTGTATCATTTGTAAAGTTGTGGGCTCAAGTCACACTCCACAAATGTGAGGATAAAATCTAGGCTGACACTCCAGTGCAGTGCTGAACGAGTGCTGCACTGTTGGAGGTTTTGTATTTCAGATGAGACATTAAACTGAGGCCCCGTCTGCTCTCTTAGGTGGATGTAAAAATCCCACGGCACTATTTTGAAGAAGAACAGGAGAATTATCCCTGAAGTCCTAGCCAATAGTTATCCCTCAATCAACATCTGGTCAATATCAAATTGTTGTTTGTGGGAACTTGCTGTGTGCAAATTGGCTGCCGCGTTTCCTACATTACAATAGTGACTACACTTCAAAAAATACTTCATTGGCTGTAAAGTTCTTTGGGACGTTTTGAAGTCATGAAAGGCGCTATATAAATGCAAGTCCTTTCTTTCTTTTGTTCTTTCGATCGTTCGTTCTTTCTTTCTTTAATAAATATGACTGAGCAATGAAAGGAGGCCTTTCAAGTAATCTGAATCTCTCAGTACTGTAAGTGATCAATTCCCATTACAAACCTTATCCTGTCAGTTGTTCTCCATCTCCCACCGCCTCCTTAGTGTGTAAACCCTGGAGTTGTAAAGCTTCCTCCTCATATCTACTCAGGGTCTTGTTGGTTTCCGTTCCTCCACTTCTTTGCCTTTCATTCTGTGCAAAGAACATAAAGATGTAGACAGGCAGCTGACTAATTCACAATATTAATTTCACCCAAGTGTAGGCAGACATTCCATTGTAATAATTCTTTCAGGGGCTGGCAATGTAGCAATTTCTTCACTTTTCACTCAAACACTGCAAGAAATTTGATATGGGTCAGTGGAATGATCGGAGAGGGATGCGTGGCCACAAATGGGTCGAAGTAGTGGTGTTTTGGAGAGTGGTACATTGTGCTTGATAACAGTTTCATTTATCACTTATTTTACACTGCAGTGGTGCAAAATTGAGTCATGGTTCCATCTGAAAGGATACTTATGCATTCACTTACCTTGGCCAACCTGATGAGGTCATTGAAACATTTATGGCACTGAATAACTGTGTGTGGGATGGTTGAGGTGGCACTGACTACCTTAGCCACCTTCCTCCAAACTTCCTGAACCTCCTTTTACTAGGATCTCCTTTCCAGTGTTTCAAAAGGCCTTTCTCTTCTTGCCCTTATTTCTACCAATATGACCTTCAACAGAGCTTCAGAAAATTGAGGTTTTGTCAATTGCAGGCCCTTTCGATGTTGATCCACCTTCTGCCATAGTAATGGAAATGTTGTGCTCCTGGCTCTTTAAGCTGCAGAAGTGTACTGCTGTAGTTAAATCCAATTTTCCTTCCTCCTAGTGAAGAGAACCATTCGGGAGCAAGATTCTCACTTTAAACCTAGCCTGCATACGATGTTAGCCCCCCATCCCTCATAAGGAAAATGGAGTGGTGGGATCATGTGGGCAGGCAGAAATCCTAACCTACCATTTCTTTGATGGGTCCAGAATAAATCTAGGCCTTACTCTAACACCAAATGCATTTAAATATATGAGTTGCCAAATAACATTGATGATGTTGGACAGATTAATACGAGTAAGTGTTAGTACATTAATTAGAGCACTGTGTGAAATGACTGTGCAACTGCAATATTATTTATAGCCAATTCTAATAACTTGTATTGCTGTCAACTCTGTAATAATTAAGTGATGTCTGATCAGTCTTCAGGTGTGCATTAATTTATCTGTGATCAGATACACTGCACAGATGGATGGAATGTCATGTTTTATTTATAGCTGCAATGCTTCATTAAGTTTATATAAACCTAAAGAAATGCTGCAATATGGGAGTTTATCTTTATTTAATACATTTTTGCCACATTTATCTGCTGATAATATTCAATGCTAATCACTACATTTTATTATATCCAGCTCCCCCTAGATTCACAGTCACTCCCAAGGACCAGGTAGTCATTGAGGGACATACTGTAGACTTTGACTGTGCAGCTGAAGGTAATCCAACTCCAGTCATCGCTTGGACCAAAGCAGGTATTTTAGACGAAGTGAACCTTCACAATTACTGGGTATTACATTTTGTGTTGTATTATAATAATATCTTACACTTGTATTTTAGACTATTGTTGCAACTTAATAAAAACTACCTGAAAGTGTGTTCAAGGATCATATATTTCAAATCAAGTACTTGCTGCACAGATAACTGCTACCTTTTGTAACTTTTAATATCCAACCTTTCAAAAGTTCCTTCCCTTAAGCTTTTGATTATCTTTCACAGATTCTATTAACTCAAAGTCTTGTAAACAGATGTAAACTATTCTATTTAGGTTCGACACAAGCAATGTGAGAACCTTGCTAAAAACTGAACTGAGCACAATGGAGTGAAGGGCCATGATTGAAATTTGGGCATAAGCTAAGGGCTTAAATGAGGGCCTGGACATAATTGGATGGGAAGAAACCATTGCAAGAGATCTGGAACACTGTCCTTGATTATTTCAAGACAGCCATAAGTGCAGATACAGAGGTAGTCTTAGGGATGCAAGGATTAAGATAAATTGGTTCCAGTGATGGTTGGACCCATAGTGAATTGAATAACAAATAGCAAAAAGGTTTTATTGTCACCAGTGCTGGTAACGGATAAGATAATATTTTGAAAGAAATGAAATGCTCAGAAACAGAAATACTGTATATACTTATTACAGTTAGGTTGGAGATCCTTTCAGATGCATTTCTTGATACTTGAACAAAATGTCATTAAAGAGAATGTCAGGTGTGTAAAAATGTTGACAGTATAGCTGCGAAGAAACTTATAAGATGAGACAGGGACCTGGATTTGCCTTTGAATTACTGCCCATTTTAGTACGGTAAAATGGGTTCTTAGAAGTTATTGCCTCAAGTCCTCCTCTTAAAAACTGCACCTTAATTACCATTCTAAAAATAAACAGTCCCCTTTAAGACCTGCCAAGAGCCTGATCTGTTTCATGTAAATGGGGTCGAAAGGGTATAGCTCACCCCGTTGACCTATTTCTGCCGAATTATGCCCTAAACTCGCCCTAAATAATTAATGTCACTATATAAATGGTGGTAGGAGCTGCAGAAAGGTATCCCTGAGGCGAGTATCACATTGGGGAGGCCATTTTGTGTGTTGTCACTTTGCCTGCATATTGATCACTTTTGTATTTTGGACTTTCAATTGCTAATTTCACTTATCTCTGCTCAAATTACTGCTTTATCCTGGGGATATGGATTTTCCAACAGGAATACATGTATGCTTATGCTAAGAGGAGGAGAAGGAGGATATGGAAGAGACTAGATTTGCAGCCCTTAGAATATTTTGCTTAGATTTTTCTGATCATCAGTGCCTCAGAAGGAAAATATATCAACTGCAGGCTGAAAACCTGCAGCTCACTTCCACCAGGAGAACAGCACTGTCTGTATCAGTCAAAGTCATCACTACCACTACCTTGAATTTCTTTGGGCTGGATTTTTCCAGGCAACATCAGGTGATCTATGCTGCATTAGACAGGGAGTTGCTCACCACTACATCAAGAAGGTCGCTGATGCTCTATTGTTCAATTTCTTGAGGAGGTCACTAACGTGGTGGGCAGCGGATTGTGTATGGATATTGTTTATATGGCCTTCCAGAACGCATTTGTTAAGGTAACACACAAGAGATCATTATCAAAAAAAAGCACACAGAATTGGCGGTAACCTTGTGACATGGGCCAGTAATTAATTATGAGGTAGGAGACAGAGAGTAAAGATAAAGGGAATGTGCTCTGATTGGCACGGTGTGGTGTTTCCCAGGGATCTGTACTGGGCCTCAGCTTTTCACCATGTATATCAATGATTTGGATGAAGGAATAGATTGTAGTACCTCGTAGTTTGCAGATGACACAAAGTTAGGATGCACAGTAATTTATATAGATGCAAGAAGGAAGTTGCAAAAGGACATAGACAGATAAAGTGGGCACAACTGTGGCAGATGTAGTCCAATATGGGGAAGTGTGAGGTCATGCACATTGATTTCAAGAAAGGTAAATGAGAATATTTTCTTGATGACGAGAAACTAAGATCTGTAGAAGAGCAAAGGGATTTGGGTGTCCAGGTACATGCAATACTGAAGTCTAGTGCACAGGTACAAAAAGTAATCAAAAAGGCTAATGGAATGATGGCCTTTATCTCAGTGTTATGCTTCAGTTGAAGAGACCCCATCTGGAGTACTGCGTTAAGTTTTGGGCACGGCACTTCAGGAAGAATATATTGGCTTTGGAAATGGTACAGTGAAGATTAACCAGAATTATACTGTTATATGTGTAAACCTGTAAATACCTTGTGTAGCCACCAGAGGGCACATCCGCTGGAGTCCCAAGGGATCCCACAATCCCTTGGGAGCACCTGTACTTAAGGAAGCCTCACAGGCTGGAGTGGCACTCTGGAGACCTGCAATACAAAACTGAGGTCACACTTTACTTTGAGCTCACAGTATCTAATCAGACTCTTTATTCATACATAATAGATTCCAGGTCTTAAAGGGTTAAATTATGACAGGTTGCATAAGCTTAGCTTTTATTCCCTTGAGTATAGAAGCTTGAAGGATAATATAACTGAGATGTTTAAAATGATAAAGGAATTCGATAAGATAGATACAGAGAATCGATTTGCTCTGCAAGGGGAATTCAGAACAAGGGGAAACAATTTTAAAATTAGAGCTAGGCTATTCAGTGGTAAAATCAGAAAGCACTTTTTCATAAAAATTGTAGTACAATTCTGAAATTCTCTCCCTCAAAAGGCTATGGATGCTGGGTCAGTTGAAATTTTCAAGACCGAGGTCAATAGATTTTTATTAGTTAAGTATATCAAGGGATATAGATCAAAGATGGATAAATGGAGTTATACAGCAGCCATGATCTAATTTAATGGCAGAACAGGCTCGAGAGGTTGAAAGGCCTCATATGTTCCTATAGTGGAGGGCTGCACAATTAATATCCTTACAAATATATGCAAACAAAGAAGGGGAACTACAGACTGGCAGGATTTTCACAGGTGCAAAGAGCACTTGACACTCAAATTTCCATATAACAACTGCCTCAATTTTATAAATAGGAAAAACTGTCACTATATTAGTGTCGAACAAGTGTGCGATGCCACTCATATTGTCCTACACACGTTGCCAAATCAGTCACAATTTTTTAAAAGTTATGCTCCTTTTTGTAATCATTGTGATAATAAAAATGCTTTCAACAATAAGTACTATGGAGCAATAAACCAGCCTGGTCCATAGGATCAATGGAAAACAATTTTACATTTACTGTTATTTTAATTATATATAAGCATAACAATAGTAGACTGGTCAGAAAAGTAAAAGCCCATAGGACACAAGGGAAAGTGGTAAGTTGGATCCAAAATTGACTCAGTGGCAGGAAGCAGAAGGTAATAGTTGACAGATATTTTTGTGACTGGAAGTCTGTTTCCAGTGGGGTTCCGTGGGGCTCAGCATAGGTCTCTTGCTTTTTGTGGTCTACGTCAATAATTTAAACTTCAATGTAGAGAACACGATTAAGAAGTTTGCAGAAGATACAAAAATTGGCTGTGCGGTTGATAGTGAGGAAGAAAGCTGTCGACTGCAGGAAGATATCAATGAACTGGTCAGGTGGGCAGAAAAGGGGCAAATGGAATTCAATTGGAGAAGTGTGAGGTAATGCTTTTGGGGAGGGCTAACAAGGCAAGGGAATACACAATAAATGGTAGGAAACTGAGAAGTGTAGAGGAACAAAGGGACCTTGGAGTACATGTTCACAGATCACTGAAGGTAACAGGACAAGTAGATACGGTGGTTAAGAATGCCTGCGGGATATTTATTAGCTAAGGCATAGAATATAAGAGTAGGGATGCTATGCTTGAACTGTATGAAACACTAGTTAGGCCACAGCTACAACACTGTGTACAGTTCTGTTCATCACATTACAGGACAGATGTGATTGCACTGGAGAAGGTACAGAGGAGATTTACAGGGATGTTACAACGATTGGAGAATTTTAGCTATGAGGAAAGATTGGTTAGGCTGGTGTTGTTTTCTTTGAGGGGAGACTTAATTGAAGAGTATAAAATTATGAGGGGCCTAGATAGAGTGGATAGGAAGGAGCTATTTCCCCTTGCAGAAGGCTCAATAACCAGGGTCATAGATTTAAAGTAATTGGTGGAAAGATTGGAGAGAAGTTGAGGAGAACTTATTTCTCCCAGAAGGTGGTGAGGTCTGGAATGCACTGCCTGAAAGGGTGGTAGAGACAGAGTGGTTCATCACATTTAAAAAGTACTTGGATATGCACTTGATGTGCCATAACCTACAAGGCTATGGACCAAGAGCTGGAATGTGGGATTAGGATGGATAGCTTTTTTTCGGCTGACACAAACACAATGGGTTGAATGGTCTCCTTCTTTACATACTGAAAAGTTGTATGATTCTATGAATAGTTTTCTTGCACTGATTAAAAAATTGCTTCACTGCTCTCTGGTTTACAGGAGGTCAGCTCCCCAGTGACAGAAGACATGTAGTGTTGCCCACAGGAACACTGAGAATTGTGGAAGTAGCCCCCCATGATCAGGGCCAATATGAATGCCAAGCTATCAGTGTCGTGCAAGTTAAACGAGTTCCAGTGCAGTTAAAAGTGCAATCCAAAGGTACATTTCTTTACACATGATTTGTTATATTAACATTTGATGTTGTGATTACTATACAAAGCATAACTGATGGCTGCATGTGTGTTAGGACGTCACATTCAAGTGGTGTGGCAACATAAACTATTATCTCAAATTTCTGTGTGTTATTTTCTTAAAAGAAAGTCCTTGTCATTTGTTTAATATAATATATACCTTTTCAGAGCTTTCTTATTGGAGAGTTACTGTCGATATCAGTATTTTCCATTACTTTAGGTGCAAAATTTTCCTTGAAATTCCACATTGGAGGATATGAGCATAAAGTGTATTATATTAAAGCCCTGAGAGCGAGACAGTCTCGCTCAACAGGAGTGTAGATCAGGAAATTGTATGCAAAGGGCAACACACCAAATTTGTTGTGCTCACAATTTTCTATCCTTAATTTCAATAGCAGGAAAATTAAGGGGCCGAAATTGCCCCCCTCTTTAAAGTCCATTACTGACTTTAAGAGGCGGTAATGGGGTGGTAATGTCTTTGCAACCGGGGGCAGGCGGATGGGTGGCAGAAACGGATTATCACCCCGCCCCCTTGCCCGCCCCATCATGCACGCGCTAACCTCTTACCGCCCGGCGGCGACCCCTTTCCTCCCTGCGAGGGAAATTGCCCAGCAGGAGTGGAGCCACCGCCACTCGATTCCCCCGACAGCTGTTCCCAGCGGGAAGCTGCCAGTGGCTGGGCAGCACGTCCACCCTTAAACAGGAAAGGCGTTCCGCCACGGCCGTCATTTTATTTTAATTGTCAGCCGACTCTGAGGAGGGCCTGACAATGGTGACCACGGGTTCGGCCGGGCAGCCAGGCACACCCTCTTGGGTGCCGGACCGTTGGCCCGACCAAAGCTCTCCCTGGTGGCCGAGTGGGCACCACTAAAGTGGCTGCAGAGCTCTCAGCAGCCCTCCTCTTTAACTGAAGGGGAGGGTCGTTGCTACAGGAGTCAGCACGCACTGAAGACGCTGACCACCTTCCACCCCACTCCTGACATACTTCTGCCCTGCAGCCACCCGAAACACCGCTGGACTATTTGAAAAAGTTTAAAAGGTCAAAATTGCTCTATTCTCTGCCCCAAGGATTTGGGTGGAGAATAATCATTTAATTCGAATTATCTGCCTCGTTTGGGGCGGAGGGCAATTTTGCCCCCTAAGTGTATTTACAAAATGGGTGTACTGACTTCCACAACTCCTCCGACAGGTTCTCATAGGACTGGTGGGGCCTGCACACACATTGGCGGGGGCTGGTGAGATGGGCTGTACTTGGTGGGCTGCTGTCTTCTGCCATGCTGTTTGATTCTCCTGGCCTGGATAGACCACAGTTGCAAATCCTCCTTTGTTTTGATGGCATAGAGCAGTATGTCAATGGGGAAAGCTACCCCTTGTTCGATGTTGACTTGAGGCCAGTAGGAGCACACAGCGTAGGATGGTGAGTCGAGGTCCAGCATGTTTTAACTGATGAGCTTCATTTGGAATTGTGCCAGTTT
The DNA here is from genome assembly GCF_044704955.1 of Pristiophorus japonicus. Lineage (NCBI taxonomy): Eukaryota > Metazoa > Chordata > Chondrichthyes > Pristiophoridae > Pristiophorus > Pristiophorus japonicus. The sequence continues at coordinate 423,398,829 of NC_091977.1, forward strand.
GCCATTCAGGCGATTCCGGCAGAAAACAACAGCTGGCTGAAAACCAGTCAGCCCGAAAGCACCCATTAGCAGTGGAAGAAGCCCTGCGGCAGCAAGATAAGTCTGGGAGGGAGATGTTTGCAGGGGTTTGTTGCGGGGGTTGGTGGTGAGAACAGAGGCCTGGACTTTCATTGTTAGTAAAAAAAACTAGGAAAAGTTTAACGTATCTTACTGGGTCTTGTTGGCTTTCAAAAACAAGCTGGTTAAAATGTAATTGGGATTCCATATACGTCTTGGTATTAAACTTGTAGATCAGTTCACAGTTGGATCTCAGTTCCACAGTAAGGTAATTAAAAATGTTGCAACTAAATTTTCCGCTGACAGCTTCCAGCAGTCCCTTTAAGGACCACTCATTTGACAGCTAAGTGCCTGAGGAAACCATGCTGCATAATCAAATTTGGCAAAGGGCCAAATACCTGTTTCAGGCATGTGCCCTGGATATACAAAGGAACCTTAAACGTGGAATGAGCGCATGCACACTGCCTACCGTATTGGACCCTTGGGTGCCAATTTACACCTATAAAACAGGCACAGCCTGACCCAATTTGTAGGCCTTGATATCATAATGTCCAAAGGAATGACAAGAATTTTGCAAGTAGCCTTCATGTTCAGGATCAATATCAAGATTTTTGCTCTGGGCCCAGTTCCTTGCACCTGGTCTTCTCCTTTCATGGGGCCCAAGTTTCCACAAGAAAAAAAACGGGCGCCCCTCCGAGCTGGGCGCCCGTTTTTCGCGCCTAAAACGGCGCCTTAAAAAATCCTCGGTATTCTCCACCTACTTACAGGTCCTGTGGCCCTCGGCGCAGCCAGCACGAGCTGTGGGGGGGGGCGGAGCCAGGTCCCGGCGCTGAAAACAGTGCCGGGACCTCTGCACATGCGCGCTACAGTCGGCACGCAAGTGCAGTAGCTCCAGGCGCCGAACTGTGTGGGAGGGGCCCGAAGCACGCAGCCCCTAGCCCTGGCCCAATGGCCTCACTGGGGCTGCGTGAATGAGGCTCCTCCCACGGCCAGCTCCTGCTCCCCGCCCGACCAGACCCGACACCCGCTCCCCCCCCCGACCCGAGACCCGACACCCACTCGCTCCCCCGACCCGACCCGACACCCGCTCCCCCCCCGACCCGACCCGCCACCCCTCTCCCCCCCCGCCCCGACCCAACACCCTCTCCCCCCCCGCCCCGACCCGACACCCGCTCCCCCCCCCGACCCGACACCCGCTCCCCCCCCCGTCCCGACCCGACACCCGCTCCCCCCCCCGCCCCGACCCAACACCCGCTCCCTCCCCCCCCCGCCCCGACCCGAGACCCGACACCCCCCGCCCCGACCCGACCCGATCCGAGACCCGCTCCCCCCGCCCGCCGACTGACCCGACCCCCCCCCGCCCCCGCTCTCTCTCTCTCTCTCTCCCTCCCTCCCTTCCCCCCCTCTCTCTCCCTCTCTCCCTCCCTCACTCCCTCCCTCCCCCCTCTCTCTCTCCCTCCCTCCCTCCCTCCCCCCTCTCTCTCTCTCCTTCCCCCCCCTCTTCCCCCCCTCTCTCTCTCTCCCCGCCCTCTCTCTCTCTCCCTCTCCCCCCCACTCTCTCTCCCTCCCCCCCCCTCTCTCTCTCTCCCTCCCCCCCTCCCTCTCTCTCTCTCTCTTCCCCTCCCGCTCAGCGGCACGAACAGCTGCAGAATTCTCCCTGGCTGAAGCACTTTCACACAGGTAGGAAGATGGTTTATTTAATCTTTTCTTGGCTTATAAATGTTTATTCAGGTTGGATTTATTTGTATAATATTTGTAGAAGTATAAATAAGGATTTATTGTCAAATTTAATGACTTCCCTTCCCCCCCACCACCTCGTTCTGGACGCCTAATTTGTAAATTGCACCTGATTTTTTAATGTGTACAAAAATCTTCACTGGCTCCATTCTACTTTAGTTTGGAGTACATTTTCACTGTGGAAACTTTCAAATCAGGCGTCAGTGGCCGGACATGCCCCCTTTTGAAGAAAAAATTCTGTTCTAAACTAGAACTGTTCTACCTGACTAGAACTGCAGAAAAAAAAATGTGGAGAATTGCGATTTCTAAAATAGTCCGTAGTCCACCAGTTGCTCCTAAAAATCAGGCGCGAATCATGTGGAAACTTGGGCCCATAGAATGCTACAAATAACTGCACCTTGTTTAAAACTGGCCTAATTCTCCCACAATAAATTCTATGGTAACTCTGCATTACTCTCCAGTGCTGCTTTGCTGTCCACCTCACAGAACGGTCAACGTGAGTCCAGGAGTTGGATTGTCAGCAGTAATTTTGTCAATGCCACTGGATTTACCTGTTTGAATATCCAGAATTTTAACTTTGAAGATTGTACAAGTTTGCAAGTGGGTGGGAAGTTAAAAGCGTTGAAATGGATAGCACGTCAGGAATCCAACTTCAACCCACTGGCTTCCGCCTTTAACTCGGATGCATTAGTCAGTGCACCAGAGACACCTTCGGAAGAGGCAGGTGAGCTAATTATAGTTAGCTCATTAAGAGGCAATTAACAGCCTTTTTAACCTGATGTTGGATCTTTTACTGACTGTCCACAGGATTCACGGGCTTGTTGAATGTCGCCAATAAAAGCAATGCGAGAGCAGAGCAGTCATTGTGGGAGTTGAACATAGAAACATAGATACATTGGGCTCAATTTTCCCCAAACTTTTTTTGCCGTACTTGAAGTGTTACGTCCGTTTTTGGGGGGCCCAAGTACCCCCCAAAAAAAGTTCTAAGTTTTCCCATTGGATTTCTTCAGTTTGACACAGACGAACCTCTCCTTTAGTTTTAGGGGTGGAACCTTGATCGGCGCCAAAAGGATTGGGTTGCCACGGTAACCAGGGACACAATTGCAAGCTGAGGCTACAAAGTGAAACATACAGCCAGCTCCCAACACATTAAAACACATTGCATCAACTTAAAAACACATTAAAATATATTGCATCAACTTAAAAACACATTAAAATACATTGCATCAACTTTAAAACACATTAAAAGACATTGCATCAACGTAAAAACACATTAAAATATATCGCAGCAACCGACCTCCAATTATTAAAGCCGGTGCTGCCCCCGCCCCTAGCCCTGGCCAAAGGGCTTGCTGATCTGCTTCCCTAGCCCGTCCCGTGTCCCATGCCGGTGCCGGTCCAGCTCCAGCTCCCCCCGCCCCCCAGCCCCGTTTGCCTTGCTGGTCCTGTACCCCGCCCCTCCCCAGCCCCGAGTACCTTGCCGCTCCATTCTCCCGCCTGACCCTGGCTCCGAGTGCCTTGCTGGTCCCGGCCCCACTCCCCCGCCCCTAACCCTGGCCGAAGGGCTTTCCAGTCCGTTCCCCCACCTGACCCTGGCCCCAAGTGCCTTGCCGGGCCTGCTCACCCACCAGCCCAAAGTGCCTTGCCGGTCCCGATCATGCTCCCCCATCCCTAGCCTTGGCCTAAGGGCTTGCTGGTCCGTTCTCCCAATCGACCCTGGTCCCGAGTGCCTTGCTGGTCCCGGTCCCAATACCCCGCCCTTAACCCTGGCCGAAGGGCTTGCCGGACCATTTCCCCAACCGATCCTAGCCCCGAGTGTCTTGCCAGTCCCACTTCCCCGTGCCGATCCCAGGCTGAGTGGCCTCCCGGTCTGCACCCCTGCCCCTATCCTAGGCCAAATAGCCTACTCCCTCCCGATCCCAGCACGTAACTACAGCCGAAAGGCTTTCCCCAACCCTCCCCGCCTCTCTCCCCTCCATCCCCCAACCTCTCTCCTCTCCCCCTCTCTCTTACCTCTCCAGCTGCTGCTATCTGGGCATGTGCTGCACTTACCTGCATCGATTTCCTTACCTGCGCCAATTTGTTTAACTCTCCAGAAGGCTTTTTTGCAGAGGCCACATACGCTGGCCTAAAAAGAACTAGAGTAACTCACAGCTGGCCAAACTTGCCTAAATGGCCAGAATTGGCGTGGGTGGCAGATTACATAAGAACATAAGAACATAAGAACATAAGAATTAGGAACAGGAGTAGGCCATCTCGCCCCTCGAGCCTGCTCCGCCATTCAACAAGATCATGGCTGATCTGGCCATGAACTCAACTCCACTTACCTGCCCACTCCCCGTAACCCTTAATTCCCTTATTGGTTAAAAATCTATCTATCTGTGATTTGAATACATTCAATGAGCTAGCCTCAACTGCTTCCTTGGGCAGAGAATTCCACAGATTCACAACCCTCTGGGAGAAGAAATTCCTTCTCAACTCGGTTTTAAATTGGCTCCCCCGTATTTTGAGGCTGTGCCCCCTAGTTCTAGTCTCCCCGACCAGTGGAAACAACCTCTCTGCCTCTATCTTGTCTATCCCTTTCATTATTTTAAATCTTTCTATAAGATCACCCCTCATCCTTCTGAACTCCAACGAGTAAAGACCCAGTCTACTCAATCTGTCATCATAAGGTAACCCTCTCATCTCCGGAATCAGCCAAGTGAATCGTCTCTGTACCCCCTCCAAGGTTAGTATATCCTTCCTGAAGTAAGGTGACCAAAACAGCACGCAGTACTCCAGGTGCGGCCTCACCAATACCCTATACAGTTGCAGCAGGACCTCCCTGCTTTTGTACTCCATCCCTCTCGCAATGAAGGCCAACATTCCTTTCGCCTTCCTGATTACCTGCTGCACCTGCAAACTAACTTTTTGGGATTCATGTACAAGGACCCCCAGGTCCCTCTGCACCGCAGCATGTTGTAATTTCTCCCCATTCAAATAATATTCCCTTTTACTGTTTTTTTTTCCCAAGGTGGATGACCTCACATTTTCTGACATTGTATTCCATCTGCCAAACCTTAGCCCATTCGCTTAACCTATCTGAATCTCTTTGCAGCCTCTCTGTGTCCTCTACACAACCCGCTTTCCCACTAATCTTTGTGTCATCTGCAAATTTTGTTCCACTACACTCTGTCCCCTCTTCCAGGTCATCTATGTTTATTGTAAACAGTTGTGGTCCCAGCACCGATCACTATGGCACACCACTAACCACCGATTTCCAACCCGAAAAGGACCCATTTATCCCGACTCTCTGCTTTCTGTCAGCCAGCCAATTCTCGATCCATGCTAATACATTTCCTCTGACTCAGCGTACCTTTATCTTCTGCAATAACCTTTTATGTGGCACCTTATCGAATGCCTTTTGGAAATCTAAATGCACCACATCCATCGGTACACCTCTATCCACCATGCTCGTTATATCCTCAAAGAATTCCAGTAAATTAGTTAAACATGATTTCCCCTTCATGAATCCATGTTGCGTCTGCTTCATTGCACTATTCCTATCTAGATGCCCCGCTATTTCTTCCTTAATGATAGCTTCAAGCATTTTCCCAACTCCAGATGTTAAACTAACCGGCCTATAGTTACCTGCCTTTTGTCTGTCCCCTTTTTTAAACAGAGGCATTACATTAGCTGCTTTCCAATCCGCTGGTACCTCCCCAGAGTCCAGAGAATTTTGGTAGATTATAACGAATGCATCTGCTATAACTTCTGCGATCTCTTTTAATACCCTGGGATGCATTTCATCAGGACCAGGGGACTTGTCTACCTTGAGTCCCATTAGCCTGTCCAGCACTACCCCCCTAGTGATAGTGATTGTCTCAAGGTCCTCCCTTCCCACATTCCTATGACCAGCAATTTTTGGCCGAAGCAAAATAATTGTTTAAGGTCTCAGCCATTTCCACATTTCCCATTATTAAATTCCCCTTCTCATCTTCTAAGGGACCAACATTTACTTTAGTCACTCTCTTCTGTTTTATATATCTGTAAAAGCTTTTACTATCTGTTTTTATGTTTTGCGCGTTTACTTTCGTAATCTATCTTTCCTTTCTTTATTGCTTTCTTAGTCATTCTTTGCTGTCATTTAAAATTTTCCCAATCTTCTAGTTTCCCACTAACCTTGGCCACCTTATACGCATTGGTTTTTAATTTGTACTCTCCTTTATTTCCTTGGTCATCCACGGCTGGTTATCCCTTCTCTTACCGCCCTTCTTTTTCACTGGAATATATTTTTGTTGAGCACTATGAAAGAGCTCCTTAAAAGTCCTCCACTGTTCCTCAATTGTGCCACCGTTTAGTCTGTGTTTCCAGTCTTCTTGAGCCAACTCTGCCCTCATCCCACTGTAGTCCCCTTTGTTTAAGCATAGTATGCTCGTTTGAGACACTACTTCCTCACCCTCAATCTGTATTACAAGTTCAACCATACTGTGATCACTCATTCCGAGAGGATCTTTTACTCGGAGATCGTTTATTTTTCCTGTTTCATTACACAGGACCAGATCTAAGATCGCTTGCTCCCTTGTAGGTTCTGTAACATACTGCTCTCAGAAACAATGCCGTATGCATTCTATGAATTCCTCCTCAAGGCTACCCCGTGTGATTTGATTTGACCAATCGATATGTAGGTTAAAATCCCCCATGATTACTGCCGTTCGTTTTTCACATGCCTCCATTATTCCCTTGATTATTTCCCGCCCCACCGTGAAGTTATTATTTGGGGGCCTATAAACTACACCCACCAGTGACTTTTTCCCCTTACTATCTCTAATCTCCACCAAAATGATTCAACATTTTTTTCATTAGAGCCAATATCGTCTCTCACACCTGTCCTGATATCTTCCTTTATTAACAGAGCTACCCCACCTCCTTTCCCTTCTTATCTATCTTTCCAAATTGTCAGATACCCCTTTATGTTTAATTCCCAGCCTTGGCCACCCTGCAACCACGTTTCTGTAATGGCCACCAAATCATACCCATTTGTAATGATTTGTGCCGTCAATTCATTTACTTTATTTCGAATGCTGCATGCGTTTAGGTAGAGTGTTTTAATACTAGTTTTTAAACCATGATTTTTAGTTTTGACCCCTCCTGCAGCCCCTTTATATTCATACATATTGTCCCTTCTTATCACCTTGTGGTCTACTCTGCTCTGTTGCCTCCTGCCTTTTGCATTCTTTCTTGGGATCCTGTTCATCTGAGCTCTCACCCATTCTAACTAGCTCAGAGCCCTCTCCTGTGTTCCGAATACTCCTTGCATTGAGGCACCGAGCTTTCATGCTTGCCTTTTTATTACACTTTGACCCTTTAGAATTTTGCTGTACAGTGGCCCTTTTTGTTTTTCGCCTTGGGTTTCTCTGCCCTCCACTTTTACTCATCTCCTTTCTGTCTTTTGCTTTTGTCTCCTTTTTGTTTCTCTCTGTCTCCCTGCATTTGTTCCCATCCCCCTGCCAAATTAGTTTAACTCCTCCCCAACAGCACTAGCAAACACTCCCTCTAGGACATTGGTTCCGGTCCTGCCTAGGTGCAGACCGTTCGGTTTGTACTGGTTCCACCTCCCCCAGAACTGGTTCCAATGGCCCAGGAATTTGAATCCCTCCCTGCTGCACCACTGCTCAAGCCAAGTATTCGTCTGAGTTATCCTGCGATTTCTACTCTGACTAGCACGTGGCACTGGTAGCAATCCCGAGATTACTAATTTTGGGGTCCTACGTTTTCATTTAGCTCTCTTTGGCTGAAAAAAAACATACCTAAAAAAATTGTAACTAACTGAGTTACATTGGTGCAAATTGATTCGGCAAACTGTGTTTTTAAAAATTCGGCCAAAAAAAGCAGCCTGCTCCAAAAAAAGACAGACATCACTGGGGAAAATTGAGCTCATAGAAATTTACAGCACAGAAGGAGGCCATTTCGACTGAACCGGCCGAAAAAGAGCCACATGGCCCTCGGTCAGCAGCCCTGAAGGTTACATATAAACCTATGAACAATGAACAATGGCGGACAAGTAAAGAGCATCTGGCCCAACTAGTCCGCCCACACAAATGTTGCGATACCCCATGTATCGCAACATTTTACACTCCACCCCACCCGGAGCCATGCGTTCTCCTGGGAGAGGCAAAAAAACAGATAAAAACCCAGGCCAATTGGGGAAAAAAATCTGGGAAATTTCCTCTTCGACCCATCCAGGCGATCGCTAGTCCAGGAGATAATTCTGGCCGAATTAGCTTCCCTGAGGTACTTGCCATAATATCTGCGCCAGCCAACAAGAGGTTATCCAATCTAATCCCACTTACCAGCTCTGTGTCCGTAACCTTGCAGGTTATAGCACTTCAAGTGCCCATCGAAGCACCTTTTAAATGTGGTGAGGGTTTCTGCTTCTACCATCCTTCCAGGCAGTGAGCTCCAGAACCCCTCAACCCTCTGTGTGAAAAAGCCGCCCGCAAATCCCCTTTAAACCTACCACAAACCATCTTAAACCTATGCTCCCTCATAATTGACCCCTCCACCAAAGGAAATAGGCCCTTGCTTTCCACTGTATCCAGGCCACTCAAAATGTTATACATCTCAATGAGGTTTCCTTTCATTCTTCTATGCTCCAAGGAGAACAAAACCAGCCTATCCAATCTCTCCACATAGCTAAGATTCACCATTCCAGGCAGCATCCTCGTAAATCTCCCCTGCACCCTCTCCAGTGCAATCACGTCCTTCCTATAATATACAATCTATATTAACGACTTGGAAGAAGGGACCGAGTGTAACGTAGCCAAGTTTGCTGATGATTCGCAGATGGGAGGAAAAGCAATGTGTGAGGAGGACACAAAAAATCTGCAAAAGGACGTAGACAGTGAGTGGGCAAAAATTTGGCAGATAGTGTATAATGTTGGAAAGTGTGAGGTCATGCACTTTGGCAGAAAAAGATCAAAGAGCAAGTTATTATTTAAATGGAGAAAAATTGCAAAGTGCCGCAGTACAGCGGGACCTGGGGTATTTGTGCATGAAACACAAGGTGCATGAAGTTCAGCCTCTGTGTCCAGCTGAGCACTGCTTGGAGCATCCTGCGCCCTCTGATAAGGACTCTTCACTGCTGTCCTTGTCTCCACCATTTGCTCTTGCTCACATGATCTATGAGACATCAGGTGACAACACTACTCTATCTTACTGGACCCACTGACTTGTGCATATCTGCGCTTGTGCTGGGTGTGCATGAATTTGGTGACAGTGCACCCTCAGAGATCACAGCCTCCTGCATGAAGTCATCTTCCTCCTCTGGCTGGACAGATGGTAGCCGGTGGGGTCTACTTGATGGGCCTGTGAGAACGTAAAGACATGAATTAGAACTGTTATGTTAAGAACGTTTTAAGTTACTATTATGCACATGATCATATTTCACTGGCTGCTGACTTCAAGTCACCATATTTAACTTCAAGTGACTGTTGTATGCCATGTGGCTGTATGATATTTAATTCAGGTAGCTGGGAGATACCCCTCTTTCTATCTCTCATCTTCAGCAGCTCCTTGGCTGATCTCCCGGCCCAGAAATCGGCACGGTCCCGGCCTGCAAGACCATCAGCAGGCTGGGGCCATTGGAGGGAACAGTGTGTGGCGGTATACCACTGCAGGGAGCAGCATGTGCTGTTGCAGGAGGGCGATGACTATGAAGCCAGATCACTGATTGCAGTGCGGGCAGGCACAGCAGGAGGGGCGAAGGAGCGGCAAGAGTCTTTAGAGGGAAGTGACCGGGGCCCAGGAGAGGCATGAATCTTGGGCCCAGAGGAGGCGAGGGCCCAGGGGCAGCACGGGCCAGCCCCCACTGCGACATGTGTGCACGCTCGGTCTGTGCAGCAGAGCTGATCTCCAGTTAGTCTTGGGTAATCCTTGCCACTGGATCAAGACCTAGCTCTGTCAAGCCCCATGTGGTGGCTGGTGTGCAACGGCCACCACACATTAAAAAAATTCAAGTGCAGGCATCTTCCACCCTTCACGATGTAGTTCGGGATCTGCAATATTAGGTCCTTCATTGAAACATCTGTGAACTCATCCCTTTTTGGCGTGGAAGCAAGTCATCCTCGCTTCGAGGGAGTGCCTATGATGATGATGAGGCTGATCTCCAGCGCTTCTTCCTCTGCTGCAGTCAGCGGTGTCATTATTGGATGGTCGCCTCCAGTTCTCTGCCTCTCCCTTGTGTTCTGTGCTCTCCTCTCCTGCAAGGAGAGAAACAAGAGACCTTTAAGGGAGAGTCTTGGAATGAGTGTAAGGGATGGATGGGCAAATTCTGCTGAGGGTGACTATGAGGAAGAGGTGTGACATTGGGCCGAATGGCCTTTTGTGGCATTAATTTCTATGATTCTAAAACTGCATTAAGATGCGGGTGAGTATCAGTGGTAGATAGTTAGGTGGGAATGTGAGTTGGTGCATAGACAGAGAGGGATAGGTGCACCTGCAGGGTAGGTTGGTGTAAAGAGTGATATGCAGGAGTAGGCTTGGGAAGGCAGAGTGAGTGGTTTGGGGTGACAGGCACATCAGGATGTAGGGCAATGTGGCATTGTACGCACATTTCCTGCCCTCATGAGCATATTAAGGTGCTTCCTGCACTGGATCCACACCCTGAGTGCCAGACTGCTACTATTCACTTCTTCCGAGATCTCCAGCCATGCCTTTTTGGTCTCGGCAGCTGGCCTCTTGCTCCCATCACCAGGGAACAGGATGTCCCTGCGGGCCCTGACTTCTTGGGGCAGGATTCCCAGGGAGGCATCACTGAATCTCGGGGCAGCTTATTGGTGCTGAGCCTGCATTTTTGATTATCCAGCATTATAAATTTATTTGCCAACAAGTAATGTACTGGCCCTGAAATTTCAGTCGGAGGCTTCCTTTGGACGAACACCTCCGACACAAATGTTTTTTGCGAACGTACCTGGTGGTCCCGGAAGAGCCTTCAATTCCGGTCGGAGGCTTTCTTTTCACACGCATCACAGAGCCCGTTTCGAGGTACGCACAGAGCAGCTGGAGTCACGTGGGCATGGACAACCAATCACAATGCATAATTCTCATTGATAGTAATGGGAACTCTGTTTTTGCAAGTTCCTATTACTATCAATGAGAATAACCCCCTAAAACACCCAACCACAACATCAAAAATAAAATTAATTGAAATTAAAATTAATTAAATGTTGTAGAAAAAATATATATTTTTTGGATTTTTAAAACTATATGTTTTAATCAGGTTTAAAATAAACTTACCTTAATGGACAGGGTTTTTACTCTAAAAATGTGTATTTAAATTTAATTTTTATGTTTTGCAAAACTCTTACACCTGGTAAAAGTAGGCTATGCGCCTGCTTTTACCAGGCGCAAAAGTTTCAAGGACATTCGCTGGGCAAGAGATGGGCAAATAGCTCAATCTCACCCGCGCGAATGTCCTTGCAGACCCGGCAAGGCCGGGATTTTGCGCCCCTTTATTTACACAATCCACTCTCTTCCCCTACAACCTCTCTTGCACCTCTACCAACCTTCAGCTGTCATCTGTGCATTGCTCCTTTAAATAGTTCAGCTGAAGTTAAGTCATTTATGATGTCATCGGACCTGCTCCAGTTAATTGGTCCGGCAACCCGGAAGTCTGATTCAATTGCAGTGGTTTTGTTAAAAAGCCACTGCAAGATGCGTCGCTTCAACATCCGGGTGATCCACATTCCTACTGCACCCATTTCGACGGCAAAGTAAAAATTCAGCCCAATGTCACAGACTCAGTGACGTAAAGATCAGGTCTCACGTGTCATCTGCTCATTTGTCCAGAACTCAGAAATTAGAGAGGGAATGGCAGTCTAGCACTAGAGACAATGCAAGTTGAATCATCATCATAGGCAGGCCCTCGAAATCGAGGAAGACTTGCTTCCACTCTAAAAGTGAGTTCTTAAATGACTATACAGGCCAATACGGGAATTACAGTCTCTGTCACAGGTAGGACAGACAGTCGTTGAAGGAAAGGGTGGATGGGACTGGTTTGCTGCATGCTCCTTCTGCTGCCTGCGTTGGTTTCTGCATGCTCTCGGCAATGAGACTCGAGGTGCTCAGCGCCCTCCCGGATGCACTTCCTCTACTTAGGGCGGTCTTTGGCCAGGGACTCCTAGGTGTCGGTAGGGATGTTGCATTTTATCCTACACTCCTACACGGCAAGTGAGCCCAAGGTGAGCAGAGGGAACATTTCAAGGATACCCTCAAAGCCTCCTTGATAAAATGCAACATCCCCACTGATACCTGGGAGTCCCTGGCCAAAGACCACCCTAAGTGGAAGTGGAATACCCCAGCAGTTATAGCTGAGAAGTCAGGTCTGTTTTACATACAGTGTAGGTAAATGTAGGTAAATGCAGAATCCTGGTGACAGTGGAGAGCAGTTAGAGTATTTATGTAAGATTGGTAAGTGGAGTTACAAAATTACTTTTGTATATTGAGGATTTATTTTGATGTCATGATTTGATGTCATTAAAGATAAATTCTATACAATATTATTCTAGAAACCAGGCTGAAACTTCAACACTTATATTGTAGTTAAATATATCAAAATATATGATAATGTGTGTTAGATGTGACATTTCACTGTAACATTTATATGGTACAATACAACTTCAGATCATGTGATTTATTGGTGGGAACTTGTTGCTCGTACATACAATAAAAAATACTAGTGTGTCAAGGATATATTATAACTTGAGAGTGAAAATAATGTTGACAAACACTGGGTCTCAGTGTTTTTTCCACCTCTGTCTTGTATCAGGCTGCAACTTACATGTAAACGTGTATATAATACCCTCTGCTTAACAGCGGAATAAAAAAGTGCACTCACTATTTAATTATCCCTGTGCTTTAGAGTATTGAACGTTCTTGTGTATATTGCAGGTTATTCTGATCTTTCTATTTCAGTCTATTAAGATTCCAAGTTCCCTAAAGTTTCAATTGATGACAACTTTGACAATCTCATGATAGAAATCAATTAAAAATAAAATTAGTTATTCCCTGCATATGAACACTGTGATTGCAGGTTACTTATGCAAAATGCTGGTATACAGCCAAATCCCAACTGTCCTGTTGGTTGAATGCTTGGCCTTGATTTTGAATTGAATCATTAATTTTATTGTCTTTCGCCAAAATACAAATTTGAAACAAGTCCATATGGCCCCATGTGTTTCATTTACAATTATGATTGCAAGAATTGCTGCAATATAATAAATGTGTATAAAGAAACAGGAACGAGACAGGGACGTATATTTCAAGGAATTGCCTAACTAATACAAACACTGACAAAATACATGTTTTTTTTAATTACTTATGACGCAGTTGGCCTTTTAAGGGGGTACTGTCTTCATGGAAAAACTGCTTGCCAAACTTGTTCATGTTTAACGATAAAAGCAAGAATAGCTGTGCCTCATTTTTGTTTTGAGACATAATTAGAAAGAGATGCAATGATACACTTCATTATTGATTTGAATTAATGCATTGTGTGTTTGTCAGCGAATGGAAAAAGGTTTGGCAAACAAGGTTTTTTCATGAAGTTAGTGTCCTTTTAAATTTGGGTTTATATTGGAGGCAGCGGTGCTGAGGTGGGCAATTGGTTTTCTTACATTTAAAATATATGCAGAAGCAAGTGACCTTTTTATGCAGTAGTTAAATCAGCTTTTGAACCATGTGATGAAATTAAGAAGGTTCCAAATTCTTCATTCATCTGTATAGTTAGACAATCTCAGTGGGGAAATAGAATTGGTATTGCAGTTGACCTGAGCAAGTAACGGAAGGGAAAAATAATTGGGGTTCCCACCCCTGATTGTTATTCAGTGACACTTGCTGATAAGTGCACATTTCTGGATATCAAATGATGACTGGATCAGGCTTAGCTGTGACATTCCATATTCTTTAATATTTGTCCATGCTGACACTTGAACAAGGTGCTGAAGGGTAGTCACTGCCAGTGGAATCATACCACACCATGAATCATTGCCTTCAGAAGAGGCATATCAAAAAAGAAGGCAAAAAGAACTGGATAAATCAGAATCTATTTGAAAATTACATTGATGGTTATAGGGATAATTGTGGAGAGATAAACAAATAGTCCATCAAACATGATGGGACCAAAATTCAGGCCCACTAGAAAGCTGGCGCACCTGCCTTTTTCTAGATGTTTTTACCATCGGGTCCGACAAGACGGAATCTTGATCCATTTTCACCTCTTTGGCAATTCTTTTGGAGCGGACCGGAAGTCGGTCATAATGGGGGCGGAAGTGCGGCAGTAAGTGCTGGTGAGGGGCGGAAGTGGGGGCGGGACTGAGTCTCCGCTGCTGTCACTCAGCGGCAGAGCGGTGGTGATGTCAATGTGCGTGTGCGTCACCACGTCTCTCTCCGCATTTAAAGGGGAGAGAAGCAGCGATTTTTTAGGTTCGTCCACTGGGCCACCAGGAAGGGTTTCAGCCGGGCCATTAGCCTAGCACCCAAGAGGGCCATAATTGTCTGGACGATCGGGAAGTCGACCGGCAAAAAAAACATGGCGGTCACAGCAATGCGCTCTTCCCTTGAAGGGTCGCCGCGATGCTGTGACTCACGCACAGAAAACAAGGTGCACCGACAGAAAAAGCTGACGGGGGCATCACGCGGCGGATCGTGGACTTTTTCAGGTAAATTTTACATGGAGTGGAATGGAGGTGTGAGAGATCAGCGGTGCACGCTTTGATGACGTGCTTGGGGCGGTCGGCAGCAGCGGGGCAGAAGTGGGGACCGCCCGAAAAATCCCCAAAGTGAATTTGGATCGTGGCGGCCAATCGACTGCAATACAGCAGTCACTCGATTCTGCCACATGGCTGCCACAAAACAGTGGTAACGGGCGTTATCCGGACCCTGAATTTCAGCCCCGATGGTTCCTATCTTGCTGGAATCAAGAAATTGTAATTTGTGGAAATCAACCACCCAGGGTGAACTGTGAAATTTAAGGACAGCTAGATTAGTGCTCTATCTATAACAACAGCACAAAACTCAAGACCATTTCTATATCTTGTCTGAAGTTCTAACAATGTATTATCAATTATAATCAGTGATACCAGTGTTTACTGATGTGCCACGGGATATCACCGCAGAGGTTGGTCAGGATGTAGAGATACCTTGCAGTGCTCAGGGAGAACCACATCCCACAATCACCTGGACTAAGGTAAGGGATAAATAAAGGGAAATATTTACATTCTGACTATAGGAATAATGGAATTTTTTCTGACCCAGAATATAAAACACCATAATCTTCAACTTCGGCCGAAGTGTAAAACGGGTGATGTCGGATTAGAAATCCTTTCTAAGCCTCTGAATAATATTTTTGAACTAATCACTGGAAAATATAAGCAACTGACTCAAGTTGACTTCTCTCATTTTCAATTCTGTCCTTGTAGGCATGCACCTGGTCTCAGTTCAAGATTTTCTTGAATGACATGGATTAAACTGTAAACTTGCCACATTATCACATTCGGAATCATAAGCAGAAACATGTTTACCAACCATTTTACTTTAGATCACCAAAATGCTTCTTCACTATGCAAGTTGAAGGCCACATATTTGCAAACATTTAAATTAAGTACTTTTTGGTGAACACTTTGAAGGACTCACATATCTTCCATTATCTTTAATTCTTCAAACAGTCAACTTAAAATTTCTTTCAGGACTGTTTTACATTTTAAAGGTTTTTATCTACCCTGCTTCAGATTTTATGACTTTTGAATTTTGGTCACTCTCATAGGTGATTCCCAACTCCCAATGACTTTAAAAGTATCTTCACTAGCCTTAATATTTAAGTAAGCTTTCAGTAGCATGCCTGAGAATAAGCATTCTCCAGTTGCATTCCACGGGAAAATCAGCCCCATGTGATCTTACATCTAGTGCGTCTCTATCACACTGCAAATTTCACAATTCAAAGTGTCAAAAGTATTCATAAGGAGAAAAGCATGCTGTTTTGTTCTGCCCTGAACCCAGAAATTTACAAGGGCCTGGCAATTTGCAAACTTCCCTCCACAAAAGTACATTCAACTCGGATTGACTTCAGGTTCTATTTAGATGCTTCTCCACAGGGAGTACCTGAGTAGTGGCTTTAAAAGGATAGGCCAGTTTAATAGCTAATTACAACCATGCTGCAGACTTAGATCACTCATGAACAATACCATGGGAGATCTGCTAGTACTTGAAAAAAATCTTGGCGAAATGGTCTAGATATTCCTTTTGGCAGTTTCCCTGCCAGACAAGAGTCAGGCTGGGACTTCCAACTGCCAGTGCAATCCTGCCATGATCTGAAGCCATTTTCCTGGATCTGGGATGATTATGCAAGGTGGTATCTTCATCACCAAGAGGGAGCTTGTTGCTGCCAGGATGCAAAATTCTGCAGTGCTGTAGTGGGACATCCACCCTGGCACCAGAAGAGGAGTGAGCCACAATTAATGGAACAGAAGATCCTTGAAGATATATTTCTAAAATTTCAAAAAAGGTTTTCCATGAGCCGAGAGCCAACAACGAAAAGTTACAGAGCCTCCAGGGAAGCAGTGGAGCTCATTCTCAGGCTGTTTCTCTGCAACATTCTCCAGCGAGGGCTAGCTGCTGCTGCTGCTACAGCAGAGTGCACTGCCACAACTCTGCTGGCGGACCCTGGAGTTGGTGATGGCAGAACTGAAGAACATAAGAATTAGGAGTAGGCCAGACGGCCCTTCGAACCTGCTCTGCCAATCAAATAAGATCATGGCTGATCTTTGACCCCAAGTCCACTTTCCTGCCCGATCTCCATATCCCTTGATTCCCCTAGAGTCCAAAAATCTATCTATCTCAGCCTTGAATGTACTCAACAACTCAGCATCCACAGCCCTTTGGGGTAGAGAATTCCAAATATTCACAACCCTCTGAGTGAAGAAAGTCCTTCTCAATCTTAAATGGCCGAACCCTTATCCTGAGACTATACCCCCTAGTTCTAGACTTTCCAGCCAGGGGATGCAACCTCTCAGCATCTACCCTGTCAATCTCCTCAGAATCTTATATGTTTCAATGAGATCACCACCCTTTCTTCTAAACTCCAGATAGTATAGGCTCAACCTACTCAATCTCTCCTCATAGGACAACCCTCTCATCCGAGAGATTAATCTAGTGAACCTTCGCTGCACTGCCTCTAAGGCATGTATGTCCTTTCTCAGATAAGTACTCCAGATGTAGTCTCACTAAAGCTCTGTACAATTGTAGTAAGACTTTCTTACTCTTGGAATCCAAACCCTTGCAATAAAGGCCAACATGCCATTTCCCTTTCTAATTGTTTGCTAACTTTCTGAGTTCCCTGTATAAGGGCACCTAAATATTTCTGAACACCAACATTTACTAGCTTTTCACCATTTAAAGATATTCTGTTTATTCATTCTTCCTACCAAACTGAATAACCTCACATTTCCCCACATTTCATCTCATCTCCTATTCACTTAACCTGTCTATATCCCTTTGTAGGCTCTTTGCGTCCTCCTCACATCTTACTTTTCCACCTAGCTTTGTATCATCAGTAAACTTGGATATATTGCACTCAGTCCCTTCATCGAAGTCATTAATATAGATTGTAAATAGCTGAGGCCCAAGCACTGATCCTTGTGGCTCCCCACGACTAACAGCCTGCCAATTTGAAAATGACTTGTTTATCCCTACTTTCTGTATTCTGTCTGTTAACCAATCCTTTGTCCATGCTAACACCTTACCCCCAATCCCATTAGCCCTTATCTTGCCGAACAACCTTTTATGTAGCACCTTATCGAATGCCTTTGGGAAATCCAAATAAATATATTACATCCACTGGTTCCCCTTTATCTACCGTAGTTACATCCTCAAAAAACTCGAATAAATTTGTCAAACACAATTTCCCTTTCTTAAAACCATGTTGACTCTCCCTAATCACATTTTGATTTTCTAAGTACCCTGTTATCATTTCTTTAATAATGGATTCCAGCATATTCCCGGTGACTGATGTCAGACTAACTGGCCTATAGTTCGTGGTTTTCTCATTTCTTGAACAACGGGCTTACATTTTCTACCTTCTAATCCGTTGGGACCATTCTAGAATCTACGGAATTTTGGAAGATCACAACCAATGCGCCCACTATCTCTGCAACCACCTCTTTTAGAACCCCCAGGATGTAGGCCATTAAGTCCAGGGGATTTATCGGCTTTTAGTCCCATTAATTTCTCAAGTACTTTTTCTCTACTGATATTAATTATGTTCCTCACTCTTATTAGATTATTGGTTCCCCACTATTTTTGGTGTGCGTGTTGTGTCTTCTACTCGGAAGACAGATACAAAATATTTGTATAAAGTCTCTGCCATTTCTTTATTCCCCATGAAAATTTCACCTGTCTCAGGCTCTAAGGGACCAATGCTTACTTTTGCTACTCTCTTCCTTTTTTACATACTTGTAAATGCTCTTATAATCTGTTTTTATACTTCTTGCTAGTTTACTCTCACATTCTATTTTCTCCCTTTTTATTAATTTTTGGTCATCCTTTGCTGGTTTCTAAAGCTCTCCCAATCCTCAGGCTTACTATTATTCTTCACAACATTAATCTAATACTATCTTTAAGTTCTTTAGTTAGCCACAGATGGATCACTTTTCCTGTGGAATGTATATTTGTTAAGAATTTTGGAATATTTCTTTAATATTTGCCACTGCTTATTTACCATCATACCTTTTAATCTAATTTCCCAATCTACCTTAGCTAACTCACCCCTCATACCTATGTAATTGGCTTTATTTAACTTTAAAACTCTCGTTTCCGACTGAAGTATTTCACTCAAACTCAATGTGAATTTTAATACATATTATGATCACTCTTCCCCAGAGGATACTTTACTATGAGATTACTAATTAACCCTGTCTCATTACACAATACAAGATCTAAAGTAGCTTGTTCACTGGTTGTTTCCATGGCGTATTGTTCTAGGAAACTGTCTCAAATGCATTCCTCCAGACTACTTTTGGCAATTTGCAGTGGCGGTAGAGAGGAAATTGGATATCCAAGTCCTGCCTCCACCAATGTCATTTACATGAAATGAGGCAGTCTGGGCTCAGGCAGCCTACTACCTGCAGCGTGGGAGGGAAGGAACTTCATGTCAGTGAATATAAGGTTGGGATTGTGCCAGTAGGCCTGTCAGTCTGATTACCTCTGCTATACTACACAACTTTGGGTGATAGAATAGAGGAAAATCCAGCCCAATATTTATCACCAAGCAGGAACTCCATGGGCAAGCACTTATCCATGGTTTCCCTTGAAATGGGTTCCTAAGAAGGTCTATTTTTTGTTCCTTCAGAAATAAATGGCTATATTTGTTCTGTTCCTTGTTTGTTTTCACATGAACTTGTTGCCAACAGCTGTCCTTGGTAGCAGAATAATTTTTTCCTTCTTTTATGAAACTTAATTCTGTGGGAGAAACTTAATTCGGTGGTCTATTGAGAAAAAGAGTTCAATGAAAATATAAGATTTGTTTTCGAAGTAGGGCTTACCAGTACCTTAGAAATGAATATTTTTGTTGACCAGGATAGAGTTCAAATTACAGAAAGTGGAAAGTTCCATGTTAATGCAGAGGGGACACTTGCGATCAGGGACATTGGGCAAGCAGATGAAGGAAGATATGAATGTGCCGCACGGAACATGATCGGCCAAGCAACCACAAATATGCTGCTACAAGTGACTGGTAAGTCCTCTTTTTCAATTGTACATCTATTTGATCTCATAGATCAATTCATTTTCTTTATTGTTTTAATGTTGTTGATTATAATTGTGCCATATGAGTCTGTTGAGAATATCTGCAGATATATGTGAGTATTAACTATGGACTGATGATTATTTATCTATGCAATGAAGTTTTTAGTTTCTGCATGGGATACAGATCTTTTGAAAGTTTATTTTTGGTTGTCTTTTTTTTTACCCCAAATATGGTTGGAGTCCTGTAGCTATATTAGCCTGAGCAGACTGTTCTTTTGATAATAGTGGAGATAAGAGGAACTTCTATCTGGTTTTATCTATTGCTAGTAGAAGCTAGAGTATCAGGTTAGTGTGACTGAAATCCCTTTTTTTTTGAGTCTTGGGAGTTGTTCCCGAATGAAATATCTGACCTCTTATGAGTATGCTAAGTGTGAAATTTCTATTGAGGAGCAAAGTGTTTAGTTCCTTTTTTATGAATGTGTGCTTCATTTCTTTTCTACTTGTTTTTTCTTCCTCAGTTCCAGAGAGGGGTCGGACTGGTGACAACTTTGTTGAATCTTCCATTCGTGAAGCTATTAATAGCGTTGACAGTGCAATTAACTCCACACGCAAGAAATTATTTAACAAGTAAGATATTTTTCTTTTGCCAATTTTTTTCCCACTCCCTCTCCTCCTTACTTCCTTGAAGGTGTTGACTTCTTGTTGGATATGATTCCATGGATGGTGGATGCCCACTATGCAATGACGGTTAGTATTGACAAGCTATTTAACTGTGGTGGGTATCACAGGTGTGCCTGATCCTATTCTCACCAGACTGACACACATATAACCTTCCAGCAGCAGTCACTGGATAGCTATTAGAAATTAGAACCATGGCTATTTTTACCTTTCTTAATCCAAGGCATTGAGGCCAAATGCAGCATCCTTACTGGTGCCTTGGCTGAGATCAACTAACTCAGCACAGACCAGAAATCAAACCTTGATGTTCTGCATAGCTAAGCTAATCACTGGATGAATAAAACTAAGTAAGTTGATAAAGGTCGATGCAAGAAATTTCAAAACAATTTGGGAAAATAATACTCTGTTATAAACTGTACTTTTTGACGTAAATTGGTTCCATGATAAGCTTATTTTACGATGTAAGTAAATTGCATTTTATTACTGTTTGACAGCTTTACTAATCACTACTTCACTGGTGAAATTATTTTGATATATAGAGAGATTCTGGATGGGTCGTTGTCGGTATAACTCAGAGATTAATGCGCTCGATTATATGTGCCATTTCCAGCTTTTCATTGGTACTGGAATTGAGCTTTAACATTTTGAGATCTGGAAATGAGGGTGGACCCCTTAATGTAGGCTTCCACCCCTAATGGCTGCACTGCTGTTTCCAACTGGATCTGGAACCCACAATAATGCATGTACTAATGCTGCCTGGTGCTCATTTTAATAAATAAAGACCAGCTTTGGTGTCTTGTGCACCAAGGCACCAAAGATGACCTAGAATGAAATTACAGTGTATCAGCTGATACTGGCAGATGTGATTTACTTTGGAACCTGCAGCCTGGAGAAGCTTTCAAGAGTGACTACTTGAGTTGCAGGAGGTATTTTTGAGCTAATTTTTTTGGAGTTGCAGCTAGACTGGGCTGATCTTGCCTCTGGCAGCTTGAGGGACTGTGAGAACACTGGGTTATTGTTCCCCTGTACACACAGTGAGAGGTTCTGAGTAACAGCTATTGGATTCCAAATGGGCATTCATTTGTTCTCGATTTGAATGGAGGAGGTGAAGCAGAATAAGATGGAGGAAAGGAGAATGAGGCAACTTTTTGAGGAGTAAGTGCACTACAAGGTATTATCCTTTCCCCCAAAAAATTACAAGCCATACAGAACTTATGAAGATCTCAGTGAAGAGCTCTGCATGAGAAGAATGCACTTTATCAGAAAAACAATAAGAGAATTCCACTAGCTTCTACATGAAGACTTGCATCCAAGATTGTTTGCCCAGACAAGTTGGCCTGTTTAAGTAAATGTGGCCATGGTACTCAACCTTCATGCAATTTTCTCATTTCAAGCAGCCACAGAGATCTATATCATAGCATCCAAATGCCATTCCAACATGGATGCATCAGATCAGTGACACATCTTTTAGGAGACTTGAGGAATTCACACAGATTGGGATGGCAGCAAGGCAGCAGTGTGATAAGCTCATCCAATTTTATCACATTGCTGCGCTACCCAAATGGCAGGGTGCAATTGATGATACGTTCGTTACATTGCAAGCTCTGACAATGAACCCCTTCAACTTTTTTAATATAAAAGGGTGCCACTTGTTGAATGTCCAAACTGTGTGCGACCAGTTGCAAATAATTTTCCATGTGAATGTCACATTTCCTGGAAGTTGACTTGATGCCTTCAACCTCAGGAATTCTTCCTTCCCTTAGATCTTCAAGGGAAATAAGTCAAGTAACTGGTTGGGTTGTGGGTGACAAAACATGGATAATAGGAACATAAGAATTAGGAACAGGAGTAGGCCATTTGGCCCCTCGAGCCTGCTCCGCCATTCAACACGATCATGGCTGATCTGGCTGTGGACTCAGCTCCACTTACCCGCCCGCTCCCCGTATCCATTAATTCCCTTATTGGTTAAAAATCTATCTATCTGTGACTTGAATACATTCAATGAGCTAGCCTCAACTGCTTCCTTGGGCAGAGAATTCCACAGATTCACAACCCTCTGGGAGAAGAAATTCCTTCTCAACTCAGTTTTAAATTGGCTCCCCCGTATTTTGAGGCTGTGTCCCCTAGTTCTAGTCTCCCCGACCAGTGGAAACAACCTCTCTGCCTCAATCTTGTCTATCCCTTTCATTATTTTAAATGTTTCTATAAGATCACCGCTCATCCTTCTGAACTCCAATGAGTAAAGACCCAGTCTACTCAATCTATCATCATAAGGTATCATCCCTCATCTCCGGAATCAGTCTAGTTAATCGTCTCTGTACCCCCTCCAAAGCCAGTATCTCCTTCCTCAAGTAAGGTGACCAAAACTGCACACAGTACTCCAGGTGTGGCCTCACCAATACCCTATACAGTTGCAGCAGGACCTCCCTGCTTTTGTACTCCATCCCTCTCGCAATAAAGGCCAACATTCCATTTGCCTTCCTGATTACCTGCTGCACCTGCAAACTAACTTTTGGGATTCATGCACAAGGACCCCCAGGTCCCTCTGCACCGCAGCATGTTGTAATTTCTCCTCATTCAAATAATATTCCCTTTTACTGTTTTTTTTTCCAAGGTGGATGACCTCACATTTTCCGACATTGTATTCCATCTGCCAAACCTTAGCCCATTCGCTTAACCTATCCAAATCTCTTTGCAGCCTCTCTGTGTCCTCTACACAACCCGCTTTCCCACTAATCTTTGTGTCATCTGCAAATGTTGTTACATTACACTCTGTCCCCTCTTCCAGGTCATCTATGCATATTGTAAACAGTTGTGGTCCCAGCACCGATCCCTGTGGCACACCACTAACCACCGATTTCCAACCCAAAAATGACCCATTTATCCCGAATCTCTGCTTTTGTTAGCCAGCCAATTCTCGATCCATGCTAATACATTTCCTCTGACTCCGCATACCTTTATCTTCTGCAGTAACCTTTTGTGTGGCAACTTATCGAATGCCTTTTGGAAATCTAAATACACCACATCCATCGGTACACCTCTATCCACCATGCTCGTTATATCCTCAAAGAATTCCAGTAAATTAGTTAAACATGATTTCCCCTTCATGAATCCATGTTGCAACTGCTTGATTGCACTATTCCTATCTTGATGTCCCGCTATTTCTTCCTTAATGATAGTTTCAAGCATTTTCCCCACTACAGATGTTAAACTAACCGGCCTATAGTTACCTGCTTTTTGTCTGCCCCCTTTTTTAAACAGAGGCGTTACATTAGCTGCTTTCCAATCCGATGGTACCTCCCCAGAGTCCAGAGAATTTTGGTAGATTATAACGAATGTATCTGCTATAACTTCCGCCATCTCTTTTAATACCCTGGGATGCATTTCATCAGGACCAGGGGACTTATCTACCTTGAGTCCCATTAGCCTGTCCAGCACTACCCCCCTAGTGATAGTGATTGTCTCAAGGTCCTCCCTTCCCACATTCCTGTGACTAGCAATTTTTGGCGTGGTTTTTTTGTCTTCCACTGTGAAGACTGAAGCAAAATAATTGTTTAAGGTCTCAGCCATTTCCACATTTCCCATTATTAAATCCCCCTTCTCATCTTCTAAGGGACCAACATTTACTTTAGTCACTCTTTTCCGTTTTATATATCTGTAAAAGCTTTTACTATCTGTTTTTATGTTTTGCGCAAGTTTACCTTCGTAATCTATCTTTCCTTTCTTTATTGCTTTTTTAGTCATTCTTTGCTGCTGTTTAAAATTTTCCCAATCTTCTAGTTTCCCACTAACCTTGGCCACTTTATACGCATTGGTCTTTAATTTGATACTCTCCTTTATTTCCTTGGTTATCCACAGCTGGTTATCCCTTCTCTTACCGCCCTTCTTTTTCACTGGAATATATTTTTGTTGCGCACTATGAAAGAGCTCCTTAAAAGTCCTCCACTGTTCCTCAATTGTGCCACCATTTAGTCTGTGTTTCCAGTCTACTTTAGCCAACTCTGCCCTCATCCC
Organism: Pristiophorus japonicus; assembly: GCF_044704955.1. Lineage (NCBI taxonomy): Eukaryota > Metazoa > Chordata > Chondrichthyes > Pristiophoridae > Pristiophorus > Pristiophorus japonicus. The sequence continues at coordinate 423,423,087 of NC_091977.1, forward strand.
ACTGTAGTCCCCTTTCTTTAAGCATAGTACGCTCGTTTCTGACACAACTTCCTCACCCTCAATCTGTATTACAAATTCAACCATACTGTGCTCACTCATTCCGAGAGGATCTTTTACAAGGAGATCATTTATTTTTCCTGTCTCATTACACAGGAGCAGATCTAAGATAGCTTGCTCCCTTGTAGGTTCTGTAACATAATGTTCTAAGAAACAATCTTGTATGCATTCTATGAATTCCTTCTCCAGGCTACCCCGTGCAATTTGATTTGACCAATCGATATGTAGGTTAAAATCCCCCATGACTACTTCCGTTCCTTTTTCACATGCCTCCATTATTCCCTTGATTATTGCCCACCCCACCATGAAGTTATTATTTGGTGGCCTATAAACTACGCCCACCAGTGACTTTTTCCCCTCACTATCTCTAATCTCCACCCACAATGATTCAACATTTTGTTCATTAGAGCCAATATCGTCTCTCACAACTGCCCTGATATCATCCTTTATTAACAGAGCTACCCCACCTCCTTTCCCTTCTTGTCTATCTTTCCGAATTGTCAGATATCCCTGTATGTTTAATTCCCAGTCTTGGCCACCCTGCAACCATGTTTCTGTAATGGCCACCAAATCATACCCATTTGTAATGATTTGTGCCGTCAACTCATTTACTTTATTTCAAATGTTGCGTGCGTTTAGGTCGAGTGTTTTAATCCTAGTTTTTAAACCATGAGTTTTAGTTTTGACCCCTCCTGCAGCCCCTTTATATTCAGTGGCCCTTTTTGTTTTTTGCCTTGGGTTTCTCTGTCCTCCACTTTTACTCATCTCCTTTCTGTCTTTTGCTTTTGTCTCCTTTTTGTTTCCCTCTGTCTCCCTGCATTGGTTGCCATCCCTCTGCCATATTAGTTTAACTCCTCCCCAACAGCACTAGCAAACACTCCCCCAAGGACATTGGTTCCGGTCCTGCCAGGTGCAGACCGTCCAGTTTGTACTGGTCCCACCTCCCCCAGAACCGATTCCAATGCCCCAGGAATTTGAATCCCTCCCTGTTGCACCCTGCTCAAGCCATGTATTCATCTGAGCTATCCTGCGATTCCTACTCTGACTAGTACGTGGCACTGGTAGCAATCCCGAGATTACTACTTTTGCAGTCCTATATTTTAATTTAGCTCCTAGCTCCTTAAATTTGTCTCTTACGACCTCATCCTTTTTTTACCTATATCGTTGGTGCCAATGTGCACCACGACAACTGGCTGTTCACCCTCCCTTTTCAGAATGTCCTGCACCAGCTCCGAGACATCCTTGACCCTTGCACCAGGGAGGCAATATACCATTCTGGAGTCGCGGTTGTGGCCGCAGAAACGCCTATCTATTCCCCTTACAATCGAATCCCCTATCACTATCGCTCTCCCACTCTTTTTCCTGCCCTCCTGTGCAGCAGAGCCAGCCACAGTGCCATAAACTTGGCTGCTGCTGCCCTCCCTTGATGAGTCATCCCCCTCAACAGTACTCAAAACAGTGTATCTGTAATGATCCCTCTGTGCCTAGAGGAAAAGTAAGCTTACAGTCATTTGAATATCTGAAATAATGGAAGGTGCTACTGGTCTCCATCTTTCCAGGGGGGTTTGCTGGAAAGTCACTGAGTTCTTCCTCAAAGACATGAGTGTCATGCCAACAGTTCCTGTGAGGAATAAAGGATAAGCATGATGAGTGTCTTACCTAACCCGGCTATGGTCAGGTCATTGAATGTTTTGCAGCATTGCTCCACTGTACTGGGCACTGGATGTGCCACTGCCACCTCCATCCTCACCCGCCTCCTGACCGCACGTCTTATCTAGGAGGGACTGCAATTCATCGTCCGCAAAGTTGAAGGCCCTCTTTTTGTCAGCCTTCTCTTGTGAATCACTAATTTGTGAGAAGAAATGGAGTCTCTTTACAGAGCAATTTAAATGAATTATTTAAAAAAAATTTATAACAGAGAGTTGTGTGCTGTTCACCTTGCACTCTCCAGCTTTTACTCTGAAGGGAAAAAAAATCTCCCATTTTTGCTGCTCTTCAACCTAACATCTTGAGACCCCATTGGTTCTGATTACGTTCAAACCACACTGGTCAATTACGTTTAGTTGCGATTATTTTACATTTCGGTTGTATGAAATTGCAGAAAATTTAAGCATAACTTGACATCGGCAAAATGGACACGGGAATGAGCATAATTTCAAGTCCAACTTCTGGGTTGTGCCATGCATAAAATTCCAGGCCTGAATCTTTAAACAATCAGCTGGAGACCTGCTTATAATGAAGTGAGATGAATGTTAAATGTTTGACTATCATGAGGCAATCTGCCCAGTGGCCAAGCTGACAAAACTCAACTGTGGCTCAGAGATTAGCCTCCTTAATCATGTGTGCACTTTTCATGACTGCTTTCCATTACATTTGATGCCCATCTGATACAACTATAGCTGCGATCTCAAATGGTAAAGAGGAACAGTACAATCCTAATTATCTGCACTTTCACTAAATATATTCTTGTTTATCTTTGAGAATTTTCTGGGGAGTCAGGAAACCAGTGGATTGCACAGTAAAAAGCAATGAGAGAGGGGATCACAGTAATCAGCTTTTCTGTGGGAGCAAGGGAGCCTTTTACACATCACACTCCTTACATTATGTTTTTTCACACATTTTATTGAGTTATTTTTGCACTAATAAGATTTATAAGCAGAGCAAGCCACACGAACCCTTCAGACCCTCTAATCAGCTGATCCCTGCATTCCTTTCTCTTGCTGTTTACTACAGCTGCTCAGTTCCAGTGGAAGCTTGTTTAACTGCCTATTTCTGTTATCTACTGGGGGGCTCCAATCCAGCAGGTAATGAAGGTGCCACCATTCAGGTTTTCTAAATCTAGGCCCTGATTTTTACTCCGGGTCAGTTTTCAGCTGGTGAATTTTGGTTTCATTTGAAAACTCACCTGCTGTAGCCAAAAACAGGCTCAGGGCATTTTAACTCCTGGGCCTCATTATAATCTCATCAGTGGGTTTTACTCTGAATTGGTTGACCCAACTGGAAACCCGCCCATCTCCAGGGTGAAATTTCCGGCAGGTCAGCAAGAGGCCTATTTAAGGCAGGAATGCACCTCTTGAAGCGAGTATCCATTCTCTTGTGGCTTGTTTTGTTTGCAAGGTAGTGGAAGAAAAATCTTCACAGAATTGAGTAAGGGGCAGGCATCACGGTTTTCAGAAGCCTCCCTGTAGCTGATTCTGGATGAGGTGAGGGCAAGAAGGGAAGACCTGTCCCCCAGCAGTGCCAAGCAGGTTAACAAACATAGTTTCCACCAGGCATGGATACAGATTTCAGAGATTATCGGCTCCAGGGAGTGTCATCCCCAGGACCTGGATACATTGCTTCAATGGCTTCACTAGAGTAGTACGGGTCAGTACTACTCTTCATTTATCCTCCTCTTTCTACAACACATGGCAGAAGTCCTTCACTCCCCTCCCCAGCACTGGGAACAATTCCTTTCCTGCTGTAACTTCCTTCACCACCTAATACAAGGACACAAGAGACTACCTCTAATTCTAACTTCAAACTCACATTCACTTCCTCCCTTCACACCAGCCACGACAATCAATACTCAGATTTTTTTCAATTACATTAGGATAAAAAGGGTAGTCAGGAGCAATGTTAGCCCCTTAAAAACTGAAAGGTGTGGTATTGTCAATGATAACACAATGCGGACATGTTGAATAATTACTTTGTGTCAGTATTTACAGTAGAAGAGGAGGATGGCATGTTGGAAATCCCAAGGAAACTATTATTGAACTGGGGACAGCAATTCAATAAAATTAATGTCAGTAAAATAACAATAATGAAGAAAATAATGGCACTAAAGAGTGACAAATCTCCAGGAGCAGATGGTTTCCATCCCAGGGATGTAAAGGAAGTAGGTGAGCATGTTGCAGATGCCCTAACTATAATCTTCCAAAGTTCTCTAGATTCAGGAAATGTCCTTATCGATCAGAAAATTGCGCAAATCATTCCGCTTTTTAAGAATGACGGGAGAGGGAAACCGTGGAATTATAGACCAATCTGGCATCTGTTGTCGGGAAATTGCGAGGGCTGGATTTTCGGCTGTGCTCATTTTGGGGCGGTAATGGTGGCAGGGCGGTAAAGTTTGCGCCCAGGAACAGTTTGTGCCTCAGTCAGCAAAATTTGGCAGCCTGGTCCTGAGTGTGGAGCAGAGCACTAAGGAAGGTGTTGCACACCCTTCATAGGGTGTTAGGTTGGCTAAGAATGTAAAAATCCCAAGCTAAACAGTCGGTCTCGGACCGCTCTAAGAGAAGCCTGGGGTGAGAAAAAAAATTGAAAACAACCCACCAACAACATTCCCAATAAATAACTCACGCCACCACAACATAAAGCGCAAAATAAAAACAATCACACTTACCTGAGGTCGACATTATTTACCTCACTGAAGCCGTTACAGTTCAGGCCGCCCGCTTTTACAGATGGTTCAAGCATGGCACTCTACAGAGTGCTACGGATCAGGCGGGAGCCAAAAATCGAGCCGGTGTCACAACCAGGGATGGTACACATCGGCTCGCCTCTTCCGGGTGGTAATGCTTTCCCCCACCCTCTGCCGAAACCGACCCCAAAAATCCCGGCGGGGCACTGGAAGATGGCCACCCAAAAGAGCCATTGCCGCCATTGCTGCCTCTCCGGGGCAAAAACAAAGGTGGCAACAAGCCAATAATCCAGCCCTTAGAGTCTATAATTAAGGATAGGGTGCCTGAACACCTTCAACATTTTCAGTTGATCACAGAGAGTCAGCATGGATTTGTGAAAGGTATGTCGTGCCTGACAAACCTGATTGAATTTTTTGAAGATGTGAATAAAGTAGTGGATAGGGGAATGTCTATGGATGTTATTTGTATGCTCTTCCAGAAGTCATTTGGTAAAGTCCCACACAAGAGACTGTTAACTAAGGTAGAAGCCCATGGAATAGAGGGCAAATTATTGACCTGGTTAGAAAATTGGCTGAGAGGCAGAAGACAGAGAGTAGAGATAATGGGCAGGATGTGATTAGTGGTGTCCCACAGGGATCTGTGTTGGAGCCTCAACTATTCACAATATTCATTAACAAATTGGATGATGGCATAGAAAGTCATATATCCAAATTTGTCGATGACACAAAGATAGGCGGCATTGTAGGTAGTGTAGATGAAAACATAAAATTACAAAGGGATATTGATAGATTAAGTGAATGGGTAAAATTGTGGCAAATGGTTTCCAATGTAAGCAAACATGAGGTCATCCATTTTGAACCTAAAAAGGATAGAACAGGGTAAAAGCAATCACAGAAAAGCTAAAAACAGTGGAGATCCAAAGAGACTAGGGAGTCCAGGTACGTAGATCATTGAAATGTCATGAACAGGTACAGAAAATAATTTAAAAGTTTTATGGAATGCTGGCCTTTATAACTAGAGGACTAAAATACAAGGTGTAGAAGTTATGCAGCAGCTGTACAAAACCCTGGTTAGACCACACCTGGAGAACTGTGAGCAGTTCTGGGCACCACATCTTAAGAAGGATATATTGGCCTTGGAGGGAGTGCAGTGAAGGTTTACCAGAATGATACCCGGACTTCAAGGATTAAGTTATGAGAGAGATTACACAAATTAGGGTTGTAGTCCCTAGAATTTAGAAGGTTAAGGGTTGATCTGATCGATGTTTTCAGGATATTAAGGGGAACAGATAGTGAGAAACCATTTCCGCTGGCTGGGGGTTCTACGACTAGGGGGCATACACTAAAAATTAGAGCCACAACTTTCAGGAGTGAAATGAGAAAACACTTCTACACACAAAGCGTGGTAGAAGTTTGGAACTCTTTTCCGCAAATGGCAATTGATGCTAGATCGGTTGTTAATTTTAAATCAGAGATTGATAGCATTTTGTGAACTAAAGATATTAATGGACATAGACCAAAGGCAGGTATATAGGGCTCAATTTTCCCCAAAGCATTTTTTTGGCATACTTGAAGAATTACGCCTGATTTTTTGGGGCCCAAGTATGCAAAAAAAAATGTTCTAAGTTTCCCCGTTGGATCGCTTCATTTTGGCGTGGCCTAACCCGATCTTTAGTTTTGGGGATGGAGCCTTGATGTGTGCCAAAAAGATCAGGCTGCCATGGTAACCAGGGACACAATGCGAGCTGAGGCTGCAAAGTGAAGCATACAGCCAGCTCCCAACACATTAAAAGAATTGAAAAACACATAGCAGCAACTTACCTCCAAGGGCTTGAAGGGCTTGACGGTCCGGTCCCATTCTTGGTCCTCAATCTCCCAGTCCGGTCTCTCTCTCGCTCTCTCTCGGACTGGACTGTGTGTGTGAACCAGGGACCGAGAATGGGACCAGACTGTGTGTGTGAACCGGGAACTGAGAATGGGATCGGACTGGACAGCCTTCGGACGGGGTTGGAGGTAAGTTGCTGCTATGTGTTTTTCAATTCTTTCACTGTATCCAGGCATCTACTGCACCGCTTTTCTTACCTGCGCTGATTTCTTTAACTCTAGGGAAGGTTTTTCTAGAGAGGCCACATATGCTGGCCTAATCACAACTGGAGTAACTTTCAGCTGGCCAAACTTCCTTAAATGGCCAGAAATGGCATCGGGGGCTGATGGCTGAAAAAAAACTGACTTAAAAAAATCGTAACTACCTGAGTTACACTGGTGCAAATTGATTGGGGAAACTGTAATTTTTCAACTAAGGCCAAAAAGAACAGCCTGCTCCAAAAAAACGGCGCAAATCACGGGGGAAAATTGAGCCCATAGAGTTAGATCGCAGATCAGCCATGATCTTATTGAATGGCGGAACAGGCTCGAGGGGCTAAATGGCCTACTCCTGTTCCTATGTTTCTATGAACAGCATTCTCCTTTCACCTGGTAGCTTTTGCAGAATCAGTACCTTCTCTCAGGACTCCTTCTGCACCACACTCCATTCAAAGCCTCCTCATCCTGCTTGCATCTTGCTTCTTCTCCCTCCCAATATATGTCCCACCATCACAAGCCCCACACATCTACTCTCCTTTTATTATCCAGTTACTGACTGCTCTTCTCTCTTTGTGCAAGACAAAATGACATATAATAATAGTTGGAGGATTAAGACTGGGGATGACCAGTTAATCTCATGACCCAGAAAGAGCTCGAGCAGCAAACCATGGATATTTGTCGGCCTGCCAGAACTGGACACATCAGGCATTTTGAGGCTGGGTTAACAGTGAACAGGGTCTCTAACAATTATTTTTACCCCTTCATTAAACACTGGAAAAATACACAGCCAGCGTGACTACATCAAATTATTTGAATGTGTATTGAAATGCATGTCTTCTGCAGCTGCGCAGTCTCCTAGTGCCATCCTGACTACTGTCCCTTTTCTCTAGATCCTTTTCAACAGCTAGAGCCCCCAGAAGTAGATACCTCAGAGGAGGAGAATATTTCTGATGAGGCATTGTCATGTACTCCATCACTCCCAAGCACCAGCACAGAGATTGGCATCTCGACTGTGTTAGAGAGGGAGGTAAAGGGGTCTGCACATTGTGATGCTCCTAGCATTTATGTGCAGGAGTAGATGGCAATGGCAGGAAGGTGCACAGGAGACAGCTCGCAAAGGGCAAGGTATGCAAGGGCACATTTGGTGCAAGTTCAAACGGCTGCCATGCAGACTCTGGGCTCAAACCTGAACTCTGCCTTGGATAGACAGACATTGACTTTGGAGAGATTGGTAGAGCAAGTGGATAGGCACTTTCAAGGAGTCAGTCATATTCTACAATCTGTGCTCTTGCAGATCAGAGGAAGTGACGAGCCCCAGCCTCATGGGAGTTGGAAGTGGTGCAGTGGAAGTGGCATGTCTTGCTCTCTCTTGGGATGTCAGCACATTTATTTCCTTAACATTCTCTCTCAATATCCAGTATGGTGCCAGAAAAACAACTGGGCCAGTCTACTCCGGGAGAAGCTAATTGTGCAGCATTCTGTGGCCAGACCATCAGGCTCAAGCACCCAAGAGTCCACGGTCATCTCAAGGGTCCCCACATAAGCAACAGCAGCCTCCCACCAGCTCTACTGTAGAGTGAGGATACCTTCTATGCCTGTATTAAGAAAAGCACTATGGGTTGTGCACTAGGGTTTCAAAAGATTTTAGTTCAATCTTCTGTTTGTAAATAAATTCATCACTTTCATATTTAGGAGTTTGTTGTCTGGTCTCATCATTGAAGTTAATTAGTCTGCATTTCACTCATTGTAGAAGTTGGCTGAAGGATGTCTGTTCATTAATGGACAATGAAGGGAGTGGGGAAAGGCGAAACAATTACTATTGGGGAAAGGGTCCTTTTTGTCACAATTCAGGCTAGTGGTTTCAGAAGGTTAAGAACAGAGTTTCTCTATTAACTGATCGTTGGCCTCTCTGCCTGCCTCCTCATGTGTTGTGCTCTAACAGACCCAGATGCTGCTCAGTCTGGTTGCTGAGGCTGCTGTTTCTCTTCATCCAGTTGTCACTTCAGCCAGAGTACAGAAGCAATTCGTGACAAGCAGAGTTTTTAATCAGGATGAGTGAAGCCAAAAAGTAGGTAAAAATTTATGTGGTAGTTTACCAGTGTTTGGATATTCAATAAGCTTTGCAGCACAAGCATTTCTGTAATCTTCTGCCTTCAGATAAGTTCCCCTTTAAATTCTTCACCAGTTCTTGTCAGTCAGTTTCTGAGACCAATCCTTCGAAGTTTTACTGAGCGTGTTGGCCGATAATCCCGCCCAGTTAAATTAATTAAAGTGGAACATATGAGCAGGAGCAGGTTTTTCAGCCACTTGAACCTGTTCCACCATTTAGTCAGATCATAGCTGCTCTGTACCTCAACTTCATTTATACACAATTAATCCATATCGCTTGATATACTTATGTAACAAAAATTACATCATGGGACCATGATTTGCATATATTTATTAGGCATCTGCCTGTTTCCATGGTCAACAAATCAATTTTTTGCAATTTTAACAGCTCTCCTACCTGAGCAGATGGGGTTAAAATCAGACCCCTAATTTTGGTTCATAATTATTGGCACACCATTAATTATAACATTCTAAGTTTAAAAAGTCTGCTTTGTTGGGCTTTCAAAATAGCTATAGTTACAATGCAAAGAGAAATGGTTAGAAAAAGTACACATCCTAGCTGAGAAAAGCCCAAATTTGAGAGTCACTCATGACGGCTATAGCTATAGCTGTGATGTCAGAATTCTGAAGTTAATCCTGCCATCACATTGTTGCTGGACTACAGTTTATTTGAGGTAAATGGATCAAAAATGCCTTTTACTATATTTAAAATGTGTAAAAATGCATTTCTAAAGGAATTACATTGTCCAAATGTTATGAACAATTAGAGAGTTCTACATGTGTTGCATTGAGACTCTGTTTGCCTTTTCTTGTACATTTTCTTTCTAGACGCCCACTCAGTCCAAATGACCTGCTGGCTTTGTTCCGTTATCCACGGGATCCCTTCACTGTGGAGACAGCAAGAGCAGGAGAGATCTTTGAGCGGACCTTGCAGTTGATACAGAACCATGTCAAGCAAGGCTTAGCTGTGGACTTCAATGACATAGGTATGGTCCCAAGTCAAAAGAGAAACAAAATAACCAGAGGTTACCAAACATATCTGAAACGTCCAAAAAGGTAAAATATAATACCAATGAGGATTCTTTTACATTTACAATTATTAAGACAACATTTTGCTTTTGTTATTCATAATGTTTGCACCAGTTATGATTTCCTCTGAAATTATGTTAAAATGCAATTTATATACTGAAAATAGCAAACATACTGACAAACAAAATGAAAACTAAAATATTTAATGATTACCAGATAGATAGATGAGGAACCCACTCCTCACTCATCCATCCAGAAAAGCCTGCAATCCCTGATCAACTATTTCTTAAATGATCCAACTAACCTCCTCAAAATTCCATTTCCACTGTTTATCACTCATTAGGGATTATTTTAATTTTACTGCCAGGTGAAAATGGGTGATGGCGACTCAGCTGTTGTACACCACACCCAATTCTCTTTTTGCAGCGATAAAAGTTAAAATCACCTCTTCTGTGTGAAGAACGTTCTAACATTAGTCCTAAATTTGCCTTTCATTAGTTTGAAGCTGTTCCACCTTATCATACTGTTATGTTTTGCATTTACCTTTACTATCCATATCTTATCTTCTTTATCTCTTCTTTATCTCTATAACGTGGTATTACATCACAGATTTTTCTGTATGTGTGTGTATGTTCCCTATAATCAATAATTATCATTAATTTTTGTACTGGGGTAGACTTAAAGTTGGGATATTTACTTTATCCCCAAGTGCTTCTCTTACAGTTTCCATCTGTATTCTCAGTTCGGTGTATTCTTCCTATAATCAGTCCCTTCCAGTCATCGCTGGCTTCTCCTTAATTTACACTTACTCAGCACTCACCTTCATGGCAATTTTTTACGTTACCCATAACTTGTTAGCTTGGCTCAGTTGATAGTTCAGGTGGAACTAAAAAAATCCCATGCCATTATTCAAAAAAGAGCAGGGAGATTTAGTGATGTCCTGGCCAATCATCATCATAGCCAGTACCTCGGAATCGAGGAAGACTTACTTCCAGTCTAAAAATGACAATATTCCTCTGTTAACCAACAGCGCAAAAACAAATTAATTGGTCATGCATCTCATTGCTGTTGTGGAATCTTGCTGTGCAAATATTGGCAGCTGCATTTGATATACAACAGCATTTCAAAAGTAAGTTGTGTGAAGTGCTTTGAGACATGATAAGGCACTATATAAATGCAAGTCTATTTTCTTTTAATGGATTTATAATCTTGTATCATCATTAGATAATCCAATGAAATATTAAAATTCAGTAGTGTAGCATATTACTGTTCCAATATGTTATGCCACTAAATGGAAGGACACCGTTTTGAAGGCCTGCAACTCTGAACCATGTGAGTTCCCAAATTTAACTATTCAGTTGAAGAGAATGGCAAATGGAGGTCTGGTTCGTTCCGCAGTGTCTGCTGATTCAATAGCCGGTTGTTTATCATATTAGTAGGTACAAATTTTGAAATCAAATCAGAAAGAGGAATGCCTTTTCGGTCAATAAAATAGTCAGTTTACTCTCTTTTGTGATTTGTATGACTAAACTTCAGGTTTAAGAAAGACTCACTGATATTATTTAACACATAACCTGAATGCAATATGAAAGTTTTGTCTGGATTCTCCTTTCAAATGTTAGCAGATCTAAGAAGGCAATAGCTTGATGGTATATCATTGCTGGCTCCCAGGAGGAAAGCTAAGTATCAACTGAAAAAGAAGAAAAAATAAATGGCTGAATTTTTCTGCTTTTTATTTAGGAGGTTTAGTTAAAAATGGAATGGGCAGAAGGGATTAGTTTAAATTTGAAATGACCAGTAAGAATTTACTGAGAGAACTATCTGTCAAATCACCCAGGGTAACTGTAGCAGAGATCCAATAGAACACTTGTAAATCATTATACCTTTATGCTCAGGTACATACCTTATGAGGATCTATTTATGTGGATTGCTACTTCCAGTATGGCTCTAGTGGTTTATTTTATGCTCATTTGGTCTACTGGTGGATTCTCATAAGTCTCATACCTGAGTATTAAAGTGTAATTAAATAATTGGTGTTTGTTTTGATCTGTACTTCAGGTTCCACTACTTTTATCTTATGGTTATTTTTCTCTCACAGCTTCTTACAACTTATTTCAGCTTTAAAGTTATCACTTTTTCTCTTTTCATTTTTAAACATCTTTTGAGAACAAATGGATAAGGCTGCTGACCACATCCTGACCACATCCCATATTCTAGTAACGGAGTCATTTTGATATTGGGAGTGGATACCCATGCCTGCAGCAGCACAATATGAGTGCCTGCCCCAAGGAGGCACTAGGACTCTGAGTGGCACCCTACCAGTCTGAGGGGAATCCAGAGTCCTGGAAGAGGCTGAAGAAAAAAAGCCAAGATTTTTGTAATTTACACTTCAGCTCCCTATAGCATCTATAGTACCAGCAATTGATCCTCATTGAATTGATTTCTGTTGGTCTTTTCCACTTCAAGCACAATCAAATGTATGACTCCTCTCAGCAGATGCAAGTGCCACTGTGCCTACCAAGGACATATTTGGCAGAATTCTCGGGGTAGCTCGGGAATACATCCAGAAATACCCTCAAACTGCTCCCACAATGTTAGTGAGGGTGGGCAGAAGAAGCACCATTGCACTTCCTCCCCCACCCCCTTCCCCATATGTGCAACTTTTTTTTGGGGGGTGGGGTGGGGTAAAATTCTGGTCAGTCCAGGTTTTAGCCACTTTTTCAACTTCTCCCATCCCGCACCAGAATTACTTTCAACTTATGCAATTTTTATTGCGTAATTTCTAGGCTAAAATATTCAGCCATTCACTTTGCTCTTCTTTTCCAGGTGCTTAGACCTTTAATACATTTCATGAAAGCCAGCAATGAGATGTCACAGAGCCGTGGCTCATGGCTCTGCTGACAGTTGATGCTAGCATCCTGGCATAATTCTGGTGAGTGAAAAGTTCAATTGTGATTTGCATTTTTGGGTAACATAGAATCATAGAAACATAGAAAATAGGTGCAGGAGTAGGCCATTCGGCCCTTCGAGCCTGCACCACCATTCAATATGATCATGGCTGATCATGCAATTTCAGTACCCCATTCTTGCTTTCTCTCCATACCCACTGATCCCTTTAGCCGTAAGGGCCACATCTAACTCCCTTTTGAATATATCCAACGAACTGGACTCAACAACTTTCTGCGGTAGAGAATTCCATAAGTTCACAATTCTCTGGGTGAAAAAGTTTCTCCTCATCTCGTTCCTAGATGGCTTAACCCTTATCCTTAGAATGTGACACCTGGTTCTGGATTTCCCCAACATCGGGAACATTCTTCCTGCATCTAACCTGTCCAATCCTGTCAGAATTTTATATTTTTCTAAGAGATCCTCTCTCATTTTTCTAAATTCCAGTCAATCTAGCCTTCTTCATATGTCAGTCCTGCCATCCCGAGAATCAGTCTGGTGAACCTTCGCTGCACTCCCTCAATAGCAAGAATGTCCTTCCTCAGATTATGAGACCAAAACTGCACACAATACTCAAGATGTGGTCTTGCCAAAGTCCTGTACAACTGCAGTAAGACCTCCCTGCTCCTATACTCAAATCCTCACGCAATGAAGGCCAACATGCCATTTGCTTTCTTTACTGCCTGCTCTACCTGCATGCCTACTTTCAATGACTGATGTACCATGACACCCAGGTCTCGTTGCACCTCGCCTTTTACTAATCTGTCACCATTCAGCTAATAATCTGCCTTCTTGTTTTTGCCACCAAAGTGGATAACCTCACATTTATCCACATTATACTGCATCTGCCATGCATTTGCCCACTCATCTAACCTGTCCAAGTCACCCTGCAGCCTCTTAGCATCCTCCTTACAGCTCACACCACCACCCTGCTTAGTGTCATCTGCAAACTTGGAGATATTACATTCAATATCTTCATCTAAATCATTAATATATATTGTAAATAGCTGGGGTCCCAGGGTTGAACCTTGCAATACCCCACTAGTCACTGCCTACCATTCTGAAAAGGACCCGTTTATTCCCACTCCTTGCTTCCTGTCTGCCAACCAGTTCTCTATCCACGTCAGTACATTACCCCCAATACCCAATAATGATGTAGGGAGAGAAATAGTTAATGGCAGTAACTAACGGGTACCATAATACTGTTTGTATTAAACAACAGTTACTGCTAAGGTTTACTTTACCCGTAATTAGCAATTGTTTTCTATGGCTTCATGACTTGGCCAGAGAATTTTCATGGCATGTAAATCAACACAATGATTTATTGCAGCATGCCATTCTGTTGATCTTTGTAGGTGAAATGTTCTTCAGAAATGCACCACATTGGTACTTAATTTAACTCTCACGTTCAATGATGACAACCTATTAGAAATACTAATGTTGTTTTTGTGTTATTCCAGATATTTATCCTAGCTTGACACGAAGGGAAAATAATTTTTTAGAAAATTGTGAGAGAGCTTGTTCATATTCACAGCAAAGTTCCTCATGTCGAATATAAATTGCATTGCATATTGGGCTGTAAGTTCATCTATTTATTAAAGTTAGCAAAAAAGTCAGCAGGAGTATAAAGCAGGGAATCTGTTTTGTACCGAACGACAATTTTTTCTGCTGAACATAGCAAATAGAGGGCAAGATATCAATTAGTCTTTCATAAGTTAACAATTAGGTATTACTGCTTTAGTGCTCTCAGTGCTGTTTTAAAATTACATTTCAAAAGACATTCCTTATCAGAAACATCTGGGAAAACTCTGGGAGAATATTAGCGGATGACTAATAAATTATTAGTTATTACAAATATAATTATGTTATGGTGTTTTACTTGGCACTTGATAAAAGTAGGTTGTAATGATTTTTAGGATGTGATCTATGTCGCAGAATTGGACTGATCTGTCACCAGTGAGCCAGTGCCATAACCATATCCTATGAGTTCCATCATGCACTTCGGTTGAGCTAAATAAATTAGTTAAAGAATTTGAAAAATGGTTTTAATGTTGTTTTGTGGTTTAGTTCCAGTGTAGTTTGACGCAGTGTGAGTAAATTGTTAAGAGATGTGGAAAATACAATTTTTATTTTGAATATTCACTTATATGAACTTCTCAAGAAAAAAAATATCTTCAATAATTTGAAATAGTTTGCATTCCTACTAACTAGTGATCCAGTTCTTAGGCTTGAACTGCTTTAGCCAGGTTAGAATTGCCAGCATAGTTGATAGGTAACCTGTGCTATAGTGCCTGCCTTCGCTTCTTGTAGTGTTCTCTGATTCTTTTCTACCCCAGACCATGTGCTGGGCTAAGAAATGATGACATCAGCAGCTTATTGTTACCAGATTTGTTTGCTTGGACAGCTTAATTCCAAAGGGAAAATGTTCACTATTTGAAATTGAGCTGCAAATGTGTTAGTCATTTCTATTGAAAATATCAGGAATCATGGGTGTTTATGGTCACTGTTGATGGTAAACCCAGTTGGAGTTAGCACTGCTTTCTACCTGTAAGAAAATGCATTTATTTTTATCCTCCACACTTTCTTACATGCACAGGTTTTATATTATAAATGGAAGGAAAGCACTTGGTCAAGAAAGGGAAAATGTCAAAATCATTGAGAGAAATTGATCTCGATGCTTCAGTAGCTTACTCTAAATGTATTTGTTCTTTTTTTCTTTCAGACTTCCGCTACAATGATCTTGTTTCTCCACATTATCTGGACTTAATAGCCAATCTCTCTGGCTGTACTGCTCACAGGCGGTTCCCGAACTGTTCAGACATATGTTTCCACCAAAAGTATCGAAGCCACGATGGCACATGTAACAATTTCCAGCATCCAATGTGGGGGGCATCACTCACAGCATTTGAGAGAATTCTAAAACCAGTTTATGAAAATGGTTTTAGCCTCCCGAGAGGTACTGAATCCAACCATTTATACAGTGGTCATCCCTTACCTCTCCCTCGCCTTGTTTCAACAACAATGATTGGGACAGAGACAATAACTCCTGATGACAGATTTACACACATTCTGATGCAGTGGGGCCAGTTCTTGGACCATGATTTGGACCTAACTGTGCCAGCACTCAGTATGTCACGCTTTTCTGATGGACAGTCTTGTAGCTCCGCATGTAATAATGATCCCCCTTGCTTCCCAATTATGATTCCGGAAAATGATCCTCGAGTAAGAAATGCTAGATGCATGTTTTTTGTTCGCTCCAGTCCAGTTTGTGGTAGTGGTATGACTTCCTTACTGATGAAGTCAGTGTATGCCAGAGAGCAGATTAATCATCTAACATCATATATAGATGCTTCTAATGTATATGGCAGTACAGACCATGAATCCATGGAAATTAGAGACATTACAAATCAGCGTGGCCTGTTAAAAAAAGGCGGAGTGGTGCCAAGATCTGGAAAACACATGTTGCCTTTTGCCACAGGCCAATCTATAGAATGCTTGAGGGATGAGAATGAAAGCCCAATCCCCTGCTTCCTTGCAGGGGATCATAGGGCCAATGAGCAGGTTGCACTGACAGCCATGCATACCTTGTGGTACCGTGAACATAATCGTATTGCCACTGAACTACTGAGATTGAATCCTCACTGGGATGGGGACACTATCTATCATGAAGCACGGAAAATTGTTGGCGCACAGATGCAGCACATCACATATGACCACTGGCTCCCCAAAATCCTGGGGGATGTGGGGATGAAAATGATGGGACCATATAACCATTACAATCCAAATGTGAATGGTGCAATTTTGAATGCTTTTGCCACAGCAGCCTTTCGGTTTGGGCACACAATGATCAATCCTATTCTCCATCGACTGAACAATTCTTTTCAACCAATTCCAGAAGGTCACCTTCCTCTTCACAAGGCTTTCTTCTCTCCCTTCAGACTTATCCAAGAAGGGGGCATTGATCCACTTCTCCGTGGCCTTTTTGCTTCTGCGGGGAAAATGCGAGTCCCCTCAGAGCTTCTTAATTTGGAACTGACGGAGAGGCTCTTTTCAATGGCTCATGCTGTAGCTTTGGATTTGGCAGCAATGAATATCCAGAGAGGCCGTGATCATGGCATCCCTTCATACCCCGACTACAGAGTTTTTTGTAATATGAGTACTGTCCAGAACTTTGAGGACTTACAAAATGAGATCAAGAATCCAAAAATTAGAGACAAACTTAAAAGGTGAGTGTCATCCTATTGTGAAAATACATTAGTAGGGGACAGGAAGGAATGTATCCTTTACTGAAATGTTCAAACATGCAAGGAGATTCCTTTTATTTTACGCAATGTAAATAAGTTTGTAACGCTATCATGGATGCTCCCTGTAGCTAGCCGCCTCTGGTCCAACACAATATCGTAAAGGTAGACCAAGGCGGCAGCAGCTCACATTATTATTGTTGATCCTGGAGCAGCACTATTGCTTACCCTGGCCCCACAAAAATAATTTAAAATGTACCATTTTCTGTCATCTTCGGTCCCCGCAACAAACTCTGTTTCCTAGCCATCGACTCCATCCCTTTCCCTACCAACCTTCCGTGGCTAAAGCAGACTGTTCGCAACCTTGGTGTTGTTTTTGACCCCGAGATGAGCTTCTGGTCACAGATCTGCTCCATCACCACGACCTCCTACTTCCACCTCCATAACGTCGCCTGACTCCGCCCCATCCCGCCTTAGCTCATCGGCTGCTGAAACCCTCATCCATGCCTTTGTACCTCTAGACTGAACCAATCCAAAACTCTCCTCTTAAACTTGAGTTCATCCAAAACTCTGCTGCCATATTTTAATTCACCCATCACCACTGTGCTCGCTGACCTATATTGGCTCTCTTTTTCGGCAACGCCACAATTTTAAAATTCTCATCCTTGTTTTCAAATCAGTCCATGGCTTCAGCCCCTCCCTATCTCTATAACCTCTTCCAATTCTGGCCTTTTGTGCATCCCCTATTTCAATTGCTCTCGCATAGACTGGTTGGGCTGAATGGCCTGTTTCTATGCCATATATCATATGTAATCCTATGTAATTGCCGACCATGCTTTCTGCTGCCTAGGACCTAAGCTCTGGAATTCCCTTTCTAAATCTCTCTCCTTCATTAAGATGCTCATTAAGACCTACCTCTTACACCAAGCTTTTGGTCATCTGCCCTAATATCTCCCATGTGGTTCAGTGTCAAATTTTGTTTGATAATGCTCCGGTGAAGCACCTTGGAACGTTTTATTATGTTAAAGGCGCTGGATAAATGCAAGTTGTTGTTGTTGTACCACTAGGTAAAACAGGATGGAGTGCACATAGTGCATGCTAAGTCCAGTTGTCTCCCAGAATGGCAATGACAGTTTCAGGCTTGTAAGCTACAAGTCCTCAAACATTTGCCTCAATCCGAAGGTTATGCAAATCTTTCTCAATACCGAAATCTGAAGTTGAGTTTCTGTCAAAATCAATTTGTGGAGAGAAAAGGATTACAAACATTACATATTAATTTTGGATCTAAAAGCCTAAGTGTTGTGAGAGCCTTTGTGTCCCTCGCCAATCCTCGTGGCTTGAGATAGCACAGAAATCTAAGTGAAACAAAAACAAAGAATTGTGGGGGTCTTGATCCAAATATAACAAAGAAAATCTGACCCATAGTTTTAGTCGCACGAAAGTCATTGCTGATAAAACTCTAATGTGTAGCAACTTTAAAGCTCTGTGTTCCAAAATGTAACAAACTTAGAAACGGATGTGGAAAATGTTATGTTTCATGTTAAAGGGAACTAAACCCACAATGGTGAAATAATTCCTTTCAAACATTTTTTACTTTATTTAATTATGCTGTATCTTTCTCAGCTGTTTCTTATTCATTTGGATCATATAATTCCATATGTATTTACTTATTTTGGCCATGAGGATTGCCATTATTGTATGTTGAATTATGGGTAAATGATGCCACCATTGATGCACAGTTCCTATATAAATCACTCCTCCAGTTTTTGGATGCGTTTGTTTGTATGGCAAAAATGGCCAACATGCTCCACCCTTTGTTTCTGATTGGTCCACTTGGAGGATAAGCCACACCCTGATGTTTCACAGGAATGTGTAACTGGAACCGCCCATCCCAAGGTCTCTCAGACTTTGCAAATTGTAACTCGATTCACTTTGACTTCCTGAAACACAAGAGGACAGAGCTCCCCAGAAGACAGCAAGGGCCAGCCGAAATGCCTTACCCCAGTCCAAGTGCATCTCTTCCCCAACCAAATTGCCTTACCCCAGCGCAAGTGCATCTTCCCCCCTGCACCCCGCCCCCCCGCTGCCTCCCCTCCCCCCCCCCCACCATAAATGGGGCAGGCATTGTGTACGGTCTGTTGACAGGTTTATTGGGTATTAAGTGAATAGTGACAGTGTCGTGACTTCTGGATATCATCCAATCCAACAGGGGTTAGAAGAACATGATCCGTCTTACCCCTACCCATGACTCTCTTCCCTGCCCCCCGTGTGTCTCTTTCTCCCCCCCCCCCAGCCTCTCTCTTCCCCCGCCTCCCCCAGCCTCTCTCTTCCCCCCTCCCGGCCTCTCTCTCTCTCTCCCCCCTAGCCTCTCTCCCTCTCCCCCCCCCCCCCCAGCCTCTCTCCCTCTCCCCCCGCCTCAGCTTCTCTCTCTCTCTCTCACGCCCCAGCCTCTCTCCTCCTCCAGCCTCTCTCTCTTCCCTTCCCCATCTCTCTCCCCCCAGCCTCTCTCTCTCTCTCCTCCCTCCGCCCCCAGCCTCTCTCTCTCACTCCCCAGCCTCTCTCCCTCTCCCCCCCCAGCCTCTCTCTCTCTCCCCCCCCCACCCTCTCTCACCCCCCAGTCTCTCTCCCTCTCCCCCTCCTCCTCAGCTTCTCTCTCTCTCCCTCCCTCCCCAGCCTCTCTCTCTCTCTCCCACACCAGCCTCTCTCTCTCACCCACAAGCCCCTCTTCCCCCACCCCAGCCTCTCTCTCGCTATCGGGCCCACGCCAGTCACTCTTGGCCACCCCCCTCTCCCGGCCATCGGGCCCAGGCCCGCTGCCATCGGAACAGTCACCCCACTCCCCGTGCCACCATCGTGCCCATACCACCCCCCCCCCGCGCTACCATCGTGCCATGCCAGCCGGTGAGGGCGGGGGGGGTGTGGAGAGTCGAAGCCTCAGCTCCTGCTTCTCAGCACCACATTCATGGAATGATTCAGCCAGGTGGGGGGGGGGGCGGAGCTTGCCAGGGGGTGGGGCTTGTTGCCTGTCTGTCAAAAAAAGTGCAGTACAAATAGTTACATTGGCAGTTTTTCATCATTTAACTGATAATGATGTCAGGGACAACAGGGAAAAAGGATATGACACCTAAGAAACCTAAATAAATCATCACAGACTGTTCTGACAAGAATAATAGGAGACAGCTGACAAATGTTATAAACTAAATGGAGAGAAAAATTAGCAATATAATAAAGATACTGACTTAACGAGAAGATTAATTTTACCTTTAATGGGCCATCATTGTGGTTTGAAGGAATTTTTTGGGCAGTATAATTTCTTGGAACAGTCTAATCAAAATACTCAGAGGGTGACATTGGACCATGTTACGCCTGTTTTCCAGGTGAAAATTGGCTGCAAAGATGTCTAATTTAGAAGGCCAATCTCCCGTACCCGAGCAGCATTGGAAACATGTACTACGCCATATTAATTCGGTCACTGTAGAGGCATCACTGGCAGCTGCCTAAACTGGCGTTAGGTTCCTTGAAAATGGCTCAGCTCTAAATTAAAGATGATGTCCCCTCATTCTTGATTTCCCCACCAGAAGATATAGAGGCCCCTATGTGCAAGGCCTGGCCTCCGGCTGCTGCTAATGGGATAATAAGTCGTTTGCGCATGGGAGAAGGCAACAGAAGCAACCCGGCCTGAATTACCCACGGGATGCCGCAGGCGAAAACGACTTTGCGCTGTGCCCCATAGTTGGAGCTCCGGGCAGCGGTGCACATGATGATGATGTCATTGTGCGCCAACCCTTATCGCCCTGCACTGACCTCTTTGCGAGGCGTGAAGCTGTCAGTGGCTGGGGCATGCAGCCTCCCTTAAAGGGGAGGGCCTAGTGCCGCGGCCACCATCTTAATTTAATTGTTGTCTGACTCTGGAGTCGGCCCGACAATGGCATCCACTGGCCCAGCCAAAACCCTCACTGATGCCCCAGTGGGCGCTATGGAGCCGGCCCTAGGTTCGCAGCTTTCCTCCCCTTTAAGAGAGGGAGAGGACATTGCGACGCGTCAATGTGGCGCTGACTCACAGCGCCGTGCTCCCGCCTCCCTCCCGCGCCCAAAAGCGTCAGCATCATTTTTGAAACTTCAAGTGCCCAATTCCGAAGCTCCTGGGTGCTGCTGATGCCGGTGATAAAAAAATCTAATTCAAACTATGCGCCCCAAGCCCAACACGGGGCAATTTCACCCCCATAGTTTCTCTACATTTACCTTATTAAATCATTTTAACATTTTAATTACCTAGGTCAGATCACCCCTCAATCTTCAATACTCAAGGGAGTACAAACCAAGTTTATGCAATCTGTTCTCAGAATATAACCCTTTTAGCTCTGGTATCATTCTGCTGCACCCCCTCCAAAACCAATATAACCTTTTTGCCTGCTTTATCCTAGTTCCTTCACCATTGACCGCAAAATCTGGGCCACTGCTGCGCTGATTGGGTGAAGTGCTTGTCTCATGACCTAACCTTTGTAGAATGTCTTGTGATGAACAACCTAATCTGTATCTTCCTCTTTCAATTAGTTTGAGACATTTATGATAAAAGACTGCCATATGAAGTGTCAAATTCCAGTCTGTTGACTTCACATCACGTGTTGGGCAATACTTTATATGACACAGATGTGGAAAACCCTCTGGGAATGTGAGAGCTGCAGACTTGCTAACTGTTTATGATGGGAAGCTGGACTAGCATTTTAGGATCAAATCACACACAAAGAGCTACATTTCTCTACACAATACCAGCTGAAATGGGGCAGGATTATGTCACTCGCCATTCATTATGCTGACAGCTGTCCACAAAGTATTTCCAAGTTTTTGAGCAGAGACTTGCTGTCATAGCATCATAGAAATTTACGGCACAGAGAAGGCCATTCAGCCCATCGTGTCAGAGCCAGCTGAAAAAGTTATCCATTGTAATCCCACTTTCCAGCTCGTGGTCCATAGCCTTATAAGTTGCAGAGCTTCAAGTGAGTACCGAAGTACTTTGAAAATGCGATTAGGCCTTTACAACCCTTTTAGACAGTGAATTCCAGACCTTCACCACCCTCTGGATGAAAAATGTTCTCCTCAACTTCCCTCCAATCCTTCTATTAATTACTTTAAATCTATGCCCCCTGTTTATTGACTTCTCTGCTAAGGCAAATAATTCCTTCCTATTCACTCTATTTGGCCCCTCATAATTGTATACATCTCAATCAAGTCTCCCCTCCGCCTCCTCTGTTCCAAAGTAAAAAAAAACAGCCTATCCGATCTTTACATCCTCGTAAATCTCTGTACCCTCTCTAGTGCAATCACATCCTTCCTGTAATGTGATGTCATCCGGCATCTGATCCAGTGCCACACCTTCCATGGGCATCTGTGGTGTCTATGAGCAGGTCAAGAAACAGCGAGGCTCTGCATCCAATCAGATCGAAGAATCCTCACTGAGACACGCAGCGTCTAAACCAGGAAGTATAAATTTGATTCCAATAATGTACAGAAGTGAAATAAAGATTGGGAAAGAAAGATGAGAATGAAATAAAAGGGACAAATAGAAAAAGTAACGAATTAAAAAAAAATCTCCAACACTAATTAAATTCTGAAGGAATAAGACTCCACACTTGGAAAATTTAACTTTAAGTACTAGAGATGTTGTTTTGGCAGTAAGTTGCAGTAATTATGACTTATTACACCATTAAAAATACAACTTACACCTGAATGCAAATGCCCTAACTTTTTCTGACATGGTTAGTGAGTAACGAGAGAGTAAGTGCATTAAAGATAGGTTTCTAAATCAGTATGCCGAGGAACTCTATTTTAGATAAATTATTGAGACAGGGTTAATTAATAACCTTATAGTAAAGGAACCTCTGGGGAAGAGTGATCATATTATGATCTAATTTTATATTGAGTTTGAGAGTGATTTAGTTAAATCTGAAACTAGGGTCCTAAATGTTAACAAATTAAACTACATTGGTATGAGGGCAAGTAGGCGAAGGTAGATTGGGAAACTAGATAAAAAGATACGACAGTAGATTTAAAGATATAATTCATAATTTGCAAGCAATATGCATTGCCTTAAGGAATAAAAAAATACACAGGAAAAGTGGTCCAACCATGGCTAAGAAAAGATGTTTAAATAGTATTAAATTAAAGGAAGAGGCTTAATAATATTGCCAAAAAGAGCAGTAAACCTGAGGATTGGGAAGATTTTAAATGTGGCCAAGTGATGACCAAGAAATGGATAAAGAGAGAGAAAATAGAATAAAAAAGTAAATTAGCAAGAGACATAAAAACAGACAGTAGATGTTTCTATAAGTATGTAAAAAGGAAGAGATTAGCAAAAGTAAACATGGATCCCTTATAGGCAGAGACAGGAGAATTCATAATGTGGTATAAGCAATTGGCAGAGCTATTAAATGGGGGAGAAATTTGCATGGTTTGCAATTGCTGTTAACGCCACCGGAGGGCGCTAACAGGGTGCAAATGATTTAATGCCTGGTGCGGGGTGCTACCGGCTCCGGCAAAATTGCACGGGAGTTAGCAGAGTTTAATGGAGACCAGAGGATTGGGAAGTTTTTAAAAACCAGCAACGAATGACTAAAAAAATAATAAAGAGAGAGAAGATGAATTATGAGAATAAATTAGCAAGAAATATAAAAACAGATAGTGTTTCTACAGGTATATAAAAAGGAAGAGGGTAGCTAAAGTAAACGTAGGTCCCTTAGAGGATGAGACTGGGGAATTAATAATGGGGAACAGGTAAATGGTATAGACTTTGACCAAATATTTTGTATCAGTCTTCACGGCAGAAGACATTAAAAATATCCCAATAATAGAAAATCAAGTGGCATTAGGGAGAGGGGAATTTCAAAGAATCACTATTGCTAGAAAAAGTACTTGGTAAAATAATGGGACTAAAGTCCCCTGGACCTGATGGCCTGCATCCTTGGGTCTTAAAAGAAGTGGCTGCAGAGATAGCGGATGCATTGGTTGCAATCTACCAAAATTCCCTGGAGTCTGGAGAGGTCCTAGTGGATTGGAAAACTGCAAATATAACGCCCCTATTTAAAAAAGGAGGGAGACAGAAAGCAGGAAACTATGGACCAGTTAGCCTAACATCTGTCGTTGGGAAAATGCTGGAGTCCATTATTAAGGAAGCAGTAGCAGGATATTTGGAAAATCATAATGCAGTCAAGCAGAGTCAGCATGGTTTTCTGAAAGCGAAATCATGTTTGACAAATTTGCTGCAGTTATTTGAGGATGTAACAAGCAGGGTGGATAAGGGGGAACCAGTGGATGTAGTGTATTTGGATTTCTAGAAGGTATTCGATAAGTTGCCACATAAAAGATTCCTGCAGAAGATAAGAGCTTATGAGGTTAAGGGTAATATATTGGCATGGATAGAGGATTGGCTAACTAACAGAAAATGAAGAGTCGGGATAAATGGGTCATTTTCCATTTGGCAAACAGTGACTAGTGGGGTGCCACAGGGCCTCAAGTATTTACAATCTATATTAATGACTTGGATGAAGGGACCGAGTGTAATGTAGCCAGGTTTGCTGATGATACAAAGATGGGTGGGAAAGCAAGTTGTGAGGAGGACACAAAGAATCTGCAAAGGGATATAGACAGGCTAAGTGAGTGGGCAAAAATTTGGCAGATGGAGTATAATGTGGGAAAGTGTGAGGTTCCGCTTTGGCAGGAAAAATAAAAAAGCAAATTATTATTTAAATGGAAAAGGATGAGTGCTGGAGCCTCAACTATTTATAATTTATATTAATGACTTGGAAGAAGGGACCGAGTGTAACATAGCCAAATTTGCAGTTGATACAAAGATAGGTGGGAAAGCAAGTTGTGAGGATGATGCAAAGAATCTACAAAGAGATATAGATAGGCTAAGTGAGTGAGCAAACATTCAGCAGATGGTATATAATGTGGGAAAATCTGAGGTTATCCACTTTGGTAGGAAAAATAAAAAAAAGCAAATCATTATTTAAATAGGGAGCGATTACAAAATGCTGTAGTACAGAGGGATCCGGGGGTGCTTGTGCATGACATGCAAAAGGTTAGCATGCAGGTACAGCAAGTAATCAGGAAGGCCAATGGAATGTTGACCTTTATTGTAAAGAAGATGGAGTATAAAAGTAGGAAAGTCCTGCTCCAACTGTACAGGGTATTGGTAAGACCACACCTGGAGTACTGCGTACAGTTTTGGTCTCCTTATTTGCATTGTTCAGAGAAGGTTCATGAGGTTGATTCCTGAGATGAAGAGGTTGTCATATGAAAAATAGTTGAGCAGGTTGGGCTTTGGAGTTTACAAGAATGAGAGGTGATCTTATTGAAACATATAAGATTCTGAAGAAGCTTGACAGGGTAGATGCAGAGAGGATGTTTCCCCTCATGAGGGAATCTAAACTAGAGGCATAGTTTCAGAATTAGGGGTCGACCATTTAAAACAGAAATGAGGAGGAATTTCTTCTCTCAGAGCTCATGAATCTTTGGAATTCTCTTCCCCAGAGAGCTGTGGAGGCTAGGTCTTTGAATAGATTTAAGGTGGAGATGGACAGATTTTTGAATGATAAGGGAGTCAAGGTTTAGTGGAACGGGCGTGGAAGTGGAGTTGAGGCCAGGATCAGATCAGCCATGAGCTTATTTAATGGCGGAGCAGACTCGAGGGGCCAAATGGCCTAATTCTGCTCCTATTTCTTATGCTCTTATGTTCTTAAAATGCTGCAGTACAGAGGGACCTGGGGGTTCTTGTACATGAAATGCAAACTGTTAGTGTGTAGGTACAGCAAGTAATCATGAAGACAAATGGAATGTTGGCCTTTATTGCAAGGGGGATGGAGTATGAAAGTAGGGAAGTCCTGCTACAACTGTACAGGATATTGGTGAGACCACACCTGGAGTTTTGGGTGCTGAAATTCAGCCTCCCAAAAAGAGCTCTGACCACCAGAAAGCGGCGGCTTGGCGGCAGAGTCAAATGGCCGTCGACTTCGGGTCCAATGGCTGCCACGATCGAAATTCAGCGTGGCGATTTTTCTGGCGATCCCCGCTTCCACCCTGCTACTGCCGACCGTCTTAAGCGTGTAATCAAAGCGCGCACCACCGATTTCCTGCACCTCCATCGCACCTCCCTCAAAATGTAGCTGCAAAAATCCACGATCCGCCGCGCGGTGCGCCCGACAGCTTTTTCTGTCGGTGCACCTTGTTTTCACTCTGTGAGCCATGGCAGCGTGGCCCTTCAAGGCGAGGGCGCACTGCCGGAGCCCCCATGTTTTTTTTGTCAGCCAACTGCCTGGTCGGGCTGACAATTATGCCCCCGGCTTCAGCCTGGCCGCCAACAGGCAGTCTGGTACCCTCTCTCTTGGATGCCATGCCACTGGCCTGGCCGAAACCCTCCCTGGTGGCCCAGTGGACTGAAGTTTCAAAGTGCCGAACACTCTCCCCTTTAAGTAAAGGGGAAAGCTTGGTGACGCATAAGCGTCATGACGTCATCTCCGTTCCGCTGTTGACAGTGGTGGAGACTCCCTCCCGCCTCCACTTCTGCCCTTCCAGAGTGCTCACCACCGCATTACCGCCCCCATTATGACCGACTTCTGGTCCGCTGCAAAAAAATGGACAAAGAGCTGAATATCGATCAAGAGTCGACCTCATTCTACCCGGTGGTGAAAACACTTAAAAAAAAAGGTATTTGCACCAGGTTTCTGGTGGGCCTGAATTTCGGCTCCTTGGTCTCCTTATTTAAGGAGGGATATACCTGCATTGGAGGCAGTTCAGAGAAGGTTTGCTAGGTTGATTTCTGAGATGAAGTGATTGACTTATGAAGAAATGTTGAGCAGTTTGGGCTTATACACATTGGAGTTTAAAAGAATGAGAGGTGATCATATTGAAACATATAAGATACTGAGGGAGCTCGACAAGGTAGATGCAGAGAGGATGTTTCCACTCATGGGGGAATCTAGAACTGGGGGCATAGTTTCAGAATAAGGGGTCGCCCATTTAGAACTGAGATGAGGAAGAATTTCTTCTCTCAGAGGGTTGAAAATCTGTGGAATTCTCTTCCCCAAAGAGCTGTGGAGGTTGGGTCATTGAATATATTTAAGGTGGAGGTACAGATTTTTGAACGATAAAGGAGTGAAGGGTTCAGGGGAGTGGGCAGGGAAGTTTAGCTGAGTCCATGATCAGATCAGTCATGGTCTTATTAAATGGAAGAGCAGACTCGAAGGGCCAAATGGCCTACAACTCCTATTTCTTATGTTCTTATGATGAGGATGTGTGTACAGTAAGTATTTTAATTTGAGCTCCATGCTCCCAACATAATAGACTGATAATGCCGAGTAATAATAAGCTAATTTGTTGAATTTGTATGGAATTCTTGTATTATAATGATATATATATTACTTATATGGGTACATTTTTAGCTAGCTGAAAAATTCAAGATGGCAGCTCACATCAATGTCAGAAAATGATTTGATCGATTGAGCGATTAGTTTTTGCAAGCTATCAGTTCAGGATTGATAGCTTTGAAAAAAAATGATTGCCCAAGTTTCAGCATATTAGGCAATATTCTGCAAGTTATTTGTTAAAATTGAATCAGTAGTTGTTCAAATAGAGAAAGAATGGTTATTCAGGGTGATTGATTTCACAGGCTGTACAATCAGCAGTCAAATTGATTTTTGATTTGTTCAGGTCTATTCATTAAGATATTTAATTGATAACTGAACAGATAAATCCTTAATTCAGCCAATCATTAATTTTTGCTGTTAATTGATCATTTTTGCTCAATGAATATGTGACATCTTGAACTGAGGTGTGATGCCTTTGAAAAGGTATGATACAACTGGCATGCAATAGTTGCAATACATTTAATCATATAATATATTGTATGAAACATTCATCCAGTTATACATTATACTGTTTGATGTCAAACTTTTAAAAACATTATTTCAGGTTGTATAGTACACCACAGAATATTGACCTGTGGCCTGCACTGATGGTCGAAGATATCATTCCTGGTACAAGAGTGGGACCCACCCTCATGTGTCTGTTTATAACTCAGTTCAAAAGGCTGAGGGATGGTGACAGGTAAGACACTTTTAAAATGAATAGAGGATATGTGATGTGGCCGTGGTAGATAACAATAAATGTAATAAATGTAATAAAATTACAGACATTTTAGAGATTGACCACAGAGGTGAAGTATTTCTCATGCTCTGCTGATGCCATGTTAGTTTGTTTTTTATTTTTGTTTATTGCTTTTTCTTTTGCAGAAATCGCACTAAGCAATATTGCTGAAGGAATGACAATGTTCCTTTAAAATTTATTAGTGCATTTATATGAAATACTTTTAGGGGCCGAAATTGACCCTTACTATAAGGCCCGTGGCCGCCGGCGTTGAAGGAGACCACTCTGCCCGTTTTCTCGTTGCGTCATGCTCGTGCCGACCCCTTATCGACCGGCGCCAACCCTTCCCGAAATTGCCCCGTGGAAAATTGCCCCTTTTGAAAATTGCCCCGCGGGAGCGGCACAGCCGCCAGTCGGTGCCACTGACAGCTTTTGCTGTCGGTACCCTTTCTGTGGCTGGGTGGCGTGGCCGTCCTTAACAGGGAGGTGGTGCTGCCGGCGACTCCATTTTTTTTTGGTTGGCCGATTGCCAGGTGTGGCCAATAATTATGCCCGTGGGTTTCGCGGGGCCACTGAGTGTCAGGCCACTGGCCTGGCCGAAACCTTCCCTGGTGGCCCAGTGTTTTCCACTTCAGTGGCTGCAGAGTTCGCAGCGGCCCTCCCCTTTAACTGATGGGGGGTACGTTGTGACGCGCCAGCACGATGTCGGCCACTCCGACCCTCCGCCACTTCCACCCCGCTAGTGGCAGCCACTCCAACCCTCCGCCACTTCCACCCCGCTAGTGGCAGCCACTCCAACCCTCCGCCACTTCCACCCCGCTAGTGGCAGCCACTCCGACCCTCCGCCACTTCCACCCCGCTAGTGGCAGCCACTCCGACCCTCCGCCACTTCCACCCCACTAGTGGCGACCACTCCAACCCTCCGCCACTTCCACCCCACTAGTGGCAGCCACTCCGACCCTCCATCACTTCCACCCCACTAGTGGCGGCCACTCCAACCCTCCGCCACTTCCACCCCGCTAGTGGCGGCCACTCCAACCCTCCGCCACTTCCACCCCGCTAGTGGCGGCCACTCCAACCCTCCGCCACTTCCACCCCACTAGTGGCGGCCACTCCAACCCTCCGCCACTTCCACCCCACTAGTGGCGGCCACTCCAACCCTCCGCCACTTCCACCCCACTAGTGGCGGCTACTCCGACCCTCCATCACTTCCACCCCACTAGTGGCGGCCACTCCAACCCTCCGCCACTTCCACCCCACTAGTGGCGGCCACTCCAACCCTCCATCACTTCCACCCCACTAGTGGCGGCCATTCCAACCCTCCGCCACTTCCACCCCGCTAGTGGCGACCACTCCAACCCTCCATCACTTCCACCCCACTAGTGGCGGCCATTCCAACCCTCCGCCACTTCCACCCCGCTAGTGGCGACCACTCCGACCCTCCATCACTTCCACCCCACTAGTGGCGGCTACTCCGACCCGACCGCACTTCTGCCCCGATGATGACACCACTTCCGTCCCGCTACAAAAAAAACACACAAATACCTGAATTTCTCCACATTGTCCGTCCCATGCATTGGGGCGGATGAAACACTTGGAAACTGGTAGGTGTGACTCTTTTTGGGTAGTTGGTAATTTCGGTCCCTTAGTGTTTAATAACACATTCTTTACTAATATTGCACTGAATACTTTCAACCCGTTGAAGTATTTTTGCATATTGGTGACTTTTGTGAGGACCATTAAAACAGTCATTTCAGATTTTAAATTTTGGGAATAGTTTAAACACATATTACTAAAAGACTCAAATGAAATTGCATACCCTATTTACCTCATGTGCACAGGTTCAGCTACAGATTTGAATATGTAAACTATTGGTTGAAGCAGAAAATGGCAGTAAGTGTATATTAAGAGAAGGGACAGTTCGGGCTGGATTTTCCTTGGCCAGTTAGAAACATGGCAAGGTAGGACTACTATCCACCCATGTGATGTTGCCGGCACTCAAATTTATTTTATTGGGAGAGCAGGGCAGGTTTAAGTTGGGAATCTCACTGCTGGGATGGATGGAAATATAGTTTGGCTGCAGCAGTTAAACAGGCTTCTGCAGCTCAAAGGGCCAGAAGACAAGTTAATTGTTAAGGAGGCAGAGTGGGTTGAGAGGTGAAATGCAGAAGGTGGACCAGCATCAGGGATATCTGCAGTGGTCAGGGTCACAAAACTCTTGTAAGCTTCTCTGAAGGACGCCCCAAAAAATGGTGTTGCAGGAAATATGGAGGAAGGTGACCATGCAGCGCACGGGAAGTCAGTATGATATCAACCACCCCACAGAAGGCAGTACAATGCCATAAATGTTTAAATTACCTCAGCAGTTTAGCCAAGGTGAGTAAAACTGTGGCCTGAATTTTAATAGTTTGATGGGTTTGGAGCGGGGGTCTCGGAAGGGGTTGGGAAACCTGGGAGAATTTAACAGCAGGGCCTGATTTGCATTGAAAACCTGTTTTGCATCCGCAGCCCGCCAGTTTGAGAGGTTGGCTGGCTGCAGGCGGGTAAGCCGTGGCACTAATCCGTAGAGATGAGGGTGGGAGGGATCACGTGGGGGCCAGGGGTTGGTCGGGGGAGCGTGAGGAACATGGGAAAGGCCGGAGGAGAAGAGGCAGGGGGCGGTCAGAACCAATCAAAGGAGCAGGAGGAGGGTCAGAAGGAGCGGGGGGGAGGGCCGTGGAGGAGTGGTGGTGAGGGCTCAGAGCATCATCGGAGGGCCAGGAGGAACGGGGAGGGGCAGAGGGGGGCGCGGAGGTAGATGACATGGGAAGACTGGAGGAGCATGGTGCCAGGGAGGCCTAAAGGGGGTTAAGAGGCCTCGTGGGTGAATTTGAGGCCTCGGAGGAGGGATCCAAGGCCTGGTGGGGGATCTCTGATTGCGGGGGTGGGTTAGGCAGCAAAGTAGAAAGGTACTTACCTCCTGCATCCAACAGTCCTCACCTTACTTTAGCTGGCAGGTTTCATAGAAAATAGGAGCAGTAGTAGGCCATTCGGCCCTCTGAGTCTGCACCACCATTCAATATGATCAAGACTGATCCTCAATCTCAACACCATATTCCCGCTTTTTTCCCATACTCCATGATGCCATTTGTTTCTAGAAATCTATCTCTCTCCCCTTTAAATATATTCAGTGACTTGGCCTCCAAAGCCTTCTGTGGTAGAGAATTCCACAGGTTCACCACCCTCTGAATGAAAAAAATTCTCCTCATCTCGGTCTTAAATTTCCTACCCCGTATCCTGAGACTGTGGTCCCTTGTTCTAGACAACCCAGCGAGGGTAATGAATGTAATGACTCACAAGACTTCTTACTGCTTCAGGTGTAAAACTGATCCAACTTTATTCACGCTCAAAGTAACCTGTCTGACATGGTACCCGTGCTTATATACCAATGGCTGCGCACGTGCGCGTACAGCCCGATGACCTCTGACAATGGCGCCCCCCCTCCCCGGTGTCTGGTGACCCCAAGCATAAATACATAACAACATCCCCTTTCAAGATCTTAATATCAGTCTTTTTACAAATTCAGATGCTCTGGGACTTTCTGCTCATGAGTTGATCGTCTCAGTTCAACTTCAGCTCTAGGTGAGCGTTCTGAGTCAGTTGTGACTGAAGGCTGAGTAACCGATCTGATGGGAGTGGTAATGACTACATCAGAGACTGAAGGTCCAGTTTCAATAATGACAGCAAAGTCCTCTGATGAATGAACATTGGTTGGTTGGTCACTGACTGCATCTTCCTCAAGCGGTTCCAGTTCATCCGTGTGCCGCAGTTTTATCTGATCAACATGTTTCCTGCGTGTTTGCCCATTCTTGAGCATGACAATAAACACTCTGTTACCTTCCTTGGCTGTAACAGTACCGGTGATCCACTTTTGACCGTGACCATAATTCAGTACATAAACCAGATCGTTGACAGAGATGTCAAGTGACACAACAGCATGATTATGATACCTTTGCTGACTTTGCCGTCTGTTTACAACATGATCATTAACTTGGGATGAACAAGAGGAAGCTTGATCTTGAGACTTCTCTTCATCAGTAGTTCAGCAGGGGAGACCCCAGTAAGCGTATGAGGTCTGGTCCTGTAACTGAGCAGTATACAGGACAAGTGAGTCTGCAGTGAACCCTGAGTTACACGTTTCATACTCTGCTTGATCGTTTGAACAGCACGCTCTGCTTGACCATTAGAAGCAGGTTTGAATGGGGCTGACCTCACATGTTTCATACCATTGAGTTTCATGAACTCTTGAAACTCCAGACTTGTGAAGCAAGATCCGTTATCGCTCACAACAATGTCAGGCAAACCATGAGTAGCAAACATGACAATCGTAGCTGTAGACTTACTGGATGACATGATAATATCTATCCACTTTGAATATGCATCCACCATAACAAAAAACATCTTTCCCAGGAAAGGGCCCGCAAAATCGATGTGGATCCTCGACCATGGTTTAGATGGCCACGACCAAAGACTCAGCGGAGAGTCTGCTGGTACTTAGCTGCATGCAAGTATTGCATTGATGAACACATGATTCCAGAGCCGAGTCAATTCCAGGCCATCATACATGAGCCCTAGCAATCAATGGCTTTCACCATGACAATACCAGGATGAGTGCTATGTAGTTCACGTACAAATTTCTCTCTACGCTTCTTAGGCATGACAGCACGATTGTCCCACAGTAAACAATCTGACTGAATGGACAGTTCATCTTTGCGACGGTTGTAAGGTTTGGTCTCATCATACATTACCATAGGTATTGCAGACCAATCACTACTGAGGACACAATGTTTCACAACTGACAAAATAGAGTCATGGCTGGTCCAGATCCTAACTTGTTGAGTAGCGACAGGAGTTCCTTCACTCTCAAAAGCATCCATTACTAACAGTAGATCTGCAGGTTGAGGCATTTCCACCTCAGGTGTTGGCAACGGCAGATGACTCAGTACATCGGCACAATTCTCAGTGCCAAGTCTATGACGAATAACATAATCATAGGCAGACAATGTCAAGGCCCACCTCTGGACATGGGACGATGCATTGGTATTAATCTCTTTGCTTTCCTAAAACAATGAAATGAGTGGCTTGTGATCCATTTTGAGTTCAAAACGAAGACAAAACAGGTACTGATGCATCTTTTTGACCCCCTACACACAGGCCAAAGCTTCTTTT
Source organism: Pristiophorus japonicus (assembly GCF_044704955.1). NCBI lineage: Eukaryota > Metazoa > Chordata > Chondrichthyes > Pristiophoridae > Pristiophorus > Pristiophorus japonicus. Next base: position 423,456,297 of record NC_091977.1, read on the forward strand.
TCTACCATGCAGTAAGCTCTTTCTGCCTTTGACAAACATCTCGAAGCATATGCAACAGGTTGTAGTGTACCCGACTCATTTGCTTGTTGGAGTACACAGCCAACCCCATATGATGAAGCATCACAGGACAATAGAAGACGCTTACATGGATCATAATGATCAAGCAACTTGTTTGAACAGTGCAGATTCTTAGCTTTCTCAAAGGCTCTATCTTGAGACACACCCCAGACCCAGTTGTCGCCTTTTCTGAGTAGCACATGCAGTGGCTCTAAAAAAGTGCTCAATCTGGGTAAGAAATTACCAAAGTAGTTGAGTAGCCCAAGGAATGAACGCAGCTCTGTCACATTCTGAGGCCTGGGTGCATTTTTGATGGCCTTGGTTTTTGAATCAGTAGGCCTGATGCCATCAGCAGCAATCTTCCTCCCCAGGAATTCAACTTCATGTGCCATGAAGACACACTTCGAACGTTTCAGCCTCACTTTGTCCAGACGATGTCGGACTTCTTCAAGATTGTTCAGATGTTCAGTAGTGCCGCGACCTGTGACCAGAATGTCACTTTGAAACACCACAGTTCCAGGAACGGACTTCAGTAGACTCTCCATATTCCTCTGAAATATGGCTGCAGCCGAACGAATTCCAAAAGGACACCTGTTGTAGACAAACAGGGTGTTGATGCAGGTGAGTTTCTTCGAAGTGTTGACAAGCTCCTGTGTCATATAGGCTGACGTCAGATCCAGTTTAGAGAACAACTTTCCACCAGCTAGCATGGTGAACAGGTCATCAGCTTTCGGTAACAGGTACTGATCCTGTTTCGAAAATCGGTTAATCATAACCTTGTAGTCTCCACAAATCCTGACAGTGCCATCACTCTTCAACACAGGAACAATAGGATTGGCCCACTCGTTAAACTCAACCGGTGATATGACCCCTTCGCGTTGGAGTCTGTCGAGCTCAATTTCAACCTTCTCCCTCATCATATAGGTAACAGACGAGCCTTATGATAGACAGGCCTTGCATCTGAATCCAGGTGAATCTGCACCTTGGCTCCAGTAAAGTTACCAATGCCCGGGTTCAAACAAAGAAGAAAACTTCTTCAACACTTGAGCACACGAAGTGTCATCCACCGATGACAACGCTTTGATATCATTCCAATTCCACTTGATTTTCTCGAGCCAATTCCTGCCGAACAGCATTGGACCATTACCTGGGTAGATAATGGTAGATCATGAACCATACCATCATGTGACACCTTGACTACTGAACTACCAATCACCGGTGAATTCCTTAGTGTAAGTACGCAACTTGGCATTGACTAGACTCAGCTTAGGCTTCACCGCCTCAGTGTCCCACAGCTTGTCGACTGTCCTTTGGCTCATTATCGACTGACTCGCACCCATTGATACTGGCATGCCTTCAGCTTCACATTAATGATTATCGGCTGGCTCTTTCCCAAGAATGAATACAGACCATACACTTCCTCCTCGGGTTGTGTATCCGGGCCGGCACTGGACTGGTCATCATCAGCAATGTGATGAGCGGCAGCACGCTTGCTCAGTTGTGGGCACATTCTCTAAAGATGCCCCACTTTTGAACAGCCATTATAAGAGCACTGTTTAAACCGACACTGATGAGGCCGATGATTGCCCCCACAATGCCAACAGGGTGAAATCAGATTTGTATCAGTTGGCGGACTTTGAGCAGCTACAGGTTTCACATAAGCAATCGAGTAGGCCCTGCAATAAGCAGCTCTGCCAGACGACAACACAATCTTGCTTACAGTACTTGCCGTGGAGCGCTGACTCTTCGCTGATATGTGCCTCAAATTATTATCAATTGTCATGCATGCCTGGGCAGTCGCGATGGCGTTGCTCAAATCCAGCTTCTCTTCGGCCAATAACTTCTGAAGAATTGCATCATGGTTGATGACTATCACGAAGAAATCTCGCAGCATGTCTTCCAACACATTCCCAAACTTACATGACTCAGCAAGACGTCGCAGATCGGCGACGAATCCCGACACATCCTGGCCCTCAGCACGAACATGCGTGTAAAAACGATAGCGTGAGATGATTATCCCTTCTTTTGGCTTAAAATGGTCATGCAACAAAGCACATAATCCCCATATTCTTTGTCCATTGGACGTTAAGGCGAGAGAAGATGAGATTCTTCATGAGGCCATAAATTTTTGGACCACAAACGGTGAGGAAAATTGCCCTGCGCCGAACTGCGTCAGCATCTCCCTCCATTTTGTTAGCCACAAAATACTGATCCAGGCAGTCGATAAAATCCGCTCAATCCTCGCCATCCGTGAATCGCTCCAGAATTCCAATAGTGCCCATTGTACATGCGAAGGTTCTTAAGTTACCTTGTCGCCAAATGTAATGAATGTAATGACTCACAAGACTTGTTACTGTAAACTGCCTCAGGTGTAAACCTGATCCAACTTTATTTGTGTCCAAAGTAATCCGCGTGACATGGTACCCACGATTATATACCAGTGACCGCGTACACGTGCGTACAGCCCGATGACCTCCAACAGTGACGCCCCCTGGTGTCTGGTGACCCCAAGCATAAATACATAACACTATCCAACCCAGTCAGAATTTTATTAGTTTCAATGAGATCCCCTCTCATTCTTCTAAAATCTAATGAATACAGGCCCAATCAACCCAAGCTCTCTTCATACGACAGTCCTGTCATCCCAGGAATCAGTCTGGTGAACCTTCGCTGCACTCCCTCAATGGCAAGTATATCCTTTCTTAGTTAAGGTGAACAAAACTGCACACAATACTTCATGAGCCCTGCAAAACCCGATCAGGTAGAGTTAAATTTAAAATGGAGGTTAAATCTGAGGCATGACAGCCTTATTGTAATATTTAAATTTGAGACTCACCTCCTGGCAGCAGGTTGGCTGCCTGCCACTGTAAAATCCATTAGTGGGCAGGTTGCAGATGGGTTCTGGTCAGGATTCTGATTTTTAACACTTAACCTTACCACATGCACCCACCCACCGGCTTTTTCAGTTAAAATTCCCACATATAATAACACGGCACATCCAGAAATAATACTGGAGGGATGCTCATTTTCATACCATCCATGTCACCATGTGTAACTGAAAAGATAAATGTGACAGTTAATAGGTACCAGATACCTCAACAATCTGAAATTTATTTCTCTTTAATGACTCAGAATACATCATAAGAATAACCAGAATCAAAATACAGACTAGTTTGAAAGCTTAAAATGTCTGTCTCTTTGAAAACACTTAATAGTGTGTACATTCGTATATAGGTTAGTATTTTCTGCTGTATCAAATGCATTTTCACCTCCAATATACTGGATGTGTAACTGTCTGATTAGGAATTATATTAAAAGGTAGAAGTTTGCATATAAAAAAAACAATCATTAGTCAGTTTGCCCTTTATTGCTTTATTAAGCAGAGACTTTTTTTCTTGATCTCTTGCGATGAGGAAGGAAGTATTCTCAACTGCCGAGCGATTAGGATGGAGATGTGCCTGGTTTCTGACCGTGTATATAACCAGAATCCCAACTATATTAATGAACTCTTTCAGAAAGAACTAAATAAATATCGGGGTAGATTTCCGACTTGCCTCTCGAGCGTAAAAGTGGGGTTAGGGTTCGGCCTTCAGTTGTAAGAGTCAGCCAATTGTAATTTCCATTGATGCATGGGCAATTAGATTTTAAACAAAGGACTGCACGTTCAGGCCTGGGGACTGAAGCTGGAAGCTAATATTACAAGAGATCAGGGGGCCGAAATTGTCCCCCACCCGAAACAGGGTGCACACATCCCGTTTCTATGGTTTTTACCGCCGCGGTGGTTGAAGCGATCTCTTGAGCGAAATTCCGTTCTTTGTTTTTTTTCACTCGGATCTGAAAGTCGCTCTTAAGGGGGGCGGATATGCAGTGGTGAGACCACTAGAGGGGCGGAAGTTGCATCACCATGGCTCTCCCCTTCACTTAAAGGGGAGAGCCTGCGCGATCTTTAAACAAGAAGGGGTGCCAGGCTGGCTGTCGGTGGCCCGGCCGAATCCATAATTGTCGGGCCGACATGGCAGTTAGCTGACAAAAAAAAAACATGACAGCAGCGGCAGTGTGTCCTCTCCTTTAAGGGGAGCCGGCCACCATTATAGAAGGTCTCAGCCTCACTGGACCGCTGCGAAAAAGCTTGTTTTGGCACTGCAAGGCGGACCGAAGATTTTCAGGGTGGAATTTTGCTATCGGGTCGGGGGGTGGGTGGAGGGGTGATACGTTGGCGGTTCACACCATGATGATGCACTTAGCATGGATTGGCAGCAGTGGAGTGGAAGGGGGGAGCTGGGCACCGCCGAGAAAACTTGTGAGCGGAATTTTGATAATGGCGGCCATTATATGAAAGGTCGGTAGCTATTGCACTCCGCAGCGTGGCCGCCACTTTTCGGTGTTAAGATGCATTAAGGAAAGGGGCAATTTAGGCCCCCAAGTTTTGCCGTTAGAAGTTTTCTTTTTTTTTAAAGTATGCAAAAATAATAGTCAGTCCATATTAACGACTTGGAAGAAGGAACTGAGTGTAACATAGCCTAGTTTGCTGATGATACAAAGATGGGAGGAAAAGCAATGTGTGAGGACGACACAAAAAATCTGAAAAAGGACATAGACAGGCTGTGAGTGGACAAAAATTTGGCAGATGGAGTATAATGTTGGAAAGTGTGAGGTCATGCACTTTGGCAGAAAAAATCAAAGAGTAAGTTATTATTTAAATGGAGAAAGATGGCAAAGTGCTGCAGTACTGCGGGACCTGGGGGTACTTGTGCATGAAACACAAAAGTATAGTATGCAGGTACAGCAAGTGATCAGGAAGGCCAATGGAATGAAGAGACCTTTGTGTGTGTTGATGCAGGTGAGGCCCTTCGATGATTCCTCCAGCTCCTGCGTCATGTATGCCGAGGTCAAGTCTAGCTTTGTGAACGTCTTTCCTCCCGCCAGCGTTGCAAATATGTCATCTGCCTTTGGTAATGGGTATTGATCCTGCAGGGAGAAATAAGAACTTAAGAATTAGGAACAGGAGTAGGCCATCTAGCCCCTCGAGCCTGCTCCGCCATTCAACAAGATCATGGCTGATTGCAAGTTACTTTGTAATCACCACAGATTCTGACGGTGCCGTCTCCTTTGAGAACTGGAATAATCGGACTGGCACAGTCATTGAATTCGATCGGCGAAATGATGCCCTCTCGTTGCAGCCGGTCTAGCTCGATCTCTACCCTTTCTCTCAGCATGTACGGTACTGCTCTCGCCTTGTGATGGATGGGTCTCGCCCCCGGAATTAGGTGCATCTGCACTTTTGCTCCTTGGAACTTCCCGATGCTGTTTCAAACAGCGAAGGGAACGTGATTAAAACCTGGGCACACGAAGTGTCGTCAGCAGACGAGGGCGCTCAGACGTTGTCCCAGTTCCAGCATATCTTTCCCAGCTAGCTCCTGCCGAGCAGCATGGGACCATCGCTCATTGCCACCCACAGTGGTAGCTTGTGCACCGCTCCATTGTAGGAGACCTTTAGAGTAGCACTGCCGATTATGGGAATCAGTTCCTTTGTATAAATTCTCAGTTTCATGCGAATGGGAGTCAAGACTGCCCTTGAGGCCTTGCTGCACCACAATTTTTCGAAAGTCTTTTTGCTCATAATGGACTGGCTCGCACCCGTGTCTAGCTCCATTGACACCGGGAGTCTATTTAATTCAACCTTCAGCATTATCGGGGGACACTTTTTGGTAAATGTGTGCACCCCATATACCTCTGCCTCCTTGGTCTGAGACTCTGGTTCATCGTGATCCGCTGTAGATGTGTCCTCCTCTGCAACATGGTGGTTTGCAGGATTAACAGGGTTTGCAGCTCGCCTGCACATACGTTGGAGGTGTCCCATTGTTCCACAGCCCTAGCAAACGTACCCTTTGAAGCGGTATGAATGGAAACAATGATCACCCCTGCAGCACCAACAAGGTGTTAATGGCCTTGCATTCATCACCCTTGACGGTGGACTCTGAGACATCTGTGGACGTGCAGCTGCAAGCATGTGGGGCCTGCCCTGTACGTTGCCTTTTGAAAACAACATCACTTTGATCACAGTACTTGTAGCAGCACTCGTGTGCTTAGTGATTTGCTTAATATTGTCACTGGTGGCAATGAACGCCCGGGCTATTGCTATGGCCTTACTCAAGGTTGGAGTCTCTACAGTCAGAAGTTTGCAAAGTACGGTTTCGTGGCCAATGCCAAGTACAAAAAAGTCTCTGAGCATGTGCTCCAAATGTTCTTCAAATCCGCAATGTCCTGCAAGGCATCTTAGCTCAGCGACATAGCTCGCCACTTCCTGGCCTTCAGAACTTTTGTAGGTGTAGAACCGGTATCTTGCCATCAGAATGCTTTCCTTTGGGTTCAGATGCTCCTGGACCAGTGTACACAAATCATTGTATGATTTCTCCGTGGGTTTCACTGGAGCAAACAGATTTTTCATGAGGCCATACATTAGTGCCCCGCAGACGGTGAGGAGAATCACCCTTTGTTTGGCAGCGTTCGCTTCTCCTTCCAGCTCGTTGGCCACGAAGTATTGGTCGAGTCGCTCCATGAAGGTTTCCAATCATCTCCCTCCGAGAATTTCTCCAGGTTGCCCACTGTTCTCTGCATCGTTGGGTTCGTCATCTGTATCTCGTCGCAAGTTGTTATGTATGAATGAAGAGTCTGACTGGATTCTGTGAGCTCAAAGTAAAGTGTGACCTTCATCTTTTATTGCAGGTCTTCAGAGTGTCTCTCCAGCCTGTGAGGACTCCTTAAGTACCTCTGCTCCCAAGAGATTGTGGGATCGCTTGGGACTCCAGGGGATGAGCCCTCTGGTATACAAGATATATACAGGTTTACATATACAACAGTAACAAGGAGGGTTGATGAGGATAGTGCATTTGATGTAGTGCATATAGATTTTAGCAAGGCATTTGATAAGGTCCCACATGGCAGACTGGTCACGAAAGTAAAAGCCCATGGGATCCAAAGTAAAGCAGCAAGTTGGATCCAAAATTGGCCCAGAGGCAGGAAGCAAAAAGTAATGGTTAATAGGTGTTTTGAGATTGCAAGGCTGTTTCTAGTGGGGTTCTGCAGGGCTCAGTACGAGGTCCCTTGCCTTTTGTGGTTTATATCAATGATTTAACCTTGAATGTAGGGGGTATGATTAAGAAGTTTGCAGATGATACAAAGATTGACTGTGTGGTTGATAATGAAGAAGAAAGCTGTAGACTGCAGGAAGATATCAATGGACTGGTCAGGTGGACAGAACAGTGGAAAATGGAATTCAATCCGGAGAAGTATGAGGTAATGCATTTGGGGAGGGCTAACAAGGAAAGGGAATACATAATAAATGATAGGACACTGAGAAGTGCAGAGGAACAGAGGGATCTTGGAGTGCATGTCCACAACTCCCTGAAGGTAGCAGAACAGGTAGATAAGGTGGTTAAGAAGGCACACGGGATACTTGCTTTTATTAACTGAGGCATAGAATACAAGAGCAGGGAAGTTCTGCTTGAACTGTATAAAACACTAGTTAGGCCACAGCTAGATTATTGCGTGCAGTTCTGGTCACCGCATTACAGAAAAGATGTGAATGCACTAGAGAGAGTAGAGGAGATTTACGAGCATGTTGCCTGGACTGGAGAATTTTAGCTATAAGGAAAGATTGGATAGGCTGGGATTGTTTCCTTTGGAACTGAGGAGGCTGAGGGGAGACCTAATTGAGGTGTATAACATTATGAGGGTCCTAGATAAAGTGGATAGGACAGACTTATTTCCCTTAGCAGAGGGGTCAATAACCAAGGGGCATAGATGTAAAGTAAGTGGTAGGAGGTTTAGAGGGGATTTGAAGAGAAATGTTTTCACCCAGAGTGTGGTGGGAGTCAATAACTCACTGCCTGAAAGGATGGTAGTGGCAGAAATCCTTATAGCATTTAAAAAGTACTTGGATGTGCAATTGAAGTGCCGTAACCTACACGGCTACGGACCAAGAGCTGGAAAGTGTGATTACGCTGGATAGCTGATTGTCGGCTGGCATGGACATGATGGGGCAAATGGCCTACTTCTGTGATGTAAATTTCTATGATTCAGGGAGTTCTCCGGGCCAATATCTATGCCTCAACTAACATCACTAAAATATTATTTAGTCATTATCTCATTGCTGTTTGTGGGAGATTGCTGAGCGTAAATTGGCTGCCGCGTTTCCTACATTATAACAGTGACTACACGTCAGAAGTTCTTCATTGATTGTAAAGAGCTTTAGGATGTCCTGAAGTCATGAGAGACATGTCTTTCTTTTCTCTTTTATACTCAGCTTTATCTCTTCACAATCACTCTTTATTCTGTGACTGTTGGTGTGCTGCTGACAATAGGCCCAAATGTGGTCCTCCGGTTTTTTCAGCGCACTTACCTGAGGTGCGCCAGCTTTCTGCTCTTAAAACGGCGCCGAAAATATATCGCCGCCGAAAATATATCGCCGTATTCGCCCCGCTCTGTGGCCTCTCCCATGGCTTAGCGCAGCGAGGTCTGTCCATTAGGGGGCGGAGCTAGGGCCCTGCGAGAAAAACAGTGCCGCCAGCTCAACGCATGTGCACTGGAGGTTTTGCGCATGTGCAGTAGCTCCTGCCCCCAGCCGGAGAGTCCCTTGGAGAAGTCCTCGGAGAAGTCCAGTCTTCGGAGAAGTCCCTCGGAGAAATGAAGTGAAGTCCCTCGGAGAAGTGCAGTGAAGTCCCACGGAGAAGTGCAGTGAAATCGCTGCGTTCTCCCGCCCCTAGCCCTGGTCGAAGGTCCTGCTGGTGCGTTCTCAAGTCGGTGCATTCTCCCGCCCCTAGCCCTAGCCAAAGGGCTTGCTGGTGCGTTCTCCTGCCGGTGCGTTCTCTTGAGTTCTCCTGCCTGCCGGTGCGTTCTCCTGCTGGTGAGTTCTCCTGCCCCTATCCCCAGCCGAGTGGCCTCCTGCACCGGCCGGCCCGGCCCACTGACTTCCCGGGCCAAGGTAGGATGAATTTTATTTTTTATTTATTGATGGTTATGCTTCGTTTTGATTGGGGGGGGCGGGGCGGGTTGTTGGGCGGCGGGAGGAGGAGAGTTATGATATGAAGGTAGAACTTAAGTTTTATTTTTTAGTTATTGATGGTTATGCTTTATTTTGATCGGGTAGGGGTGCGGGGCTGGGGGAGCGGGAGGAGGAGAGTTTTGATATGAAGGTAGGACTTAAGTTTTATTTTTTATTTTTTAATAATTTATTTTTTATTTATTATTGATGTTTTTTATGGTTCTTGAATGTTGTTGTGAAGGTGTTTAGTGCTTTGCAAGGTCCTCTGTGCTTCCCTTCCACCCCCCACCCCCCTTTATTTCTGGCTCCCTGCGCTGATTTCTTAACTATCCACAAGGGTTTTCTGTGTGGCCACAAGTGGCCACATACACTCTCTTAAGTTAGTTTGGAGCAACTATTAGCTTTCCAAACTGGCTTAAGTGGCCAAAACAGGTGTAGGTGGCTGGTAACGCCCCTTTTGGAAAAAAAAGCTAAACAAAAAAATATCCTAACTAACTTATCCTAACTAACTTACTTAATCCAATATCCAGTCCATCACCAACATGCCTGTTTCTCCTCTGAAATATCAGCTGTCTCCATTCCTACCTTATCTCCATTGTTGAAACCCTCATTTATGTTTTCCCAGACTCGACTTTTCCAATGCTTTCCTTGTTGGTCTCCTTTGTAAACTCCCACACAAAAGTCCCACTCACCCAGTACCCCTGTGATTGCAAACCTTCACTTGCTGCCTGTCACTCTGCACTTCAAAGTCAAAATCAGCATTCTTGTCGACACATATCTCCATAGCCTCATTGTTTCCTTTATCTGCAACTTCTTGCAGGATCTGTCCCTGTTCATATCCTCTCCTATGCCAGCTTCTGTCTATTGCATTCTCCTCCTCCCCACCTGGATAACTTGTTACTTTTATAATAAAATAGTGAACTCTCATAAAATGTAGCCTTTTAAAAGGCTGGATTTTCGGCTTTTTGTGATTTCGCCTGTTTACGGGCGCAAATCGTGGCAAAATCAAAATTTTAGCGCCGGGTTAGCGTTCGCGCCAGAGCGGGCAACTTTCACCGATTGAAAGTTCACGGCGGACGTTAGCACTAACTCAGGCATTGCACCACAGAATTTGTGTGCCAGAGCCAAAAGTTCTGACCCTAAAAAAAATCAGCCGATCTATGCATGCGCAAATTTTTTCTTTTTTTTTCTTCCTGCGCTTCTGGTCTGCTGTCCGATCACAAACGCTAATGCAGGGCGCGGCCATGTGCATGTGCCGTACACCCGGGGCTGAATCAGCCATTTTATTATTCGATGTTGATGATGGAGAAGAAGCACAGCAGACAGCGTGCCAGACAATTTTCACAAGAGGCAAATAAAGCTCTTGGGGGGGCTGTGGAGAGGAGATGGCAGGAACTACACAGGAAGGGGTGGATCTAAACCCCTGCCAGCCATTTTTAACAGAATCTGGATGGAGATTGCTGAAGAGGTCTCTGCCTCAGAAGACACAGTGGCCAAGAGTGGGAAGCAGTGCCGGAAAAAGTTTAATGATCTTTGTAGGGTCATTAGTGTGAGTACAATTTTTATTGATACATTCCTTTATTACTTAAATTATAAATCTGACATACTATTTGTTCTCATGCTGTTGCTGTCTCTCAGCACTCTGTGGGTTACCTCCTAAAATGCATGACACATAGGTAGGCTTAGTGTGACAACCCTATTTTCTATGAATGATCTTTACACATTATTAAGATTGCTTTCTGAGATCTCATAAAATGGCTCCCCATTTTAATGTCCTCCTGATGAACCACGAGCAACTTCCAGGACCATTAAACAGAGGACACTAGCACATTCAGACAGTATGGTATAAGTGCTTTGGTGGCTATCTGTGCGTGCCACAAGAGAAGATGGACCCTCTGGTAACCATTCCCATTTTCATCTTTACAAGAAAAGAAGTCCCATAACCGGCGCAAACAGTTGCGGACAGGCGGCGGTCCGCCTCAGACTCTGCCAGTTACGGACCTGGAGGAGTGAGTGGCAGGCCTCAACGGTATCTCAAGTTGGTGCTGACCCCTGCTTGCATACTAAGGGTATGTCCTGCACACTGCCTGGGCTAGGTTGAGGCAATGTATGTGGACTAAGGTTGGGGCAATGTGATGCAGTGTCTGTGGACTTGATATAATGGAGTAGCGGAGGTCCTTCAAGTGAGCCTTGCAACCTTCCTCATGTCACCCTGCACCCACCCCTGCTGCTAACCACTCGTCTGTTGCTTTCTACTTCCAGGTGACCAGTCATAGGCGCCGCATCCCTCGGATCAACCCTCCATGTCAGGCCATCATGTGGAGGAGGAGGAGGAAGAAGCAGAGGAGTTGACAGAGCAGCTGACCACGGGGAGGCAGATGCACTCTACACTTCTTTTTCCACTGGCAAACACCTCGTCCGAGGATGACCTAACATTCCTGGGCTTTGAGATCTCTGAGGCTCCTGGGACTAGTGGCATGCAGCAACGCAGTTCTGGGGTCGAGTCCTGTCTGTCATCTCTCCGGAGGGTGAGTCGGCAAAGGCGGTCTGCTGACAGTCAGGCAGACGTGGAACTGGACATGGTGGGACTGTCCAGGGAGAGCATCCAGCTCACCCGTCAGCTCCTTGGAGTCCGTGTAGGATTCCCACGACCATCGAGAGTCTCACTGCGACCATAATGGAGTGTCACACTGGAGTCCCGGAGCGTGTGACGAGCAGCCTTTCTGAGTTCCCTCGGGTGACACCCAGACCCACTCCCACACCACCTGTGACTGGCAACGCCGATGAAGAGGCTCACCAGTCAAAAGCTGGGAGCTGGGCCTTCCATGCCACGAGCTGATCCAGTGTCTCCCCAGGAGGCGTCACCAATGTCTCTACCCCCAACACAGCAGTGCTCTGACAATGTTGCTGCACGCTATCATGGTGCCACTTTGGGTATGAGGAGCAGGCAAGGGAGAGGGATAAGGTTAAGGGGGGGAAAAGCCGGTGATAAAAGACAGTGGGGCAGGTGTGTTGATTATAATGTTGTTGTTGTTGTTTAATCACACTTTAATCACAATTTATGTTATTTTATTAAAGTTTCAAAGTTTGCATATTATGTTAACAAAGTTATAAAAGTTTACAATGTTTCATAAATTCTTTTGTTCACCATAACCATTCCTGTGTAGTGTCTGATTTGCAGAAAAAGAGGGGGAATAGTCAACATGGTGGGATAGAGTGGCCAGGCAACGGTCAAACATGCCGTTCACTCTTCAAACAAAGCGTTCAATTATGAGCTGTTGAAGTAAGCCTCTTCCTGTGGTGAAATTTCCATGATGCCTCCCCTGTGGTTGTGGTGGGGGTGGTGGTGGCATGGGTTCCTCGCCAGGCTCCTCTTCCCAGTCTTCCTCCTCCTCCTCCCCACCCCCCTCACTCCTGAGGTGGTCCTGCAGTCCCCAGTGGCAAATCCTGTCCCCTCATGATGGCTAAGTTGTGTAGCATGCAACACACCACAATGAGCTCAGAGACCTGCTGAGGGGGGTATTGCAGGCAGTCTCCAGAGTGGTCCAGGCATCGGAAGCGCTGCTTGAGCATGCCAATTGTCTGTTTGAAAATGTTGCGTGTGGCTGCATGGCTCTCATTATAGCAATGCTTGGCTTCTGTCAGAGGGTTCTAGAAGGGCACCATGAGCCAGGTGGTGAGGCCGTAACCTTTGTCCCCACACGTACAGCTCTGGCCTTGTGGTTGACGCTCAAACAAGGCTGAGACCGTGCTCTCACGCAAGAGGAAAGCATTATGGATGCTCCCTAGATATTGGGCATTGACTGCCATGATGCGCTGAGTATGGTCACAGATGATCTCTACGTTCATGGAGTGGAATCCCTTTCGGTTTCAGTAAAACTCTGGATTCTGTAAAGGTGCTCGCAGGGTGATGTGCGTAAAGTCAATGGCACCCTGAACCTTGGGAAACCCAGCCAATCGTCCAAAGCCTACAGCCCTCTCATTTTGGGCCTCCTTGGTCATTGGGAAGTTTATGAAGTCCATCCTCTGTGTGTACATTGCAGTAGTCACCTGGTGAATGCAGCAATGTGCAGCATCTGCGAGATGGAACATATGTACCCGCTGATGCCTAAAAGGAGCCGGAGGCATAGAAGGTAAGTGCCGCAGTCATCATCACCTCGACAAGCAGTGCAGTCCTGGTGCCGCTGGTAGGATAAAGGTCTGCCTGTATGAGCTGGCATATCTCTGTCAGCATTTCTTTTCAGAAGCTCAACCTTGTAACGAACTGTGCCTCAGAGAGCTGCAGGTATGAGCGATGTTCCCTGTAACCTCATGGGGAGTAAGGCCTCCTCCCATATGTCTACAACCTCTTCGATTACGTTGAAAATGATAATTAATAAGCCTTCTTGCAGCTTGACGCTGTATAAATATAGTAGCCAGGAATAATGGCTGACATAGTAGTCCCCATCTTTTAAAATGTCCTTAAATGTCCTTTAAATCAAACTATAAACTCACATAAACTTCACAATGAAAAGTATGCAGTAATGCAATGTTCTTCTCCCAACGCTTTCTCCTCTGTATCCAAGATCGCACCGGTAGTGCCCGATGTGCGACTGCTTTTTACTGGCGGGTTCCCGGGAGGACGCTAAATCGGTTGTTATGCTCGAAAGTTCCGCCCGGGGCACTAGTGCAGCAATGCACGACAATTTATGTCATCCAAACGGTGAAAACAGCGGGCGGTGCTAAGTTTTAGTGCCACCACAAACCATTGCCGAAAGTTCCGCCCGAGCACTAACTGGGGCGCAAATTAGCCGAAAATCCAGCTTTTTATGTTTTACATAAGAACATAAAAATTAGGAGCAGGAGTAGGACATTCAGCCCCTCAAGCCTACTCCACCATTAACTGAGATTATGGCTGATCATCTTCCTCAACTCCACTTTCCTGCACTATCCCCATATCCCTTTATTCGCTTAATATCAAAAATCTATCTATTTACCCCCCACCCCAGTGGCGAAGTTCCGCTCTGAAAATCTTTGGCCTGCCCGGCGGTACCAAAACAAGCTCTTCACCGGTGGTCCAATGAGGCTGAGGCCTTCTGCAATGACGGCGTGGCTTCCCTTAAAGGGGAGGATGCACTGCCACTGCCGCCATGTTTTCTTTTGTCAGGCAACTACCATGTTGGCCCAACAATTATGCCCCCAGGTTTGGCCGGGCCACCAACAGGCAGCCTGGCACGCCCTCTTGGGTGCCAGGCTGCTGGCTCAGCCGAAACCCTCCCTGGTGGCCCAGTGAACTGAAGTTTTAAAATTGCAAAGGGGAGAGCCGTGGTGACGCGGCGCCGTGATGATGTCATCGCAGCAGTCACTCTGCACCCAACCCAACTTCCACCCCTCGGTTGTTGCCACCACCCCTCTCGTGTACACACTGCCTCCATTAAGAGCGACTTCCAGATTCAAGTTAAAAAAAACAGGGAGGAATTTCACTCAAGAGGCAACCTCAACCACCACAGCGGTGAAAACATACAAAATGGGGTGGGAGCGCTCCAGTTTGGGCGGGGGACAATTTCGGTCCCAAAATATTTGTTTAATTTCTCTGCAGTTTCCTTATTTCCCATTGTAATATGTCTTGTCCCAGCCTGTCGGGGACTTACATTTACTTTTGTTAATCTTTTCCTTTTTACATATCTATCGAAGCTTTTACAGTCTGTTTTTATGTCTCTCATTAGTTTACTCTCATATTCTACCTACCCTTTCTTTATCAATTTCTTGGTCCTCCTTTGCTGAATTCTAATATGCTCCCAATACTCAGGCTTACTGCTCTTTTTGGCAACATTATAAGCCTCTTCCTTTGATCTAATTCTATCTTTAACTTCTCTTGTTAGCCACGGCTTAGCCTAGCCAGGCTTGGTTCAGTCAGCTAAATTCAAATCAGCTTTGTAGTTTGGCCTCGATCCATGTTAATTTTTATTGAATACATTTGTGAATAAATATTTGAAACAAATCTTTTCAAAATATTTATTGTAGCAGTAGTCTTGTTGCTTGGAAACAAACTCAATTACTTAATGGGCCCC
Organism: Pristiophorus japonicus; assembly: GCF_044704955.1. NCBI lineage: Eukaryota > Metazoa > Chordata > Chondrichthyes > Pristiophoridae > Pristiophorus > Pristiophorus japonicus. The sequence continues at coordinate 423,471,447 of NC_091977.1, forward strand.
CTTATTCACCATAAAATAGTGTCTCAAATTTGCTCACTCCTGTTACAAAATGTACAGCTCAGTTTGAGTTTTAAATGTTTTCAAGTTGAACACATTTTCGACACCACTAGTAAATAGCCTATACAAGTTGAAACGCTCTTATCTGGCACCCTCGGGACCTGGCCTGTGCCGGATAAGGGATTTTGTTGGATGAAGGCAGGTCACATTAAATTGGATGGTACAGGTACTGAGCAAGGGGATATTGGAGCTGGCCGACTTGGGCTTGGAGTGTGGCAGTGAGATCGTAGGCGGGGGGGGGCGGGGGGGCGGAGAGCGGCGGTGGATCGCGGGGTCAACCAGTGATTGCAGGAGTCAGCAGCGAGGAAGGATTTCAATTTGTTCATGTCGGAGTTCTGTGCATGCGCCACCCGGCGGCCGGGAATGGTACCAGCCGAGGGGTGGTGCCGGATAAGGGAGTCCCAGATAAGGGAGGTTCAACCTGTACTATAGAAGTTCATCTTCTGAGATATTACTCATGGGCAACATTTTAAAAACTTGACTTCCATTGACTTCAGTCCTAGGCTCCAGTTTACACAGTTTTACTCACTTCTGTCCCAGTGGACACTTGCCCTGGATTCTACTCCCTTCGCTCTCAGGTTGTGTGAATGGAATATAGGACCATAGTAACAGGAGTAGTTCATTCAACTCTCGAGCCTGTTCATCATTCAGTCAGATCATGGCTGATTTGTACCTCAACCCCATTTACCTGACTTTGCTCCATACCCCTTGATACACATGCCTTGAAAATTTTAATTGACATAGCGTCTACGGCCTTTTAGGGGCGAGAATGCTAGATTTGCACTACCCTTTTTGTAAAAATTCTTCCTGATTTTGCCTCTATCTGGCTTAGCTCTAATTTTAAGATTGTGCCCCCTTATGCAGGATTCCCCTATCAGAGGGAATGGTAACGACTCTGCCCTACTGTTCCTCCAGGCCCACAAAGAAAACTTTAGCTGGCAGGAACTTCGCTTCCTACTCACCAAGTTTTACTGAGTGTGGCGCCCATGGTGAACGCCCCACTCAGTGGGAGCTTAAAATTCTATCAGCGTCCAATCTAAGTGATAGGACCCCAATTTGCATACAATTGGGAAGCTCGGCTTGACTCACGTGGGTGCCTCTGCCACTCAAAAAAATCAGCAGTGTTAAAATGACCAAGGGCCGGAATCAAATGCTAAGTATACCGCTTCCCTCTTAACTCTTCCATCTTAAGTGACTTGGAACATTTTACTATGTTAACGGTGTTATATAAATGCAAGTTGTCATTCTGTAACTCCTGTTCGACCTGATTTCCACCAGGCAGAGGAAGTTAAAATTCCCCCTCAAGCCACTGATGTAAATTAGAAACAGTTATGGTCCTAACACTGAGCACTGGGGCACTCCACTTAATACTCATCCTCCATCCTGACATTGATCCTCTAACTAGTACCTGCTGCTTCTACCCTTCAGCCAATTTCTTATCCATCCCAAAGTTTTTCCCTGAATCCACACAGTGCTTAGACTAACTAGTAACCGTTTGTGTGGAACTTTATCAAGTGCCTTTTTGAAGTTTAGTATTATTCTATGTGTCAAGTATGTACATGCTGTTTGTAACCACCAGATGGTGTCATTGTTGGAGGCCACTGAGCAACACGCAGATGGTGCTGCTCTGGTATAAAAGGCCAGCCATTTTGTGAGTCAGGCACTTTGGGCCATAATAAAGCAGAAGCAAGGTTGTACCTTGCTTAGTTAAACAGTACTCAGTTTGAACCTTTATTGCATACATAACATTTGGCGACGAGAACACAAGAACCTTTGTTTGCAAAATGAGCACAATTGGATTTTTAGAGCGATTCATGGAGGGAGAGATTGGGCAGACTTTGTGAGCCGTTTGAACCAGTACTTCGTGGCCAACAAAATGAAGGGGGTCGATGATGCATATCGGCACTGGGCCATGTTTCTCACTGTGTGCTGTTCAAAGATCTACGGTCTGATAAAGAATCTACTCATGCCTAGTGATCCAACAGAGAAAACTTACGAGGAGTTGTGTACATTGGTACAGGAGCATCTCAAGCTAGACGATGGTATCATCATCTCGAGATACAGGTTTTAAACACACGTTCGATTGAAGGGCCAGAATGCAGCAGAATTTGTTGCCGACCTGAGATATCGAGCGGGGCTGTGCAAGCTCGGGACGGTGTTGGCAGACATGCTGCAGGACTTCTTTGTTGTCGGAATCAACCACGAGGTGATCCTGTGCAAATTTCTGGTGGTGGAGGAGTTGGATTTAAAAAGGGTCATCCAGATCGTTCAATCATGTATTACAATGGACAGGAGTTTAAAGCAAATATTGGTGAAGAACCGAACCTCAGCAAGTACTGTAAATGCGATTGATTTTGCGTTCGGCAGAGGATCAAGTCGGGGCCACAGAGGGTCGAAGAGCTGAAAAGCAAAAGCATTAAAAATAAAATTTAAACCCATCTGAAGACCTTCAGGGGACCCCATCCAGGTAAAGAAAAATATTACAAAAAGTGTACTAACCTTTTTTTCACCGTCTTCCTACCTACCGTCAGGGATAGACCAGCCTCCAGCCAACGGTCCACCCCAGTTCTGCTGCCCGCATGAATATCGCCGCTTGGCGGGCAGCTTTCTCCTCTCGCCCGCTCCAGCCCATGTTGAAAGTGGCACTGGGCAGTTCGACCAGAGGAATGTCGGCGACAGTGGGTGGCAGTCGGCGGCAGTGGGACAGTAAGTTCTTTCTGGCCGAAAGTATTTATGGACAAATTATGCCACAAAGGGCCAGCAATTTCCATTGAAAATAATCAAAGTTCCTGAAACTCTCCTGAGTATATGGGTTATTTAAGCTTCTTCTGCCCAAATCTTCCACTTAATTCTAATGTACATGTGAAACAATTTAACTCCACTTCCTCAGCTGTTTCAGCTACAAAACACCTGAACCCATTACCAGCACCTCAAATAATTTTATTTGTAGGTTCATAGATGTGTCAGACATGAAACATAATTTAACCTTGGCTCTAAACAAGACTTGGTTGAACTTGTGCTTCAAAGTCTGTCAAATGAAATGTAACGATCGAAAATATATTTTCAACGCTCAAGGACCTGGATTATACAAGCTGACCCTTTGTCACAATTCTTGGTACCATTTTAAATATTTTAAATTCATCAAAATCAGGATTGTTCAATAATGAAACTAAATATTCTAAACTACTTTTAGTATGTTTCTAGCCATAGTCACTAAGGGTGGAATTTTCATTATTCAGAGTTAAAAAGAACAGAAACCCTTGTTGCTGTTTGTAATCCATTGATTCCAAGTATTAGATAATGGTTACATCCTATATGGGCTCAATTTTCCCCAGAGCTGTTTTTTGGTATACTTGAACAGTTACGCCCGTTTTTCTGGGGTCCAAGTACACCAAAAAAAATCTTTCAAATTTCCCTGTTTGATTTCTCCATTTTGGCACTGCCTAGCCTGTCCTTTAGTTTTGCGGGTGGAGCCTTGATCTGTACCAAAAAGATCAGGTTGCTATGATAACCAGGGACACAATGCGAGCTGAGGCTGGAAAGTGAAACAGACAGCCAGCTTATAACCTGCACAAGCACATTAAAATACACTGCAACAACTTACTAAGCATATTAAACATTGCAGCAACTTACCTCCATTAAATTATTAAAGTTTCCCCCCCACCCCCGTCCCGATGCCGGTGCCAGTCCCTGGTCCTATGCCAGACTGAAGGGCCTCCTGGTACCAGTCCCGATCCCTGCACCTATCCCTGCTATCCCTGGCCGAATAGCCTCCCGGTCCCGATCCCCACACCTATCCCAGGCCGAATGGCCTCCTGGTCCCGATCCCCACACCTATCCCTGGCGAATGGCCTCCTGGTCCTGATCCCCACACCTATCCCTGGTGAATGGCCTCCCGGTCCCGATCCCCACACCTATCCCTGGCGAATGGCCTCCTGGTCCTGATCCCCACACTTATCCCAGGTCGAATGGCCTCCCGATGCCAGTCCCCACACCTCCCTGGCCGAATGGCCTCCCGGTCCCCGCACCTATCCCAGCCCGAATGGCCTCCTCCCTCCCGGTCCCTGCACTTAACTATACCCGAAAGGCTTCCCTTGCTCTCTCCCACTCTCTCTTACCTCTCCTGCTGCTGCTGTCCGGGCACCTCCAGCACTGATTTACTTACCTGCGCCAATTTCCTTAACTCACCAGAAGGTTTTTCTACAGAGGCTATATACGTCGGCCTAAGAAGAACTAGAGTAACTCTGAGCTTTCCAAACTTGCCTAACTGGCCAGAATTGGCGCAGGTGGCAGGTTATGCCCCCTTTGACAAAAAAAAACTAACCTAAAAAAATCATAACTAACTGAGTTACACTGGTGCAAATTAATTGGGAAACTTGTATTTTTTAACTCAGGCCAAAAAAAGCGGCCTGTGCCAAAAAAACGGCGCAAATCACTGGGGAAAATTGAGCCCAGTAACTGGGAAGATAAAGCTAATAACAAGTGCACATCTAAGAAGTTGCATTCTGTCTCAAAATATTTTATAAAGCTGAATAGCTAAAGGCTAACCCAGAAAAAGAAATACAGCACATAAAAGAACCCTTGGACAATTCTGTTCAGTTCTGTGAGTTAGAACACTGTCCTTTCACCTCGGGAACACAGGCTTGAATCAGCTTCAGCCAACTCCTCGCTCTAATGATTGCAACACGCTCTGCAAACTCCTCCTTCTGATTGCTGCATTAGGTTCAGTCAGCCTTTTCTGTCTGGTGTTTGCCACAGATCCTAAATAAAGATTCTTTGGTCAATCTCAACTGTAATCTGAATGGAGATGGTTCCCCAACACCAAGCATTCAAAACTCACCACCAATTGGGCAATCCACCTTACAGAAGCCGTAACGATTGACAATGTCACATCGAATTTAGGGAAAATTTAAAAGAAGTCGTGCTTCATAAAGCCGGTACTATTTACAGCCGGTCATTGAATACCTCAATACCTCACATCATCACAAATTCACCCAATTTAAAATCAAATAGGAATGCAACCATTACTTGAAAAGTAACAAAGCTAAACTTTAAGCAATGGCATCCCTTTTGAAATCTAGTGGATGCAAACTTACAGTCTTATGTTTGAAGTCTTTTGAAAGTTATATACCCTGGGCTTATTAGTGTGGACCTTCAATACATTCCAGAACTACAAGCAACTTGTTATAATGGCCCAGAAATCCCGGTCGTCTGCTTCCCGCGGGTGACTGGGTAAAAAAGTTAAAAAAGAGGCGCACCTATCTGTTCCTGCTGCACCCACGCGAGTTCCCGGTCCTGAGGCCACCACTGACTGCGCATCGCAGCGCGTGCACGTCAGGATGTGCGCAGGGCTGGAGCTGCAGTCACAGGGCTCTGGACAGCCAATCAAGGTAAAGTATGTTCTCATTCATAATAATGGGAACTCCGTAAGTTGGAGTTCCCATTGTTATGAATGAGAAACACCCCCCCACAAAACACACAAAACTCTAATTAAAAAAATAGAAAAAATACACAACATATTTTTATTAATTTAAATTAAAGTTATTTATGTATTATAAAAAATATATATTTCTCTGATTTTTAAAAAAGATTTTTAAGTATGGTTTAAAATAAACTTATTATAGTGGGGGGGGGTTTAACAATAAAATGTAAAATTTTATTTTATAATGTTTTTGTGTATTTTAAAACCCTTACGCGTGTAAAAGTAGGCTATGCGCCTGCTTTATCAGGCGCAAGAGTTTGCAGGGCATTTGCTGGGCAAGATATGGGTAAATACTGCAATCTTGCCCTTGCAAATGTCTTGGCTCCCGAGATGAGGAGGTTCTGTCAAACTTCAGCTTGACAGATCGGAAAAGCTGGTTTTCAGCACATGCGCATTGTGCGCTGAAAACCGGTTTCTGCGATGCCTTCCCAGTTCTGTACACGCTCCGTACAGACCCGGGAGGCCAGAATTTCTGGGCCAAAAAACTGGAATCCAGAGCTCCAACAGATGACTAGACAAGTGACTGTCACTGTATCTGGGTGAAGAAAAACATTGTAATCTCTGTGATAATCAATTCAAAAAAATGTATTTGGCAAAATGCTGTATGTATATTTCAATATTATTTCCTGAAGTTGTTATGTAATAGTAACATCTGTTATTGTAGAAAATTGTCATGTATGTACATGCTGTTTGTAGCCACTAGATGGTGTAATTGTTGGAGGCCACAAAGCAGCACGCACATGGTGCTGCTCTGGTATAAAAGGCCAGCCATTTTGTGAGTTAGGCACTGTGGGCCATAATAAAGCAGAGCCAAAGTTATACCTTGTTCAGTTAAACAGTACTCAGTTTGTACCTTTATTGCATACATAACATTTGGCGACGAGAATACAAGAACCTTTGTTTGCAAAATGAGCACGATTGGATTTTTAGAGCGATTCGTGGAGGGAGAAGATTAGGCAGACTTTGTGAGCCATTTGAACCAGGCCAACAAAATGAAGGGGGTCAGCGATGCATATCGGCGCCGGGCCGGTTTCCTCACTACGGTCTGATAAAGAATCTACTCATGCCTAGTGATCCATCAGAGAAAACTTATGAGGAGTTGTGTACATTGGTACGGGAGCACCTCAGCCAGACGACGGTATCATCATCTTGAGATACAGGTTTTATACACAAAGTCGATCGGAGGGCCAGAGCGCGGCGGAATTCGATGCTGACCTGAGACGTCTAGCAGGACCGTGCAAGTTCGGGACGGTGTTGGCAGACATGCTGCGGGACTTCTTTGTTATTGGTATCAACCACGAGGTGATCCTGTGCAAACTTCTGGCGGTGGAGAAATTGGATTTAAAAAGGGCCACCCAGATCGCTCAATCATGTATGACGACGGACAGGAGTCTAAAGCAAATAGCGGTAAAGAACCGAACCTCGCAAATACTGTAAATGCGATTGACTCGGCGTTCGGCAGAACGGCACATGGCAAGGCCTATCCGGCTACGTTCGCGAAACCTGTGGCTGTCCAAAGTCAGCCAGCGGGAATGTATCCGACTTCTCCGTGTTGCCGTTGTGGGAGATATCATCTGCACCAGCAGCATCTATTTAAGCAATATAGTTGCAAAGGCTGTCTGAGTGTGGGGCATCTCCAGCGCAAGTGTCCACAGATGAGCAAGCGAGCTGCGACACACCACGTGGAGGATGAGAGTCAGACTAGCGCTGATCCGGATACACAATCTGAGATGCCAAAGGAGAAAGTGTATGGTCTGTACTCTTTCATAACCAAGAGTAAACCAATTTTGATTAATGTGAAGTTTAACGGGATACTGGTATCAATGGAACTGGACACGGGGGCGAATCAATCGATCATGAACGAGAGGGCATTTACTAAGCTGTGGGATACAAAGACTGTGAGGCCCAGGCTGAACCCTGTTAACACCAAGCTGCGCACGTACACCAAAGAACTGATTAAGGTGATTGGCAGTGCACAAATTAATGTGTCATATAACGGTGCAGTTCATAAGTTACCACTGTGGATTGTTCCAGGCAATGGCCCAATGCTGCTCGGCAGGAGCTGGTTGGAGAAAATCAGATGCGACTGGAACGACATAAAGGCATTGTCGTTGGAGGAAGATGCATGTATCCAAGTATTGAGCAAGTTCCCCTCGCCGTTCGAACCAGTTTTCGGCAACTTCACGGGAGCCAAGGTGCAGATCTATGTGGACTCGGATGCAAGAGCCGTCCATCATAAAGCTCGGACAGTGCCGTATATGATGAGGGAAAAGATTAGAATTGAACTGGACAGATTCCAGCATGAAGGGATCATATCACCGGTCGAATTTAATGAATGGGCCATTCCCATTGTTCCTGTGCTGAAAAGTGATGGCACAGAATCTGTGGAGACTACAAGGCTACAATTAACGGGGTTTCGAAACAAGATCAGTACCCGTTACCGAAGGCTGATGACTTGTTTGCGACGCTAGCTGGAGGGATGTCGTTCACAATACTGGATTGACGTCAGCCTATATGACGCAGGAATTGGTTGAGACATCGAAGAGACTTATGTGCATTAACCACAGGTTTATTTACCACAGGTGCCCGTTTGGAATTCGCTCGGCTGCAGCAATATTCCAGAGGCATATGGAAAGTCGACTGAATTCTGTTCCCAGAACCATCGTGTTCGAAGATGGCATCCTGATCACCGGTCGTGACTCCAAGGAACATCTGAACAATTTGAAAGAGGTTCTATTGCATTTGGACACAGTAGGACTCAGACTTAAATGCTCGAAGTGCACCTTCATGGCACCGGAGATCATAGAAAACATAGAAAATAGGTGCAGGAGTAGGTCATTCGGCCCTTCGAGCCTGCACCACCATTCAATAAGATCATGGCTGATCATTCCCTCAGTACCTTTTCCTGCTTTCTCTCCATACCCCTTGATCCCTTTAGCCGTAAGGGCCATATCGAACTCCCTCTTGAATATATCCAATGAACTGACATCAACAACTCTCTGCGGCAGGGAATTCCACAGGTTAACAACTCTCTGAGTGAAGAAGTTTCTCCTCATCTCAGTCCTAAATGGCCTACTCCTTATCCTAAGACTGTGTCGTCTGGTTCTGGACTTCCCCAACATTGGGAACATTCTACCCGCATCTAACCTTCCCGTCCCGTTAGAATCTTATATGTTTCTATGAGATCCCCTCTCATCCTTGTAAACTCCAATGTATAAAGGCCCAGTTGATCTAGTCTCTCCTCATATGTCGGTCCTGCCATCCCGGGAATCAGTCTGGTGAACCTTCGCTGCACTCCCTCAATAGCAAGAACATCCTTCCTCAGATTAGGAGACCAAAACTGAACACAATATTCCAGGTGAGGCCTCACCAAGGCCCTGTACAACTGTACAACCTCTCTGCTCCTATACTCAAATCCGCTGGATATGAAGGCCAACATACCATTTGCCTTCTTCACCGCCTGCTGTACCTGTATGCCAACTTTCAATGACTGATGAACCATGACACCCAGGTCTCGTTGCATCTCCCTTTTTTCTAATCTGCCACCATTCAGATAATATTATGTCTTCGCGTATTTGCCCCCAAAGTGGATAACCTCACATTTATCCACATTATACTGCATCTGCCATGCATTTGCCCACTCATCTAACCTGTCCAAGTCACCCTGCAGCCTCTTAGCGTCCCCCTCACAGCTCACACCGCCACCCAGTTTAGTGCCATCTGCAAACTTGGAGATATTACACTCAATTCCTTCATCCAAATCATTGATGTATATTGTAAAGAACTGAGGTCCCAGCACTGAGTCCTGCGGCAATCCACTAGTCACTGCCTGCCATTCTGAAAAGAACCCGTTTATCCCGATTCTCTGCTTCCTGTCTGCCAACCAGTTCTCTATCCGCGTCAATACATTACCCCCAATACCATGTGCTTTAATTTTGCACACCAATCTCTTGTGTGGGACCTTGTCAAAAGCCTTTTGAAAGTCCAAATACACTACATCCACTGGTTCTCCCTTGTCCGCTCTACTATTTACATCCTCAAAAACTTCCAGAAGATTTGTCAAGCATGATTTCCCCTTCATAAATCCATGCTGACTTGGACCAATCCCATCACTGCTTTCCAAATGCGCTGCTATTTCATGCTTAATAATTGATTCCAACATTTTCCCCACTACTGATGTCAGGCTAACCAGTCTATAATTATCCGCTTTCTCTCTCCCTCCCTTTTTAAAAAGTGGTGTTACATTAGCTACCCTCTAGTCTATAGGAACTGATCCAGAAAATGATCACCAATGCATCCACTATTTCTAGGGCCACTTCCTTAAGTACGCTGGGATGCAGCCTTTTAGGCCCTGGGGATTTATCGGCCTTCAATCCCATCAATTTCCCTAACACAATTTCCCGCCTAATAAGGATATCCTTCAGTTCCTCCTTCTCACTCGACCCTCAGTCTCCTAGCACTTCCAGAAGGTTATTTGTGTCTTCCTTCGTGAAGACAGAACTACAGTATTTGTTCAATTGGTCTGCCATTTCTTTGTTCCCCATTATAAAGTCACCTGAATCCGACTGCAAGGGACCTACGTTTGTCTTCACTAATCTTTTACTTTTCACATATCTATGGAAGCTTTTGCAGTCAGTTTTTATTTTCCCGGCCAGCTTCATCTCATACTCTATTTTCCCCCTCTTAATTAAACCCTTTGTCCTCCTCTGCTGAATTCTAAATTTCTCCCAGTCCTCAGGTTTGTTGCTTTTTCTGGCCAATTTATATGCCTCTTTCTTGGATTTAACACTATCCTTAATTTCCCTTGTTAGCCACGGTTGAGTCACCTTCCCCGTTTTATTTTTACTCCAGACAGGGATGTACAATTGCTGAAGTTCATCCATGTGATCTTTAAATGTTTGCCATTGCCTATCCACCGTCAACCTTTTAAGTATCATTTGCCAGTCTCTTCTAGCCAATTCACGCCTCAAACCTTAAGTTCAAGACCCTAGTTTCTGAATTAACTGTGGGTCACTCTCTATCTTAATAAAGAATTCTACCATGTTATGGTCACTCTTCCCCAAGGGCACAACAAGATTGCTAATTACTCCCTTCTTATTACACATCACTCAGTCTAGGATGGCCAGCTCCCTAGTTGGTTCCTTGACATATTGGTATAGAAAACCATCCTTCTTCCACGCCAAGAAATCCTCCTCCACCGCATTGCTACCAGTTTGATTAGCCTAATTAATATGTAGATTAAAGTCACCCATGAAAACTGCTGTACCTTTTATTGCATGCATCCCTAATTTCTTATTTGATGCTGTTCCCAACCTTACTACTACTGTTTGGTGGTCTGTACATAATTCCCACTTGCGTTTTCTGCCCCTTGATTTTCCGTAGCTCCACCCATACCGATTTCACACCATCCAAGCTAATGTCCTTTCTTACTATTCCTCCTCGGGAGGAAAATCGCCGCTGATGGCATCAGACCTACAGATGTGAAAACCAAAGCCATCAAGAATGCACGCAAGCCGCAGAACATGACGGAGCTGCATTCGTTCCTGGTTCTACTCAACTACTTTGGTAACTTCCTGCCTAAATTGAGCACCTTACTTGAACCACTGCACATGCTATTGAGAAAAGGCAACAACTGGGTGTGGGGCACATTGCAAGAGGCAGCTTTCGAGAAAGCCACAATCTGCTTTGCTTGAACAAGCTGCTGGTACATTATGACCCATGTAAATAATTAGTTTTGGCCTGTGACACATCGTCATATGGAATTGGTTGCGTGTTACAACAAGCCAATGAGTCGGGGAAACTTCAACCTGTCGCGTATGCATCCAAAAGTTTGTCTAAAGCAGAAAGAGCCTAGAGTATGGTGGAAAAAGAAGCTTTAGTGTGTGTGTACAGTGTAAAAAAGATGCATCAATACCTGTTCAGTCTGAGGTTTGAATTAGACACCGATCACAAGACGTTCATTTTGTTGTTTTCCGAGAGCAAAGGTATCAATACCAATGCTTCATCCCGCATCCAAAGGTGGACGCTTACATTATCTGCCTATGATTGTGTCATTCGCCACAGACCTGGCACAGAGAATTGTGCCGATGCTTTGAGCTGGTTGCTGTTGCCCATATCAGAGGTGGAAACGCCACAACCGGCAGATTTAATGTTAATCATGGATGATTTTGAGAGTGAAAGTACCCCTGTCACGGCTCAACAAGTTAAGATCTGGACCAGCCAGGACCCGATTCTATCGGTGGTAAAGAGTTGCATCCTCAAAGGGGATTGGTCTGCTATACCTAATCAAATGTGCGAGAAAGCCAAACCGTACATTCGTCGCAAGGACGAACTATCTATTCAAGTAGATTGCATATTGTGGGGCAATCAAGTTGTAATGCCTAAGAAAGGGAGAGAGAAGTTTGTGCAAGAGTTACACAGCACACATCCTGATATGGTGATGCTGAAGGCCATCACCAGGTCCCATGTATGGTGGCCAGAAATTGATTCTGAGCTGGAAGCATGTGTGCACCAGTGCAACACCTGCATGCAGCTCAGCAAAGCACCAGCGGAATCGCCGCTGAGTCTGTGTCATGGCCATCCAAACCTTGGTCCAGGATCCATGTAGATTTTGCAGGTCCCTTCCTGGGCAAAATGTTTTTAGTGGTGGTGGATGCTTATTCAAAGTGGATAGATTGCATAATCATGTCATCCAGTACGTCCACGGCAACCATAGAGAATCTCAATGTCATGTTCGCGACACATGGTCTGCCTGACATAGTGGTGAGCGACAATGGGTCGTGCTTCACCAGTCAGGAGCTTCAGGGGTTTGTAAAACTTAACGGCATAAAACATGTAAGGTCAGCACCGTTCAAGTCTGTATCCAACAGGCAAGCAGAACGTGCAGTACAAATTATCAAGCAAAGCATGAGCATGAGGAGAGTAACTAAGGGTCACTGCAGACCCGCTTGTCTTGCATACTGCTGAGTTACAGGACAAGACCCCACACACTCACAGGGGTCTCACCTGCTGAACTCATGATGAAAAGAGGTCTTCAGACCAAGTTATCTCTTGTTTAAATAATTAAGTTGAATACAGAAGACAGAGTCAACAAGGGTATCACGATCGCGCAACTGTGTCATGCAAGATTTCTGTTAATGATCCTGTATATGTGTTGAATTATGGTCAGATCCCAAATGGATTGCTGGTACGGTCATGGACAAGGAGGGCAACAGAGTATTTGTTAGTAAGTTCAAGAATGGGCAAACTTGCAGGAAACACATGGATCAAACAAAGCTGAGGCACACAGACGAGCCAGAGCAGTCAGACGAAGAAACCGTCAACGACCAACCAACCTACCAGCAGCGTTCAGTGGACTCAAGGGTCATCAGTGAAACCGGAATTCCCATCACGGGCTTGTTCAATAAAAATGGACTTGCAATTCCTGACATGGCCACTGCCACCCCCAACAAGTCAGCCATCCAGCCACCAGCCACAACAGACTCCGCACATTCACCCAAGGCCGGAATCGAACTGAGACGGTCAACCCGGGAGTGTAAAGCACCGGACCATCTCAACCTGTGAAAGACTGTGATAAGATCTCAGAGGAGGGTATTGTCATGTATGTACATGCTGTTTGTAGCCACCAGATGGTGTCATTGTTGGAGGCCACTGAGCAGCACGCAGATGGTGCTGCTCTGGTATAAAAAAAGACCAGCCATTTTGTGAGTCAGGCACTTTGGGCCTAAATAAAGCAGAAGCAATGTTTTACCTTGCTTAGTTAAACAGTACTCAGTTTGAACATTTATTGCATACGTAACACTATGGTTTCCACAGCTCTTCCACCAAAGGTATGGCAGACAAGTGGAAATGTGCCCCCCTGGTACACAACATCATTGGGTTTACTACCATTGACTTTGGTGTACACTTACTCATAGAAATAAATGAGGTTAGTCAGAAGGATCTTTCCCTTCTAAAGCTATGTTGACTGCTGTTTACTTGGTTGTTGTTGCACAGATAATCCTCAAATTTACTCCTGATAATTGTTACCATTATAAGTAGGACTAACGGGACTGTAGTTGCCTGAAACAAAACAACAATGACTTCTATTTATATAGCGCCTTTAATGTAGTAAAACACCCCAAGGCGCTTCACAGGAGCATTAAAAAACAAAATTTGACACAAGCCACATAAGGAATTATTAGGGCAAATAACCAAAAACTTGGTCAACGAGGTAGGTTTTAAAGGAGTAAAGAGAGGTGGAGAAGTTTAGGGAGGGAATTCCAAAGCTTAGGGCCCAGGCAGCTGAAGGCATGGCCAACAATACTGGAGCGATTAAAATCAGGGATGCTCAGAAGGCCAGAATTTTAGAGGAGCACAGATATCTCAGAGGATTGTAGTGCTGGAGAAGATTACAGAGATAGGGAGGAGCAAGACCATGGAGGAATTTGAAAAGAAGAATGAGAATTTTAAAATCAAGGCATTATTTAATCAGGAGCCGTTGGAAACTTCAGATGTAGGGCTATACCTGAAACATTAATTTTTAAAAATTTCTTTGCAGATGCTACCTGACTTTCAGACAGTTTCCAGCACTTTCTGTTTATATTTTGGATTTCTAGCATCTGCAGTACTTTTTTCTTGATGGCTGTGTCTGTTTTTTCAATATGGATATCACATTAGCCTATTTCTAATCTATTGGCACCTCCCCAGGATCTACTGACACCTCTTAATGATTGTCAGTGCCTCACAAATCTCCTTGCTTAACCAGCTAACTGTGGCTATTCATTTGTTTGAAGCCCTTTCAGCTGATCCTGGACTTCCTTCTCATTTATGTTGACGTCTTAAATTTTGCTTTGGTACTCTTTTTTGGGAATGACGTGTAACTCATGTATTTTCTTATGAATACTTTGAAAGGCTAATCATTCAGAAGATTTACGATTTTGTTTTCATCTTCAGTTTCACGCAAATTTGCATTAATTAAGGTTCTCACCTCTTCTCGGACAGTTATTTTGTTATTGTAGCATTAAAATATATTCCTCCTGTTACATTTCTGGCTGTGCAACTTTTCTTTTACCTTGGTCACTTTGACCAACCTTTTGACGTGTTTCTGCATGATCTTGTATTTGTCTCAGTAAACCCCTGTGCATGTTTCCTTGCAAGATTTGTTTGTGTCTTTTTCCCTCTAGTTCCTTTTTAATGTGTTTATTAATCCATTTATGACCATGTTTGTTTAGTTTGAGAGTGCTGACCTTAGTTCTGTACTTGTCCTGCATGTCCAGCATTATTCTTTTAAAGGTGTTCCATTTGTCTTCTACTGAAGCACTCTGCTCCAATACATTTCTTCAAATTAAGGCCTTTTAAGTTTGAAACCTGGGTCCTGGACTTTGGTATGATTCAATTCAGATCATATTAAATGTGATCATTCTCAGGGATGCTGCTACTTTCACCATCTCCTTTTCTATCCCTTCTGTTCTTCGCAAACACTCACATCCCCATGTCTCCTTCCCCCTCCCCACCTACCTAATTCAAATAATTTGAATTGCTCCATCAATATTCCTCCTAAGTCTCTGTTCCTATTTGATTCAGATACAGCCTACCTATCCTGTGCCATTCTTTGTATTCTGAAAATGTTCCCACAGGTAGCAACTGCATGGTAGAAGCTACAGCCCTGTCTTGGAAGAGCAGTAGTACAACTGAAGCAGAAGAATGAAGCCCTTGAGTCAAAGTTTTTCTCGGCTGCAATTCCCTGCTCTTTTGTTATTACTAGGCTGAAGTGCTCGTGCTATTTCCTACATGAGTCTCATTAAAATGTCAGCTTTAATGTAAAAACATTTAAATGAACACCAAGTACAATTCTCAACTTGTTACAAATTAGCAGAACAGTGCAAGGACACCTGCAGCAAACTTCCAACATTGGAACAAGACCAGTGGTTGGCAAGATCAGCAGTATCCTCAATTGTTATGCCTATGGTTCATTCCTGTCTAGTACTGCAATATCAGGTCATATACAGCCTATGTATGTACCAAAACGCTGTTGGTCAGCATGGCCAGCCTTTTTATCTCCTTTCCCACATCCATGGCCAATATCGCCACATTGGTGTATTTCCCAAAGTGCAGTGTTATTGACTGTTGCCGTGCATCCGACCTGAAGCCCTTGAAAGATATAAATGTCGCAAAACTAATAAAATGTTGCATTTTGACTATGCATCCTGCTGAGTTATGGGTATGTATGAAATGTAATGAAACAATCGTAGGTTTGTGTGACAGGTTGGCATGGTTGAGAGTAAAGGTGGGACAGGCTAACAGGCAACACCTGTGCCATTTACCAAGTCCAAGGTACTGTGAGTTAACCTTAGCTTTCCTGGTTTCTTAAAGTATGCTGCCTCTCCTGCATTATTTTCCAGGTACTGTAGATGGCATTCATTGTAGTCCTCATCGCCTGCTAAGCAAATTAGAAGTTTGGCAGAAAGACTTGAGTATGGAAACTAGGCTGGATTTCAACACGCAAAAATGGGTAGATTAGGGTTGGGTCAGAGGTTAAAACATTTCTTAAATCACAAACCCATCCTGTCTTGAACCTGCCCAATTCTGGGTTAATAGAGGCAGAACAGGGGACGGGCACCCAATCCAATCCCAGGAAGTGGGTTGGCAACTTAAATATTTTATTGAGGCTGGCACCTACAAGCAGTGGGCTCTCCCTACCCATACAAAGGGCCCTGGGGTCGACGATCGGAAACCCCCACCCCAGGGTCGGACCTACCTGGTCCTGTGGCCTACCACTAGAGTCCTCCCCACCCGACTGGAAGCCAAGCCTGTCAATCAGGCTGACTTCTGGGCGGGGAACCTGTCAAGCACAAAATCACAGCATGGAGGAAAACCTGGAATTCTGGGTACATAACCCACCCCTGTTAATATCCAAGCCACATCTCTATACTTTTTGATAGTTTTTTCTTTGTGTTTTATTCTAATGCTAATATTTTGCATGAGTCAAATTTAAATAGAAAAAGTAGGCCCAAAAGCCCTTTTGTTACACAGAATCACCAAATGAATGTGGATCCAAGCCCACAGTCATCGAAATGGCAAACAATGATTTTGAGTAAAGCAAGACTCTCAAACAAACCCCTGTTAAGCTGCAGCTTTTAAAATAGTTATACTGCAGATATTTGATTTAAATGTTTAATTTGAATAAATGTTGTACTCAATTTGAAAATAAAATAACACAGAAGGTCACATGTACCTTTTTATGTGTTATCCTAGGTTCTGGTATGAGAATGCAGGAGTGTTTACGCCTGCTCAAGTAACACAGCTGAAGCAAAGTTCTCTAGCGAGTGTGCTGTGCGACAATGGTGACGACATTCAGCAAGTTCAGCCAGATGTCTTTTTAAAAGCAGAGTACCCTCAAGGATATGTAAGCTGTGATCAAATCCCAAAAATTGATTTGCGAATGTGGCAAGATTGTTGTGAAGGTCAGTTCAATCCAATATAAATTAAAATGATTTGTACTGAAACTAACATTTGATTCCTTTCAATTAATGTTGGATCATTTTTGTTGTGCAGAACAGGAAAAAAAGCACGATTTACTTTCACAAGCAATGTCTTAGGCTTTTATGAGATCCACTCATATATCCTGGCTTTCCCCTCAGCAACTAGGGGGCCGAAATTGCCCCTTTTTATAGCACCGTTAGCGTCTCCGGGAGCTGCTAACAGGGCGCAATGCCCGGGAGAGGGGGATGTTAGTGCCTCCGGGGAAATTACCTCAGAGGTTTGGGGGGCGCTGTGTCAGTAGTGCTATGACGCACGGTTAGTGCCCCGGGCCGGCGCAAAACGGATGATGACATCATCGCCGTGTGCGCCAACACCTAACCATCCCGGTGTCGGCCCTTTTGCGCTCCGTGGGGGAAATTGCCCCCGGGCCCCGAGGCTGGCATGGGCAGATGTGAACTGCCAGCTTCATGGGTTGCGAAGTTGTCGGACATCCGCCGCCATGGTGCCCCTTAAAGGGGAGGCCTTGAGTGCACTGGGCCGCCATTTTATTTTATCAGACAACTCTTTCGTCTGCTGGACAATGGCAGCCCTCACGTTGACCGGGCCATCAACATCACTCTGTTTTGGGTGCCATGCTCTGGCCTGGTCGATCGCGTCCCTGGTGGCCCAGGGAGTGCCCTTCCAAGGAAGCGGAGAGCCAGAGACAGCTCTTCACATCCTTAGAGGGGCACACGGCCCAATTCCACGTCAGGGGCGGGACTTCTGGGCCGGGCGATAAAAGTCCCTGCCCCGGAAGATTACCGTCCCCAATTGATGCAAGGGACAATTTTGCCCCCTTAGGTTATTATGTCCTTCAAATAAATTAAAGATTGATCTAGACTCTTTTTTATGGGATCAAACATTTTTTTAAAAACATAAATCCAATTGGCTTTGCTAGGGGGTTTGTGAAATTTTTAAAAGCTATGTATTTTTTTTATTTGTTTCGGTATATGGGCATCGCTGGCAAGGCCACCATTTATTGCCCATTCTTAATTGCCTTTGAGAAGGTGGTGATAAGCCACCTTCTTGCACCGCTGCAGTCCATGTGGTGAAGGAACTCCCACACTGCTGTTAGGGGGAGTGAGTTCCAGGATTTTGACCCAGCAACGATGAAGGAACGGCGATATATTTCTAAGTCTGGATAGTGTGTGATTTGGAGGGGAACTTGCAGGTGATGGTGTTGCCATGCGCCTGCAGCCATTGTCCTTCTAGGTGGTAGAGATCGCGGGTTTGGAAGGTGCTACCGAAGAAGCTGTGGTGAGTTGCTGCAGTGCGTCTTATAGAGCAGCCACGGTGCGCTGGTGGTGGAGGGAGTGAATGTTGAATGTGGTGTATGGGGTGCCAATCAAGTAGGCTGCTTTATCCTGGATGGTGTCGAGCTTCTTGAGTGTTGTTGCAGCTGTACTCATCCAGGCAATTGGAGAGTATTCCATCACACTCCTGACTTGTGCCTTGTAGATGGTGGGTAGGCTTTGGGGGTGTCAGGAGGTGAGACACCCACCAAGCCAAAGAAGAAAACATTAGTACAGATGACCACACGCTTGATCAAAGTGGTAGGTTTTAAGGACTGTCTTAAAGGAGGTGAGA
Source organism: Pristiophorus japonicus (assembly GCF_044704955.1). Classification (NCBI taxonomy): domain Eukaryota; kingdom Metazoa; phylum Chordata; class Chondrichthyes; family Pristiophoridae; genus Pristiophorus; species Pristiophorus japonicus. The sequence continues at coordinate 423,490,075 of NC_091977.1, forward strand.
GAGGTGGAAAGGTGGCGAGGTTTAGGGATGGCTAAAGGCATGGCCAGCAATGGTGTGGCAAATGAATTTGGGATGCAGAAGAGCCCAGAATTGGAGGAACACAAAGTTCGCGGAGGGTTGTAGTGCTGGAGTAGGTTGTAGTGATGAGGAAGGGTAAGGCTATGAAGAGATTTGAACACAAGGATGAGAATTTTTAAATCATGGCATTGCTGGACCAGGAGCCAGTGTAGGTCAGCAAGCACAGGGTGATGGGCGAATGGGACTTGGTGTGAGTTAGAATACATGACGTCGAATTATAGATGAGCTTAAGTTTATGGATGGCAGCCAGGAAAACATTTTAATAGTTAAGTCTGGAAGTGACAAAAGCATGGAGTTGTACACTGCCTGAGAGAGCAAGAAACCAATATTGCAGGAGAAACTGGAAATCCGTCCTATTTGAGATCATTTCTGTTATTAATTATAACATTCTAAAGTAAAATTAAGAATGCAAACTTCTGTAACAGCAAATATGTGACTTCTTCAGTGCACATATGCTGGAGGAATTAGAAATGACAACTAAACCTATTTCTAAAGGATTTAATTCTTTAGGAAAACTGAGAATTATTGAGCTGCACTTAAACGACTGTAACTTTGGGTTACAGTTAAAAAACAGTCTTCATTATAACATATCAAAAATGACGAAAAATTCTTCCAGTTGATTTTCCTCCCTAAATCGAGTTTTGTCAAGTTTTTAAAAAAAAAAAAAATGCTTTTTCATAAAGGTATACAATCACTCTACTTAAAATACTGTCATGTGCTATCCTGCATTTGTGTGACCATTAATGTCCTATATCGGTTTCTGTGCATGCTTTAAGTGTCATATTCATGTCTATTGTATGTACCTCTTTTGTTTTGTCTCTTTGACTGTTGTGACAAGAATTCCATGTTTTCTGTCTGTTTCTCCTGAAGTGTGTATTTCTGTTACCTTATTTATTTGTTGCAAGCTCTGCTTTCAGGTCTTCTATCTAATGTTCATGATGTCCATAATCGCGTCTCACTACTCATCCAGCGCTACAATCATATCTACCACCGTGTTCGTAATTACAAGAAGAGAGGCGAGTTGGTTGCAGTTTTACTTCTCTGTAAAATTTCCAACTAGTATAAAGTTTATGGAGTGGACAGTATTATGGTGCTTGGTTAAGTTAAGAATAACACAATAAAGTACCAAAGGTATACAACAAAACACCTTAAAATTCAAATATTTTGAGATCTGAGGTATTTTTCTGTGACAACCTTCATGGTTTGTGCTGTGAACTGGTAGAACAGATTACTCCTCTTTTCATTTCCATTGATCTCCACTCTGCCAGTTTACCACTCAAGCTGTCATGGTGAAAATTATCCTTTCATCGTGGTCACTCTGCATTATTGTTCATGTTATTCATTAGGTAAATTTCATTGAAACTTACTTTACCCAATTGTGTCTACACAATTTATTTAGTGAAGATAACCTGCTGTCCTTACCTGGTCTGGCTATATGTTACTCCAGTCTCACATCAACGTGGTTGACTCATAATTGCCCTCTGAAGTGGGATACCAACCCACTCAGTTGTATCAAACTGCTACAAAGTAAATTGCAGTGGTTCAAGCAGGATCACTATTACCATCTCAGAGCAACTAGAGATGGGTAGTAAATGCTGATGATTCCCATAACCTAAAAATGGATAAGGAACAAAATACAAGGCTCAACTTCATGACACAAATTTTCACTAAACTGCGAATAGCATTTCTAGAAATGCCACATATGTCAAGAGATTTTAACTATTTCTGGTAAATATATTAGGCAAGGTAACTGTTTCACTTATAATCAGCAAAACTTAGCTCATGACGCTGTATAAAAATTAAACTCAGCTACCTGGAATTTCTGCAAGGGGTTCGCCCAATTTCCCTGCGTTTGTGCCGTTTCTGCAGCATTTCCACTGAAATCATGACGGGAGATCAGAAGAACTCCCATTGAAATTTTACCCCAATATATTATAAGGTAACTGTCACTTTATATATTGTACAAGGTAATAATTCTACCTCAGGCTTCAAATTACATCTGGAAACTATTCTAGTTAAACTCCTGCGGTTTCTATCATCTAACCCTACACCTTGGTGGAATGAATGCCTTGTAATTCAATGCTAAGTATTTAATTTCAATACTTTAAGTGAGTATTAATATTTTAAAGATGTGCAATTCAAGAATGCATAAAGAACAAGTGCAATGAAATTCATAGACTATGCTCTGTATATTCAAGCCTATTGTAGCAATGAAAACCTTTCCTTCAATGAAATAATTGCTAAATGTGTACAGTAAAGCTGTGCAGTTCACTTGACTCATTTGCACTTCCAGGTTTGCGGGAGACCTTTTACCATATACGTCAGCAGCTCATAAGACTGTCTAGGCTGGTGACTTATCTCGAGGAGACAGTATCAAAACCTGTTGTTCGAGGCGAGTCTTTTGAAAAACATGATTGAAAAAATATATTTCAATGTTCATGCATTTTATCAATGGGAACAAATGCAAATATTTAAAAGCAGTACTATCCGGAAGCATTTAAGTTCCACGTCAGACATCTTTGATATGGAAATCAAAGATCTACTTCAACATAGAACATATTGAAATATATTTCTTTCAGGCTTATGTAATTATTTTGGAATTGCATCTTCGATCCTCTTAAACTGAGAAAAAACTGCCTGTCAGTTTCTGCTGAAAGTAATAGAAATTTCTGAATGCTCTTGCTGGGAAAGAGTTAATTTTGAGCAATCTTTTAGAAATCTAGAGTAGGCTAAAAAGTAACACAGAGCTTGTTTCTGTTTAAAAATATATATATTTTGAGCTATAAACTGATCAGAATGCTTATTATGTTCCTTTTGCTTACAGCATAGATATATAGCAACAAAGGCAGCCAACCCGCTCCCAGGAGATGGGTTGGCACTTTAAATGTGATACTGAGGTTGGAAGCCTCAAATTTAACCTACTCTGTGGGTTTAGCTGTGGCTGGCCCATGTTCCTGGGCCCTGGAATTCTGCCAGCTGCAGCATTGGCCAGGAGGAGCAGGAATGCTTCCCTCTGGCTGCTCACGCTCCCCTACCATCAGATCCCACTCCCTCGGGGATCGGAACCCCCCCAGGGTCTGTAATCGGACGACCCCTCCCGGGATCGGGGATCGGACCACTCCCCTGGGCACCGGGATTGGACCACTCCCCTGGGCTCCAGGATTGGACCATTCCCCTGGGCTCCGAGATCGGACCACTCCCCCGGTCTCTGGGATCGGACCATTCCCCCGGGCTCCGAGATCGGACCATTCCCCTGGGCTCCGGGATCGGACCATTCCCTGGGATCTGGGATCGGACCACTCCCCCAGGCAGGGGACCTGTCAGTGACATCACATGTATGCTGTGAAGTTAAATCAGCATAGCGTGCGGGGAAACTCAGACTTCCCCTAATGCCCACCCGCTCACAGTCCATCAAAACATTAAAACTGCTCCCTGCCCCCACTCCTCCAAACCCCACCCCCGCCCCACTCAATGTTTCAGGTTGATGACCTTGCAAGTACAGAGGCAGGGAAAGGAGGAAGGGAAGAAAGAACAACAGGGAAGGTCTGTGATAGGTGGATGGTAGGAGAGATTAAACTAAAAAGAGCTTAATGGTGCACGGCAAAAAGGGTTGGTAATGGGGTAAGTAAAGAAACAAAAGATGGGTCTAGAGGTGGGGTAAATGGCCACAGGAAAAAAAAATTGGAGCAGAGGTTATGGCTCTTATGGTGAAGGGGATCAAGGGTTATGGAGAGAAAACAGGAAAGGGGTACTGAAGGAATGATCAGACATGATCTTATTGAATGGTGTTGCAGGCTCGAAGGGCCGAATGGCCTACTCCTGCACCTATTTTTCTATGTTTCTATGTTTCTAAGTTGTGAGGGTACCAGCTCCACAACTAGCAGAGGTTATGATCTATTTTTTGGTCAGCAGGTGCTGGTAATGATTCTTATGTTGCCATTAATAATGAAAAAAATAATCCTATTAAACTCATTAAATCTAATTCATTTTAGTAATTACCTTTCATTCTCTTCTTCCAAGTTTTATTGAGCAGAGTGTCCACAACGAATGCTCTGTCCAGTAGGCAGTTAAAATTGCATTAGAATCCAAAGTACATCACAGGACTCTGATTTACATAGAATAATGAAACTGCTGCCTAATTCAAGTGCGTGCCTCAGCCAAGCAGCGGATGGCCCTGGGAGAAATAGCGGCACAGCAGGAACCAAGTAATAGAAAGACAGGCAGTGATTAGTGGGGTACCACAAGGTTCAGTGCTGGGACCCCAACTATTTGCAATATACATTAATGATTTAGACAAAGGAATTGAATGTAATATCTCCAAGTTTGCAGTTCACACTAAGCTGGGTGGCAGTGTAAACTGCAAGGAGGATGCTAAGAGGCTGCAGGGTGACTTGGACAGGTTAGGTGAGTGGGCAAATGCATGGCAGATACAGTATAACATAGATAAATGTGAGGTTATCCACTTTGGGGGCAAAAACAAGAAGGCAGATTATTATCTGAATGGTAAAAGGGGAGGTGTAACGAGACCTGGGTGTCATGCTACATCAGTCATTGAAAGTAGGCATGCAAGTACAGCAGGCAGTTAAGAAAGCAAATGGCATGTTGGCCTTCATAGTGAGAGGATTTGAGCATAGGAGCAGGGAGGTCTTGCTGCAGTTGTACAGGGTCTTGGTGAGATCACATCTTGAGTATTGTGTGCAGTTTTGGTCTCCTAATCTGAGGAAGGACGTTCTTGCTATTAAGGGAATGCAGCGAAGGTTCACCAGACTGATTCCTGGGATGGCACAACTGACATATGAAGAAAGACTGGATCGACTAGGCTTATATTCACTAGAATTTAGAAGAATGAGAGGGGATCTCATAGAAACATATAAAATTCTGACGGGATTGGACAGGTTAGATGCAGGAAGAATGTTCCCGATGTTGGGGAAGTCTAGAACCAGGGGTCACAGTCTAAGAAGAAGGGGTAAGCCATCTAGAACCGAGATGAGGAGAAACTTTTTCACCCAGAGAATTGTGAACCTGTGGAATTCTCTACCACAGAAAGTTGTTGAGTCCAGTTCGTTGGATGTACTCAAAAGGGAGTTAGATGTGGCCCTTACGGCTAAAGGGATCAGGGGGTATGGCGAGAAGGCAGGAGTGGGATACTGAAGTTGCATGATCAGCCATGATCATATTGAATGGTGCTGCAGGCTCAAAGGGGCGAATAGCCTGCTCCTGCACCTATTTTCTATGTTTCTCTATGTCCACTACCTCTCATTTTAACTCGGCTACTGCCAGATCCACCAGGCAGATGGAGGCTAAGGCCCAGAATTTGTCGTGGTTAATAGCAGCAAACAAACAGGGTTCACAGTTATTACCCCTTTGAAACTGACCGCAATCTAACGTGGAAATCCTGAAGTTTCGGTCCGTCACTCACTGCTCTGACACTGACTGCGCTTTGCAACCCTCATCCCCATAGCCGGCAAACAGAATAATCAGGGAATTCAGGGAAACTGACGAAAGCTTTAGCTTTTCCACAGTAATATCGTTGTTACATACCCCATAAAAAGTTAGACGCTTTAGGATTAGGTATAACTGAGATTTCAACTGCGTATTGACTGCTAAGCAAACGCTAGGGCCCTGAAAAACAAATTTTATTTTCGTGGAATGTCAAATTTATCCTTTTTAATATAAATCAAACTGCCTCACATTCCGTCCAAGGGCAGTAACCTTCCGGGCCCAGGTCAGTTAACACCCGTTGGAGGTGTGCTTCCGAGGTGTCAACACAGCACTGAGGTCAGCACTACGCTGCTGCTCCGCATAGCGCTGACGCACCACAATGCCCTTCCCCTTCATTTAAAGGGAACATCCGTTGCCGACTCGGCATGGCCCATCGGTGGCTACTTCTGGCCTACCAGGGACAATCTCAACCGGGCCGCCATTGTCAGGCCGACGGAAAAGTTGGCTGACAAAAAAAATGACGGCCCGGGGTGGCCCTTTAACCATGCCAGGCTCACATCCCATGTGGCAAATTAACCTGTGGGGCGCAAAGGGGTTAGCGTTGGGTGGTGAGTCGGTCTTTGAGGGGAGCTTACTTCAGGGCCAGTGGCAAATGCCTTTGCTTCGCCGCTGACCACAAATTACGGGCTGGAATGTCCCCCAATTGTCTCAGTCCCTTTGGAAAAAGATGTTCGGTTGAATCCAAAGTTTGGTGGGGTGGAAGGTGATGACCAGGGGGAATCTATCATGGCTCTGAGAGGGGGGGAGAAGGTATGAGGGCAGAAGCATATAAGATATGGTGGTCTCAGTAATGGGGTCCTATGGTGGAGGGGAATCCTCAGCTGAGGAAAAAGGAGCACATCTCAGATGTCCCGATGTGGAAGATGGCTTCATCAGAACAGAATGACGGAATGAATCAGTGTTTGGGGCCCTGGACAATGATGCGTGAGGAGATAAATCAATAGTTGTTACATCTGCTATGGTTGCCTGGGGAACACCAGGGAAAGGGCAGCTGGAATTCTAGATGGTGGAAGAACAAGCATGGATATTTCGTGGGGAATGTTACTTCAGAAAACAGGAAGGGGCGGGGAAGATGTGTTTGGCAGTTGGGTCATGTTGTAGGTTCCAGAAATGATAGAAGATGATTTGGGCAAATGTGTGTGAAAAGCCCAGGAAATGGGGTGAGCATGGTCAAAGACATGGCCTGGCCTGACCTCCTACCAGCCACCATGCTGAATGTTACTCATTGCCTTTCTTTCAGGTTGCCATTGCCGTCGCCATGATTGCCTACACATCCACTGCTAACTTGGAAGTTGCAGCTTAATCCTTTAAACATTTAGGGCCTGGAAGATGGTACAAGTTGCTTCTTGAATGTTACAAAAGGTTGCTCCTACATTGGTCATTATCGACCAATCAGGGAGTAACTTTTTCTAATTCTCTGGGGGGAGGAGGCAGAAGTTTAAACAGCTAAAGCTGAAAACTGGCATTGTGGATAAATTTGCAAAGAAAGGAACTGTAGGCTGAGTCAAAGAAGCTCATTGGCTACAATTTGAACATCTTGTGCCAGAGCACTGGTTGTAGAGTGCCAGGAGTCGAGTGCAAAGAATCCCATGCCTCCGAACCACAATTAAACTCCGCACCTACCTAATTGTCCCAGAGGTCCGAACACGTGCGCTTCTGGCTCTCTACATTAACTCCTGCGTAAAGGCCCACGTATCCCGGGGCGCACGTGGTTCGCAAGCGCCCTTGGTATCACGTGGGCCAGCCCAACCAATCAAAAGGGGGATCTCCATTATGTTTATAATGCTTCCATTTACATATGGAATCCTCATAAGCATGAATAGGAAGCCCCTAAAAAAACACAATTTCACACCAATTAAATAAAAATAAATAATTACATGTTCAAAATTAATTAAAATACAATTTAATTAAATATTTAAAACAAAAATGTAATGTTTTGAAAAATAAATTAACCTAAACTAATTTTAAAGGAGTTTTATGTTTAAATAATAAAAAAATGAACGCAGAGGATATTCCACTCATATGGGAAACTAAAACTAGGGGACATCGTCTTAGAATCAGGGGCCACCCATTTAAAACTGAAATGAGGAGAAATTTCTTCTCTCAGAAAGTTGTAAATTTATGGAATTCTCTGTCCCAGAGAGCTGTGGAGGCTGGGTCAATGAATATATTTAAGGCGGAGATAGGCAGATTTTTGAGCGATAAGGGAGTAAAGGGTTATGGGGAGCGGGCAGGGAAGTGGAGCTGAGCCCATGAGCAGATGAGCCATGATCTTATTGAATGGCCGAGCAGGCTCGGGGGACATAATGGCCGACTCCAGCTCCTATTTCTTATGTTCTTATATTCTTAAATGTATATTAATATTTATTTAAACTTTTGCGCTGTAAAAAGAAGGCCTTACGCATGCTTTTACCAGACATAAGAGTTTCACGGGAATTTGCTGGGCATTATCTGGGCAAATAGCCCAATTCTCTGCCAGCGAATATCCATTTCCCGGGATGTGTTGGATCTGTCAAGCTGAAACTTGACAGATCACAAGTTCCAGGTTTTCGCGCATGTACATCACAAGCAGAAACCCAGAACTTGTGGGGCACTTTCAGCTGCGTACGACTACTTACCACAAAAGATTCGCTTATGGATATTTTAGTATTTTGTGAGACCCATACGCATGTCACTGGGTTCCCCAAGTGCAGGTCTTACGCATTTAGTTGCAAGTCAAAGTTAAAAGCACCCTGATTCGGCCATCAGGTCTTCCAGGCCACCAATGTTGTGAATCCCGTCATGTGTATGTTTGGCTTACAGCTGGCTACACAAGAGCCACATTTCAACAAACCGGCAGCATTAGCATGGGTCTCATGCAAAGTCAAGCCAAAATCAGGCAAATCTAGGGTGGGCAGGCTGGGTTGGAATTTGTCTCGGGAACCATTCTGCTAGCTCCCTGCTAATTTCCATCAACTCTGGTATTTTCCTCTGAAAGTGACAGTGACCGTTGGCTACATCCGGGCTGGTATATTTACACTGTGTAGTAATAATAGAGTGACATCACACAGCAACCTTTCCATCATTACTGCTATAGCAACACTAGATGGCATCTTCTCTTCTTCTTAGGCAGTCCCTCGGAATCGGTGATGACTTGCTTCCACATTAAAAATGAGTCCTCAGGTGACTGATGAGTCCAATGCGGGACCTCCAGTCTCTGTCACAGGTGGGGCAGATGGTAGTTGAAGGGACGAGTGGGTGGGGTGCTTGGGTTGTCGCGCGTTCCTTCCGCTGTTTGCGTTTGGCTTCTGCTTACTCCCGGCGAAGAGACTCGAGGTGTTCGGTGCCTTCCCGGATGCTTCTCCTCCACTTTGAGCAGTCTTCGGCCAGGGATTCCCAGGTATCGGTGGGGATGTTGCACTTTTTCAAGGAGGCTTTGAGGTGTCTTTGAAGTGTTTCCTCAGCCCACCTGGGGCTCTCTTGCCATGTCGGAACTCCGAGTAGAGCGCTTGTTTTGGGAGTCTCATATCGGACATGCGGACGATGTGGCTCGTCCATTGGAGCTGATCGAGCATGGTCAGTGCTTCGCTGCTGGGGAAGCTGGCCTGAGCGAGAACACTGACGTTGGTGCGCCTATCCTGCCAATGTATTTGCAGGTGGTACCTCTCCAGTGCTTTGAGGTGCCTACTGTACATTGGTCTATATAGGAGGGCGGGTATCATTACAGCTTTGTAGACCATGAGCTTGGTGCTGGGTTTGAGGTCCTGGTCTTCAAACACTCTCCTCCTCAGGCTCAAGTTACTAGATGGAGTAATGCCAGCATGGTACAGGAGTTAGCATTGCTTTGCTGGGCAGGAAGAAACATGGGGATAGATTTTCCACTTTTTTTGCATGCATAACGCCCACTTAACATCCATTTTAACGCTGAAATGATGTATAACACCCAGATATCGCCCATTTAGCCACAAAATGGAAACTGACGCCCATTTTTTGGACACTTATTGCCGAGCGTTACTTTCCCCTTGTGTGTAACGCCAGGAAAAAATACCGCCTGCCCACTTTTTTGGGGCGGAATCATCAGAATGGGCGTAACCAACGCTCATAATATCGCCCAGTGTTACTTTCCGCATGTAATTAATGCCAAGATTCAATAATACCGACCGCCCACTTTATTTTGTCGTAAAGATCACATTTACCGAAACTAGCGCCCAGGAGATTTCCCAGCATCACTTTCACCACCTTGCACACATCTCGCCCACAATATTGTTCACCCAAAAAAACGCCAGGAAAAAGTCAAACTAACCGGAACTACTCACAGCAGTATGGATGCCATGTTCTAAATCACATGTCGCATCATTTAAAAGGTTGCTCTGCTTCAACCTCGGGGGAGTTCGGATGTATCCTGGAGGTCTTTGGAGGTGATGCGAACATCTGAACAAACATCTTTGTCATACTGTGAATGATTGGAATTTAACAGGTGTCTGTGTCGGGACATTCATTCTTTGTGACCAATCGGTGGAAAACAGATAGCTATTGGAATGCGGCCTGTCCTTTCTCACCCTCTCTTGATGACCAATTACATGCTGCAGACTCGAGATCGCAGAACAGCATTATGTGACCAATGTAAAATGTGCCAGACTGATGAGGAGGACCAGACATTACACGCCCTGCAAGTACAGGGAGAAGGATCTTACCTCAACTTGCCCAACACCACCTGCCTTCGGATATTGCACTTCCACAAAGAGGTTATCACTGAGGTATGCCAGTTCATAAGGGGAGATCTGCAGCCTGCCAGCATCATCAGTACTGCACTGTCCATCGAGGTCAAAGTCACCGTGGCACTGTCATTCTGCGCATCGGGTTCTTCTTAGGCCTCAGCTGGCGACATTTGCGGTCTGTCTCAGCATGCCACACGTTGCTGCATTAGACAGGTCACTGAAGCCCTGTACGCATGCAGGATGGATTTTATCAGCTTCCCTATTGTTATATATGTAACCCTTAGCAACCTCTATCACACCACCACCAGAGGGCCGACCTGTTGGCGTCCCAAGGGATTCCAGCATCCCTTGGGAGCACTGTATATAAGCAGGCCTCCCATGCTGTACCAGCACTCTGGAGTTTAATTAAAGGAGCTAAGGTCAAACTTACTCATTGCATACAGTATTCAGTTGTATCCTTTATTATGAGCACAACAATTGGCGACGAGGTAATGAACAACCACGTGAAAATGCAAAGAACTGTTGGTATCCTGGAGAAATTCACAGAAGGGGATGATTGGGAGGCCTTCGTGGAGCGACTCGACCAATACTTCATGGCCAATGAGCTGGAAGGGGACGAGAACACTGCCAAATGAAGGGCAATCCTCCTTACCGTCTGTGGGGCAACAACCTATGGCCTCATGAAGAATCTTCTAGCTCCGGTGAAACCAACAACCAAATCCTATGACAAACTGTGTACGCTGGTCCGGGAGCACCTAAATACGAAGGGAAGCGTCTTGATGGCGAGACATCAGTTCTACATCTGTCAACGGTCGGAAGGCCAGGAAGTGGCGAGCTACATCGCCGAACTAAGGTGCCTTGCAGGTCATTGCGAATTCGATGGATTCCTTGAACAAATGCTAAGAGACTTTTTTGTGCTTGGCATTGGCCGTGATGTTATCCTTTGCAAACTATTGACTGTTGAAACACCGAATCTGAGCAAAGCCATAACGATAGCCCAGGCATTTATGTCCATCAGTGATAACACCAAACAAATTTCGCAACATAAAGAGGTTTCGGCCAGTACTGTACACAAAGTAACGTCATTTTCCAGAAGGAATGCATATCATGATCATAGGCAGTCCCTCGGAATCGAGGAAGACTTGTTTTCACTCTTAGCATGAGTTGTTAGGTGCTGTACAGTCCAATACGAGAACCACAGTCTCTGTCACAGATGGGACTGATAGTCCTTGAGGGAAAGGATGGGCAGGGAGCCTGGTTTGCCGCACGCTCCTTCCGTTGCCTGCGCTTGACTTCTGCATGCTCTCGGTGACGATACTCGAGGAGCTCAGCGCACTCCCAAATGCACTTCCTCCACTTAGGGCGGTCTATGGCCAGGGACTCCCAGGTGTCAGTGGGAATGTCGCACTTTATCAGGGAGGCTTTGAGGGTGCCCTTGTAACATTTCCTCTGCCCACCTTTGGCTCGTTTGCCATGGACGAGTTCCGAGTAGAGCGCATGCTTTGGGAGTCTCGTGTCTGGCATGCGAACTATGTGGCCTGCCCAGCGGAGCTGATCAAGTGTGGTCAGTGCTTCAATGCTGGGGATGCTGGCCTGGACGAGGACGCTAATGTTGGTGCATCTGTCCGCCTAGGGGATTTGCAGGATCTTGCAGAGACATCGTTGGTGGTATTTCTCCAGCGACTTGAGGTGTCTACTGTACATGGCCCACGTCTCTGAGCCATACAGGAGGGTGGGTATTACTACGGCCCTGTAGACCATGAGCTTGGTGACAGTTTTGAGGGACTGATCTTCAAACACTCTTTTCCTTAGGCGGCCGAAGGCTGCACTGGCGCACTGGAGTCTGTGTTGGGTCTCGTCGTCAATGCCTGCTCTTGTTGATAGGAGGCTCTCGAGATAGGGGAAGTGGTCCACGTTGTCCAGGGCCACGCCGTGGATCTTGATGACTGGGGGGCCGTGCTGTGCGGCAGGCTGGTGGAGGATCTTTGTCTTACTAATGTTTAGCTTAATGCCCATGCTTTCATACGCCTCGGTAAATACGTCGAGTGTTTCCTGGAGTTCAGCCTCTGTGTGTGCACAGACGCAGGCGTCGTCCACGTACTGTAGCTCGATGACAGAGGTTGGAGTGGTCTTGGATCTGGCCTGTCGACGGTGAAGGTTGAACAGCTTCCCTCTGGTTCTGTAGTTTAGTTTCACTCCAGCGGGGAGCTTATCAACTGTGACCACGGCTTGCATGGCAGAACGTACACGCCAGCAGCTGCACGATCTGTTGACCCAGAGTCCGCCATCAATCATTAATGCGAGGCAGTTAACATCTTGTTAGCACTGTGGAAGTGATCATCGGACCCATCAATGCCGCTTCAAACACTATACGTACAAAGGCCGTAGAGCAATGGGACACCTCCAGCGAATGTGCAGACGAGCTGCAAACCCTGCAAACCACCACGGTGCAGAGGAAGATCGATCCATGGTGGATCAGGCTGAACTAGAGACTCGAACTGAGGAGGCAGAAGTATACGGGGTACACACCTTCATCACAAAATATCCACTGATCATGTTAAAAGTTGAACTGAATGGAATTCCAGTGTCCATGGAACTGGACACGGATGCGAGTCAGTCTATAATGAGCAAAAAGGCCTTCGACAGGCTGTGGAGCAACAAGCACACAGGCCCAAGCTTAGCCCCATTCATACCAAGCTAAGAACTTACACCAAAGAGCTGATCCCTGTTATTGACAGCACAGAAGTAAAAGTCTCTTAGGATGGAGCAGTGCAGGAACTCCCACTATGGATAGTACCAGGAGATGGCCCCACACTGTTTGGCAGAAGCTGGCTGGGAAAAATCCGCTGGAACTGGGACGACATCCGAGCATTCTCGTCCGTCGACGACGCCTCATGTGTCCAGGTTCTGAGCAGATTCCCATCGTTGTTTGAGCCAGGCATTGGAAGTTTCACGGGGGTGAAGGTGCAGATCCACTTGGTTCCCGGTACATGACCCATCCACCAAAAGGCATGGGCGGTACCATATATGATGCGAGAGAAAGTGGAAATTGAGCTGGACAGGCTGCAGCGAGAAGACATCATCGCGCCGGTGGAGTTCAACGAGTGGGCCAGTCTGATTGTTCCGGTTCTCAAAGCCAACGGCACGGTCAGAATTTATGGGGACTATAAAGTAACGATTAACCTTTTTTCGCTACAGGCCCAGTACCCGCTACCCAAGGCAGACGACCTATTTGTGTCCCTGGCTGGAGGAAAGATGTTCACCAAGTTGGACCTGACCTCGGCCTACATGACACAGGAGCTGGGGGAATCTTCGAAAGGCCTCACCTGCATCAACACGCACAAAGGTCTGTTCATCTGTAACAGATGCCTGTTTGGGATTCGTTCGGCCATATTCCAACGGAACATGGAGAGCCTGCTAAAGTCAGTTCCACACACCGTGGTTTTCCAGAATGAAATACTGGTCACAGGTCGGGACACCATCGAACACTTGAAGAATCTGGAAGAGGTTCTAAGTTGGCTAGATCGCGTGGGGCTCAGGTTGAAATGCTCAAAATATGTTTTCCTGGCGCCAGCGGTTGAGTTCTTAGGAAGAAGAAGCGCGTCAGACAGCATCAGACCCACCGCGCCAAGACAGAGGCCATCAAGAACGCGCCGAGAGCACAGAACGTGACAGAGCTGCAGTCGTTCCTGGGACTCCTCAACTATTTTGGTAATTTCCTAACTGGGTTAAGCACCTTGCTAGAACCTCTACATGTGCTACTGTGCAAGGGAGACGACTGGGCATGGGGGTAATCACAAGAGGCTACTTATGAGAAAACCAGAAATCTGTTATGTTCCAACAAACTGCTTGTTCTGTATAACTCATGTAAATGATTAATGCTAGCTTGAAATGTGTCGTCATATGGGGTCAGGTGTTGTTACAACAGGCTAACGAATCGGGAACATTGCAACCGGTTACCTATGCTTCCAGGAGTTTGTCCAAGGCCGAAAGGGCTTACAGCATGATTGAAAAAGAAGCTCTGGCGTGCGTTTACGGAGTGAAGAAAATGCACCAGTATCTGTTTAGTCTCAAGATTGAGCTAGAAACTGACCATAAGCCACTCATATCGCTATTCTCGGAGAACAAAAGGATTAGCACCAATGCCCGCATCCAAAGATGGGTGCTCATGCTGTGGCATACAACTATATAATCCGCCACAGATCAGGCACAGAAAACTGCGCTGATGCTCTCAGTTGGCTACCATTGCCCACCACTGGGGTGGAAATGGCACAGCCTGCAGACTTGCTCTTGGTGATGGATGCATTCGAAAACGAAAAGTCACCCTTTACGGCCCGCCAGATCAGGACCTGGAGCAGCCAGGATCCTTTGCTGTCCCTGGTAAAAAAAACTGTGTCCTCCATGGGAGCTGGTCCAGCGTCCCAGCGGAGATGCAGGAAGAGATCAAGCCATTCCAGAGGTGCAAAGACGAAATGTCCTTACAGGCAGACTGTCTTTTGTGGGGTAATCACGTGGTTTTGCCTAAGAAAGGCAATTCATACGCGACCTACACAGTACCCACCCAGGCATAGTAATGATGAAAGCCATAGCCAGATCACATGTGTGGTGGCCCGACATCGACTCAGACTTAGTCATGAGTGCACCAATGCAACACTTGCTCTCAACTGAGCAATGCACCCAGAGAGGCACCGCTAAGTTTGTGGTCATGGCCCTCCAAACCATGGACTAGGATCCATGTTGACTTTGTGGACCCATTTCTAGGTAAAATGTTCTTGGTTGTTGTGGATGCTTATTCAAAATGGATTGAATGTGTAATAATGTCTGTAAGCACGTCCACCGCCCCCATCGAAAGCCTACGAGCCATGTTTGCCACACACGGCCTGCCGGATGTTCTTGTCAGCGACAATAAGCTGTGTTTCACTAGTGCTGAATTCAAGGAATTCATGACCCGCAATGGGATCAAGCATGTCACATCTGCTCCGTTCAAGCCTGCATCCAACGGCCAGGCAGAATGGGCAGTTCAAACCATCAAGCAAAGCTTGAAACGTGTGTGGAAGGCTCCCTGCAGACCTAGCTGTCCCGACTCCTGCTCAGCTATCGCACCAGACCCCACTCGCTCACCGGGGTTCCCCCAGCCGAGCTGCTCATGAAAAAGGCGCTCAAAACAAGGCTCTCCCTTGTCCACCCTGATCTCCATGATCACGTCGACGGCAGGCGGCATCAACAAAGCATGTACCATGATCGCGCGAACTTGTCACGCGATGTTAAAGTCAATGACCCTGTATTTGTACTCAACTATGCTTATGGTCCCAAATGGCTTGCTGGCATGGTCATAGCCAAAGAAGGGAGTAGGGTGTTTCAGGTCAAATTGGCCAACGGACTAATGTGCAGAAAGCATTTGGACCAAACCAAATTGTGGTTCACAAACAGCCATGAGCAACCAGAAGAGGACACCACCAACTTCGACTCTCCAACACACACACAAGTGGCAACCGACATCACGGTTGACCACAAAGCCGAACTCAACATCTCCAGCAGCCCGGCAAGGCCAGCTGCCCAGCAGCCCAGCGAAGAACCAATCAACTCACCCACACCTGCATTTATACTGAGACGATTGACAAGGGAACAAAAAGCCCCAGATAGTCAATAGTCAAGTGTACTATTGACTTTGGGAGGGAGTGATGTTATGTATGTAACCCTTGGCTACCTGTATCACACCACCACCAGAGGGTCTACTTGTTGGAGTCCCAAAGGATCCCAGCATTCCTTGGGAGCACTATATATAAGCAGGCCTCCCGCGCTGTACCAGCACTCTGAAGTTTAGTCAAAGGAGCTAAGGTCACACTTGCTCATTGCATACAGTACTCAGTTGTATCCTTTATTATGAGCATAACACCTATGATCAGGGAGGCTTAGATTGAGAGGGCTTTAGGATTCTCCAGAATTGCTAACTTCCCCAAGGTGCAGGGAGCAATAGACTGTACGCACATCGCGATGGAGGCACCTTTTCAGGATGCAGAGGTTTTCAGGAACCACAAGGGATTTCACTCCCTGAATGTGCAACCCGTGTCGACCACCAGTAAATTATTATGGCAGTGAATGCTAAATTTCCGGGCAGCATCCGCGATGCTCACATCCTGCGTGAGAGCACTGTATCTGACTTGTTTAACAATCAGCCACAAGGTCAATGCTGGATGCTTGGTGACAAAGGATATGACCTCATCACCTGGCTGATGACTCCCCCCCTGTGTGACACCCACATCAAAGCCGATAAGTGATACAACGAGAGCCACAGAGCCACTCGCAATATCATGGAGAAAACCATTGGAGTGCTTAAGCAGCGCTTTAGATGCCTGGACCATTCAGGAAGCGAGCTCCAATACTACCCTGAGCAGATAGCTCAATTTGTGGTGTTGTGCTCCATGCTGCACAACTTGGCTATCAGGTGGGGACAAGAATTGTCTGTTGAGTCTGACAGTCCACCTCAGCAGAGATAGGAAGAGGAGGATGAGGAGGTGGATGCTGACATTGGCCCAGACAATCAGGCTAACGCTGAAGCCATGCCCCTGCCCCCCTGTAGACCACATGAAAGGGCCCGTGGCGGCATGATAGCTGCAAGACTCTTGCGTCAGGAGCTCATAAATGAGCGCTTTACCTGAAAGAACGTTGGTGGTATTTACAAGGCTGACACACTGCTGGGTATGCAGCTCATACATCAATGGTGTGCATCATCTTGGTGACAGTTAAAGATTTTGATTGAAGTTAAGTGTACTTATACCCTTTGATGTTAAGGAATCACCAGCTTGTAATGGTGCAGCTATCTGAGCCAATGCGCAACAAGGTTTTGTTAAATAAAAAACATTTAAACCGAACATTTGTCACAAATCATAAGTATTTCTGTAAAAAACAACCCTTCCACCTCCCCCCCTCAACAGCTTCGCCTCCCCACCTCTATCCCTTCCCCTTCATCTCCTGAGTCCAAGCCGCCTGGTCTAGGAGCTCCTCATGCGATGCTTCATTGGGGTGAGGGGGTGGATGACGGCCGAACCGCTGCTTGGACAGATACAGGAGAGGATGGTCCCAAGGTGGGACGTGCTCCAAGCCAGAAGCAAGATGTTGCTCCTGGCTCTCAGTGTAGTTGGCAATGGGGGTGTGGCACCTTGAGTTGCAGTGCCGCGCTCTGGGACCACTGGAAGCCCTCTGCCACCAGTGTTCCTGGCTACCAGCTCCAGTGCCTCCTCCATCCCTTCCATGTTATATATTATTTGTTGGACAAAGTTCAATGCCAACTATGTTCTTTATGCTTAGTAGGCTTTTTGCTGCTGGTGAATCTCCCTCGTGCCTCCCACAGTAGCCAAACAAGCACACACCACAGCCACATACGCTTTCAGTCCCTCTCAGCTCTCTCTCTGTCTCCTATTCTGTGCATGTTATGATGACCATTGACCTCCTGAATCACGGGAATCGAGCATTGCCATGTCGTTGCGAAGGACGGTAACACTTTACGGCAGAATGTCAGAGACATTTAACGCTAACACCCATTTCATATCGCTCGCGATAATGCCCAATTTTAAAAATGCCCAATTTTTAAAATGGAGACTAGGGTCTTTGAGAATGGGCGAGAAGCCGGCGATCTGAAAACCCATTTTTATCACCCATGCCAGAAATACCACCGATTTTTGGGCGATCTGCACAAAAGTGTAAAATCTAGCCCAGAACCTTTAAAAGGCCCCCAAGATGAATGCAGTCAATCTCAGGGTCATCAATTGAATTCCTGCACCTCATGATTTTTCAAATTTTTTAATAATCTAGTCCTCCTTTGCAGCAACCCAGAGGCAGTTGGCACAACTCCCGCTCCCCCCACCTCACCCACTCACCCACAACAGGAAACCCATCAAAATCAGAATAACGAGACTGACCACAGAAAATGTCACCAGGGTCAGGGGTGGTGATGTCAAAGCAGGAAGCCTTGTTTGTGATTTTTATGTTATTATTCATCCGGAAAATTAATTTCAAGGCAAAACAGCAGTTGCGTAACCTCAGACATTAGGAATTCTGCTGTCGTAACATCTGTTTTATATTTTTGTTTAATCTATGAACAGTAGGATTTGGGGCCCTTTGAACCTCAAGACACTGGTAGAAACAATTCTTTGCATGCAGCAAATAATTACACTTGCTAACCCTTTCAATTTTTTTATTTTAAAAGTTCTGTACTTCTCTTCAAGGCTAGAGTGTTATTATCTGCACCCTCCGCTGGCCTTTGACTATATAGCACAGAACGTAGAATTGTGCGTTTAGTAGAAATCTCTGTTATGGAGAGATAAACATGTGGCTGGTGATGACTGATGTCTTGCAGTGCTTCAAAATGACCTCTGTTTGTTTGTGCAGATTGTAGAACACGAGGACAGTTTAATGCACTTTCACGCCAGTTTCGCAGCAAACGCTCAACGGAGTTCAGTTATCCAGAAGATAAGCGTACAAGGGATGCCGCATCCACATCTGATAAGCAACAAGGGAGGTATGTAGCTTACGGCATTTGAGGGGAGGCTCAAATTAGAGCAATTAATTTACTGCATTACAATATATTAATTCTCGGCAATGTGATAATTTCCTGTAATCAAATTAAACAGTGATTCACACGTGTGAAGTATCAATGGTCTGATTCCGCACCACTGTTTTGAACCAAAAAAAATCCCGAATGGGATAAAATACAGTTACATCATCAGCATGTTACTCATGTGAAAGACCACCATAACTCACTTGTACCTGTGCCAGTTGTAAATTGGGAACCCTACGCACTGAGGTTTTGTAGTGTACTCACACTGATGAGATGACCTAGTTTTGTGATGAACTGCAACAAAATATTTTTGTTAGCTATATTAAATCATAATAGGGCTGAAGACCATGTTGGTACATGGTATTGGAGTGAAGGGTAAACTGAATATGAGGTAAATAGATTCCACGTGGTAGGCTATTAGGAAATCAAGGCAAATGCCTGTAAGAGATTGGCTGGAGGGTATAAAACAACGACTCCTCATTGAAAATTTATTTCAGCGTGTTGGGAAATATTGAGTGAGGTGCCCTTGGGCTTTGATGTGGCGTCTACTATTGTTCCTAATTGACATTTGCAGAAAATTAATGCAAAAATGGCTACATTTGCAAAGGATACCAAAACTAAGGTGGTTTGGAGACGTCAGCTCAGAAATTACAGAATGAGTGGGATAAAATATGTAAGTGGGCAGAACAATGGCAGATCACTCTTAATGCCGATAGGTATAAAGTATTACACATAAGAAGAAAAATTATTGATATATGTACATTATGAATGGCAATAAAAAAGCATGAACAGAGTTGAAAGGGGACTAGGGGTCTTAGCAGACTTGACACCCAATGTGTTCAAACAATGTAGAGCAGCAATCAACAAAGTCAATAGAATGTTGAACAACATAGCTACTAAAAGTTTGGGGAGTTACAATCAAAAAGTATTGTGTTCTGGTCAGACCGCACGTTAGGTATTGTGTCCAGTTCTGGTCACCAAGACAGAAGGATGACATGCAAGTGCTTGAAGTAGTGCAGAGAAAGTCAACATCCACATTCCAAGAATGAATATGTATATTATATATATATATATATATAAAACTATATATATGTTAATTCATGCATTCTTGGGATGTGGACAGCGCTAGAAAGACTGGCATTTATTGCCGATCTTGAGTTACCCTGAACTAAATAGGCCACTTTAGAGGGCAGTTAAGAGTCAAGCACATTGAGTCAAAGGGCTGAGCTGTGAGCAAAGGCTGAAAATGCATGGGGGTAATTTTAATTTTTATCACTAGGCGAAAGATGGGCAATAGCGAATCATCAGCCTGTTTTACACCCATCCAATTTTTCTATCCGTTGATTTCACTGGAAATTATAATCGGGTACAGTGTAAAGCAGCTGGTTAATTGACTATTACCTGTTTTTTGCCCAGTGCTAAAAATATATATTTAACACCCACCCCCATGTCTTTTCAGCCTGAAAAGGAGAGGCATGAGAAGTGATTGTATAATTATGTTCTTATGTTCTTATTGACAGATTTTTGAACCCAATAAGGGAGTGAAGGGTTATGAGGAGCAGGCTGGGAAGTGGAGCTGAGCCCAAGATCAGATCAGCCATGATCTTATTAGATGACGGAGCAGTCTGCTCCTGCTCCTATTTATTATATTCTTATGTTCTTATAAAGCCAAATGAAATAGTTTAAGGGAATGGAAAAGGTTAGTCTGGAATATTATTTTAAACTAAAGTGTGAGTCCAGGACAAGTAGACACAGATTCATACTGGTAAAAGGTAAGTTTAGGATTGATGTCAGGAAATTCTTCTTCACACTTTGTATGGAATAGACTTTAGATAGAGTAGTGGAGGCAGCAATCATGGAATCCCTGAAGAAACAATTGGATGCTGAAATGGGGAGATTCCAGGATGTTTCTAGATTGATGAATTAAGATGGGCTGAGTGGCTTCCATGTCCATATTTATCATGTGATCTTGGGAATGAACAATAAAAGATTGTAGGCAGACCTAAAGCACAGATTCTTGACCAGTTACTTATTAATCAGGAAATGATTAGAATATATATATTACACTCAGGATTGGCATGCTTCTCTTAGCCATGTTTAACATTAAATTGAAAAAGTTTCAATTATTTTAGAGAGTTTAATCTCCTGACCTCCCGAACAATAGTGGAACTGTAAAGAATCAGCTGAGCATTCCTCGGACTGATAAAATGGGCAGTGTCAACAATAACTTACCACCTTGTTGTGAATCTTGTTTAAAAACTCCCATCACTGAAAGAAAGCAGCAGCAGAATTTTCAGTATGTTCTACGAGATTGTTTGCTCTGTATTTGCATTGAATGTAGGCTCATCACAAAACTGAATAAATGGAGACATGGCTTACATTTGTGTGATACTGACATATAGATCAAGAGGGACCAAAGGTTTGAGCCCTGATCTGCACTGAGTTAGTTATTTTCAGCTATGGTATTAGGGATGTTACAAATTGCCCTCAGCATCTTTGGGCTAGAGAGGCAGAAAGCCAGCTTGCTGGAAGATTATATTTAGGGACATCAGGTGAGGACAAAACCAAGCTAAATTTAGATGCCTCAGACAGCTGACCATCACTGTTGAGATCCACACACAGGTATGGTACTATAGGACAGCTGACATGGCTATTACAGCACAAAATAAGTCACCACCTTCAGCAGAAAAGAGGTGGTACGAAGGAATGTAGGAGAAAAGTTAGTTGTATAGTCAGTCTGAAAAGCCTCCACTCAAAAATCAAGTATTTTGTCTATTTCAAAACAAAGTGTGTGTGTATATCTTAAGTTTATCAGGGGAAGTATAGCATTACTCTTTTTATTTTGTTAATTCATTTGAGAACTTGACTTTAAAAAAACCTAGATATCATTTTAAGAATTTACTGATTATAATATACCCCTTTCATCTGTTTATTACTAAAACTGGTTCTTTGTATCTAAAAGATGAACTATTTTTATGAATGCTAGGTACAAGCAAGACTTCAGTGAATTTGTGAACTCAACAATTTTTCACAGTAATCATGACGCTCCTCAGGATTTCAACACCTTTGTGGCTGAAGTACAAAAGACTATCAGCTCCCTTCGAAACCAGGTTTGGATAATAATCTAAAGCACAATTGTTATGCCAGTACATTTAGATTAGGATAATGACAGATTTATAGGCATATGCACATATCTAATGGTGGGAGATATATATTTTGCTGAAAAAGCAAGTGGGTAATTTTAACCTAACTATTCATTGAAGTCAATGGAAAGTAAAATAGTCCATGTGTACAAAAGGCAGCTAATCTGATGCCTTTCAGTTTCCGGGTTAGGTTAAAATGACCCCCACCCCTCACAAATGTGTATTTGAATCTCATTTAACAGCTATCATATACAATAACATTTTATATCAAACTACAGTCTTCTCTAAATTCAAAGTTGCTAATGCAAATGATTTGATAAATAATACTTTCAGCATTAAAATCCAGCTTTTTCATTTAAGAAATTAAAAATGTATTCTCAATGATAGCCACCGCATACATTCTGGTAGTCAGTTCAAATATGGTATTAGTAGAGCCCAAGAAGCTAAAAATAGTGGTGGCAAAAGAACCTTAAAAGGATTCGAGCAAATAAATCTTAAAATAAGAACTTTATAGGCCCAGAAATCCCAGTCGGCTGCTTCCGGCGATTGAGGGAAAAAGTTTAAAAAGATGCGCACTTACCTGAAGCTGTTGTGCCCACACGAGTTCCTGGTCCTGAGGCCTCCACTCACTGCGCGTTGCAGCGCGAGCACATCAGGACATCCGTAGAGCTGGAGCTGCAGTCACATGGCTCTGGGCAGCCAATCAAGGTAAAGTGTGTTCTCATTCATAATAATGGGAACTCCAACTTACGGCGTTCCCATCATTATGAATGAGAAACCCCCCAAACACCCAAAATACTAATAAGTAGAAAAAAAACATCACGTATTTTTATTAATTTAAATTAAAGTTATTTATATATTATGAAAAAATATATATTTTTCCGATTTTTTAAGAAGTTTTTTAAATTATGGTTTAAAACCTGAGGACTAGGAGAAATTTAGAATTCAGCAGAGAAGGACAAAGGGTTTAATTATGAGGGGGAAAATAGAGTATGAGAGGAAGCTTGCCGGGAACATAAAAACTGACTGCAAAAGCTTTTATAGATATGTGATGAGAAAAAGATTAGTGAAGACGAACGTAAGTCCGTTGCAGTCAGATTCAGGTGATTTTATAATGGGGAACAAAGAAATGGCAGACCAATTGAACAAATACTTTGGTTCTGTCTTCACGAAGAAAGACACAAATAACCTTCTGGAAGTACTAGGGACCGAGGATCCAGTGAGAAGGAGGAACTGAAGGGTATCCTTATTAGGCAGGAAATTGTTTTAGGGAAATTGATGGGATTGAAGGCTAATAAATCCCTGGGGCCTGATAGTCTGCAACCCAAAGTACTTAGGGAAGTCCTAGAAATAGTGGATGCATTGGTGATCATTTTCCAACAGTCTATCGACTCTGGATCAGTTTCTATGGACTGGAGGATAGCTAATGTAACACCACTTTTTAAAAAAGGAGGGAGAGAGTAATCGGCTAATTATAGACCAGTTAGCCTGACATCAGTAGTGGAGAAAATGTCAGAATCAATTATTAAGGATAAAATAACAGTGCATTTGGAAAGCCGTGACAGGATCAATCCAAGTCAGCATGGATTTATGAAAGGGAAATCATGTTTGACAAATCTTCTCGAATTTTTTGAAGATGTAACTAGTAGAGTGGACAAGGGAGAACCAGTGGATGTGGTGTATTTGGACTTTCAAAAGGCTTTTGACAAGGTCCCACACAAGAGATTGGTATGCAAAATTAAAGCACATGGTATTGGGGGTACTGTACTGACGTGGATAGAGAACTGGTTGTCAGACAGGAAGCAGAGAGTCGGGTTAGATGGGTCCTTTTCAGAATGGCAGGCAGTGACTAGTGGAGTGCCGCAGAGCTCAGTGCTGGGACCCCAGCTATTTACAATATACATTAATGATTTGGATGAAGGAATTGAGTGTAATATCTCCAAGTTTGCAGATGACACTCAACTGGGTAGCAGTGTGAGCTGTGAGGAGGACACTAAGATGCTGCAGGGTGACTTGGACAGGTTAAGTGAGTGGGCAAATGCATGGCAGATGCAGTATAATGTGGATAAATGTGAGGTTATCCACTTTGGTGGCAAAAACACAAAGGCAGAATATTATCTGGATGGCGGTACAGATTAGAAAAGGGGAAGTGCAACGAGATCTGAGTGCTATGGTACATCAATCATTGAACGTTGGCATGCAGGTACAGCAGGCGGTGAAGAAAGCAAATGGTATGTTGGCCTTCATAGCTAGGGGATTTGAGTATAGGAGCAGGGAGGTCTTACTGCAGTTGTACAGGGCCTTAGTGAGGCCTTACCTGGAATATTGTGTTCAGTTGTGATCTCCTGATCTGAGGATGGACATTCTTGCTATTGAGGGAGTTCCAGGTTAGATGCAGGAAGAATGTTCCCAATGTTGGAGAAGTCCATAACCAGGGGACACAGTCGAAGGATAAG
The DNA here is from genome assembly GCF_044704955.1 of Pristiophorus japonicus. Taxonomy (NCBI): domain Eukaryota; kingdom Metazoa; phylum Chordata; class Chondrichthyes; family Pristiophoridae; genus Pristiophorus; species Pristiophorus japonicus. Next base: position 423,514,508 of record NC_091977.1, read on the forward strand.
GGATAAGCCATTTAGGACTGAGATGAGGAGAAACTTCTTCACTCAGAGCGTTGTTAACCTATGGAATTCTCTACTGCAGAGAGTTGTTGATGCCAGTTCATTGGATATATTCAAGAGGAAGTTAGATATGGCCCTTATGGCTAAGGAGATCAAGGGGTATGGAGAGAAAGCAGGAAAGGAGTACTGCGGTGAATGATCAGCCATGATCTTGTTGAATGGTGGTGCAGGCTCAAAGGGCCGAATGGTCTACTCCTGCACCTATTTTCTATGTTTTTATGTTTAAAATAAACTTACCGTAGTGGGGAGGATTTTTAACAATAAAATGTGTTTTATAATTTTATTTTAAAATGTTTTTGTGTATTTTATAACTCTTACGCCTTTTAAAGTAAGTTATGTGCCTGCTTTTTTTAGGCGTGAGAGTTTTCAGCAAATTTGCAGGGCAAGATATGGGTATATACCGTATTCTTGCTCATGCAAATGTCCTCGCTCCCAAGATGCGGAGGATCTGTCAAGCTCCAGCTTGACAGATCGGAAAAGCCTGTTTTCAGCACATGCGCATTGTGCACTGAAAACCGGCTTTTGCAATGCCTTCCCGGGTCCGTACACACTCCGTACGGACCCGGGAGGCCGGAATTTCTGGGCCATAATGTTAGCAAAGTGCTACAACACTGCAGAAGAGAAGCTTCTACTCGCTATCACCCTGGCAACAGAAGAAACTGTCCACAAATGAATTATCTGGTCCTGATAGAGGAGCAGTGCCTTTGGAGGCTCCAATTCCACAAGGAGCCAATGACTGAGTTGTGTAACATGCTGCAGGAAGACCCTCCACTGAATTCTAGGCAATGTACGGAGCTGCTGATGCTAGTGAAGTTAACAGCAGCCTTAAAAATATTTGCTTTGAGATAATTCCAGACTAGTTCGGCTGAACAGCCTGTTTTTGTGTTGTGGTTTCTAAGACATTCTTTCCAGGGAGCCACTGGAGACATTATTAACATCAGTCAGTCTGCATTGCATCACTGCATAAAACAGGTGACTTATGTATTGTTTGCCAGAGCAAGAAGCTATCACTTCTGCCATGAGAAACAGAGAACAACAGGATAGCGCCTTAGTTTATTTTTTGAATGGTATGATTTCCAAAAGCCTTTGGTGTCTTTCATGGCTTCATAAAATCTTACTTACCTTCTACACACTTTGTGTTCCATACATGAACAACGAGGACACAAACAGCAATGACCAGATAATGGGCTCTATTTTCATCAAGATTGTGCGCCATTTTTTGGTGTCCAAATGTTTTTTGGAGTGAAATACTCACTTTCCAACTTTTGCCAACGTTTGGACACTGGCGCCGACCATTTGCGGCAGTTGAAAAATTTTTGGTGCAGACACGAGTCAAAACGGGATTGGGCTCCGATTTTGTGGACTGAATCAATTTTGGCTATCCACAATTTTTTTCAGCGCGGTGAACACTGCACAAAAGCCTCGCAAAAAAAACGTATGTAAACTTAAGGAATCACCGTGGTGCACAAGAGGACGGGAGCGAGGCAATTGAATACACAAAATAACTTTTTTTTCACAGCGAACTCTTTTTGGAGCAATGGAAGAAGATTTCCGGACCAAAAGGACTGCTCCCCCCGCTGCAATCCCGGGCCGAAAAGACAGCTCCCTCCCAGCTGGATACACTGCAATCCCGGGCCGAATGCCCCCCCCCTCCCCCCCCCACCACTTGGTCCCGCCCCCTCTGCGAGTTCAAGTTCGGGAGCGGGAGGGCCATTCTGCCAGGGATTACAGCAGGTCCAGCATGGGGGGAGCGGGGGGGAGAGGTCCTTCGGGGGCCCGGGATTGCAGCTGGTCCAGCGGATTTCACTTTTTAAATGCTGGATTGTGTGGTATAGAAATGAGCAGGTTAATCATTTTGGGGTACAGAATACAGCAGTGATCAACTGCTAATGATGTCTATGTTTTGGTAAAGTTGTCTTATGATCACTAATCCCTCAGTGTGAATGATAATATGAATCAAAGACAGGAGTGGGCTTCAGCTTGCTTCAGCGTCTCTGCCCAGGCAACTTCAGCTGTTCGCGCATGCCCAGAGAGTTTTTGGCGCAGACTTGAAGCACCGCCCCCCCAGACGAACTTCGGAGAGCGCTGCGACAAATTCAAATAATTCTTTGGCAAATGTCTTGACTTTTTTTTCCGGCGCAAATGGGCACAAAAACAATTGTCCATACATCCTCCTGGGCACCAAAAATCAGCAAAGAGGAAAATAGAGCCCGATCTGTTTTTTAGTGATGTTGATTGAGGGATAAAAATTGGCCAGGATACTGGGGATAACTCCTCTACTCTTTTTCAAAATAATGCCGCAGGATCTTTTACATTCTCCTGAGAGTGCAGACGAGGCCTCAGTTTAACATCTCATCTGAAAGATGGCACCTCCAACAGTACGGCACTCCCTCAGTACCACACTGGAGTGTCAGCCTTAATTTTTGTGCTCAATTCTCTGTGGTGAGACTTCAACCCACAACCTTCTGACATGGAGCAAGGGTGCTACCTACTGAACCACAGCTGACACTGATAATGATGAAATCATCTGTTTTAGTCATGTTGGTTGATGGATAAATATTGTCCAGGACATCAGGGTGAACTCCCTTTGCTCTAATTCAAAATAATGTCATGGAATCTTTTACATCCATCTGAGAGGGCAGACGGGGCCTCGGTTTAAGGTCTCATCCCAAAGGCAGCACCTCTGAAAGTGCAGCCTTCTTCAGGACAGCACTGAATTGTCAGTCTAGATAATGTGCTCAAATCTCTGGAGTGAGATTTGAACCAACAACTTTCTGACTCAGGTGAGAGTGCTATCTTGGCTGATAGTGTGCTTAGTGCTCCTATTTTTCAAGATTTATGTGTAACATTAGAAGTATAGTTCTATGACAGCAATAAAGTATGGCCTGTAGCAAAATAAGCAGTGATTAATTTAAATACTGTGTATTTTGCTTCTGTGATGTTGCACCAAGGTGAAAGTGAACTGTAGTTGGCATTCACCGTAAGGTTGTACACTAAAATTGCTTAAAGTGCAAGCACACTTTTAGCGGCAACTTTCCTGAATCCTGAAAGTTTCTTCATCATGGCTTATATGTGGGAAACACGCTGTGCATTGGACATTTGTCATTACCAGAAGTTGCCGCTCTGCTCCTAAGAGGACCATCCTTCTTTGAAGGATCTCATGGAGCAAGACCACCAAAACTGCTTCCACAAAAGGAACCATGCTGCACCTCTCCTTCCGTGTAGCAATTGTCAATTGCAATCTGGAAAAAAATCTTCACAATGAACAGCCTGGCTTTAATAGAGTAACAGGAGTCTTTTAACAACTGCTCATGTTCATTCACCCCAGCAAGTTTCCTGAGCATTATATGATCTGTGTAGGGAGTAGCATGCTATTATTCAAATGAGCTGATCTCTTGAAATGATGCAAGGTCAGCTTTGATCACTACTGGCTCACTGAGCACTATGTTTGCAGCAATCCCACAAAAAGAAATTTAACACAAATGAATTTGCCAGTGCAGTCAAAATCATAGAAATTTACAGCACAGCCATTCGACCCATCGTGTCTGTGCCGGCCAGTAAAGAGCTATTCAGCCTAATCCCACTTTCTTGGTCTGTAGCCTTGTAGGTTACGGCACTTCAAGAGCATATCCAGGCACTTTTTAAATGTGATAAACATTTCTACCTCTGCCACCCTTTCAGGCAGTGAGTTCCAGACCCCCACCACCCTCTGGGTGAAGAAGGTTCTCCTGAACTCCCCTCTAATCCTTCTACCAAATACTTTAAATCTATGACCCCTGGTTATTGACCTCTCTGCTAAGGGAAATAGGTCCTTTGTTTCCATCTATCTAGTCCCTTCATAATTTTATACACCTCAATCAAGTCTCCCCTCGGCCTCCTTTGTTCCAACAAAAACAACCCCAGCCTATCCAATCTTTCCTCATAGCTAAAATTATCCTGTCCTGGCAATATCCTCGTATATCTCCTCTGTACTCTCTCTAGTGCAATCACATATTTCCTGTAATGTGGTGACCAGAACTATACATTGTACTCTAGCTATGGCCTAACTAGTGGTTTGTACAGTTCAAGCATAACCTCACTGCTCTTGTTCTCTATGCATCGGCTAATAAAGAAAAGCATCCTGTATGCCTTCTTAATTACCTTATCTACTTGTCCTGCTATCTTCAGGGATCTGTACACATGCATTCCAAAGTCCCTCTGTACCTACGCATTTCTCAGCATCCCTTGCCTTGTCAACCCTCCCTAAATGCATTACCTCATGCTTCTCCGGATTGAATTTCATTTGCCACTTTTCTGCCCACCTGACCATTCCATTGATGTCTTCCTGCAGTTTACAACTTTCTTCCTCACTATCAACTACACGGCCAATTTTTGTATCATTTGCAAACTTCTTAAACATGCCCCCTACATTGAAGTCTAAATCATTGATGTATGCCATAAAAAACAAGGGACTTACGACTGAGCCCTGCGGATCCCCACTGGAATCAGCCTTCGAGTCACAAAAACACCCATCAACCATTAGTGCACAGAGTGAGTTAAATCCTTAAGTGCATAGGCTGATTCTGCAATTCCAGCTGTATTCACCGAGAGCATACCTTGGATAATTGGCGATGCACAACTTAGAAAAGGGAATTCATGGGCTGCGTATTTCTCAAGATACACTCCTTGCAAGTGACGAATTGTAAAGTCACCCCTTATTATGGCATCAGTTTATACTATTGCTAAATGTCTCTGCTTTTATTTTCGGTGATTAGGTCACATGACGATTTATGAAATCAATTCATGGTCATTAATTTGCTCGATGATTTGAATTTCATTAAAAACTAGCAATATCCAAATTATTAAACATCAGTTCAGCTTTTTGTATATTTCATAGCTTTACAAAAACTCAACCAATTAATTTTTTAATAGCATTGAACTAGAAATATATCAAACTATAAGCTAACTGAGAATCTCGGTCAGAATATCTATAGGAAAGCTCACATGGGTATATCAGCCTTTGTATTAAACTGGAGAGGGAGAGAAAATGAAACCGTTTTTATTTCATTTTGTGCATTTAACCCATTTATTATTTGGATCATATTAAGGACTTTCTGTTCCTGGTATATACAGCATTTTAAGTTAGCTCATTCTCATCACTGACATTGAATTGTGTTAATTTTAAAATATTTAATTTGCTCTAGACATGCAACTTAATTAAATAACCCTATATAGGTTCATTAAAGATCTTGAACCACAGTTCAGTTATTCATGGCGGGTTGTTCCAAAGTTAATTATCTTAGCTCAGAGTAAGGTTTCTACTCCCCATAAAAAATTATGTCAATAGGAAATTTCTATTACAGTTACCTGAGGGGTTTTGTACCACATTAACATTTTTGGCATGAGGATTTTCAACCTCTGGTGTCATCAGAACATTAGAAATGTAAAGGAAGAGAAAAAGTAATTTGGCTCACTGAAGCTGGTCCATCCAGTACCTAACACTCCAAGCCTGGCTTCTGACTGCTTGTTGAATATTCCAAAAGTCTGGACCTCATCTACCTTGCTTGACAGATTATGCTAAACATTCATCACTCTTTGCTTAAGGACATAAATTTATTTTTCACTAGTTTATAATTATGATATCTGGTTCAATAAGCCTGCCTAACTTTAAAGTAATATTCTGGATTTAACTTATCTAAAGCATTTGGTATTTTATATACCACAAAGAGATTCCTCTCCTCTCCCCGCATCTTCTTTCTATGCTGTGTTGAGCTTTCTAACCTTTCCTCATCACTCATCCCCATTTACATTTGGAATCATTATTTTTGCTTCTATCTGCTTGTTTCACTTCTTAGCACCTCCTCCAATGCTCCAGTATCCATTTTATAGCATGGCAACCCGAACTGTACGCAATACCCCAAATGTAGTCTGATCATTGCATTGTACAGCTTTAAGCATAACCTTGGTAAACTTGTATTCCACTGTTCTGGCTACTTCTCTGCATTTTATTAGCTTTTTAATTGCCTCACCACATTGTCTAGACAGAATGTGTCAGATGCCATAAAGAATGCTGATCTATCTCAGGGATCTGTAGCAAGATAAAGCATTTCCTTTTGGTTGAATTAATTCAGCAGAGTAATCATAACAAAAATGTTGTCTTGCACGTTAAATTATAACCCTTTTTTCTCCCTCATCCTATTCTAACCTGCATTTTTTGTTAAAATGCAGTGTTTACAATAAATATACACTGATGTCTGCTTCTTCACAGCTAATGTCTTGGTTTAGTGGCGTCTCGCTCCAATTAAAGTGGTGGCCAAACTGCAATACAATGAAAAATGTATTTGTTGTAATTATCACAATTTAGCTATCCAGGCTACTGTCATCATCATTAAATGTTGAAAGGGCATTAATATAGCAGGAATTAAATGTTATCTCTGCTATGTGTCTCCATGTTGTAAGTGAAACCCCAGGAGTAGCCTTTAACAACATTTAGTTATGTAGTGTATGGAGAAAGAGTCAGACCGAACACTGTGAGCTCAAAGTAAACTGTGATCTTAGTCTTTTATTGCAGGTCTCCAGAGTGCCTCTCCAAACTGTGAAGCCTCCTTAAATACCTGTGCTCCCAAGGGATTATGGGATCCTCTGGGACTCCAAGGGATGAGCCCTCTGATGGCTGTACAGAGTAAATACAAGTCCACATATATAACAACACTCCCCCCCCCCCCGCCAAAGTCAATAGTGTAACTATTTACAATATGAGTCGATCTGGGGCCTTTCTTGCCCTGGTTGATCATCTCGGTGTGAAAGCTGGTGTTGTTGAATCATTTGTTGGGCCCTCACTGGGCTGCTGTGCAGCTGGCTTTGCTAGACTTCCTGGTGTGTTGGGCCCTGCAGGGCTGCTGTGGATGATGGGTTCTGCTTCGTGGTCAACCGTGTGCATGTTGGAGGATCAAAAGAGGTAGGGTCCAAGGTGGGTTGCTCAGGATAGTCCGTGAATCTGAGTTTGATTTGGTCCAAGTGTTTCCGGTGAATGAGTCCATTTGAAAGTTTTACCCGAAACACCCTGCTCCCCTCTTTGGCCATGACAGTGCCGGGAAGCCACTTGGGACATTGTCCATAATTTAATACAAATACAGGATCATTGATTTCAATTTCGCGTGACACATTTGCGCTATCATGGTATGCACTTTGTTGAAGCTGCCTGCTCTCTACCTGTTCATGCAGATCAGGGTAAACTAACGAGAGCCTTGTCTTATGTACTCTTTTCATGAGCAGTTCAGCAGGTGGGATCCCAGTGAGTGAGTGGGGTCTTGTGTGGTAGCTGAGCAGGACTCGGGATAGGCAAGTCTGCAGTGAGCCTTCAGTTACCCTCTTCAAGCCTTGCTTGATGGTTTGCGCTGCTCTCTTTGCCTGACTATTGGACGCTGGTTTAAACAGGGCAGATGTGACATGTTTGATCCCGTTACGGGTCATGAATTCTTTAAACTCAGCACTGGTAAAACATGGCCCATTGTCACTCACCAGGACATTGGGTAAGCCATGAGTGGCAAACATGGCCCGCAGGCTTTCAGTGGATGTGCTAGCCAACATTATCTCACATTCAATCCACTTGGAGTACGCGTCTACAACCACAAGGAACATTTTACCCAAGAACGGGCCTGGATAGTCAACGTGTACCCTAGACCACGGTTTGGATGGCCAAGACCATAAACTTAGCGGCGCCTCCCTGGGTGCATTGCTTAACTGCGAGCATGTATTACATCTGTGACTGCAGGACTCTAAGTCCGCATCGATACCGGGCCACCACACGTGGGATCTGGCTATCACTTTCATCATTATGATGCCTGGGTGGGTACTGTGGAGGTAATTGATGAAGGTGTCTCTGCCCTTCTTGGGGACCACTACTCGATTGCCCCACAGAAGGCAGTCTGCCTGTATAGACATTTCATCTTTGCACCTTTCTGCATTTCCACTGGGACACTGGTCCAGCTCTCATGAAGCACACAGCTTTTGACTAGAGATAATAAGCGGTCCTGGCTTGTCCAGGTTTTCATCTGCCGGGCAGTGATAGGTGATTGCTCACTCTCAAATGCTTCCATAACCATGGCTAAATCTGTGGGCTGCGCCATTTCCATCCCTATGGTGGGCAATAGCAGCCTACTGAGAGCATCGGCACAGTTTTCTGTGCCTGGCATGTGGCGGATGGCGTAGTTGTATGCGGACAACGTGAGCACCCATCTCTGGATGCGGGCCGATGCGTTGGTATTTATCCCTTTATTCTCGGAAAACAGGGATATAAGTGGCTTATGGTCAGTTTCCAATTCGAATTTTAGCCCAAACGGGTATTGATGCATTTTCTTTACCCCATAGACACACGCTAAAGCTTCTTTTTCAATCATGCTGTAGGCTCTCTCAGCCTTAGACAGACTCCTGGATGCATAAGCAACCAGTTGCAGTTTCCCGAAATCATTAGCTTGTTGCAATACACACCCAACGCCATATGCTGACGCATCACATGTTAGTACCAAACGCTTACATGGATCATACAACACAAGCAATTTGTTTGAGCATAACAATTTTCTCACTTTTACAAAGGCATTTTCTTGGCTTTTGCCCCAAATCCATTCGCCCCCTTTTCATAGTAAGACATGTAGTGGTTCTAGCAGTGTGCTGAGACCCAGTAAGAAGTTACCAAAGTAGTTCAAGAGTCTAAGAAACGATCGCAGCTCTGTCACGTTCTGTGGCCTCAGTGCGTCTCGATTGCCTCTGTCTTCGCGTTAGGGGTCTGATGCCATCCGCCACAATCCTCCTTCCCAGGAACTCCACTTCAGGCGCCAGGAAAATGCACTTCGAGCATTTTAACCTGAGCCCACATGGTTGTCGACTAAGAACCTCCTCCATGTTCTGCAGGTGCTTGACTGTGTTCCGACCTGTGACCAAGATATCGTCCTGGAAGACCACGGTGTGTGGGACCGACTTCAGTAAACTTTCCATGTTTCTTTGGAATATCGCCGCCGCTGATCGGATTCCAAACAGGCATCTGTTATAAACAAAAAGATCTTTGTGCGTGTTGATGTAGGTGAGGGCCTTCAATGATTCCTCCAGTTCCTGCGTCATGTAGGCTGAAGTCAGATCCAGCTTCGTGAATGTCTTTCTTCCAGCAGCGTTGCAAAGAGGTCATCGGCCTTTGGTAGTGGGTATTGGTCCTGCAGGGAGAAATAATTGATAGTTACTTTGTAATCGCCACAGATTCTGACGGTGCCGTCTCCCTTGAGGACTGGGACAATCGGACTGGCCCACTCACTGAACTCGATCGATGAGATGATGCCCTCTCTTTGCAACCGGCCTAGCTCGATCTCTTCGGTGGATTAGCCGATTAGGTGGATCTGCACTTTTGCTCCTTGGAATTTCCCGATGCTTGATTTGAACAACGAAGGAAATTTGTTTAAGACCTGGGCATACGAAGTGTTGTCAGCGGGCGATAGCGCTCGGAAGTCGTCCCAGTTTCAGAGTATCTTTCCCAGCCAGCTCCTGCCGAGCAGTGTGGGACCATCGCCTGGTACCACCCAGAGTGGTAGCTTGTGCACCGCTCCATCATAGGAGACCTTTACATTAGCACTGCCGATTACAGGAATCTTTGTGTAAGTTCTTAGTTTCTTGCGAACTGGAGTTAAGACTGGCCTTGAGGCCTTGTTGCACCACAACCTTTCGAAAGTCTTTTTGCCCATGATGGACTGGCTCGTGCCCGTGTCCAGCTCCATTGACACCGGGAGTCCATTTAGTTCAACATTCAGCATTATCGGGGAACAATTTGTGGTGAATGTGTGCACCCCATGTACCTCTGCTTTCTCTATCTGAGGCTCTGGTTCGTCGTGATCCTCCATGGATCTGTCCTCCTCTGCAACATGGTGGTTTGCAGGTTTAACAGGCTTTGCAGCTCACCTGCACACTCGTTGGAGATGTCCCACTGTTTCACAGCCCTTGCAAACGTACTCTTTCAATTGACATGAATGGAAACGATGATCATCCCCGCAGTGCCAACAAGGTGTTAATGGCCTTGCATTCATCACCATTGAAGGGGGACTCTGAGTCATCTGCGGACGTGCAGCTGCAGGTGTATGTGACCTGCCCTGTATGTTACGATTCGAAAACAACATCACTTTGTTCACAGTACTTGGAGCAGGACTTGTGTGCTGAGATATTTGTTTCGTATTGTCACTGGTGGCAATGAACGCCTAGGCTTTCGCTATGGCCTTACTCAAGGTTGGGGTCTCTACAGTCGAAAGTTTGCGAAGTATGGTTGCATGGCCAATGCCAAGTACAAAAATGTACCTGAGCATGTGCTCCAAATGTCCTTCAAATTTGCAATGTCTTGCAAGGTGTCTTAGCTCGGCGACATAAATTGCCACTTCATGGCCTTCAGACCTTTTGTAGGTGTAGAACCGGTACCTCGCCATCAGAACGCTTTCCTTCGGGTTCAAATGCTCTCGGACCAGTGTGCACAAATCGTCGTATGATTTCTCTGTGGGTTTCGCTGGAGTGAGCAGATTCTTCATGAGGCCATACATTGGTGCCACACAGATGGTGAGGAGGATGGCCCTTTGTTTGGTCGCGCTCTCTTCCCAATCTAGCTCGTTGGCCACGAAGTATTGGTCGAGTTGCTTTACAAAAGTTTCCCAATCATCCCCCTCTGAGAATTTCTCCAGAATGCCCACTGTTCTCTGCATCTTTGGGTTCGCTATCTGTATCTCGTCGCCAGTTGTTGTGTATGGAAAAAGAGTCAGACTGAACACTGTGAGTTCAAAGTAAAGTGTGACCTTAGTCTTTTATTGCAGGTCTCCAGAGTGCCTCTCCAACCTGTGAAGCCTCCTTAAATACCTGTGCTCCCAAGGGATTTTGGGATCCCTTTGGACTCCAGGGGATGAGCCCTCTGGTGGTTGTACAGAGTAAATACAAGTCCACGTATATAACTACTTATGCAGTTGATTTTATGTTTATAAGACTTCCATTTATACAGTGCTGTATCATGTCTCAAAGCGCTTCACTTATACAATGCATTGCTTTGAAGTAAAGTAACTTTTATACAAGCAAATACAGCACAATCCAACAAAACCCAAAGAAATGAAGACGCAGTTAATCTGTTTTTGGTGGTGGTGATTTAGGGAGGGGAAGCTCGGACACGGGAAGAAGTCCCTTCTCTTTTTCAAATAGTATCATAGATTCATAGAATGGTTCATCACCATCATCATAGGCAGTCCCTCGGAATCAAGAAAGACTTGCTTCCACTCTTAGCATGGGTTCTTAGGTGGCTATACAGTCCAATACAAGAACTACAGTCTCTGTCACAGGTGGGACAGACAGTGGTTGAAGGGTGGGCGGCGAGTCTGGTTTGCCGCAGGCTCCTTCCGCTGCCTGCGCTTGATTTCTGCATGCTCTCGGTGATGAGCCTCGAGGAGCTCAGCGCCCTCCCGGATGCACTTCCTCCACTAAGGGCAGTCTTTAGCCAGGGACTCCCAGGTATCAGTTGGGACGTCGCACTTTATCAGGGAGGCTTTGAGGGCGTCGTTGTAACATTTCCACTGCCCACCTTTGGCTTGTTGGCCGTGGATGAGTTCCGAGTAGAGCGTTTGCTTTGGGAGTCTCGTGTCTGGCATGCGAACAATGTGGCCTGCTCAGCGGAGCTGATCAAGTGTGGTCAGTGCTACAATGCTGGGGATGTTGGCCTGGACGAGGACGCTAACGTTGGTGTGTCTGTCCTCCCAGGGGATTTGTAGGATCTTGCGGAGACATCGTTGGTGGTATTTCTCCAGCGACTTGAGGTGTCTACTGTACATCGTCCATGTCTCTGAGCCATACAGGAGGACAGGTATTATTACAGCCCTGTAGACCATGAGCTTGGTGACAGCTTTGAGGGCCTGGTCTTCAAACACATTTTTCCTTCGGCGGCCGAAGGCTGTACTGGCGCACTGGAGGCGGTGTTGGATCTCGTCGCCAATGCCTGCACTTGTTGATAGGAGGCTCCCGAGATAAGGGAAGTGGTCCACGTTGTCCAGGGCTGCTCCGTGGATCTTGATGACTGGGGGGGCAGTGCTGTGTGGCAAGGACAGGCTGGTGGAGAACCTTTGTCGTACTGATATTTAGCGTAAGGCCCATGCTTTCGTACGCCTCAGTAAATACACTCATAGGTTACAGCACGGAAGAAAGCCATTCGGCCTGTCGAGCCTGCAAGAACACCTCAGCTAGTCCCACCAACCCCCTCCCCCACCCTTTCCCAGTAGCTCTGCAAATTTTTTTCTTTCAGATACTTATCAAACTCCCTTTTGAAAGCCACGATCGAGTCTGCCTCCACCACCCTTTCAGGCCGTGCATTCCAGATCCTAACCACTCGCAGTGTAAAACATTTTTCTTATGTCGTCTCTGGTTCTTTTGCCAATCACCTTAAATCTGAGTCCTCTGGTTTTCGACCCTTCTGCTAATGGGAACAGTTTCTCTCCATCTACTCTGTCCAGACCCCTCATGATTTTGAACACCTTTATCAAATCTCCTCTCAATCTTCTCTGCTCTAAGGAGAACAATCCCAGCTTGTCCAGTCTATCCACATAGCTGAAGTCCCTCATCCCTGGAATCATTCTCATAAATTTTTTCTGCAACCTCTCTAAGGCCTTCACATCCTTCCTAAAGTGCAGTGCCCAGAATTGGATACAGTACTCCAGTTGGGGCCGAACCAGTGTTTTATAAAGGCTCATCGTAATTTCCACGCTTTTGTATTCTATACTTCTATTCTTGAAGTCCAGGATCCTGTAAGCTTTTTTAACTGCTTTCTTATCCTGCCCTGCCACCTTCAATGATTTGTGCAAACATATCCCTAGGTCTCTCTGTTTGTGCATCTCCTTTAGGATTGTACCCTTTAGTTTACATTTCCTCTCCTCATTCTTTTTACCAAAACGTATCACTTCACACTTTTCTGCATTAAATTTCATCTGCCATGTGTGCGCCCATTCCACCAGCCTGTCTATGTCCTCTTGAAGTTTATCGTTATCCTCCTCACTGTTCACTTTACTTCCATTTATGTGTCATCTGCAAATTTTGAAATTGTGTCCTGTACACCCATATCCAAGTCATTAATATATATCAAGAAAAGCAGTGGTCCCAGTACCAGCCCCTGGGGAACACCACAGTATACCTTCCTCGAGTCCGAAAAAGAACTGTTCACCACAACTCTCTGTTTCCTATCACTTAGCCAATTTCGTATCCATGCTGCCACTATCTCTTTTATTCCATGGGCTTCAATTTTGCTGGCAAGCCTATTATGTGGCACTTTGTCAAACGCCTTTTGCAAATCCATGTACACCGTGTCAACCGCATTGCCCTCATCAACCCTCTCTGTCACCTCATCAAAAAACTCGATCAAGTTGGTTAAACACAATTTGCCTTTAACAAATCTATGCTGACTTTCTTTAATTAATCGACACTTGTCCAAGTGACTGTTAATATTGTCCCTGATTATTGTTTTTAAAAGCTTCCTCACTACTGAGATTAAACTGATCGGCCCATAGTTACTGGTTTATCTTTACACCCTTTTTGAACAAGGATGTAATATTTGCAATTCTCCAGTCCTCTGGCACCACTCCCATTTCTAAGGCGGATTGGAAAATTACGTGCAGTACCGTCATGATTTCTTCCTTCACTTCCCTCAGCATCTAAGGATGCATCCCATCTGGTCCTGGTGACTTATCTAGTTTAAGTACAGCCAGGCTTTCTAATATGTCATCTTCAACAATTCTCCTCTATCCAGTATCTCCTCTACCTTCTCCTTTACTATGCCTATGGCAGCATCTTTTTCCTTGGTGAGGACAGATGCAAAGTACTCATTTAGTACCTCAGCCATATCTTCTGTCTCCATGTGTAGGGCTCCTTTTTGGTCCCTAATTGGCCCCACCCCTCCTCTTACTATCTGTTTACTACTTAAATGCACATAGAAGACTTTGGATTACCTTTTATGTTAGCTGCCATTCTATTCTCATACCCTCTCTTTGCTCCTCTTATTTTCTTTTTCACTTCCCCTCTGAGCGTTCTATATTTAGCCTGATTCTCAGATGTATTCTCAACCTGACATCTGTCATATGCACTCTTTTTCTGCTTCATCTTACTCTCTATCTCTGTCATCATCCAAGGAGCTCTGACTTTAGTTTCCCGAGTGGGAATGTACCTTGACTGTATTTAAACTATTTCCTTTTTAAAGGCACCCATTGTTCCACTACAGTTTTTCCTGCCATCTTTGATTCCAATTTACCTGGGCCAGATCCGTTCTCATCTCACTGAAATTTGCCTTCCTCTAATTAAGTATTTATACTCTAGATTTCTCCCTGTCCTTTTCCATAGCTCATCTAAACCTTATGATGCTATGATCACTGTGACCTAAATGTTCACCTGACACTTGCTCCACTTGACCTACCTCATTCCACAAAACCAGATCCAGCAATGCCTCTTTCCTTGTTGGGCAGGAAACATACTTGTCAAGAACCATCTCCTTAACAGAAATTCTTCCTCCCCTCTGCCCATTACACTACTATCCCAGTCTATGGCCCCAAATTTCCCCAGCCGCTTAGAGCGGCGTAGTTAGATGTGGTGCGCCGACTTCCTGGGAGAAAAAAAGCGGCAAAAATTTACCTTTGAATTTGGCTGCTCCCTCGTCAACTGGATCCATCGGCGTGGTGCTGTAGAGCCTGGGGGAGGGGGCAGAACTTCAGCCGCACTTGCTCAGCGCGGCCGGCAGGGGAGCGGGGCTTGATCCAGCGTTTTGTGTTGTGCCGGTAGGGGCACGCATGACCGTTTGAGCATGCGTGCATACGCAATGGACGGTTCAGTTTGTGCGCATGCGCAGTGCAACAGGTAGCTTGGCAATCGGCCAATGAAAGAGAGCATCCTCAGAATCCTTGGTTATGGAGCATATATAAAGGTGAGGTCTGAATATTGATTTTTGTGTGACTGAGGGAATGGAAAGGAGTGCTGGATTGGTGTAAGAGAGGTGTAAGCGTGATCTTTGAACATTACCTGCGTTTGAGTCCAATAGATGAATGGCGCAAGAGCGTGCAAGATGAACCAAGAATTTCCTCCATGAGGAAGTGGAGAAACTAGTGACGGTATTTGAGGAGAAATGGCTAGAGCTGGATATCAGCAAGAGTGGTCCGTCAAAAGTCTCACCCAAGGAAATGAGAAAAAGATGGAACCTCGTTGCAGAAGAATTCTCCGCTGGGGTCACCACCGCAAGATCTGGAAGCCAGTGCAAGAAGAAATGGCAGGACGTTGGTCAAGTAGTGAGTGCAAGTAATATCTTCATCTTTAAATTGAATTGCAGTGGAAAATGTGAGCATCTGTATTTGTCCCACCCATCGGAAGCGCACCATATCTGACAATTAATATTTTCATCTTTGCAGAAGAAATTGGCCCACACCAAGAAGGAGAGAACTAGAACAGGAGGAGATCCACCAAATCTGCACCAACTGACACCCCTGGAACAAAGGGTTGCTGCCTTACTGACTCGCACCGGCAGAAAAAGAATCAGCTCTGCACAAGCTGGACCCACATGTGAGGGTGAATCATTAAAATGCATAGTTGCCCTTCAAATCAACCTGCTGACTGGCCTGTTACGCATGAGACTACTCATGCCACCTATCCTGTCCCCTCCTGTGCTGCTAACCATTTGACTTCTGTTGTCTTTTGCAGAAGAAGACGACACTCCTCAAGATCCTGAAGATCCAGATGCATGCACTCCAGACCTAGGTGGGTGGGGGGAGGAAGTGGTCCATGGAAATGTGTGCACGGGAGAATGATGACCGTGATATGGATCAGGCAATAGTACAGGGCATCATACTGCCAGAACCCTCCATGAGCTCCTCGGCAACATTCACACCTTCTGAGGTCGCGGGTCCAAGTGGCGGTCGGGAAATGCATCTTGGGACACCCAGTCCTCCACCGTCACAGCCTGTGCCTCGCACTGGAGGGGTGCCACTAGGCAGACCCACGGCAAGGGGAAGGAGAATCCGACCAGTCTCTCCTGAGAGGCAGCCCTCAGCAGAGGTTACTCAGGTTGTTTCACTGGGTGAGGAGACCAATGCCCTCACAAGATCACTCATGGCAGCCGTCGGTGGGGTGCGTGATGAGGTCGCGACACTGTCGGGTGAAATCTCTGCACTAAGATGGGAAGTGAGGACGGGCATTTCAGAGGGTGTGCAGACGATGGCAGATGCCATGAGGGAACTGGCTTCTGCAATAAGGGCACAAAGGCCGGAGACTCAAATGCCACTCCCACTTCACTCCACACACCAGTCACCGGTCAGACCCAAGCCTACACCACCCCCCCCCCCCACCACCATCACCGACCCTATGAGGAAGTTCACTTACCCCGAGAGGTGGGTGAGGGATGGGTGCAGACTTTCTTTCCTGTTGTTGTTGGTGTCATTGAAGTGCAATCTAAAATTGACAATAAAAGATATTTGTATCAAAACTGAATCATCCTCCATTAAGACCACGCAACATTTAGGGTCAACTGTAAAAAGTAAAAATCCCTTACCCCTACAGACATGTGTGCCTGCTGCCCCTAGCCCTGGCGGGACAGATAGCCGGTGCGTTCTGCAGTTGGCAAGGCAGGACTGCTCTATTTTCAGTAGCTGATTTATCTTTTATTTATTTGTGATGATGTGCAGTTGTTGTACTGAAAATGTTGTAATGTTGTGCTGATGTTGTGAAGGTCTTTAGTGCTTTGGAATCCTCTAACTCACCTCTATCTCTGGCTACCTGTAGGTTTTCTGTGCCTACAAAAGTGGCCACATACACTGGCCTAAGTTAGTTTGGAGTAACTTTCAGCTGGCCAAATTTGCTTCTATGGCCAGATGAGGTGTAAGTGGCTTGTCACACCACCTTTTGGAGAGAACAAACAAAACTAGAAAAAAACCTAACTAACTGACTTACATTGGAGCAAGTTAAATGGGGAAATTTGCAATTTTTAAATTACTCCAAAAAAAGCTATTTACTCCAAAAAAACGGGGCAACTCTTGGGGAAATTTGGGCCCAATATTAGGATAGTTGAAGTGTCCCATTATCACTACCCTATAGTTCTTGCCGCTCTCTAATTTCTCTGCAAATTTGCTCCTCTATATTTTTCCACTAGTTGGCGGCCTATAGAATACACCTAGTAGTGTAATGGCACCTCTAATGTTTCTTAACTCTACACAAAATAAATTCTGTCCTTCACCCCTCCAGGACATCCTCCATCTCCGGCATGCAACCTTCTCCTTAACCAATACTGCCACACCACCTCCTATCTTTCCTTCCCCATCTTTCTTGAACACTTTATATCTATGAATATTTAATACCCAATGCTGTCCTTTTTTGAGCCAGGTCTCCATTATTGCCACAATATCATATTCCCATGTGGCTATTTACGCCTGCAGCTCACCAACCTAGTTTACTATGCTTTGTGCTTTCACATACATACACTCTAAATCTATCTTAGACCAGCTTGTGTTCTTCTTATTCTGAGTCCACCTAATACATTACTATTTCTTGCTTTATTGCTATCCGTTTCTCCCAATCCTTTGTGCCCTTTGTTTCTCCTTTCTAATGCTATATCCTGGTGCTCACCCCCTTGCCAAATTAATTTAGACCCTCTGCAACAGCACTAGCAACCCTTCCTGCGAGGATGTTGGTACCGGATTTGTTGAGGTGCAACCCGTCCAGCCTGTCGTGGGAACTTTGATTTTGACTGAGTCACCAGAACAGACAGATGGAGCCTCAGTTTGACCTGATTTGAAGGATTGCAGCACCAACACTCATTTAGTACTACATTGGAAATCAGTTTAGATTTTGATTAAGCCCTAAAATTTCAGGTTCAGAAGCAAAATTGGCAACAAATGAACCAAACTGACATTTGAGCATGCTTGATCACAAGATACTTACAGATGAGGAAGACCATTTGGCTCATCTTAATTCATCCATCCAAAACAATAGTACACAAAGGAACACTTTCCCCATTTCTGCATCTGCTTGATTATTAAATTACAGGGTTTGCCACCACCACTCTGCCCTTAAGTCCATTCCAACTGTTCATCACTCTTCGCATGAAGAAAGGCTTCCTAATTTCAGTCCTACAATTATCTTTTGCGAGTTTGAGCTTGTGCCTTCTTGTTCTACTCCCACTGTATAATTTAAAGTAGTATTAGGATTAACCTTTTCTCTTCCATTTACTATCTTATGTGCCTCTATATGATCATCTCTCAGAAGACTTCTATTTTTTTTAAAAGCCTGAGGCCGGAAAATTGGAACTCTTCGTGCTGGCTATTAAAGCCAGCTTGGAAGAGAAAGTGGTGGGCCCCTTGCTTCCAGCGCGGAATACAGTAGCCGCCATTTTGGGCAGATCGGCAGTGCTGCCATTGTCTGTGCTCTCTTTCCATATTTAAATGATCCAGATTGTGATGTCAATCAGCATGCAACGCCTGATTGAACGCACTTTCTGGGATTTTGGATATCGCTGGTGTTAATAACGCCCTCACCAAACCACACACACAAAATTCCGTGCAGCAGAACATTGTCACTGCAGCGCTTCTTAATGGGACACACACAACTTTCAGATAAGTTTGGATTTTTGGTTTTGGACTGGTTTCTTTACATTTTATTGAAGTAGTGGCTTGGTGCAATACATTTAAAATGTTGTTAACGTGTGCATGGGGTGCAGCTGGATGTTTATAAGGCTTTGGCTGTTAACGAAAGGCCTCTGAGAAGACCACTTGCTCCCAGTCCTGGGAGCTCTAGTTGCAGTCACCCTTGGGCTGCAGCATCACATAGAGAGGAGCAGAGGCAGCACAAGGGACAAGCGGCTCACAGAGGGAAGAGGAGGAAGCAGAAGAGGAAAAAGCAAAAGAGGAGGAAGTGGAAGGAAGGAGGGAACCCAGACAGCTCTCCTCTGGCTGGGATATCCGGGATTAAATCAACCGCCTGCAGTACCAGTGAACATAGCCCCAATTCTCCTGTCAACATTTGTCATACACCTTACCTTTCCTGTGTGACTGACCATCATAGCATCCTCTTGGTCACAAAGCTGAGATTAAAGTCACCACAAAGCAAACTTTCCAATCCAACTTTATCCATATATGCATCCAATGTTACATTAAAAATTCAACTAATCACCCTTGTGCATTCCCTTAGTGAGTGTCATGAGTGTGCCTTAGCCTATCCTAATGCTGTTACACAATGCTGCCCCAGTGATGGCACCATGGCTGATGGAAGGTTGCTGACTTTCAATGGGGGACATTGCAGATGGCCTTGCTGGATGCTGTCGAGGAGCTGATGGCTGGGAGTGTCAAATCAAGTGATGGTGTTTCTTCTTCACTCTCCTCTCCCTCATCTTGGTCAACCACTGGCTGGGCAGGTTGGATTTCCTGGGTGTCTGAATTGACAAGGGTAGAGTTGTGGTGAGGGGAGGGATGTAAAGCAAGAGGTGCATGCTTACACCATGTGCAGCTTGCATATCAGAAGAGATTGTGGGATGAGCGGGAAGTGGAATGTGAGAAGGAGGATAACGTATGAGGGTACCAGAATCTTTTACTCATTCAGCTCTGCCGCTGGCCAAGGCCTCAGCCATGGCCATGTCAAGAATGGCCAGCACCATCTCCTCCAAGGGCATGAGGTGAAGCTAGGAATGTGAGGTGTACCTTGTGTTTGGTAGAGATTGTTGGTAGATTGTTGCTCTCTGTATATTGTAGAACAGTGTCAAGAAAAAGTTGTTCTGTAATTTGCTGAGGCTCCAGTGTTGGAAAATGTTCCTATTCGTTTTGCAGGGCAGATTCCACAGGCAGTAATAGACAAAAGAAAATAGAGAGTGCTTTATTAATTTGAAACAAAAACTGAAGAACTAATGAAACTACTCAATTTCCACAGTTGCAGAAATTATATCCTTGCAGCAAGGCTGCTGTTTTAAAAAAAACTGATGTAGTCATAGGCTGATTTGTGAGAGGATTACAAGTCTCAAGAGTTCTTATGACAGAAACTATTGTTGAAAAAGAACCCTGATGACCAGTGAAAATTCATGTCCAATTCATCTATATAATGTTTATGTATCACAACTTTCCTTAAAGATCAACCAACTAGAGTCACGTCTGAAACAGAACGGCTGCACAGATGAAAATGGAAATCATATGAATGAAAATGTTCATTGGAAAAAGGAAGACTGCACTACCTGTCACTGTAAGGTATGTGTAAGGCTACAGGTAATTTTCAATTGCCCAATGCAGGGCATTTAAAGCAATTTCAATTCACAAACGAGTAAACCTCGATGTTTCAACCAGCATTACTTCACAGTCGGCTTTAACATTCGGATAAAACCTTCAACGGCAGAGAAAAAATAATGCTGATGAGTTTAATCCAGGCTGTATATTTTCACAATGTCTTTTATTTTACATAGTATTGCATAGTATTTACAGCACAGAAACAGGTAAGTCGGCCCAACAGGTCTATGAAGGCCTTTGTGCTTCACAGGTGCCTTCTTCCACCTTACTTCATCTCACCCTATCAATATTTCCTTCCAATATCTCCAATTTGACCATTCTGTGAAAGCATTTTTGTCTTTGGCTGAGTGGCTGTCCTTTTAAATCCAGTATTCAAAATAAAAGGGGAGAAATTTGCATCATTTGCACCTCCCATTAGGGCCCTAATGGGGTGCAAATGATTTTTCGCCCTGGGGGGAGGGGGTTGGGCGCTACCGCCTCCTGCGAAATGCATGGGAGTTAGCAGAGGCAGCTCTCTAGGAACATCCACCATAATCACACCTACATAGCAATCGGGCGTGGACTTGAGAACACCAAGTGTGTGCTACCATTTGCTTTTATTTTGTGCTGAAACCCATCAAGGGCCTTTGAATCCAGAGTTAGCACCCCGGGCCACTGCAACAGCAATGATGACGTCATCGCTGTGCGAAGCAACCCATTTTCGCCTTGACGTGGCTGATGTCAACGCCAGCTTCGCAGGTTGCAAACCAGGCCGCACTCTGCTCGCTGGGCGAAAAGTAATGGGGTAGGGCGCAGCTATTTTTTTTCCTTGCCCACTTACTGTTGTCTATTTCGCAGGGTCTGTGCCACGATGGTGCAGCCTGGCACTCCGCTTCTGTGCTGGGCTGCAGCCATGGCACACCAAGCCCCGGTGGTATAGTGGAGGCCCCTTGCCCCACTGCTGAGCTCGCAGCGTGCTCTCCCCTTTAATGGAAGGGTCCTGTGCTCATGCCAGCACAACGCGGAGAGGCCACATAGCGCTGGAAAATTTGCACGCTTACCGCCCCGGTACCACCTCCAAGAGGAAGTGGGTGGTAAGCCCAATTTTGCAGCTGGGGCGGGATTTCCGCGCTTGGTGCAGGAAGTCTCGCCTCGCCTTGGTTACTGCCCCCAAACGGGATGATTCTGAATTTTGCCCCCAAGCAATTTAAAAACAGTTCAATTTGCTGGGGCCATAATTCCTGGGGTGTAAGAGAGCACAACCAGGTCAGGAAATTGAGGTAAGGACACTGTGGTGGAAGCCTTGTCCATCTGGTTTCTCTCCCAATAATGTTCCAAAGCTAACCTGGGAGTTCCGAAGCTAACTTGGGAGTCCCGCCCAGCGTGCTTTCATTAGGCCCAGTGGAAGCCATGCTTCCTAAGATCCTTCCACTGTGGGCCTTCCTTTTACCTTTGGAATGCTCCTGCCCTGGATTCACCTTTGGCTTGCTAAGGGCCTCTGTCTTTCCCCTAATGAAGCAGTAGGTTTAGGATGGGTACAACATTCTCTTCAGCAGGCAGTGACAGAGTAGGCATCCCGGAATTTCGGGCCCCATGTCCTTCAGCTAAATTAATAGAAATATTATGCTAAAATTCGAGTCACCATGAAAGTTGTCAGTGCCGCCATGGGTTCATGGCCACTGAAAATGGTGGTGCTGGTAGGACTGAAAAATTGGCACTGGGGACTAATGATTACAAGTCCAGCGCTAAACTCACCATGTAACACCCTCCTGGTGGTGTTGGTCCCGGCATCATGCCCCAATGTGGCATGCCCAAGTGGCATTGTAGTTTCGCACAGCCTCTGAAACCAAGGCTGTAATTTCGCAAAGCATTGTGGGGTCTTAAAAGGGCAATGCATTGTCATTTCCTTAAAAGGGCAATGCCTTCTGAAATGATAAAAAATAAAAATGATGTAAAAATATGCAGTTATCAGTCCTTCTGAAAAAAAAAATAACATTAAAAAGAATTCCCAAATGGGAGTCTTCAGCTCTTAACGCTGAATTTGCTTCTGCTCCGAAAAACACAAATGGCTCAGCAAGCCAGGGAAGGAGCACCAAGGGTCTCGCAGGCACTGCTCCAGCTTTGTGCAGGAAGTCCTCTTCTTTTGTATTTCCTGAATTTGGAAGCTGGAAGCAGCTGAAGCATTGTGTTTTTTTTCCATGAATAAATTCTTATAATTTCATTGAAATGTCTGTTCTACATATGATCGTCAATGCAAGAGATCTAGAGACTCAAAATCCCTGATTTTAATTTGGGGCCAGTTTTCATTGGGTCACTTTTGGGCGAGTTATTTCAACCTAATTCGCTTGGTGGGAAACTGGCACGATCTGATCAACCATCCACTTTACACGCCACCTGATTTTATTTTCCACTGAAATCAATGGAAAGTAAAACGGGCGATCAATCTGCCAGGCTTCACATTACCACCCCCCCAACCCCCCATCCCCCAACTGGTCTGAGTTCAAAACTTGCCCGCTGCAGCAAAATAGAGGGCCAGGGGTATTTTAATTCCTGGGTCTCATACAAATGCCACTGGCCGACTTCCCACCTGTTCTATAAGGAAAATTGGCGGGAAGGAGCGGAAATTTGCCCAACACTGAGGCTGCTCGCCAAGACTGGGTGTGGCATGATCGACTGCCTGGAGGTTGCCGTGAGACTTACCATTAGTACCCACCTTCAATTCATTGTTCTTTTGAGGTTGCAGTTCCTTTTTCCATTTCTTGGACTCTGCACAGTGGGCAAGACTATAGTCTCACTTATGCACAAACATATTCATCCTGAAATTCCCTAGGGTTCTTCCGATCGACTGCTGTAAAATTGGTGGAATAGCAATAGAATCCCCTGAAAAACAGCATAAACTGCCATTTGTTTCCATTTTCAGGCATGGGCCTCACTTGAATGCCTTCGGGGAGCTGCGGGAACACAACTACACTTCACTAGTGTGAAAGGGTGTGAAATCGTCCAGCTTCCACACTGAGCTGGCCGGCAGTTTGGGGCCCTTTTGTGGAACAGCCACTAGCAGTTCTTTTATGAACTGCTGATATGTTTGCTACAAATAGACACCTCATTTGTACTTTGTACTTCAAAATTGCAGTTGGGGTCTTACAATGGCATAAGATCTCAATTTGTATATTTGAACAGCTGTTCGTCCATTTATAGGCCTGCCTGAAAATTGCATTACACTTGCCTTGGGCCTCCAAGGGGCTAGCAAGCTGAACCACACTCCTCTCCCTCCACCCAACCGGCAATTTTCAACTGCTGGCTGCCAATTCTTCAGGTAAGAAGCAGGCAGCCAACAATTCAAAATCCCCCACCCCCATTATTCTCATTATGGTTAACAGTGTAGTTTGTTCTAGACAGCTAGTACACTCATATAATCTCCAGACACAGGGGAACATATTCCCTTTAAAATAAATCAATGAAGAATTAATCCAACTAATTACTAAGTCTCGATGTAGATATAAGGTGAAAAGTAACCATGAATAAATTCCCACTATGAACGTTTTGAAGAATGAGAATCTACAACTAAGATATCCGACTGAAATGCAGTTTTCCCACAGGAATGTGCAATATATGTTGACAATCAATACAACTGTAGGAAACTCTTAATGCTAATTCTGCTGATTATTTTTTCTAGAATGGCCAGGTGACCTGCTATGTGGAGAAATGCCCCCTTCTCAAGTGCACCAAATCTACCAAAAAGAAAGGGAGATGTTGTCCTGTCTGCATGAAGTCACAAAACAGAAAATGATCCTCTGTGTAGTTGGGGGGTTGGGAACTGTACTTTGGAAAAAAGAACAAACCGTTTCTCAACCTCTTGCATCGTCTACTGATGTCTGGATAACAAACAAAGACAGGGAAAAAAAAGAACACATTTTGGCCACTGCTGGCACTCTGCACTAGTCCCTTTTCTCACTTTAAGCAATGTCTCATTTGACAGAACGAGTCAGTTTAATCAAAGTACTAAGGTGGCCCTCAGCAATGAATTACGGATCAAAACTACTTGCAGTTCTAATACTAAACTGCTCACTCTACAAGACTGTAGTAATTTGTTTGAAAACATCACTATTTATCATTGTGTCAAGATATCTTATCATTTAAAAACTCATTGCATAGATACCGCAGTTATGATTTGCATTTTTTAATTAATTTATTATTTGAAGCAGTGATAAATATTAAGGTAAAGTTCACTGAGAAGTGATTATGCTGTCTTCACATACACTGACCAAAGATTAACCATTTGGCATTTTCCAACAGTGTGGATAGATTATTGTTTATGAGGAAGCTTCAAAGGCCATAATGGTGATTGTTTTCATTCTACCAAATGTACCTCACAGCTGCACAAAGCCAGGGATGTATTGTGCACAAATATGGTGCTGATCATTATGCCTCAAATTAATTATTGTCGGATTATATTTTTATTTTCTAATTTTATATAAAGTTTGGTAACAAGTCAACCATAGTACCAAATATATCACTGATTTGATGTAACATTTGAGATGCTCAGATATAAAGCCTGTTATTAAAGTAATTAAATAGCAATCTTTATATTATAATTTTAAACATTGTACAGTGAATATTTTAAACATCACTAAAATACATGAATATACCTATATTTCATAAGCACTAACTTGTTTTATGTGACAATAAATGCTTTGACCTACGGTGCTGCACACAAGTGAAACTTACAGTTACAAAACAGTACTGTTCTTTCTTGAAGAATAATTGATATTATTTTTTTTTTAAGTTCCAAGTTTATGGGCAGATTGGTATCAGAGACCTCGGTGCTTTAAGAATGTCAGTATTTGTTGATTTTTGATATCAGCAGTGAAAGCCATTTATACACCAGATTTGATTCTTTTTGTGCATTCATTGTAGATGCAATATGTTATTCATCTTTATATATTCATAAGTGATTGTACTTTACTTTAAATAGTAATTTTAACTTTTAATGCACACAACCAAATAAAAATCTAGATTTGAAAAAGCCTCATTAGGAATTGATGTCACCCCTTAGAATTCATAATGTTCATATTTGCAAATGCGGCATTGCTTCTTTTAAATTAATGGCAGTATTATTCATATACATGAATATTACTGAATACAAAAAGTTTTCTGCTTCAATATTTGATGTTGGTTGAGGGATAAATAGTAGCGAGGACACTGGGAAGAACTCCCCTGCTCTTCTTCGAAATAGTGCCATGGGGTCTTTTATGTTCACCTGTTTTTTGTGCTCAAGTCTCTGTAGTGGGAACTTGAATCCACAACCTTCTGACTCCGAGGCGGGAGTGCTACCACTAAGCCACAGCTGACACCTTTTATTAATTCTCCTCAGCCTTCTCTGCTTTATTGAAATAATATCAGTGTCTCAAATCTCTCCTCATTGATGCATTTAATAGGAAGCTAGATAAACACATGAGGGAGAAAGGAATAGAAGGTTATGCTGATCCGGTTAGGTGAAGTAGGGTAGGAGGAGGCTCGTGTGAAGCAAACACCAGCATAGACCATTTGGGTCGAATAGCCCGTTTCTGTGCTGTTAATTCTATGTAATGACATCATGTACATTTTTATTTTTATGTAACATATTGGCCCTCTGCACACCAGCTACAGCTGTAGTGTACAACAAAATGTACTGTAGGTTTTCCACGACTTTTTATAAAGATACAATGGTACTATGACATTGATGTTGTCTCTGAAAATTATGCTTGGTCTGAGTATATTTCAGTGATTGCATTTTGTCTGTAGTGTCAGCAAAATGCAGACTATTAAACAATTTTAATGTGAAGCAACTGTAGTGTTTTCTTTCGAAAGTTTTAAACACGAGCAATCTCTTGATCGAGCCACTATTTTTGGAGCATCACGTTCAAATGTAGTACATTACTCGTCCTGTGACAGTTGGAACTGGTGCTCTTCACTCTCTCGTCCTGTGACAGTTGGAACTGGTGCTCTCCAATCTCTCATCCTACAAAAATTGGAACTGTTGCTCGCCACTCTCCCATTGGTGTAGGAGGGAGGGCTTTAGTTGCCTGAACAATTGGGACCGCTTCTGGGATAGGTGGGACCTGTACAAGTCGGACAGGTTACAGCTCAACCGAGACAGGACTAATGTTCTCGCGGGTGGTTTTGACAGTATGGTTGGGAGGGCTTTAAACTAGCTTGGCAGTGGGATGGGAACCCAGGGGAGAGGGCTCTGAGCTGGTTAGAGTGGATGAGAGCTCAGATGGACGGTACCCTCAAGAAAGAATGCAAAAGACAGGAGGCAACAGAGCAGAGTAGCACTGGGGTAAGTGTAAACCACAAGGTGATAGGAAGGGACAATATGTATGAATATAAAGGGGCTGCAGGAGGGGTCAAAACTAAAAATCATGGTTTAAAAACTAGTATTAAAACTCTTTACCTAAACACACGCAGCATTCGAAACAAAGTAAATGATTTGATGGCACAAATCATTACAAATGGGTATGATTTGGTGGCCATTACTGAAACATGGTTGCAGGGTGGCCAAGACTGGGAATTAAACATACAGGGGTATCTGACAATTTGGAAAGATAGACAAGAAGGGAAAGGAGGTGGGGTAGCTCTGTTAACAAAGGATGATATCAGGGCAGTTGTGAGAGATGATATTGGCTCGAATGAAGAAAATGTTGAATCATTGTGGGTGGAGATTAGAGATAGTAAGGGGGAAAAGTCACTGGTGGGCGTAGTTTATAGGCCCCCAAATAATAACTTCACGGTGGGGCGGACAATAATCAAGGGAATAAGGGAGGCATGTGAAAAAGGAACGGCAGTAATCATGGGGGATTTTAACCTACAAATTGATTGGTCAAATCAAATTGCACGGGGTAGCCTTGAGGAGGAATTCATAGAATGCATACGGGATTGTTTCTTAGAACAGTATTTTACAGAATCTACAAGGGAGCAAGCAATCATAGATCTGGTCCTGTGTAATGAGACAGGAATAATAAATGATCTTCTAGTAAAAGATCCTCTTGGAATGAGTAATCGCAGTATGGTTGAATTTGTAATACAGATTGAGGGTGAGGAAGTAGTGTCTCAAACGAGCATGCTCTGCTTAAACAAAGGGGGCTACAGTGGGATGAGGGCAGAATTGGCTAAAGTAGACTGGGAACAGACTAAACGGTGGCACAATTGAGGAACTGTGGAGGACTTTTAAGGAGCTCTTTCATAGTGCTCAACAAAAATATATTCCAGTGAAAAAGAAGGGCGGTAAGAGAAGGGATAACCAGCCGTGGATAACCAAGGAAATAAAGGAGAGTATCAAATTAAAAACCAATGCATATAAGGTAGCCAAGGTTAGTGGGAAACTAGAAGATTGGGAAAATTTTAAACGACAGCAAAGAATGACTAAAAAAGCAATAAAGAAAGGAAAGCTAGATTACGAAAGTAAACTTGCGCAAAACATAAAAACAGATAGTAAAAGCTTTTACCGATATATAAAACGGAAAAGAGTGACTAAAGCAAATGTTGGTCCCTTAGAAGATGAGAAGGGGAATTTAATAATGGGAAATGTGGAAATGGCTGAGACCTTAAACAATTATTTTGCTTTGGTCTTCACAGTGGAAGACACAAAAACCATGCCAAAAATTGCTGGTCACGAGAATTTGGAAAGGGAGGACCTTGAGACAATCACTATCACTAGGGGGGTAGTGCTGGACAGGCTAATGGGACTCAAGGTAGACAAGTCCCCTGGTCCTGATGAAATGCATCCCAGGGTATTAAAAGAGATGGCGGAAGTTATAGCAGATGCATTCGTTATAATCTACCAAAATTCTCTGGACTCTGGTGAGGTACCATCGGATTGGAAAGCAGCTAATGTAACGCCTCTGTTTAAAAAAGGGGTCAGACAAAAGGCAGGTAACTATAGGCCGGTTAGTTTAACATCTGTAGTAGGGAAAATGCTTGAAGCTCCAATTAAGGAAGAAATAGTGGGACATCTAGATAGGAATAGTGCAATCAAGCAGACGCAGCATGGATTCATGAAGGGGAAATCATGTGTAACTAATTTACTGGAATTCTTTGAGGATATAACGAGCATGGTGGATAGATGTGTACCGATGGATGTGGTGTATTTAGATTTCCAAAAGGCATTCGATGAGGTGCCACACAAAAGGTTACTGCAGAAGATAAAGGTATGTGGCGTCAGAGGAAATGTATTAGCATGGATAGAAAATTGGCTGGCGAACAGAAAGCAGAGAGTCTGGATAAATGGGTCCTTTTCGTGTTGGAAATCGGTGGTTAGTGGTGTGCCACAGGGATCGGTGCTGGGACCACAACTGTTTACAATATAGATAGATGACCTGGAAGAGGGGACAGAGTGTAGTGCAACAAAATTTGCAGATGACACAAAGATTAGTGGGAAAGCGGGTTGTGTAGAGGACACAGAGAGGCTACAAAGAGATTTAGATAGGTTCAGCGAATGGGCTAAGGTTTGGCAGATGGAATACAATGTCGGAAAATGTGAGGTCATTCACCTTGGAAAAAAAAACAGTAAAAGGGAATATTATTTGAATGGTTAGAAATTACAACATGCTGCGGTGCAGCAGCAAAAAGTTAGTTTGCAGGTGCAGCAGGTAATCAGGAAGGCGAATGGAATGTTGGCCTCCATTGCGAGAGGGATGGAGTACAAAATCAGGGGGGTCCTGCTGCAACTGTACAGGGTATTGGTAAGCCCGCACCTGGAGTACTGCGTGCAGTTTTGGTCACCTTACTTAAGGGAGGAAATACATCCTTGGAGGGGGTAAAGAGACGATTCACTAGGCTGATTCCGGAGATGAGGGGGTTACCTTATGATGATAGATTGAGTAGAGTGGGTCTTTACTCGTTGGAGTTCAGAAGGATGAGGGGTGATCTTATAGAAACATTTAAAATAATGAAAGAGATAGATAAGATAGAGGCAGAGAGGTTGTTTCCACTGGTCGGGGAGACTAGAACTAGGGGGCACAGCCTCAAAATACAGGGGAGCCAATTTAAAACCGAGTTGAGAAGGAATTTCTTCTCCCAGAGAGTTGTGAATCTGTGGAATTCTCTGCCCAAGGAAGCAGTTGAGGCTAGCTTATTGAATGTATTCAAATCACAGATAGATAGATTTTTAATCAATAAGGGAATTAAGGGTGATGGGGAGTGGGCGGGTAAGTGGAGCTGAGTCCACGGCCAGATCAGCCATGATCTTGTTGAATGGCGGAGCAGGCTCGAGGGGTTAGATGGCCTACTCCTGTTCCTAATTCTTATGTTCTTATGTTCTTAAGTAAAGATGAATATTGTGATATACTCTTTATGACATCACAAACATACGGACTATAAGATGGCTCTACAGGAACTTGTCATGTGACCGTCTCACATGATCCTTTTATTATATACGTCAGCAGTTGCATTACCACAGTGGTCCACTAGGTAGAGCAGTAGTCCACTTGGTGGCGCTCCATATTACACTTTTCCCTCCTTAATGAAGTAATCATAACAAAATAATAATCATACATAACTTGCATGGTTATACACAACAAAAGATATGGGGCTAAACTTTCCTTTCATTTTTGGCTGGTTCTCGGCGATTTTCTCGGCGGTACAGCTGTTTTTCTGCCCGGTGAAAGTTTCCGCTTTTGTTTTTCAATGTTATTGCCCAAATCTGAGAATGCCCACCGGGGCCAAACCGCCGACATGCACCGTCGAGAAAATCGGCAGGGCGTAAGTTTTTTCTCAACGGAAGCCCATCCAAATTGCTGAGGGAACTGCCCTGTAAAAGCAGCTTAAACAGGGCGTTAGGAGAGTACTCTGCAAAGAAAGGTTCTTTATTTATTATTAAAACTTAAAAAAAAAAGTTTTCTCCCCTACCTAGGCCCAACCGCAGCCTCGGAGAAAATTTTTAAAAGCCATCCGTTTCACTTAGTTTTCCCTTAACTGCCGGGAAAACAGCCAAGAATAATGGTGGAAGACCCATTTTCTTGCCGGGCAATTGTTTTAATTCGTTTTAACTTAAAAGTGGAAATTTTCACCAGCTTTACTTACCAAACGTTAGCAGTTTTTCTGGGCGGGCAATCGGGCACTGATGCCAGGATTATATGGTGCCTCCCTGGTGCCAAGGATGTCACAAAGCGAATGCAGGGCATTCTGGGGGAGAGGGTAAACAGCTAGAGGTCGTGCTCCATATCGGGTCCAATGACGTAGGAGGAGGAAATGATGAGGAGGCTTTGTGTCTTAATGCAAGGAGTATCCGCAATAAGGTGGATGAATTAACTGTGCAAATAGATGTTAACAAATATGATGTGATTGGGATTACGGAGACGTGGCTCCAGGATGAGCAGGGCTGGGAACTC
Source organism: Pristiophorus japonicus (assembly GCF_044704955.1). Taxonomy (NCBI): domain Eukaryota; kingdom Metazoa; phylum Chordata; class Chondrichthyes; family Pristiophoridae; genus Pristiophorus; species Pristiophorus japonicus. The sequence continues at coordinate 423,545,175 of NC_091977.1, forward strand.
AACATCCAGGGGTATTCAACATTCAGGAAGGATAGAATAAAAGGAAAAGGAGGTGGGGTAGCATTGCTGGTTAAGGAGGAGATTAAGGCAATAGTTAGGAAGGACATTAGCTTGGATGATGTGGAATCTATATGGGTAGAGCTGCAGAACACCAAAGGGCAAAAAACGTTAGTGGGAGTTGTGTACAGACCTCCAAACAGTAGTAGTGATGTTGGGGAGGGCATCAAACAGGAAATTAGGGGTGCGTGCAATAAAGGTGCAGCAGTTATAATGGGTGACTTTAATATGCACATAGATTGGGCTAACCAAACTGGAAGCAATACGGTGGAGGAGGATTTTCTGGAGTGCATAAGGGATGGTTTTTTAGACCAATATGTCGAGGAACCAACTAGGGGGGAGGCCATCTTAGACTGGGTGTTATGTAATGAGAAAGGATTAATTAGCAATCTCGTTGTGCGAGGCCCCTTGGGGAAGAGTGACCATAATATGGTGGAATTCTGCATTAGGATGGAGAATGAAACAGTTAATTCAGAGACCATGGTCCAGAACTTAAAGAAGGGTAACTTTGAAGGTATGAGGCGTGAATTGGCTGAGATGGATTGGCGAATGATACTTAAGGGGTTGACTGTGGATGGGCAATGGCAGACATTTAGAGACCGCATGGATGAACTACAACAATTGTACATTCCTGTCTGGCATAGAAATAAAAAAGGGAAGGTGGCTCAACCGTGGCTATCAAGGGAAATCAGGGATAGTATTAAAGCCAAGGAAGTGGCATACAAATTGGCCAGAAATAGCAGCGAACCTGGGGACTGGGAGAAATTTAGAACTCAGCAGAGGAGGACAAAGGGTTTGATTAGGGCAGGGAAAATGGAGTATGAGAAGAAGCTTGCAGGGAACATTAAGACGGATTGCAAAAGTTTCTATAGATATGTAAAGAGAAAAAGGTTAGTAAAGACAAATGTAGGTCCCCTGCAGTCAGAATCAGGGGAAGTCATAACGGGGAACAAAGAAATGGCGGACCAATTGAACAAGTACTTTGGTTCGGTATTCACGAAGGAGGACACGAACAACCTTCCGGTTATAAAAGGGGTCGGGGGGTCTAGTAAGGAGGAGGAACTGAGGGAAATCCTTATTAGCCGGGAAATTGTGTTGGGGAAATTGATGGGATTGAAGGCCGATAAATCCCCAGGGCCTGATGGACTGCATCCCAGAGTACTTAAGGAGGTGGCCTTGGGAATAGTGGATGCGTTGACAGTCATTTTCCAACATTCCATTGACTCTGGATCAGTTCCTATGGAGTGGAGGGTAGCCAATGTAACCCCACTTTTTAAAAAAGGAGGGAGAGAGAAAACAGGGAATTATAGACCGGTCAGCCTGACATCGGTCGTGGGTAAAATGATGGAATCAATTATTAAGGATGTCATAGCAGTGCATTTGGAAAGAGGTGACATGATAGGTCCAAGTCAGCATGGATTTATGAAAGGGAAATCATGCTTGACAAATCTTCTGGAATTTTTTGAGGATGTTTCCAGTAGAGTGGATAAGGGAGAACCAGTTGATGTGGTATATTTGGACTTTCAGAAGGCGTTCGACAAGGTCCCACACAAGAGATTGATGTGCAAAGTTAGAGCACATGGGATTGGGGGTAGTGTACTGACATGGATTGAGAACTGGTTGTCAGACAGGAAGCAAAGAGTAGGAGTAAATGGGTACTTTTCAGAATGGCAGGCAGTGACTAGTGGGGTACCGCAAGGTTCTGTGCTGGGGCCCCAGCTGTTTACACTGTACATTAATGATTTAGATGAGGGGATTAAATGTAGTATCTCCAAATTTGCGGATGACACTAAGTTGGGTGGCAGTGTGAGCTGCGAGGAGGATGCTGTGAGGCTGCAGAGCGACTTGGATAGGTTAGGTGAGTGGGCAAATGCATGGCAGATGAAGTATAATGTGGATAAATGTGAGGTTATCCACTTTGGTGGTAAAAACAGAGAGACAGACTATTATCTGAATGGTGACAGATTAGGAAAAGGGGAGGTGCAAAGAGACCTGGGTGTCATGGTACATCAGTCATTGAAGGTTGGCATGCAGGTGCAGCAGGCGGTTAAGAAAGCAAATGGCATGTTGGCCTTCATAGCAAGGGGATTTGAGTACAGGGGCAGGGAGGTGTTGCTACAGTTGTACAGGGCATTGGTGAGGCCACACCTGGAGTATTGTGTACAGTTTTGGTCTCCTAACCTGAGGAAGGACATTCTTGCTATTGAGGGAGTGCAGCGAAGGTTCACCAGACTGATTCCCGGGATGGCGGGACTGACCTATCAAGAAAGACTGGATCAACTGGGCTTGTATTCACTGGAGTTCAGAAGAATGAGAGGGGACCTCATAGAAACATATAAAATTCTGACGGGGTTAGACAGGTTAGATGCAGGAAGAATGTTCCCAATGTTGGGGAAGTCCAGAACCAGGGGTCACAGTCTAAGGATAAGGGGTAAGCCATTTAGGACCGAGATGCGGAGGAACTTCTTCACCCAGAGAGTGGTGAACCTGTGGAATTCTCTACCACAGAAAGTTATTGAGGCCAATTCACTAAATATATTCAAAAAGGAGTTAGATGAGGTCCTTACTGCTAGGGGGATCAAGGGGTATGGCGAGAAAGCAGGAATGGGGTACTGAAGTTGAATGTTCAGCCATGAACTCATTGAATGGCGGTGCAGGCTAGAAGGGCCGAATGGCCTACTCCTGCACCTATTTTCTATGTTTCTATGTTTCTATCTCACAGTGTTGTAAATCTGTGGAATTTGCTGCCTCAGAGAGCTGTGGAAGCTGGGTCATTGAATAAATTTAAGCCAGAGAAAGACAGTTTCTTAACCGATAAGGGAATAAGGGGTCATGGGGAGCAGGCCGAGAACTGGACCTGAGTCCATGATCACATCTGACAATATCGTATTAAATGGTGGAGCAGGCTCTAGGGGCTGCATGGCCTACTCCTGCTCCTATTTCTTATATGCTTATGTTCTTATGTAGAAAGAGGTCCTGCAGGTAAAATTTAGGGAGCTAGGAGAAAAATTAAAGGGTAAGACCGCAAAGGTAGCAATCTCCGGGTTGCTCCCAGTGCCACGTGCTAATGAGTACAAGAATAGAAGGATAGAGAGATGAACGTATAGCTGGAGAGTTGCTGTAGGAGGGAGGGCTTTAAATTGGGACTGCTTCTGTGGGAGATGGGACCTGTGCCGAGACCAATATCCTCGTGGGTGATTTGCTTGTGCTGTTGGGGAGAATTTAAACTAGCTTGGCAGGGGATGGAAACCTGAGAACTAATTCAAAATGGAAGGAAGTAAAGCTGAAATTGGAAAGCAAGAATGTAGAAATTGAACAGTAAGACAGAGGAAATAAGGGTTATTAAGTAATAATCAAGGAGGTCTTCCTGTGTTAAATGTTATATACTTCAATGCAAGGAGTATAGCGAATAAGGTGGATGAGCTGAGAGCACAGGTAGACACTTGGCAGTATGACATTATAGCCATTACAGAGACATGGCTGAAAGAGGGGCATGTTTGGTAGCTAAATATTCCTGGTTACAGGATTTTTAGAGAAGACAGAGGGGGGGATCAAAAGGGATCACGGTATTGATTAAATAAACTATTACAGCTGTGAGGAGGGATGATATGTTAGAGGGATCATCAAATGAGGCCTTATGGATCGAACTAAAAAATAAAAAAGGGGCGATCACACTGCTGGGCGTGTATTATACATCCCCAAACTGTGGGAGGGAGATAGAAGAGCAAATATATAGGCAAATTTCTGTGAAGTCCAAAAATCATAGGGCAGTAATAGTAGGGGATTTCACCTATCCTAATATTGATTGGGACAAATATAGTGTGAAGGGTATAGAGCATGCGGAATTATTAAAATGCATTCAAGAGAACTTTTTTAGTCCGCATGTAACAAGCCCAACATGGGCGGGGGGATTTAGTTTTGGGGAATGAAATTGGGCAAGTAGAAGGGGTAGCAGTGGGAGAGCACTTGGGTGCCAGTGACCTTAATTCAGTCAGATTCAAGGTAGTTATGGATAAGGACAAGGATAGACCAGGGATAAAAGTCCCAAATGGGGAAAAAACTAACTTTGCTAAGTTGAGAAGTGATTTGGCCATAGTGGACTGGAAACAGCTACTTGTGGGTAAATAAGTATCAGAACAGTGGGAGGCATTCCAGGAGGAGATTCGGAAGGCTCAGGCCAAACATGTGCCCTTAAAAAAAAGGATGGGAGTAACAATTCTCGAGCCCCCTGGATATCTAGGGACCTCAGGGGGAGGATAAAGAAAAAAAGGGAAGCTTATGTCATATACCAATGGCTAAATACTGTAGAATCTCTGGAGCAATACAGAAAGTTCACAGGTAAGGTGGGCAGGTACAGTGGCAAATGGAATTTAATTCAGAGAAGTGTGAGGTAATGCACTTGGGGAGGGCTTATAAGGAAAGGGTGTACACATTAAATGGTAGGCCATTTAGAAGTGTAGATGAACAAAGGGACCTTGGAGTGCTTGTCCACAGATCCCTGAAAGTAGCAGGCCAGGTAGATAAGGTGGTTAAGAAGGCATACGGAATGCTTGACTTTATTGGCCGAGGCATAGAATACAAGAGCAGGGAGATTATGCTTAAATTGTATAATACTCTGGTTAGGCCCCAGCTAGAATACTGCGTGTAGTTCTGGTCGCCGTATTATAGGAAGGATGTGATTGCGCTGGAGAGGGTGCACAGGAGATTTACGAGGATCCTGCCTGGAATGGAGAATCTTAGCTATGAGGAGAGATTGCATAGGCTGGGTTTGTTCTCTTTAAAACAGAGGAGGTTGAGAGGAGACCTCATTGAGGTGTATAAAATTTTGAGGGGCCTGGATATAGTGGATAGGAAGGGCCTATTTCCATTGGTGGAGGGGTCAATTCCACGGGGGCATAGTTTTAAATGGTTGGTGGAAGGTTTAGAGGTGATTTAAGGGGAAGCTCCTTCACGCAGAGGGTTGTCGGGGTCTTGAACTCACTGCCTAGAAGGGTGGTAGAGGCAGAAATCTTCACCATATTTAAAAGGTGCTTGGATGGGCACCTGAAGTGTCGTAACTTGCAGGGTTACGGACCTAGAGCTGGTAAGTGGGATTAGACTGGATAACTTCTTGGTTAGTACTTCAGGGAATCGAATATAGTTCTGAACTAGTTTCAATTGCCTGAATGGGTCAGAGAGCAATTTTCCAAGATTTTTTTCCCCAATTGGCCTTGGTTTTTACCTTTTTTTTGCCTCTCCCAGGAGATCACATGGCTCCGGTTGGGGTGGAGTGTAAAATGTTTCAGTGCAAGGGGTGTCGCAGTTGTGGGGGGTGGACTGGTTCGGCTGGGTGCTCTTTACCTTTCCGCCATTGTTCATAGTTTTATATGTAACCTTCAGGGCTGCTGACCGAGGGCCGTGTGGCTCTTTGTCGGCCGGCGCGGACACAATGGGCCGAAATGGCCTCCTTCTGCGCTGTAGATTTCTATGTTTCTATGTTTCTATACACATCGGGGCCTGCTTAAGTCAAGAAAATAGCTCATTTTCTTTCTAAAACCAACTGGTTATGGCTTTCATCATCGGGGACTTAGACAATACTATTTGCGGTAAAAAATATTTCTAGTCGCACCACATTGGCTCCGAACATCTCTCAGTCACGTTGGAACCCACCCAAGCACCCTATTATTCCCATAGCCACAGCCATCTGGACTCTGGCAATATCAACAGTGTGCTTGAAACTTACCTTGGATTTTCAGCTGTGCTGAAAACCAAAAACCTCTCAAAGTCTCTCTGTTGTTTGGCTGAAATCATTCACCAACACAAATTTCAGCTAGGGAATCCGATTATCCAATCCTCATTGTCAATGTGATATCTTCTTTACAACATCACAAACACACAGACTACAAGTTGGCTCGACTGGAACTTGTCATGTGACCTTTTCGCATGATCCTTTTAATATATACATCAGCAGTTGCATTACCACAGTAGTACATGAGGTGGAGCTCTATATAGAAACATAGAAACATAGAAAATAGGTGCAGGAGTAGGCCATTCAGCCCTTCGAACATGCAACACCATTCAATAAAATCATGGCTGATCATTCCCTCAGTACCCCTTTCCTGCTTTCTCTCCATACCCCTTGATCCCCTTAGCCGTAAGGGCCATGTCTAACTCCCTTTTGAATATATCCAATGAACTGACATCAATAACTCTCTGCGGCAGGGAATTTCACAAGTTAACAACTCTCTGAGTGAAGAATTTTCTCCTCATCTCAGTGCTAAATCGCCTACCCCTTATCCTAAGACTGTGTCCCCTGGTTCTGGACTTCCCCAACATCGGGAACATTCTACCCGCATCTAACCTGTCCCGTCCCGTCAGAATCTTATATGTTTCTATGAGATCCCCTCTCATCCTTCTAAACTCCAATGTATAAAGGCCCAGTTGATCTAGTCTCTCCTCATATGTCAGTCCTGCCATCCCAGGAATCAGTTTGGTGAACCTTCATTGCACTCCTTCAATAGCAAGAACATCCTTCCTCAGATTAGGAGACCAAAATATATTACAAATACCTTTATCTCAATAAGTTATGATGCATTTTCACTTCCTCTGACCAAAGCAGAAATAGTCCTAATATAAAAACACTTCCCCCAATGTTTGTATTTGTATGAGATTGTATAGAATCATAGAATAGAATTATATAATCTTACAGCACAGAAGTCGTGCCTGTTCTGTCTCTTTGAAAGAGCTATCCAATATAGTTCCATATCCCTGCTTTTTCCATATATCTACATGTGTAGTGCCATGTTTGTGACCATTTCTTTATTTTAATGCCTAGTACACATTATAATGCAAATGGTGCTAAAAAATATCTTGCCATTTAATCATTAAGATTGAAGAATTGTTTATACAATCAACAAAACTAATTGTAAGCATGTCATTTTGATTTTTCATTGAAAAACCCCAAATTGTGTTGACACTGTTGACAAGTTTTTGTTTCTTGGAAGTTATTAGAAGCTTTCTAAGCTGGATAGCCTATAATTAGGATTGCTGAAAACCAGTTGAGAAAACAGTTATTCCATGAAAATTGGTTGAATAAAACAACTTTCTAAATGATCAAACTGACCCTATTGAGCTTCATGTACCCGAATCCATTTAGTCCCTGGTTTTTGTAGTTGGTCAAATTTAATAGCCGCTTTGTTTTTAAAGTTTTTTAAATACCTTAATAATTGAGGATGAGTTGAGGATGACTTGCTTCCACATTAAAAATGAATTCTCAGGTGGCTGATGAGTCCAATGTTCGACCGACAGTCTCTGTCACAGGTGGGGCAGACAGTGGTTGAAGGAACAGGTGGGTGGGGTGCTTGGGTTGTCGTGCTCCTCCAACCGCTGCCACATCCCCAGTGCCCTTGCTGTTGCCCATCAGCCAGCGAGACTGCTGCCATCCATGCCGAGGAGGTGCAGTCCGAAACCTGGCCTACTCGGTCCAGAGCTGCTCGAGGTCATCTTGCAAGGCCATCTGCAGTCCCCCACTGAAGGCGTGAGGCCTCATTCAAATCTTCAGGGTGCTTGTGGCCCTTTAACCGCTCATCAGATCTTCTGGTGCTACAGTGGCGTCCATGCTTGGGTAGACACGGAGGGGTGAGCGGAAGTGTGACTCTACCAAAACTCCACCCTAAAGAGAAGTCAACCCAGTATGTTAACTTAAGGGTTTTGCAATTGAGCAGTGCATTACAAATCCAAACTCAAAGGCCACAACTGATAGTTTAGTTGACGTGCCTTCACAAAGTAAGATTTTGTTTTTTCTGGTTGGGTTGGATCTATTGGATGGAACATTACACAAGAGGTAGTTCACTTCAAAAAGAAATGACAGGGACAGAAATGCATCTTATGTCAGCAGATACAAAGCAGCATTTTTCAAACCTGCAGAGAAATCCGCCATGATGCCATTTTACTGTTCTGATGGAAAGGCAAAATGGAGTCATAAGTGACAACAATGAGTAGCTTAGAAAGAAAAGTAGGATAATTTTTGAGTAGGTAATTGAGCTCAGACTTGTATTCTACTGTTTTCATTGCATAATTTAATATTATGGCCCTGAAAATCTGTGGGAATATACAACTGCGGGGGATGCCTGCTGCTGACCTCACTCTTGATGCAAAAGCATTTGGATTCAGTGGGCAGTCACTATCTTTGCAAACTGTGGCAACTGCACCAACATGGGCACAACTTGAACCTTCAGCAGAAGGGTGGCAAATAAAACAGTGCTGGATAGCCATTAGTTTTTATCTAGATAGCCACTAGACTCAGGCCTGGACTCCCATTTGAACCCCAGTTATACCAATGCAATGTATTCCTGGTTGAGTCCAGCATACCGGCTGATCAGTATAACCCAGACTGAGGATGAGGCAATTCTCAGCATGGAAATTCACTCCCTTTAACCCTATCCTCTTTAATATCAAGGACCATATTTTGGACAGATGGAGACTCTGCCTCAACAGCAACTACACCCCCGCCTATCCACGACCCACTGCCACCCCCAGAAACTTGAAGCAGAGCCAGGACCTGGATAAGATGGGTCCTATCCCAATTTCTGGCCTCACCTTTAAACTCCTGGAAGACTTATAGCAGTAGTGCGCCTCAGATTTTCAGCTCCATGATTTGCTTTGTTGATTGATGTGCAATACAAAAGAAATTGCCATCCATATGTGTTGCACATGTAAATTCAAATGATTCCGTAGTTATTTTACAGCAATGGCCAGAATTCCACTTAATTTAAAGGAAGATAACGCATTTTATTCATTAATTGACGAGGCAGCTAATCAGTTGCTTTAACCAAAATGAACCAAATCTCAGCACAACAAACAAAATCAATCCTAAAGTTTAGAGCATTGGGCTCAATTTTGGCTGAGCCCATGTTTTAGCATACTTACTCGAGTTGCGCTGCTTAAGTACGTCCGGAGGAGCTCCAGAAAAAAAATGTTCCAACTTTGGCTGCTGTCTGGCCTCTTCTCTGCTGCTGTGCAGCATGGTCAGTCACCTCGGGGGGTGTAGCCTGCGTTCTGCACTGGAAAATGTGCCGGGACGTCTGCACATGCGCAGTGGAGAATAGTGATGGCCGCACATGTGCAGTACCGCTCCGAGTCTGCGTGCCTAACATGCTGCAGATATGAGGAGCCCTTGCATGAAGTGCAGTCTTCAGGGCCAGTTCCACGGGCTTCTGTTTACAGTGCGATAAGCCAGGACGGTCATACTGACCAGGGCTGCACTGAAGAAACCTCAGCTATGCACCTGAGTCTTATCCAGCCTGCGTCTGAGCTGAGGGCATTCTCTCGGTACTGGGCACTACACTGCTGCAGATGTGCAAGGAAACCAGACTTCAAAAGCAACTAACAGTAAGTATTTTATTATGAAGATTCTTAATCGGAGTTACTTTTAATTGTGATCAATCTGTTGCTGCATGTCCTGATAGCTCTGCTGCCTATACTGGAGCTGAGTGTGCAGGGAAGGTGTGATCGCCACACACAGGATGCAGACCACAGAGTTCCTCTTCTCCCAAACCAACCTCTCCATTGAATTGCTCCCTCCTGCCCCTAGCCCAGGCTGAGTGGCCTCCCGGTGCATTCTCCCGCTCCTAGCCCAGGCCGTGTGGCCTCCCGCACCGGCCCACTGCCTTCCCGGGCCGAGTGCAGAAACGTGAATTGCAATTTGATGCTGAAGGTAGGACTTAAATTTTTTATCTCATTATTTTAATTGTGCGAAGGAAGGATGGTTTTGCAAGTTTGTTCCCGAAGGCTTGGCTGGTTCAGGTCCAGGTACTCTCTGCTTTCCGCCCCTATCCCAGGCCGAATGGCCTCCGATTATACATACCTGCGTCAATTTCTTTAACTGTTCGCAAGGGTTTCCTCAATTGGCCGCATACACTGGCCTAAATAGAAATGGAGTAACTATTAGCTAACCAAAGTTACCTAAATGGCCAGAACTGGCGTAGGTGGCTGGTAAATTTTGAGAAAAAAAATGAACCTAAAAAAAACATAACTAAGTGAGTTATGCTGGTGCAAATTGATTGGGGAAATGGGGGATTTTTAAGTTAGGACAGAAAAAGCAGCCTACTCCAAAAAAAATGGAGCAGCTCCTGGGGAAAATTGAGCCCACTATCCTTAATGAGGCTAATTAATCAAGAATAGAATTTCAACAATTAATAAAGTGAGAACTGATCCTTAAAGCCACAGTTCCATTCTTTGTATTTTAATACTCTAAAGAAGTGTGCCTACCCAAAATTGTAATTAGTCTTTTATCAGATGCTGAATGTGACATGAACTATGATGGACTTGTGCTAGATGCAAAACTACTATAAGTTGATGTAGATAGATCTGATTTACAAAAAGCAAGTCTAGTAAATATGTACAAAAGCTAAATACTGTGGATGCTGGAAACCTGACACAAAAAAAAATGCTGGAAATACTCAGCAGGTCAGGCAGCATCTGCGGAGAGAGAAACAGAGTTAACGTTTCCGGTTGATGACCTTTGCTGAGAACCGTTCTGAGTTCTGACAAAGGGTCATCGACTTGAAATGTTAACTCTGTTTCTCACTCCACAGAATGCTGCCTGACCTGCTGAGTATTTCCAGTATTTTCTATTTTTAATTCTAGTAAATATGTAACTGGGATTAACTAGAGCAAAATTAAATGGCCTAGAAATTGGATAAGGCCCGAAAACAGGTGCGTGTATCACGATGTGCGAATAGCATGCCCCGTTGAGTCCGATGCGGGTTGCACGCAAACTTCGTTCTTTCTGCTAATTAAAATGATTGCAGTGGTAAGGAGGCACAAACTGCACTGTTCAGTGGCTTAGCACATCAGCGGGGGTCCCAAGTTCGAGGCTAGCACCAATTAAAGCTAGCCTGCACCTGTTAAAGAGGAGGTGCAGTCTGACTTCAGCAGGTGGTGGAAGTGGCTGGAAAACAAACTGAGTTGGAAAAAAATTGAGTGATGGCGCATCATGGCAGAGAGAGTGAGAGCGAGAGAGAGAAAGCTCCCAGATTTTCAGAAGCATCACAGAAGGCACAGGAGGTGCACAGGAGGCCACGAGGCTTGACAGACAAACTGTGAGAAGGCATTGGGACTAGACAGCCATCATGGTCAATGAGAGCAGTGCAACCCCGAGGACCTGGGTGCCGTGCCACAAGAAGTTTAATGACCTCATACGAGTGCTCAAGGTCAGTGAATTCATCTTCAAATGCTATATCGCACAAACTGCACCACTAGCCTCCTCTTCTTCTTCTGAGGCAGTCCCACAGAGTCAAGGATAACTTGCTTCCACACTAAAAATTAGTTCTCAGGTTGCTGATGAGTCCAATGCGGGACTTACAGTCTTTGTCACAGATGGGGCAGACGGTGGTTGAAGAAATGGGTGGGTGGGGTGCTTGGGTTGCCATGCACTCTTTCCGCTGTTCACGCTTGGCTTCAGCTTGCTCCTAGCGAAGGGACTCGAGGTGTTCGGCACCTTCCCGGATGCTTTTCCTCCACTTTGAGCGGTCTTGGGTCAGGGATTCCCAGGTGTCGATGGGGATGTTGCACTTTTTCAAAGAGACACTGCCCAATTCACCACTGTTACTCAGCTACAAACAATCTTTATCAATCACAACTCAAACCTCACTTTCATATGCTCCATCTTACCTTTACACGCTTACCACTGCTGCAAGCCTCACACCCATATCTCTCAGCTGCCACAGACTGTGAGCTATTCAACCATGACAGCCGCATCTTTCAAACACAGTGCACCAGACTCACTGATACACTTCCCCCTCTCTTGCCGGACAAGGTAGCGCACAATTGTACGCAGCTGCAGCTAACTGGAGAGGGACAGGAGTGCTTCCATATCCTGACTCCATTTGAGGAGATGGTGCTCATCATAATTGGAGAGGGTGTGACTGAGGCCATGGCCAGCAGTGGCACTGAAAACATTGAAGATATGCTCATACCTAATCCTTCTTCTCACATCCCACTTCCCCCTTATCCCATAATCTCTTCTGACTTACAAGCTGCAGATGGTGCAAGCATGCAGCTATTGCTTTCCCCTACCCTCACCACAACACTACCCTCATTTCAGAAAGCCAAGTAATCCAACCTGGCCAACCAGTGGTGCAAGAGGAAGAGGAGAGTGATGATGAAGAAGAAACACTGCCAATCGATCTGACACTCACAGCCACCAGCTCAGATACAGGCACTGCGCAAACTTTACTGGTTAGCTTAGAGGCAGGATCTGCACGTGGTGAGTCATTGGGCATAAGTGGTCTGCAGCCTGGGCTGGGGGAAAGGGTAGTGCAGGTGCCAGCTCCCTGGAGGGCGAGGTCACACACATGTTCTGCTGCACAGGACACAGATGAGCACTTCGAAGGGCTGGCCTAACAAAGAATGCTGAAGGGTATGCACAATGAAATGCTTGGTGCATTGGCAGGCCTGTCAGAAAGCCTGAGTGCAATGTCAAGGAGCGTGGTAGAGTCCAGCACCAACCTTGCACAGGGCTTTGTGGAGCCCATCGTTTCCAGCATGGAAGGGGTGGACAGATCCATTACCAACCATCATGCAGCGTCTGATGGCCGATGTCGCAGCTTCTATTCAAGCACAAGCAGCATCCACTCAACATCTGAGTGCTGCCATGCAAGCACAGACTGCTGCCAGCATGGCTGGGTTTACCAGTGTTGAAAGGGGCTTACAGTGTGTCCAGCAGATTACTAGAATTGCTGCGGCACCACCCCAGCAGAGTGGCAGTGACTTCGTGGAGGATGAACTTGCTGTCCTTTTGCAGGATGACAGCATTCATCCTCCAACTGCTGCCACTCCCTCAGTGCCCTTGCTGTTGCCCGTCAGCCAGCGAGACTGTTGCTATCCATGCCGAGGTGGTACAGTCCGAAACGTGGACTACTAGGGCCAGACCTACTCGAGGTCATCTTGCAAGGCCATCTGCAGTCCCCCACTGAAAGTCAGCAGTCTTCCAATAGCCATGCTGCAGCTACTTGGCCAGCACTGCGTAGGAACATGAGGACAGGCAAAGGCACACTGAAAACAGGCAATAAGGGAATGCACAAGGGTGTTTAATTGACTTTTGATTGAAATATTGTAATGGTGTGAATCATAAAATTGGTTTGGATTGTTTGTTTTGTAATGGTTTTTAATGTAACATTGTGACCAAGAAGGTGCCATGATGGTCAGTCATAGAGGGAAGGTAAGATGGGGGACTAATGTTGAATGGAGATTTAGGATTGCATTCATAGAATCATCAAAATTTACAGCACGGAAGGAGGCCACTTTGGCCCATCATGTCCGCGCCGGCCGACCAAGAGCTATCCAACCTAATCCCACTTGCCAGCTCTTGGTCCATAACCCTTTAAGTTACAGCACTCTAAATGCACATCCAAATATTTTTTAAATGTGGTGAGGGTTTCTGCCTCCCATACAACTAAGGACACGGAGTGCGTTGATGTGGGATGCTTTGCTGGACACTCTCTCTTCCTTCTTTGAAATCGCCTCCTCCGTGTGACAAGGAGTTTGGAAGTTACCATTCTTATATTCTCTCAATATACAACTTGGGCCATTTCCCATACCTCGGGAGCCTCTTATCAACGAGAGCAGACATTGACGACGAGATTCAACACCGCCTCCAGTGCGCCAGTGAGGAAAAGAGTGTTCGAAGACCAGGCCCTCAAATCTGCCACCAAGCTCATGGTCTACAGGGCTATAGTAATACCCACCCTCCTGTATAGCTCTGAGGCATGGACCATGTACAGTAGACACTTCAAGTCACTGGAGAAATACCACCAACAATGTCTCTGCAAGATCCTACAAATCCCCTGGGAGGACAGAGACACCAATGTTAGCGGCCTCGACCAGGCCAACATCCCCAGTATTGAAGCACTGACCACACTTGATCAGCTCCGCTGGGCAGGCCACATTGTTCGCATGCCAGACACGAGACTCCCAAAGGAGCGCTCTACTTGGAACTCCTTCACGGTAAACGAGCCAAAGGTGGGCAGAGGAAACATGACAAGGACACCCTAAAAGCCTCCCTGATAAAGTGCAATATCCCCACTGACACCTGGGAGTCCCTGGCCAAAGACCGCCCTAAGTGGAGGAAGTGCATCCGGGAGGGCGCTGAGCACCTTGAGTCTCATCGCTGAGAGCACGCAGAAATCAAGCGCAGGCAGCGGAAAAAGTGTGTGGCAAACCAATCCCACCCACCCTTTCCCACCTGTGACAGGGATTGTGGTTCTTGTATTGGACTGTTCAGTCAAGTAAGGACTCATTTTTAGAGTTGAAGCAAGTCTTCCTTGACTCAGAGGGACTGCCTATGATGATGATTAGGAAAGCTGGTATTCTGTGTTTTACAGGAAAGAAGCAATCCCAGAAACTGGTATCTGTGATTTACAGGACAGAAGCAATTAACTGAGATGGCTTCTGTGACTATTGGTTTCTGTGGAAATATTAACCCCTAACTCTTCTTAACCACCTTATCCACCTGGCCTGCTACCTTCAGGGATCTGTGGACTTGCACACCAAGGTCCCTTTGTTCCTCCACACTATTCAATGTCATACAGTTTAATGTGTATTCCCTTGCCTTGTTAGACTGCCCAAAATGCATTACCTCACACTTATCCAGACTGAATTCCGTTTGCCACTGTTCCGCCCACCTGACCAGTACATTGATATCATCCTTAAATCCGCAGCTTTCTTCTTCATTATCAACCACACAGCCTATTTTAGTGTCTTCTGCAAACTTCTTAATCATACCCCCAACATTTAAGTTCAAGTTATTGATATATACCACAAAAAGCAAGAGACCCAGCACTGAGCTCTGCATAACCCCACTGGATACAGCCTTCCAGTCATAAAAACACCCATAAACCCCACTGGATACAGCCTTCCAGTCATAAAAACACCCATAAACCATTACCCTTTGCTTTCTGCCTCTGAGACAATTTTGGATCCAACTTGCCACTTTGCCCTGGATCCCTTGGGCGTTTACTTTCGTGTTCACTCGTACCACAGGCGGATGATTCGATTACAGACAGAAGGCAGAAAGGTGCTGTCTGGGTTGACTTCTCCATTCGACTTCTTCCTCCTCTTTCACTTCCTCCTCTTTCTCCTCCTCCTCCTCAGCTGGTCACCATATGACTGGTGACAAAGGCTGTACCTTCATGATGGCGAGTTTGTGGAGCATGCACCAGACCATGATGAACCTTGAGACGTGTAATGTCTGTAAGCTTGTAATGTTGTAGCGCCACACTGTGGATGTGGACGTGTTGTGTTACTGCAATTAAAGGTGAACAAATGAGTCAGCTGACCAGAAGTTTCCGGAAATTCTGAGATGCAGTCTGCCATTATAGAAAACTGTGTGTGCTGTGCTCTGTCAATATATCACATTTGGCGACGAGATGGGATTTTTTGGATGATATAAAGCTGAAATTTTGTTGGTGAAGGATTCAGCCAGCTGACAGAGAGACTTTGGAAGCTTCTCTGTCTTTGGAAATAGCTACAAAATCCAAGGCAAAAAAAACGAGCACACTGTCTGCACTGCAGAGACAAAATGGCGGCACCCATAGCCGTAATGGGACACTCCTGTATGCACGGGATGGAGGTTTCCCCTGCCCAATCCGTGTTAAATCCGCCCACCTGCCACTCACAATACTAACCAAAGCCTCGTTGGCCTCCTTGCTAAAGGGCTTAGCCCTTTTACATTCCAATTCAGCCTCCATTCAATTATTTGGTTAAATATATTTATAATTATATTATACAATATATTATGCTTTACATTGTATAGTATGCATACCTATTAGTGCAATATCATTATTTCAAACAGAAAAATCTTGGATAATTAATAAAAAGACTGTTATTCTAAACATGGACACTCAAACAGCAAATCAAACCCTTCTTTCCTCTCTCTCTCTCGCTCTCTCTCTCTGACCCTCCCTGTGCTTCTGAGCATGTATGATGACCCCTGACCTTTCAAAACGCAGCAAAGAAAATCAACCACAAATGAAAATCCCACACATGTGCACAATAGCGTTGCTAGGGAAGCTTTTTTGTTCCACTTCCTTATTAGGTGGGCGATCGTGACATCGCCGAAAAATCATATCACCCATTTGACATCGCCGGGGTAAGGCTGAGTGGAAAATCGCCAAAAAAAATGGGCGATGTGCTGGCAATCAGCAAGGCCGAGACATCCCACATCGTTGGAACATCGGCCACTTTTTTGGGCGATGGCCTCCTAATGGAAAGTCTAGCCCATAGAGTCTGAAGTTAGAATGAAAATCAAGGAAATCCCGTCGAGGAAGATGTTCCTCAGGATGAGCCTCGAATGAGTTTAGATTCGACACCATGTTTGGAAGGTTCTGTTTGAGAGCGAAGGTATCCTCTTCGAAACAGAAAACAAGTGGTTAAGTTAAATTTGTAAATATGGCAAAATAAGTCCATATTCTTTGTTAAGTATAAACATGCAAGTTATGTATGATGTTTGTTATAATAACTTCTTCATTAAGGTGGGAGAAGTGTCATGTCTGTAAGCTTGTAATGTTTGTAGCGCCACACTGTGGATGTGGACGTATTGTGTTACTGCAACTAAAGGCGAATAAATGAGTCAGCTGACCAGAAGTTTCCGGAACTTCTGAGATGCTGTCTGCCATTGTAGAAAGCTGTGTGTGCTGTGCTCTGTGAATATATCACAAGACGCACTCTGGCGATTACCTAAGGGCTCCTCTAGAGCAGTCCAGGCAGCGGCAGCATTGTTTAACGATGCCAATGGTCTGCTCTATTGAATTCCGTGTGAGCATGGCTTTTGTTATATGCATGCTGCCCTCATGTGGTTGGATAACACAGTGGAGTCATATGCCTGGAGGTCAGCGGATAGCTCTTGTTGCCCAGTAGCCACCGTTTGGTTTGTCGTGATGGCTCAAATGCTAATGGTACAGTGGACTGCCGCAGAATGAAGGTATCATGTCTGCTGCCAGGATGCTGAGCAGTGACTTGTATGATGTGCTGAGTATGGTCGTACATCAGCTGTACATTTGAGGGACTGGAATCCCTTCTGGTTGCGGTACATCTCCGAATTCATATGCGGTGCCCGCAAAGCGACGTGTGGCACCCTGCACCATAGGGAAGCCTGCTATCCTGGCAAAGCAGCATGCTTGCTCCACCTGCTTCTCTTTGGCAAGAGAGAATGAAATGTATTCAGTTCTCTTTGCATACAGAGCTTCACTCACCTTCCTTATATAGGAGTAAATGGCGAAATGGGAGATTTTACAGATGTCGCCTGCTCCAGCCTGGAATAAGTTCATGGCCACGGTCACCTTTACAGCCACTGGCAATGCCGTCCTCGACCTGGACTGAGGCTGCAGATCTGCCTGCAGCAAGTGGCAGATTTCTGTGAGCACCTCCTTAGTAAAGCGGAGATGTTGCTGCACTATTTCTCACTGAGGTTGAGGTCGGAGAATTGCTCCCTGAAAACCCCGGGTGAATATGGCCATCTGTTGGGAGCCCATCTCCTCCTGCCTCTTCTAGCAGCTTGTCCTCCTCTATGTCACCCCCTGCTTATTCTCCCTGTTATGCTGCAGGCCAAGGGGAATACAAACTACAACACACATGTCTGGGAGCAACTGATCTGAGCAGACCCCTTGCAAATCAGTACCAATCCTTGAGCACAATCCACACCACTCCTTGTAGACATTAGACAACTTTAAAGAAGTCTAGAAAGCACCAAACATTTGTACAAAACTTAGCAACAGCTAGTAGAAATAAATCAGCAATTAACCTGTAAGTAGGTGATGATCCCTTTAAATAGCACCGGTGGTGGGGGCGGGGCCTTCCTGCTGCTGAATGCATATTCAGCTGTGCGAGGTTAAGAGAGGGCATTGAGGTCGAAAATCACAGCGTTGGCATCAAGTCAGCATTACACACTGATTGGCGTCACGATCTGCCTACTCTGATTACTAACAGTGCTCGCTCCCAGTGCTGACACTAATGTCCTCACCAAAATGACATATTGTGCGTTGCCCGCAACAGAAGTATGCATGCGCTGCTCAGACACAAGACGGCACCTATAGTGTCGAAAAACTAGGCACTATAGAGCCAAATTTCTTGCTCAAGATAAGATCAATAAATTAGAATTTTGATGGTTAGTTACACTCTGGATCAATCATGATATAAAAATATGAACGATGGCCTCGATTTCTGATAAAAGATGAATCTGAGTAAAAGGGGTGATGTCACAGTGTTCGTTAGCTATTCTCATCTTGAAAAGATCGATGTGCTATTGCCATAAAATATGGTAACAGAAACCTATCACGCTATCCTTTTATTTAAGTTTTTAAGATCTTCTTCTGCCACTTCATCTCACCTGGCAGCCTCCTCCATACTGTTACACTTCCACATATCATTAAGGCTTATATTTAATATTACAATAAAAATATACTGCATTCATTAAAAATTATGTAACAGTCATAATAATAACAATTACAGTCACCTCCAGGTGTCAATTCTCCATTCAATGCATTACCCTCTCACTTGATAATTCACAGAATTGCAGTGTACTGTTGTGATGATGTGTTATTTGTGGTATGGAAACTAAATGGCATTAATGGATGAATTCTATTGATCTAACCTCTTTTTCTCCATATCAAAGCTTTATTTTCTGATTCTTAATTACATTTTGATTATTCATCATGGTACTTCAAGTTGTTTTTCATCTTTCTCCTTTCCATGTCCCATGCAGTACACCATATTCATCATCATCATAGGCAGTCCCTTGAAATCGCAGAAGACTTGCTTCCACTCTAAACGTGAGTTTTTAGGTGGCTGAACAGTCCAATACGGAATTACAGTCTCTGTCACAGGTGGGACAGACAGTAGTTGAAGGAATGGGTGGGTGGGACTGGTTTACCGCATGCTGCTTCCGCTGCCTGCGCTTATTTTGTGCATGCTCTCGGCGATGAGACTCGAGCTGTTCAGCGCCCACCCAGATGCACTTCCTCTACTTAGGGCGGCCTTTGGTCAGGGACTCCCAGGTTTCGGTGGGGATGTTGCATTTTATCAAGGAGGCTTTGAGGGTGTCCTTGAAACGTTTCCTCTGCCCACCTTGGGCTTGCTTGCCGTGTAGGAATTACGAGTAGAGCGCTTGCTTTGGGAGTCTTGTGTCGGGCATGCGAACAATATGGCCTACCCAACGGAGCTGGTCGAGTGTGGTCAGTGCTTCGATGCTGGGGATGTTGGCCTGATCGAAGACACTTACATTGGTGCGTTTGTCCTCCAAGGGGATATGCAGGATCTTGCGGAGACATCATTGGTGATATTTCTCCATATTACCTGACTGAGAGCAGGTAACTTTATGCCACGCCTGGTTGTTCGAGAGTTAACTACTAGCAGATGTACAACAGTTGACTGGCACCTTTTCATTTTGATGCCAATGCAAATTATTTATTTTCTTCCTTTTCAGAACTCTCTATTTCCCCTGTGATAATGTACATTCTACCATATCACAGCACTGTGTGTTAAACACCAACGCAGTTTGCCATTAGGCCAATGTCACTCTTTTATGTTTTATTGACACAATGCTGGTATTGCAGTGAAATTTAATTAATCCTTTGGGAAGTATTATAAAACAGAGGGAGGTGAGCTCATAAAAATTGAATTAAAAGTATAGACTATGCCATTACAGAAGTAAATCAGAATCACTTAAACTGATTACATTGGCCTTGTTAAGAATTATTATTATATCATAGCTCATGAACCCTGCAAGGAGTGCACCTTAGCAGAAACAAAGTGTTGTGCACTACTGTAGTCAGAATATTTTAAAATGATTTACTGGGTATAAGATAACCATTTTTATTTTAAAAAGTTGAAAAATATTAGTTGCTTATGTTACCTAAATTAAATTTGTGATATCTTGTTAATTAAAGTTACTCAAAAGTCAGCATTACAGCTGTAGTAAACCATCAAAATTATATCCCATGCTCATTCTTTAATTTGCTGAAGATAAACCACATATTTATTCAGGTAAAACAAATCTTATTCATTAACCTCAGATGCTTGGATTTTGAGTGAAACAATCCCGTGACACTTTGCTAGGAGAGCCACAATCTGAATACAAATCTTGATTTTCTCTAACTAAAATATCTATTTTTTATCCAAAGAAATGCTGACATTTTTACAGCATGATTAAATGCCTGCTAACAAGGCAGCATGGCGTTCTGCAACTACAGGGAGAACTCTCCCACAACCAAGCATCCAAAAACTGACTCACTTACCCTGTTTATACAGCTGGTAGAAATTCAATTGGCAATTTGCTAACATGAACTGGATACTTCTACTGTGAATTGAAGTGGCTTATATAAAATCTACAAGTGTAATCTGTAGCAGAAAGAATTAGTGGGAAAACATGCATACGTACACAGCGATGGAGGTTTAAAGACTGCAAGTTCCATCCACATATCACCACAGGTACATATATACATAACAATTAGAAGGCCTGGTCCAGCCTCCCAAGCATGTGACACTTCCACAACAATAGGTTTTTTTTGTACTTTTTGGTGTAAACAACCTTTCACCGTCTAGGAATGATGGTACATAATGGCTGGGAAATCCTCAATGTTGCTTCCGCTCCGCCGGCATTACTTCACTGGAAGTGCATCAGATGGCCTGTTTACACACACAAAAGGGGTTTCTGCTGCCCTTCCAGCAAGGTAAACAGCAGCGCAGCAGAAGCAGCTCTGAGGAATTTGGGGGAAATTATTTCCAGTTACATATTTGATCATACATAGGACTTTACTTAAATTATATTTTTGTTCTGGGATGCTCAGAATCGGAAAATCATCACCTCCGAGTTCCCCTCCAAATCATACATCATCCCGATTTGGACATATACCGCAGTTTCTTAATGGTCACTGGGTCAACATTCTAGAACGCCCTACTTAACAGCACTTTGAGTACCTTTACCAAATGGACTGCTGTGTTCAAGAAGGCAGCTTACCAGCATCTTTTCAAGGGCAACAAGAGATGGGCAATAAACGCTAACCTTGTTAACAAGGCTCATATCCCCAGATTGAACATAACATACATTACTAAGAACTTTCTAAACTCTAGGCAAAGGTACGAATGAATTTATTCTGAAATAAGGAAACGATTTAGGCCGAGAAATTCGGGTTGCTTGCGCCTCCCGTTAGCGCCACTAACGACTCCCGCTAAATTTGACGGGAATTTAGCAGCGGCAGTAACCCGTAGCACCCCACTCCGCTGTGCCGGCGATGCTGACGTTACCACCATGCGTAGCGCCCCGTTTTCGCCCTGGAACAAAAATTGAGGAGCGTGCCCTGAAGCTGCGCCGGGCACTACTTGAAGGGGAGGTGGTGGCCATGTACTAAAAAATGTACCGTTTTTCGTCGGTGCCCCATTGGCACCTTGATTGCAGGTTCTGTGCCGCAATCGTTCAACCCAGCACTCTGCTTGAGTGCTAGGCTGTTGGCTCGGCACCCCTGCTCCCCAGTGGTTCATGGTGGCCCATTTCATACCTGCAGAGTTTGCAGCTTGGGCCCTCCCCTTTAATGAAGGGAAGAGCCCCTCCTACGTGTTACGCAGCCCAGTGTGTAGCATTGCGTCTTGCCCCCGACCTGTCTGCCGCACTACTGCTCCAGAAAGGAAGTGGAGCACCTTATTTTGCATTCCACTTCCTTTCGGGGGTGATAACCCGAATTTTTTGAGCAGGGCGGGACTTCCACACCTGCCGCAGAATGTCCGACCGCCTAGATGTTACAGCCCCCAATTGGGGTGCAACAGAATTTTACCCCCTTAGTTTTTTCCCAATTCACTTGTTACCCTCTAATTCACTCTTAACTGCAGCTGAAAAAGTTAACCCATTGGCTTAGATGGTAAGTGCACTGTCCAGTGTGGAATATAACCATATGGATCAGGAAGATTGCAAATTTAATCTCTGGTCTGTGCTGAGTTGATTCATTTCACCTTGCTTGTCAGTAGTGCTGATATAATTGTTTTCAACACCTCAGTGGAAAAACATTAGCCAAGGTCACGTCCTTTATCCCTACTAGAGTGAGCGCATGTGAGCATAGAATCAAGATTGCAAGTTGTCATTGGAATGTTGTAATAGAATCTCAATCGCTATGACTTCTCTGAACTTTCATATGATTCATTGGAACACTTGTCTGTACTTATTAGGATCTGATTTTGAACTCCTCTTGTAGTTTGGCATAATTTTTCAAAATATCTATTCTCAAACTCCCTGTCGTTACCACTTCAGTTGCCCGTCCCACTCCCACTCTGACCTCTGTCTTTGGCCTTCTGCATTGTTCTAGCCAGAGGACGGGCACTTTGCAACCCTTTGGCCTGAATTATTGACTTTAACAACTTCAAACTTTAACTGCAGCTCCTATTTTCTCGTTGGCAGTAGGTGCTGACAATGTAGATGAGTGTTCCTCCATTTTCGGGGATAGGGAAGGCAAACAAGTTGTTTCGAGCGGCCCAAATTTGGCCAGGAGTTGCTCTGTTTTTTTTGCAGCAACTTGATTTTTCTAGAGTATCTTAAAAATCCCCATTCTGCACATGTAATTTGCACCAATGTAAGTGAGTTAGTTAGGATTTTTTTTAGTTTAGTTTTTTTTTCAAAAGGGGGCATTACCAGCCACTTATACCTGTTTTGGCCATTTAAGCCAGTTTGGACAGCTAATAGTTGCTGCAAACTAACTTAGGCCAGTGTATGTGGCCATTTGTAGCCGCACAGAAAACCCTTGCGGAGAGTTAAGAAATCAGCGCAGGTAAGTACATTCTAAAGCACCAAGCACTAAATAAAGCACATTAATAAGCATTCAACAACAAATAAAAAATACAAGGAAGCAGAGAGGACCTGCACCTAGCACCAAGACTTACAAAGCACTAAAAACACAAAAAGTAATAAGCAATTAATTAACAAATAAAAATAGAAGGAACCCTGCACCTAAAGCACCAAGATCAAAGTAATAAGCAATCAATCAATCAATAGCAAATAAAAAATAGAAGTCCGACCAAAACACGGCCTGGGAAGGCAGCGGGCCGCCGATGAGGAAGCCCATTTGGCCAGGGATAGGGGCAACACACTTCGGCCCCTCCCACACAGCCTGCAGAGCATACTCACAGATTCTGGGGGCGAGGAGCTACTGCGCACACTAGCGCGCAGGTGCAGAGGTCCCGACACTGTTTTCAGCACCTGGACCTGGCTCTGCCCCCGAATCCAATTGCCACGCTACGCCACCATCGAGGACAGGCTGGGGAGTGGCAAAACTCGGCCGGAAGATTTTTGGCGCCCTTGGAGTTCTACAAAAGCGGCGCATCTCTGGTGAGTGCGGCAGAAATCTGTACTGGCCAAATTTGGGCCCCATGGTTGGGGGTCCCGTCCATTCGAAAACTGTGCTTGCAAATTTCTGCTTTTTGATGAATGGCTCCAGTTGGGGTGGAGTGTAGAATGTTGCGGTGCAGGGGGTGTTGCAGTTGTGTGGGGTGAACTGGTTGGGATGGGTGCTCTTTACCTTTCTGCTATTGTTCATAGGTTTATATGTAACCTTCAGGGCTGCTGACCGAGGGCCATGTGGCTCTTTGTTGGCCGGTGCAGACACGATGGGCCGAAATGACTGTACATTTCTATGTTTCTATGGTTCTATGTTAATGATGCAGCATATTTCATTCAATTAGGGATAAGAGCTGTTTTAATGTCCAGCTGCTTTGATGAGCCATAGTACAGTGTTTATATCATCTGTTTGATTTGCACCTTGATGTCGACCTACTTTGTTCTTCCACCAGACTCACCGCCCAGTGCCACCGTCTGCTGCCCACTGCCACCGACATTCCTCTGGAAGATCTGCCCAGTGCCACTTTCGATATGGGCTGGAGCGAGCAGGAAGGGAGAACTGCCGGGAACCGCCCACAGACGCTGAAGTTTAAATCAAAAGAACAAAGTCAACTAATCACGCTTGTGAATTCCCTTAGTATCTGTCTTTTGCATGCGTTATCCTACTCTACTGCTCCTACGAAATGCTTACCCAATGGCTGCAGCATGGCTGGTGGAAGGCTGTTGACGTTCAGTGGGGGAGACCTCAGATGGCCTTGCAGGGCAACCTCGACCAACTCTGGACCTAGAAGGCCTGGGTGTGGACTGCACCACCTTGGCATGTGTGGCAGCAGTATGGGCTGGCTGGATGACAGACAGCAGCAAGGGTACTGACAGAGTGGCAGTGGTGGGCGTAGGAACGCTACCATCCCTCAAGGCAGCATCTCAGCATTCCTAGCCATCTGTTGGAGCTCAGATTGCTGTAATGCTGTGACATCTTGTAAGCCTCTTTCGACACTTGTAAACCGAGTCACAATGGCAGCAGTCTGAACTTGTGTGGCAGTAAGCTAAGACTGCAGGAGAGCAGTGTGCGTTTCCACTGCAGCACAGAGATGTTGGGTCGCTTCAGCCTGTGCTTCAATGGATCTGCAAGATCACCCATCACACCCAGCATCATGTTTGGGTCCACAAGATCTCTCATGGATTTGCCAATAATTTCCATCCTGGAAATCAGGCTCTGCATAAAGGCCCATCCTATGTTGGAGCCGGACTCCTCCATGCATTGACAAGAGGCACTCTAGCAGGCTTGCCATTGCACCAAGTACTTCTGTGCGAATGACCATCACCCTTCTTCTGAAAGCCGCTCCATTGAGATCATCACCTGACTCCTGTAGAGCAGAACTCATGCATGAACTCAACCTCTGGGGATCTGGCACCCGAGCTAGCCTTTCCCCCTGGCGTAGCTGCAGCCCATTTGTGTCCGGTGACTCACCACTTGCAGATCCCACCTCTGTACTACCCTCTAAAGCTGGTGTCTGCGAGTGTCAGTCCCCTTCCAGTGATGTTCAGCATTGCTTACTCCAGGTCAGTGAGGTTGTCAATTCTTGCTTGGCCTCCGCCCATCTGTTGGTGCTCTCTCCGGTTGTGCACCACCTTGGCCCGCAAGAGAAGGGGAATTTTTCAGTGAGTGTGACAGCTTGGTCCACTCCTCAATCACCCCAACACTCCCTCCCCTTCCCACGGCACCTTCCCGTGCAAATTCAGAGATGCAACATCTGCCCTTTTACCTCCCCCTTCCCACTGTCCATTGCTCCAAACACTCCTTCCAGGTGAAACAGCAATTTACTTGCACTTCTTTCAATTTAATATACTGTATTTGCTGCTCACGATATGGTCTCCTTTACATTGGGGAGACCAAACGCAGATTGGGTGATCGCTTTGCAAAACACCTCCATTCAGTCCGCAAGAGTAACCCTAAGTTTCTGTGTGCCTGTCATTTTAATTCTTCGCCCCACTCCCACTCTGACCTTTCTGTCCTTGGCCTCCTACATTGTTCTTATGAAGCTAAACAGAAGTTAAAGGAACAGCACTTCATCTTTCAATTAGACACTTTACAGCCTTTTAGACTAAATACAACAATTTCAGATCATAACCACCACTCCCATTTTTTTGGACAGCAGCTCTTGGGGCTCAATTTTCCCCAAACCCATTTTCTGGCGTTTTTCCCAGAGTTACACCGGGTTTTCTAGGCCAGAAATGCGCCATAAATATTTTTCCAAACTTTCCCCATTCTATAAATCGAATTCGGAACCGCGCAGCTTGTCCAGTCACTTTGGGGAATGGAGCCTGCTGTCTGCGTCGAAAAACGAAGATGCGCCTTCTGCGCATGCGCAGGAAAAAAACTTTGTTTTTGACGTCGCTCCAATGAACGCGCATGCTCAGTACAGCTCGGATTTGGCAATCGGCCATTTTTAAAGAGCCAGTTGTGTGTGAGAAGGAGTGCTCTGTGAGAGAATTGGGAAACTCGCAGCTGCAGCAGTACAAGATGCAGCGCGGACCAAAGACCAAGAATTTCTTGCTGGAAGAAGTGGAGGCACTAGTTACTGTGATTGAGAACAAATGGCAGGAGCTGGATACCAGCAGAGGTCACATAAATGTTCCACCAAAAGAAATGAAGAATCGCTGGAACCAAGTTGCAGAAGATTACTGTGCAATGGTGACCACCACGAGATCTGGAAGCCAGTGTAAAAAGAAGTGGCAGGACCTTGCTCAAGTAGTTAGTGCAAATAATATTTTCATTTATTCAATGCAATTGTAAATGTGACCATCTGTATATATCCCACCCAGCAGAAAGACATCCTATCTAGCTGGGACCCTGGCTATTTACCATATACATTCATGATGTAGACGAAGGAATTAAATTTAATATCTCCAAGTTTGCAGCTGGCACTAAGCTGGGTGGCAGTGCAAGCTGCGAGGAGGATGCTAGGAGGCTGCAGGGAGACTTGGACAGGTTAGGTGAATGGGCAAATGCATGGCAGATGCAGTATAATGTGGATAAATGTGAGGTTATCCACTTTGGTGGCAAAAACAGGAAGGCAGATTATCATCTGAATGGTGACAGATTAGTAAAAGGGGAGGTGCAACGAGACCTGGGTGTCATGGTACATCAGTCATTGAAGGTAGGCATGCAGGTACAGCAGGCAGTAAAGAAGGCAAATGGCATGCTGGCCTTCATAGCGAGGGGATTTGAGTATAGGAGCAGGGAGGTCTTACTGCAGTTGTACAGGGTCTTGGTGAGACCACACCTTGAGTATTGTGTGCAGTTTTGGTCTCCTAATCTGAGAAACGACATTCTTGCTATTGAGGGAGTGCAGCGAAGGTTCACCAGACTGATTCCCAGGATGGCAGGACTGACATATGAAGAAAGACTGGATTGACTCGGCTTATATTCACTGGAATTTAGAAGAATGAGAGGGGATCTCAAAGAAACATATAAAATTCTGACGGAATTGGACAAGTTAGATGCAGGAAAAATGTTCCCGATGTTGGGGAAGTCCAGAACCAGGGGTCACAGTCTAAGGATAAGGGGTAAGCCATTTAGGACTGAGATGAGAAGAAACTTCTTCACTCAGAGAATTGTGAACCTGTGGAATTCTCTATGACAGAAAGTTGTTGAGGCCAGTTCATTAGATATATTCAAAAGGGAGTTAGATGTGGCCCTTACGGCTAAAGGGATTAAGGGGTATGGAGAGAAAGCAGGAATGGGGTACTGAAGTTGCATGATCAGCCATGATCTTATTGAATGGTGGTGCAGGCTCGACGGGCCGAATGGCCTACTCCTGCACCTACTTTCTATGTTTCTATGTTTATCTAAAAAGTTGCATTTTCATCTTTGCAGAAGAAAGTGGCACACAACAAAAGGGCAAGAATTCGAACAGGAGGAGGCCCTCCAAACCTGCACCAACTGACACCCTTGCAAGAGAGGATCGCTGCTTTGATGGGTCCTGCCAGGAGAAAAACAATTAGTACTATACAAGCTGGTCGCACACTCGAGGGAGAAGGTAAGTCCTGCAAATTCATCGTGGTCCTTCAAATCAACCTGCTGCCTGGCCTGCGACGTATGAGCCTACTCATGCCATCTATCCTGCCCACTTCTCTGCTGTTAACCATTTGACTGTTCTGTTCTATATTGCAGAACTTGAGGTCAAGCCTGACAATGCAGAAGAAGATTCAGACAAGGTTGAGCCTGAAGAGGAGAACATCTTCCAATCCCACTCTCCAGACCAAAAACATGGGGATGAGGGAGTGGGGGATGGAGCTGGATGAAGCTCCCACTGTTATGCTGAATATGGAGGAGGTGCCGCTCATGGAGGTGACAGCCCCTTCTGTGACAAGTGGTTTTTGTGTTGGTGGGACTTTCCATGGTTTCACATCTTTCGAGGTTGCGGGTCCCAGTGGTGGGGTGCAACGAGGCACATCAAGGGCCCCACTGTCCCAGGCTGCGGGTTCCATTGTTGGGGTGCAACGAGGCACACCCAGGGCCCCACTATCCCAGGCTGCGGGTCCCAGTGGTGGGGTGCAACGAGGCACACCCAGGGCCCCACTGTCACAGGCTGCGTGTTCCAGCGTTGCCGTGCGAGCCACACCCATGGGGAGGAGGGGAAGGAGAGCTCGACCACGCTCTCCTGAGGTGCAGGATGTAACAGATGTGGTTGATATTATGTCATTGAGTGCGGAGAGCATTGACCTTACCCAATCATTCCTGGACGCCATCAGTGGGGTGAGTGATGAGGTAGCGGGACTGTTGGGAGAAGTAACAATACTCGCCGGGACCGTCAGTGAGGGAATAGTGTCCATGAGAGAGGGAATGTCAGAGGTAGTGCAAACCACGTCACTGGTCATGAGGGAGGGAGTGTCAGAGGTAGTGCAAACCACGTCACTGGCCATGAGGGAGGGAATGTCAGAGGTAGTGCAAACCATGTCACTGACCATGAGTGAGGGTATGTTACAGTTTGTTGAGACACTGTCAGGGCGTATTAGCTGCTGCAATAAGGGAACACGGCCAGACCCCGCGCCCATTGACAGAATCAACTGCCACTCCCACTCCAATCCCAACACCAGCCTCTGAAGAGTCCCAAGCTGGGCCCTCCAACTTGCCACCTGGGCCCTCCAACTTTCCGCCTGATGCCAAAACCCCCCCGACCCCCCCCTCAACAGGTGCACAATACCCGAGATGTTAGAAGGACTAAGCTTGGTACTAACCCCAGAAACACTGCGCTAGCGTTTGCGGGCAGGGGTGCTGGAGAGTCGAAGACCAAGCGCAGCGGGCGGACTTAGACTAAGGGGGATGAGAGATAGGTGCAGCCTTTCTTTGCTGCTGTTGTTATTGTTGTTATTAATCAATGGGTGGGAAACTGAAAGCTTTCTGATCAGATCTGGAGTCAGGCAAGGCTGTCCTCTCTCGTCTGTCTTGTTTGTGTGTTGTATCGAGCCCTTTGCCGGGTCCATCAGGAAGGATGCGGGCATTAGAGGGGTGATGATCCCTGGCAGTGGAGGCGCTCAGGTCAAGACCTCCCTGTACGTGAATGACGTGGCCATCTTTTACTCGGATCCGCAGTCGGTCTGCAGATTGCTCATAATCTGCGACCAGTTTGAACTGGCCTCGGGAGCGAAGGTCAATCGCAGCAAAAGCGAGGCCATGCTCTTTGGCAACTGGACCGACCGATCCTTTATTCCCTTCACCATTAAGCCAGATTACCTGAAGGTGTTGGGAATATGGTTCGGAGCGGACGGGGCGTGCAGCAAAAACTGGGAAGAGCGTATCGCCAAAGTGAAGCAAAAACTGGGATGGTGGAAGCTGCGCTTCCTCTCCATGGCAGGAAAGAACCTGGTCATCAGGAGTGAGGTGCTCTCGGGTTTGCTGCACGTGGCACAGGTCTGGCCCATCTCTCGCTCCTGTGCCGCGGCAGTCACCCGGGCCGTCTTCCACTTTGTCTGGAGGTCCAAAATGGAACGTGTCCACAGAGACACAATGTACAAATCTCTGGACAGTGGAGGAAAGGATGTTCCGAACGTGGCCCTCATCCTGAAGGCCACCTTTGCGTGCAGCTGCATCAAGCTGTGCACAGACCCCTAGTATGCAAACACCAAGTGTCACTACGTGCTGAGGTTCTACCTGTGCCCGATACTGCGAAGGATGGGCCTGGCCATGCTGCCGCAAAAAGCCCCCAACAGCTGGACCATGCCTGCCCACCTGTCCTTCGTGGAAAAGATTTTCACAAAAAACCCCTTTGACCACAAGGCCATAAAACAGTGGTCAGCACGTAACGCCCTGGACACCCTACAAAAGGAGAGGGTGGACCCTGTCGGGTGGTTCCCTGAGCAGACTGTCGAACTCGTTTGGCAGAACGTCTCATCGCCAGAGCTTTCACACAAGCACCAAGACATAGCTTGGTTGGCGGTGAGGAGGGCCTTACCTGTCAGAGCGATCATGCACAGCCGACGTCTCAGCAGCACGGCACGGTGCCCCCGAGTCGGCTGCGGGGCGGACGAGACCATCTCTTTCAGGATTGCGCCTTCGCAAGGCAGGTTTGGAAAGAGATGCAGTGGTTGCTGTCGAGGTTCATCCCGAGCAGCTCCGTAACACAGGACCCTGTGCTCTGCGGATTGTTCCCAGGGACACACACCGAGACAGACATCACCTGCTGCTGGAGGGCCATCAACTCAGTCAAAGACGCTCTTTGGTCTTGCCGAAACTTGCTGGTCTTCCAGAGCAAGGAGATGTCCATGTCTGCGTGTTGCAGACTGGCGCAATCCAAGATCCAGAATTACGTGCTGAGGGACGCACTTAAAATTGGTGCAGTTGCCGCAAAGGCACGGTGGGGAAGTGCCACAATTTAAAGCCCTTCTGCCACTGTAAACCCGGGGGCAGGAATCAGTACAAAACTCCCCTCGGGCTGTACTTGTAACTTCTTTTTTGTGTTCATGGAGCACTATGATCTGTAAACACCTATGTAGTGCCATGTACAATGCAAGGTCTATTTCGTAATGCACGTTGAAAAGAAAAATGTAAATGTACCGTCACCCATTCCGTGTACTGTATAGTGACACATGTAATGTAATTTGTTGAATGTACTACAATGCATCTCGTATTGTACCGAATTGTACTTGAACTGAAAAGCAAGGAAATGTATTGAACGGAACTGCCGTCAGCACCCAAATGTAGTGTATGGGATTACTGACCGCAGCTAAATGTACTGAACAGCTTTTGAATGTACTGTACAAATTTTTATATGAATAAAGTATATTTTGAAATAAAAAAATATGTTATTGTTGTTATTATTACTGTTACTATTGTAACTGTTCTCAAATTAAAAGTTTTTTGTAAGTTATGTAAATTTACAAGTTTATAAGTGATCTTAAAGTTTTTAAGTGATCTTAAAGAGTGATATTAAAGTAAAGTTTGATACAAGAATAATTTTAAAGTTAAGTTAAGTACATTGTAAACTTTTGAATAAAATATATTTTATATTAAAACTGAATCATGTTCCATTAACAAAACACAACATTATGGAAGTGACCTCTCTCTCCCTCCCCTCCGTGGGCACCAAGCCTCTGATCAGCTATCTCTCCCTCCGCTCCCCCGCCCAACCCTGGCCCCAAGTGCACTCCCGGTCCGCACCCCGCCCCTAGCCCAGGCCGGATGGCTTCCTCTGATTTCCTTACCTGCGCCGATTTCTTTAACTCTCCGGAAGGTTTTTCTGCAGAGGTCACATAAGCTGACCTATGCAGAACTGGAGTAACTCTCAGCTGGCCAAACTTGCTTAAATGGCCAGAATTGGCGCCTCCTTTGGCTGAAAAAACAATTTCCCTAAAAAAATCGTAATTAACTGAGTTATGCTGGTGCAAATTGATTGAGGAAACTGTGGATTTTTAACATAGGCCAAAAAAAGCAGCCTGCTCCAAAAAAACGGCACAAATCACTGTGGAAAATTGAGCCCTTGGTAATGATCCTGCTAGTGCCATTTACACCTCCACCGGACAGATCTTTTGTTTCTTTACCTGTACCATTATCATCCCCTTTTGCCTTGCACCATCATCCCTTTTGTCATTTAATCTCTCCTGACTTCCACCCCATCACAGACCTTCCCTTTTATTATTTCCTCCCCTCCCCCTTTCCCCGCCTCTGTGTTTATTTAAAACCTATTGGGCTGGAATTTCCGGTCCTTTGTGCTCTGAGTTTTGTCCCGGAGTTGTGTGAAAGGCAGCGGTGAAGTCTCCAGCGCTCCATCACGATCCTCCGGTCGGGTTTTGCGGCAGTGTTGAGCAGCACCGCCAGGAAGAGCTGTACCGGCTGTGCAATACCTCTGGTTGCGACACCGGCAGTAGTTTTGACTCTTGCCCGATCCATCCGCCCAGAAGTGCGCCCGCAAGACTGCCTGGGAAATCCAAGTGGTCCAGCACAGCTGGCGGTGCAGAAGAAGGTAAAGTACTATAATAGCAAATGCGAGTGTTTGTTCTTTACATTTTTTAACCATTTGTGTTGTGATGGCATGGGCAATTTTTGGGGAATGTTTTTGTGGTTTTCTTTAAGGTGTTTTTCTGACCCCCACTCCCCAACCCCCCTTCCACCAGGATGCTCTCGGAGCGCACATGTCCCAGCACTTTAGTTCACGAGTTTCCTATCTTTGCGCCACGAAAAATGTACAATGCTTCTCTTAGTGCTGCACCCCCTGACGCAGGGCCCAGATGCTCAAACTTACAGACTAAAGCGCAAACTATTCCCGACCGGTAACTTTCCTGCCCCGCCTCCGCTTTCGCCCCCAAAAAGAGAAAAGCCTAAAATCCAACCCATTACATCTCTAATTTTATCCAGTTCAGACGAAAGGTCATCAACTTGAGAAGTTAACTTTGTTTCTCTCTCCACAGATGCTGCCTGACCTGCTGAGTATTTCCAGCATTTTTTATTTTTACTTCCGATTTACAGCATCTGCTATAGTTTGCTTTTGCATCATCTGTGACTGAATGGGCGCCATATCAACCACAACAACAACAACTTTTATTTATATTGTGAGGGGGTGGTGGGTCTGTCAGCTTGCCTTCCTGATCCAGAGCAGTTGCGAGTCGCTCCCACTCCCTGGTTCTCGAGCCTGGATTTATTAATCAGGGTGTGATAAAGTGCAGCAGAGAACTGTTTCGTACAAAGAAGATATGGATTTTATTCAAAAAGAATGAATACACCTTTTATTAAAAACTGAGAAAACTTATCACTTTAAATGAGAGAAAACATATCACTTTAATGGGGAATCCTTTACTCAAACACAAGAGAATACACAGCAGTACAACACCTCCCACCTCCCAATTCCCCTATCTAACTAGGTTAGGCTCTGGGGCTTCAGGGACTATGCTCACCAATTCTTTCCTGACAGTCGGTAATGGGTCGCGGTTTCGGGGTTCATTGAATTTAGTCGATTCTGCTAGCCGTACCCCAAATGTAGGAGAGGACTTCTTGTTGCGTGTTCCTCAGTTGGGTGGTGTCCGCTGATGCGGTAGGGCGCGTATTGAATTTAGGGGGTAAGTACCCACTTTCTTCCTTCAGCAGTAGGCTTTAAAGTTCTTTTAGGTAATGTTTTACCCGTTGGTAGCTCAGGGATAGCTTGTAGAGTGGAAACAGCTTGCGAATCTTCGGGTTTTCGTCGAGTTGACTTCAGTTTTGAAATCGTTGGTGGTGGTGGCTCAATATTCCCAATTTGGTTGCTGGTAATATCTCGGTGGTTGTTTCATGAGCCTCTTGCTGCTGCAGTGTGCTTGGTGTCCTGGTCGCTGGTGATACTCTCTTGGTTGATGTTCTGAAGAACCAGGTTAACGAAGCTGGTGTGCTGATCTTGAAGTCTGCCAGGTCTGAAGCATACAAAGCTGGTGTAGAAGCAAAGTGCAGTCCTGACTGTAAAAACAGGCCTCAATTATACCCGTAGAGGCTTCCTTATCTGCCTGCCAAATCAACCTTGGTCCTTTGTTTAAGCTTTAGCGGGCTTGTTGAGTTTTGGTGGGCTCGTTACTGGTAACTGGATTGAAAATGTGTTAATTGCTGGAATTATTTGTGGGTTTCGAGTCGCAATTGTTAAAGTTAGTTTCTGGTGTCGAGCTGCCTGCCTGGGTCCCAGCTTTCTATGCAGGCAGAAAGGTGATTAGCATTATGCATGTGTTGGATGGTTTTTTGTGCTTGGATTGAAACTGTACTTCCTTGGATCGATTGTTAAAATGTAAATGTCTTCTAGAGGCAGGTTTCAAAAGCAAACAGTTCCCAGACAATTTGATGAACTCAAATGTCCCCAGACAGCTTGATTAGCTCCAATATCAAAACTGGCCTTTTAGAGGTTGAATCCACCCCTTTTCTTGCAGCCCTTTTCTCACAGACCCAATATTCACCTTTTAAAAATCCCAAACTTGGTTAAAACTCATAGATATCTTCCATAACATTTTAGGATCCCAAACTTTCTGTTTAATAGTCTCAAATCGAATTTTCTTTTCAATGTGTCCAAACACTGGGGGGTTTCCACGAATTTTGGAATCTTGCAATATATCGCATTTAACATAGTAAATCGTCCCAGGGCGCTTCAGAGCAGTGTTATAAGACAAAACAGATAAATTTGACATCGAGCCACATAAGATAAAGTTATGGCAGTTAAAGTGGCAGGTTTTACAGGGCATCTTAAAGGAGGAAAGAGAGGTAGAGAGGCGGAGAGGTTTAGGGAGGGTGTTCCAGAGCTTAGGGCCCAGGCAGCTGCAGGCTGATGATTGAGCAGTTATAATTAGGGATGCTTAAGAGGGCAGAATTTGAGGAGCACAGACATCTCGGGGGGTTGTGAGGCTGAAAGAGAATACAGAGATAGGGAAGGGCGAAGCCATGGAGGGATTTTTAAACAAGGATGAGAACTTTGAAATTGAGGCGTTGCTTAACCAGGAAGCCAATGTAGGTCAGCGAGTACAGGGGTGATGGTGATTGGGACTTGGTGTGAGTTAGGACACGGGCTGCCAAGTTTTGGATGACCTCATGTTTATGTAGGGTAGAATGTGGGAGGCTGGCCAGGAGTGCATATCATTTTTTTTTAAAGTTGCTTAAAATTGTAATTTTTTAAGCTTGTCATTTTGATTTGGCAGTGAAAATCAGCAACTTGTGTTGACACTTTTGACAAGTTTTCTACAAATTTATATTATTGTTTCTCAGTTATTGTGGCTCAGTGGGCAGCACTTTCGCCTCTGAGTCAGAAGGTTGTGGGTTCAGGTCCCATCCCAGGGACTTGAGCACAGAAAATGTAGGCTGACACGCTAGTGCAATGGTGAGGGAGGTGCCGTCTTTTGGATGAGATGCTAAACCAAGGCCCTGTCTGCTGTCTCAAGTGGATGTAAAAGATCCTGTAAGAGAAATTTGGCATTAGGGGTACCAGCGGGACAAGGGTTAAAGTGCTGGTTCCTGCAATGGCCCATAAGGAGGTAAAAGGCCCCTCGTTGGCCTTGTACCAAGGCTCCAGAAGTTATCAATTCAATAATGTTCCGACAGGATACGATGTGAGAACCTAAACAGACATTGATAAGACCTTGCGAAGAAGCTCGAGGTGACTCACAGGCACCAAGGAAATGTATAACAAATTCCGACCTAATGAAGTCATTCTAGTCACGGCCTAAAGCGGTCACGAGGGTCTTGGCCTGTCAATCCAAAGTAGCACTAATAAGGTAGTCCAATTAGAGAAGAAGCACTGATAAGGTAGTTCAATTAGAAATCTAGGGAGGTCTTGTCCGGGAACAGAGGGGTTTTGAAATGTATAAGAGTTGTATGATTGTGCTGTTCGGAGAGCATCTTCACTCACAGGCTACTGTGATAAGAGGTGTTCCCGGACGTTCGTAATAAAGATCGTTATACTTTGCCATCCGTCTCTGTCTGCTAACTTCGAGAATTGCTACGTGGGCTGGGGCAAGCGTTGACCCTCTATATCAGTGGGCCCGCTCGCAGGAGTGGAAGCCTTCCATCTCCTCCTTACAGATCCCATGGCACTATTTCGAAGAAAAGCAGGGGAGTTATCCCCAGTGTCCTGGCCAATATTTATCCCTCAATCAACATAACAGATTATCTGGTCATTATCACATTGCTGTTTGTGGAAACTTGCTTGTGCAAATTGGCTGCCATGTTTCCTATATTACAACAGTGACTACAATTCAAAAGTGCTTCATTGGCTGTAAAGCAATTTGAGATGTCCAGTGGTCATGAAAGGTGCAATATAAATGCGAGTCTTTCTTTCTTTATTGGAGTTTCCAGCTTTCTAAGTCGGATAGCCTATAATTAGGATTGGCAAAAACTAGTTGAGAAAGCTGTTATTCCATGAAAATTGGTTGAGAAAATGTTTAAATTATCAATCAGACTGAGCCTGTTAAGTTTCATGTAATTGAGTCCATTTAGTCCATGGTTTCTGTGCTTGGGAAAATTTGATAGCTGGCTTGTTTTTAAAGTATCTTAACAGCTATATTAATCTGTGTTCTGTTCAGGATTTTTAGTAGCAAGCTTATTTCATAGAATCATAGAATCATAGAAATTTATATGAACGTAAGAAATAGGAACAGGAATAGGCTATACGGCGCCTCGAGCCTGCTCCGCCATTTTATACGATCTTGGCTGACCGATCATGGACTCGGGTCCACTTCCCTGCCCGCTCCCCATAACCCCTTATTCCTTTATCGGTTAAGGAACTGTCTACCTCTGCCTTAAATGTATTCAATGTCCCAGCTACCACAGCTCTCTGAGGCATCGAATTCCACAGATTTACAACCCTCTGAGAAAATAAATTTCTCCTCGTCTCAGTTTTAAATGGGTGGCCCCTTATTCTAAGATTATGCCTCTTAGTTCTAGTCTCCCCCAACAGTGGAAACATTTTCTCTGCATTCACCTTGTCAAGCCCCCTCATAATCTTGTACGTTTCGATAAGATCACCTCTCAATCTTCAGAATTCCAATGAGCAGAGGCCCAACCTACTCAACCTTTCCTCATAGGGCAACCCCCTCATCTCTGGAATCAACCTAATGAACCTTCTCTGAACTGCCTCCACAGCAAGTATATCCTTTCGTAAATATGGAAAACAAAACTGCACACAGTATTCCAGGTGTGGTCTCACCAATAACCTGTATAACTGTAGCAAGACTTCCCTGCTTTTATACTCCATCCCCTTCGCAATAAAGGCCAAGATTCCATTGGCCTTCCTGATCACTTGCTCTTCCTGCATACTAACCTTTTGTGTTTCATGCACAAGTACCCCCAGGTCCCGCTGTACTGCAGCACGTTGCAATCTTTCTCCATTTAAATAATAACTTGCTCTTTATTTTTTTTTCTGCCAAAGTGCATGACCTCACACCTTCTAACATTATACTCCATCTGCCAAATTTTTGCCCACTCACTTAGCCTGTCTATGTCATTTTGCAGATTTTCTGTGTCCTCCTAACACATTGCTTTTCCTCCCATCTTTGTATCGTCATCAAACTTGGCTACTTTACACTCGGTCCCTTTTTCCAAATCGTTAATATAGATTGTAAATAGTTGGGGTCCCAGCACTGATCCCTGCGGCATACCACTAGTTACTGATTGCCAACCCGAGAATGAACCATTTATCTCAACTCTCTGTTTTCTGTTAATTAGTCAATCCTCTATCCATGCTAATATATTACCCCCAACCCCGTGAACTTTTATCTTGTGCAGTAACCTTTTATGTGGCACCTTGTCAAATGCCTTCTGGAAGTCCAAATACACCCATCAACTGGTTCCCCTTTATCCACCCTGTTTGTTACATCCTCAAAGAATTTCAGCAAATTTGTCAAACATGACTTCCCTTCATAAATCCATGCTGACTCTGCCTGACCAAATTTTGCTTTTCCAAATATCCTGCTACTGCTTCTTTAATAATGGACTCCAACATTTTGTCAACCACAGATGTTAGGCTAACTGGTCTATAGTTTCCTACTTTTTGTCTGCCTCCTTTTTTAAATAGGGGCATTACATTTGCAGTTTTCTAATCTGCTGGGACCTCCCCAGAATCCATGAAGTTTTGGTAAATTACAACCAATGCATCCACAATCCCTGCCGCTACTTCTCTTAAGACCCTCGGATGCAAGCCATCACGTCCGGCGAATTTATCGGTCTTTAATTCCCTTATCTTACTGAGTACCATCTCCTTAGTGATTATGATTGTGTTAAGTTCCTCGCATCCCCCCAGCCCCCGCCCTCCCCCTATAGCCCCTTGACTTTCCACTGTTGGGATATTGTTAGTGTCCTCTACTGTAAAGACTGATACAAAATATTTATCCAGAGTTTCTGCCATCTCCATATTCCCCATTACCAATTCCCTGGTCTCGTCCTCTAAGGGATCAACATTTACTTTAGCCCTCTTTTCCTTTTTATATACCTATAGAAACTCTTGCTATCTGTTTTTATATTTTGTGCTAGTTTACTTTCATAGTCTATCTTCCCTTTCTTAATAATTTTTTTAGTCATTCTTTGCTGGCTTTTAAAAGCATCCCAATCTTCTGTCCTCGCACTAGTTTTGGTCACATTGTATGCCCTTGTTTTTAATTGGATACTGTCCTTTATTTCTTTAGTTAGCCATGGGTGGCTATCTTTTGTCTTACACCCTTTCCTCCTCACTAGAATATATTTTTCTTGAGAGTTGTGAAATATCTCCTTAAATGTACACCACTGTTCATCAACCATCCTACCCTTTAATCTATTTTCCCATTCTGCTTTAGCCAACTCTGCCCTCATACCTTCATAGTCTCCTTTGTTTAAGCTTAGTATGCTGGTTAGAGATCCAACTTTCTAACTCTCCATCTGAATTTGAAATTCAATCATGCTATGAACACTCATTCCGAGGGGATCCTTAAATAGGACACTGTTTATTAATCCTGTCTCATTACACAGGACCAGATCCAAAATAGCCTGCCCCCGGTTGGTTCCTGCTCAAGAAATCTGTCCCTTATGCACTCGATGAACTCTTCCTCAAGGCTACCCTGACTAATTTGATTTGTCCAATCAATATGGAGGGTAAAATCACCCATATTATTGCTGTTCCCTTTTTACAAGCCCCGAATATTTCCTGGTTTATGCTCCGACCAGAGTTGCTACTGTTAGGGGGCCTATAGACTACGCCCACCAGTGACTTTTTCCCCTTATTATTCCTTATCTCCACCCAAACTCTTTCAACATCCTGATCATTTGAGCCAATATCATTTCTCACTGTTGCAGTGATTCCATCCTTTATCAATAGAGCTACCCCACCTCCTTTTCCTTTCTGTCTGTCCTGCAGGATTGTCAAATACCCCTGAATATTTAATTCCCAGTTCTGGTCACCTTGCAACCACGTCTCTGTGATGGCTATCAGATCATATCCATTTGTCTCTATTTATGCCGTCAACTCATCTATTTTGTTACAAATACTACGTGCATTTAGGCAAAGGGCCTTTAAATTTGTTTTTTTACCCTTTTTTCCTACTTGTTACCTCTCTCCCTCAAACTTGCTTTCTTTATTTTTTGCTTTCTAATTCCAGCTTTACTCCACTTCCTGCTGAATCTATTTTCCAGTTCCCACCCCCTGCCAAGCTAGTTTAAACCCTCCCCAGCAGCACTAGCAACCCCCCCCACCCCGGTGAGGATATTGGTCCCGGCTCTGTTGAGGTGCAACCCGTCCGGCTTGTACGGTCACACCTCCCACAGAAGCGGCCCCAATGCCTCAGGAAACTAAAGGCATGGAAGGAGGCCATTTTGACCCATCATATCCATGCCGGCCGACCAAGAGCTATCCAGCCTAATCCCACTTTCCAGCTCTTGGTCCGTAGCCCTGTTGGTTACGGCACTTCAAATGCACATCCAAGTATTTTTTAAATGTGATGAGGCTTTCTGCCTCTACCCCCCTTTCAGCCAGTGAGTTCTAGACCCCCATCACCCTCTGATTGAGGAAATTTCCCATCAAATTTCCTCTAGACCTCCCCCCCAATTACTTTAAATCAATGCCCCCTGGTTGTTGACCCCTCTGCCAAGGGGAAAAGGTCCTTCCTATCCACTCTATCCAGGCCCTCATAATTTTATACACATCAATAAGGTCTCCCCTCAGCCTCCTCTGTTCCAAACAATAAAGACCCAGCATCTCCAATCTTTCCTCATAGCCAAAATTCTCCAGTCTAGGCAACATTCTTGTAAATCTCCTCTGCACCCTTTCCAGTGCAATAACATCTTTCCTGTAATGTGGTGACCAGAACTGCACACGGTACTCCAGTTGCGGCCTAACCAGTGTTTTATACAGTTCAAGCATAACGCCCATGCTCTTGTATGCCATGGCTCGACTAATAAAGGCAAGTATTCCACATGCCTTCTTATCTACCGGGCCTGCTACCTTCAGGGATCTGTGGACCTGCACTCCAAGATCCCTTTGTTCCTCTATATTTTTCAGTCTGGTACCATTTAATGCGTATTCCCTTGCCTTGTTAGACGTACCCAGATGCATTACTTCACACTTATCCAGATTTAATTCCATTTGCCAATGTTCGGCCTACTTGACGAGTACATTGATATCTTCCTGCAGTCCGCAGCTTTCTTCTTCATTATCGACCACACAGCCTATTTTAGTGTCAGCTGCAAACTTCTTATTCATACCCCCAACATTTAAGTCCAAGTAATTAATATATACCACATAAAGCAAGGGACCCAGCAGTGAGTCCCGCAGAACCCCACTGGATACAGCCTTCCAGTGACAAAAACACCTATCAACCATTATTCTTTGCTTCCTGCCTCTGAGCCAATTTTGGATCCAACTTGCCACTTTGCCTTGGATTCCATGGGCTTTTACTTTCATGACCAGTCAGCCATGTGGGAATTTATCAAAAGCTTTGCTAAAATCCATATACATTACATCATACGCACTGCCCTCATCAACCCTCTTGGTTACCTCCTCACAAAATGCAATCAAGTTATTCAGACACGACCTTCCCATAACAAAACCATGCTGATTGCCCTTGATTAATCCATGTCTTTTCAAATGAAGATTTATCCTCTCCCTCCGGACTTTTTCCAATAATTTTCCCACCACTGAGGTTAAGCTGACTGGCCTGTAATTACTCGCCCTATCCCTTTCTCCCTTTTTAAATAAAGGTACAACATTAGCAGTCTTCCAGTCTTCTGGCACCACACCTGTAGCCAGAGAGGACTGGAAAATGATGGTCAGAGCTTCAGCTATTTCCTCTTTTGTTTCTCTTAACAGTCTGGGATACATTTCATCTGGGCCTGGGGATTTCTCCACTTTCAAAACTGCTAAGCCCCTTAATACTTCCTCTCTCACTATGTTTATTTCTTCGAATATTTCACACTCCTCCTCCCTCATTTGAAAATTCTGCATCACCCCTCTTTTGTGAAAAAAGATGCAAAGTATTCATTAAGAATCATGCCCACGTCTTCTGTCTCCACACATAGATTTCCTTTATGGTCTCTAATAGGCCACACTCTTTCTCTAGTTATCCTCTTGCTCTTAATGTATTTATAAAACATCTTTGGATTTTCCCTGATTTAACGTAATAATTTTTATGGCTTTCCATATATAAGCAAAATATTGCCCGGAATTTACTGTCAGCAGTGAAGCAAAAATGTTTGCCGCTGGCCCCAAAGAAATCTATCTATTGAGATCTTGTCATCTCTGTGGTAAGATGTTGCCTTTTTTGACCCATAAAAGATTGCTGTGCTGTATTGTGGGGAATCCATAATGTTATCTGTTGTGATGACAACAAGTTGCCTAAGCAGCCAATCACAATGCAGAATTCTCACAAAATTTGCAAGCAGGACATGAGAAACTGTTTTTATCCCAACTTTTAAAAAATGTTGCAGATTGCAAAACGAAGAGCTGAGCTCTCACATGGGGATAAGGTAGAACCTAAAAAATCATATACAAACTTTAAAAATAATTTTTTTTTAAATATCTTAAAAATTGTAATTTCATTATAGTGAAGAAATTTAACATTCCACAAAATTAAAATTTGTTTTTCAGGGTCATAATGTTTGTTTAGCAGTCATCATCATCATCATCATAGGCAGTCCCTCGTAAATGAGGACGTCTTGCCTCCACTCTTAAAATGAGTTCTTAGGTGGCTGAACAGTCCAATATGAGAACCACAGTCTTTGTCACAGATGGGACAGATAGTTGTTGAGGGAAGGGATGGGTGGAACTGGTTTGCTGCACGTTCTTTCCACTGCGTTGTTAAAACCACACTTCCACCTACTCCAACAAGGCTTCAATTTTAATGGGGTATTTAACAGCAATATTACCATGGAAAAGTCTAAAGGTTTTTGTCAGTTTCACTGATTTCACTGATTACTGCTATGTGGGTGGGGAGAGAGGCGGGAGGGGGGGGGGGGTGGTGCACAGGGCAGCCAGTGTATGAGCAGTGAATGACTGACCGCATCTTCAGGATTTCCATGTTTAGATATGCATGTGCTACATCCTGAAGTTGCAGTCAGTTTCAAAGGAATAATAACAGCAAATGCTGAGAGTTTACTGTTATTACCTATTGTGTCTGTAAGCACTCTAGTAATGACTCCACGATGTAACATATTCCACTTGAACTGTTCTGATCTTAGTCAATTTATTGCAACTCCTGAACGAGGTTACAGTAAGGTGAGCTCCCTTTTATACCTGGTTACCTGCGGTGTGCAGGTGACCTCTAGGTCTCCACCAGTTGCACCCTCTGGTGGTACAGGCATATTGTATACAGTGTGAAGATACATTCAATGATCTTATGTAACTGTACATTGAGTGTACAGGGTATATACATAAACAACATTACCCACAGCAAATTTCAAACTCTTATATTTATCTACAGTTAACTCCATTTGCCATTTCTTAATGCATCCACTTAATTGATCTGAATCCCTTTGAAAGCTTATATTTTTATATTCAGTATGCGTATTGATACAGTACATGTAATGTTGGAAGTCATAGAATTATAGAAATATTTGGCCCATAGTGTCTATGCTGGCCGAAAAAGAGCTATCCAACCTAATCCCATTTTTCAGCTCTTGGTCCATAGCCTTGCAGGTTATGGCACTTCAAGTGCCTATCCCAGTACTTTTTAAATGCAATGAGGTTTTCTGCCTCTACCATTCTTTCAGGTGATGCGTTTCAGACCCCTACCACCCTCTGGGTGAAAGCATTTCTCCTCAACTCCCTTCTAACCCTTCTACTAATTACTTTAAATCTATGCCCCTGGTTATTGACCTTTCTGTTAGGGAAAATAGGTCCTTCCTATCCGCTCTATCTAGGCCCCTCAAAATTTTATGCACTTCAATCAAGTCTCCCCTCAACCTCCTCTGTTCCAAAGAAAACAACCCCAGCCTATCCAATCTTTCCTCATAGCTAAAATTCTCCAGTTCTGGCAACATCTTTGTAAACCCTTTGCAATCACATCTTTCCTGTAATGTGGTGACCAGAACTGCATGCAGTACTCAAGCTGTGACCTAACTTGTGTTTTATACAGTTCGAGCACAACCTCCCAGCTCTTATATTCTATGCCTCTGCTAATAAAGGCAAGCATCCCATATGCCTTCTTAACCACCTTATCTACCTGTCCAGCTACCTTCAGGGATCTATGGACATGTACTCCAAGGTCCCCCTGTTCCTCTACACTTCTTAGTAACCTACCATTTATTGTGTATTCACTTGCCTTGCTAGTCCTTCCCAAATGTATTGCCTCACACTTCTCTAGATTGAATTTCGTTTGCCATTTTTCTGCCCACTTGACCAGTCCATTGATATTTTCTTGCAGTCTACAGCCTTCTTCTTCACTATCAACCACACGGCCCATTTTTGCAACACCTTCAAACTTCTTAATCATGCCCACTACATAAAATTTAAATCATTGATATATACCACAAAAAGCAAGGACCCTAGTACTGAGCCCTACAGAGCTCTACTGGAAACAACCTTTGACCATTACCCTTTGCTTCCTGCCTCTGAGCCAATTTTGGATCCAACTTGCCACTTTCCCTTGGATCCCATGGGTTTTTACCTTTCTGACCAGCCTGCCATGTAGCACCTTGTCAAAAGCCTTGCTAAAATCCATGTAGACTACATCAAATGCACTACCCTCATCGACCCTCCTCATTATCTCCACAAAAAATTCAATCAAATTAATCAGACATGATCCTCCCTTAACAAATCCATGCTGATTGTCCTTGATTAATCATTGCTTTTCTAAATGACAATTTATACTGTCCCTCAGAATATTTTCCAATAATTTGCTCACCACCGAGGCCAAGCTGACTGGCCTGTAATTACTCAGTCTATCCCTGTCTCTCATTTCAAACAAAGGTAAAATGCTACCAATCCTCCAATCCTCTGGTACCATGCCTGTAGCCAGAGAGGATTGGTAAATGATGGTCAGAGCCTCTGCTATTTCTTTGCTTGCTTCTGTTTACAGCCAGGGATACATTTCATCCGGGCAATTTATCTACTTTCAAAGATGCTACAACCCTTAATACATCCTCTTTTACTATGTTTATCCCATCTAATATCTCATACTCTTCCATTTAACTACATTGTCTGCATGTCCCTCTCTTTTTGAAGACAGACACAAAGTATTCATTAAGAACCATACCCACGTCTTCCTTCTCCACACACAGGTTACCTTTATGGGATCTAATAACTTCTACTCTTTCCTTAGTTATCCTCTTGCTTTTTATGTATTTATGAAACATCTTTGGGTTTTCCTTGATTTTACTTGCCAATATTTTCTCATGCCCTCTCTTTATTTTCCAAATTTTCTTTTTAATTTCACCCCTGCACTTTCTATACTCTGCTTAGCTTTCTGCAGTATTTAGCTCTCAGCATCTGACATAAGCTTCCCCTTTTTGCCTTATCTTACCCTGTATGCCCCTTGACATCCAGAGGACTCTAGATTTTGGAGTCCCATCCTTTTTTTTTGTGGGAACATATTTGCTCTGAGCCCTCACTAACTCCTCCTTGAACGCTTCCCATTGCTCTGACACAGACGATTGCTTGCATAATTTTAATTGTAATACATTTTTATATTGGTAACATTTTACTTTACCAGCTTTTGGTAGATTGAAGTAATAATAGCAGAGACACACCGTGGATATAACTTGACTTATACCTTGACTTGACTATAGCTACATGCAGAGTGTCTCTGCCATTACTACTTCAATCTACCAAAAGCTGGCAAAGTAAAATGTTACCAATATAAAAACGTATTGCGTTGTGTACGTGTAAATAACTGACAAACTGAGCTGGGAGAAAAGTAACTTAACTTAACTGTGCTTTTATACAACCCAAAATGGTGTCTCAAACCGACATGAACCAGACTGAATACAGTAACTATGAATAGCTCCCGCAGGGTCCTAATGCCCGTCCAGTGAGCTGTAACAAATAAATAGAGTATGAACACAACATATTTCCCCCCTTTTTAAAACCACAGTCTATGTATAGACAAAGTCCTTGAGATAGCCAAGCCGGGCGTGTAGCTTGCGGTGTTTGCTCTAG
The DNA here is from genome assembly GCF_044704955.1 of Pristiophorus japonicus. Lineage (NCBI taxonomy): Eukaryota > Metazoa > Chordata > Chondrichthyes > Pristiophoridae > Pristiophorus > Pristiophorus japonicus. The sequence goes on from NC_091977.1 coordinate 423,590,139, forward strand.
GTTTTGGTTGGGGGTTTGAGAATGTCCAGTAGCCAGCGAAGATTCCGCCCAATCATAAGCTCAGCGGGTGTCTTCCCCATTAGCGAGTGCTTTGTCGAATGGTATGTGCGGAGAATGGTCTGAACTGCTTCGTCAAATGTTTGACCTTCAAACCCTCTTTGATGATGCGGTTAAAATGCTCAACACCTCCGTTGCTTTGAAGATTGTACCGAGCAGTAAGGCTTGATAGCATGATGAATGAGGAAATCTGCGAACTGGTCGGAGAGAAACTGTGGTCCATTTTCAGTGATTATGACATCTGGGAGGCCCCACTTCATGAACATATGCTGCAGAATAGTGACAATCATTGATGAGGTCACTGAACTTGTTATGGAGATTTCGGGCCATTTGGAATGCAGGTAATGTATTACAACAAGGAAATGCTGGTGCTGTGGCGCTGCATCAACTGGACCGAAGATATCCAACTAAAGTTTTGCCATGGTTTTTGTGGCCATGGAATGGGCTTCATTGGCGCTGGTCGGATGTTTGTGACCTTTTCGCTCAGACTGCATGCTTCACAGTGTGAGACGAACTCCTTGATGCGAGTGTCAATCCCAGGCCACTATACTGAATCGCGACATCTCTGCTTCATGCGGACCATGTCGGGGTGTCCAATGTGTGCCAATGAGAGAACGCGCTGTTGAAGTGACTTGGAAATTACTGCTCTATCACCAGGAGCTAGGCAGCCATTGTTCCAAACGGAAAATTCATCGCAATGTCTGTGGAATTTTTCAGCTCTTCCGGAATTTGCTTAGGCCACTCAGTCTGGAGGGAGTGGCACATGTGCTGGAGCGTAGCATCACGCTGTGATTCGGTTTTGAGTTTGTCGCAGGAGACAAGGTTTCTTAGTGATGATCGACGTGACATATGTGAAGTCATCTGTGAATAAGTCAGCACCAGAGTCGGCAACAGGTGTCGAGCGACTGAGCATGTCAGCTACGTGGTTGTGACTGCCACCGATGTATTGTACATCAAAGTTATAGTGATGAAGGCGATCTTACCATTGGCTGATTCGTAGTTGTCTGTGCCCAGATCCAGTTGTAGCGAGTAGTGTAGTTAACGTTTGGTGATCCATTATGGAAGGTAAATTTCCTGCCATAGAGGTAGATGTGCCAGCATTTACATATGTAGATGCAAGTGAGTGCTTCGTGTTCCCCTGTCGAGTTTTTACGTTCTGCAGACGAGAGCATGCGAGAGGCGAAGGCGACTGGGCATTCCAGGCGGTCAATCCATTGCGAGAGCACAACACCCATGGCGCTGTCTGATGCATCCGTGGTGACATACGCAGTGGCATTCGGATCAAATTGTGCGAGGAGAGGAGGGGATGTGATTTTCTCCTTAAGCGTGGTGATTGCCTGAGCCTGGGAATCTGTCCATTCCCAGGGATATCCTTGCACAGCAACTTGTGAAATGGTTCGGCAATGTACGCTTAGTGCGGGACGAACTTCAGATAGAAGTTGGAAGTGCCGAGGAATGATGAAAGTTCTTTGACGTTGGTAGCCTGCTGCATTCAATGCATGTGACTCTGTAGCACTGAAAGTTTATTTCTCCAGCAGCGAATGTACACTTATCGGCATTAAATGTAATGTTATGTGTAGCAAGTCTAGCCATAACTGAGTGGAGTCATTGGTCATGTTCTTCCATTGTCCATCCATGAACGACAATATCGTCAAGCAGATTGAGGGCTCCCTCTATGCCTTCTAGCATAGTAGTGACAATCTTCTGAAATGCACTTAGTGCAGAAGATAGTCCGTAGGGCATGCGTCGATACTGATACAGACCATCATGTGTCGTGAATGTCATGAGCGGTTTTCTGTCCTCCGCTGGGGGTATTTGCAGGTAACTGCGGCGCACATCGAGTTTCATAAAAACTGTTGAGCCGTGGAATTCTGAAGACAGTTCATCGATGGTAAGAAGAGGGTACTTGTCCGGAATGATGGCCTTGTTGACCTCTTTCAGATCGATGCATAGGCGGATCTTCCCATTTTTACATCAAGCAATAACTAAGTTCAAGATCCATGGTGAGGAGTCGATGCTCTCAATGATTCCCTGAGATGTGAGTCGCGTTAATTCTGCGGATACTTGGTCGCGAACGGCGAAGTCGCTGCGCAACCGGTTTGATGGAAGGGTCAACGCGGAGATTATGGCTGAATTTTGTTGTCACTCCAAACCCTGTGAAGATTGAGAGATATTGTTTGTCAAAGTCCACCATGTACACAGGCGTGTCGGTTGGGTCATAAAACTTTGAACCCAAGCTTGTCAAAAAGGTCAACACCCATGAGGCTTTGTCCCTTCGCGACATAAAAGGAAAAGTTCTCCAATGTTATGTCCTTGTCGTATATCGGGACAGATATGACCCCAAGTACCTCAATTTTGGAGTTGGAGTACGCATGTAGAATTGAAGTTGTGGGCTGCAGTTGTCAGTGCGTGAAATGGGTTTCGTACACAGCCTCGCTCGATATGGAGACTTTGGCTCCAAGGTCAATGCGGAGGCAGCAGGACGTGCCATCAATGTTTACCTCACAGTCCTTGAATTTTCCCAAACTGATGTGCGAAATGTCCCTAACGGTGTAAACCATACTGGGTTCATCACTATCGGGGTTGTTCACATGTCGAATATGCTGCAATGAGAGTCAGACACTAGCAAAATGATTTATTTGACCACATGCAGAGCATTTCTTCCCATGTGCAGGGCAGTTGGGACACTTTGCTGAGTATGATTTGTCCCCACAGTTAAAGCAGTGGAAGTTAAGCCTACAATCCGTAGTTGGTGGCTTATTACTAGCCCTGGGTCTCTGCTGTGATTTCTGCTTTGGACATGGGCTGCAGCTAAAGTCTGCTGCACAGGGGGAGCAGGGGATCTGATCACTTTTGAAGTGGAAAGCGCTGATTCGATTTGATTGTCCAAATTAGTTGCTTTGTCTAATGTCAATTTATCATCCTCCATTAGCAAGCATTCCCGAATGCGGGGGATCGTTGTTTTCTCAATCATTTAATCCTTGATCATTTCCTCTGTGAGTGCTCCAAAGTTACACGTAGCAGCCAGTTCAGTTAATGAAATTATGTACTGTTTGATTGATTCACCGTTCCCTTGCCCCCTTTTACAAAATTGGTATCTCTGCATCACGATACTTTTATGTAGCCCAAAATAGTTCTCTCGGGTATTTATCGCTTTGTCATAGGACTCCGTGTCTTCGATTTGGCCAAAGATGCGTTGGCCTTTGATGCCGAGGCAGTGGATAAGTATTGCACAGTGGCAAGCTGGTGTTACGTTGTCGCTGTCTAACCCACTCACCGTGATATATGTAGAAAAACTTTTTATCCATCTTGGCCATGGAAATGGAGGGTCCCCGGGTGTGGAGAGGAAAGGCGGTGGTGGGACATAGTGAGGTTAATTTGGTTCATCCTTGTCGCCAAATTTTGTTGTGTATGCTTAAATAACTAACAAACTGAGCCAGGAGAAAAGTAACGTAACTTAACTGTGCTTTTATACAACCCAAAATAGCGTCTCAAACCGGCATGAACCAGAATGAATACAGAAACGGTGAATAGCTCCCGCAGGGACCGAAAGCCTGTCCAGTGAGCTGTAACAAATAAATAGAGTATGAACGCAACATATTACAATGAAAAGTATGCAAGCAATCATTGGCAAAAAATGCTACTACCACCAATCTACTGTGAGTTTATAACAAATGAGCATGGTTTGGTGCCATAAATGATAAATGGCAGTGTATGAACGCAACAAAGCACTAAAAGCCATACAGCATTAAAAACAAGTCTACCTAATGTGGCAATCAAGGATGAATGCCAATCTGATCACATAACATATGATATTAGCACAGTGTATATTCACGTGCTCTATATAGCCTTTGAGGAAGCTGTTCAGATTTCACTTTATTTACTCCACCACTTGACTTAGTTACTAAGCATCATGTTACTATTCAATGCTTAGGAACACATTAACACAGCACAACCGTGACAGACCGGGAGATGTATACAATTGCATGATAAAAGATTACAACTTTCATCAAGACCGAATAGAAAAGGAATATATATAAAGCCAGTTTTACCTTTTCAGTGTTGACTATAATATTTGGTTTCAGTGGTACAGTTGTTGTGAAACTCTGCAGCTGACTAAGAATCTAATTTATGTGAAGAAATGAAACCTGATCCTGGGGTGGTGGTTGAGGAGGATGAAGTTTCAGATATTGGGAGTGCAGCATCAGATATTGGGAGGAACCCGCGCTTCATCTTCTAATGTGTCCCATTCATATTGAAATTAGAGCAGCAATCAAAACACCAACACAAAAGTTTTTAAAGGCTACAGAAACGGACGAAAACACAGGCCGTGTCATTGCTGGCAACAACCCCGCTCTGTCTGTGAAGGAGGTTCAGCCCAAGGATGATCTTCGTGTCCTGGCGCTTTCTCCAACTCCAGAAGGTCCTCCCGGGCCAACTGAGGAAGGAGCAAGTGGGGAGAAGCTATCACCCAGGGAGGGCACTCACGCACCACTCAGCACCAGAAAGGCTCCAAAGTCCATTTACATTTATTATTCACCCATACGCGAGCTTTCTGGAGCGAAAGTTTGTCTGTGAAACCGTGAAACAACTAAAGGAAAACAATTTAAGGGCTGGTTCGACAAAGATGAAGCCACATAGCTTCCCCTCTGTGGCTGTCACAGCGGCTTGAAGCCATTGAGAAGTGTAAGGCAGCCATCATTTTCTTGTCACAAAGTTATTTAAAATGCACCGTCTCGCTGACGGAGAGTAAAATATTATTAGAGAGACAGATCATCGGAGAGAAGTGTGAAGATCTTCCCCGTCCTCTATAACACGAAAGCGGTTCCCAAAGACCTGGTGCAGTTATTGGACGGAGTCATTGATCTGACGGGAGCGAGGGTAGCCAGCAACAGCTTGGCCGAGAAGAGTTCACTAGTGATTGGTAATCTGAGTGAAAAGATAGAAGAATACTCTCTGATAAAAGTATCTTTCCAATCCAGAACAACGCCACTTTTAGAATTCAGCAAGGAGTTTAAGATTAAGAAATTATGCAGTTGGACAGTCAATGATGTCCAGGTATGGCTGCTCCATCTGGGCATCAGGGAGTGCTATAGACTGATACTTGTGGAGTACATGGTTGACGGCTTTCTTCTGCTGTCCTTTACACTTGAAGATCTTTCCCAATATCTAGATAATATCTGCTTAATTAAAGGCTAACTATCTTCAATTAAAAATGGGCTTTTTATTTAAAGAGGGAACAGATTAAAAATCAAGTTGGCAGCAATAGAGGAACATTTACACCGTGTGCTGTGTAAGGAAATCATAAAGTCGCTCTTAAGTTAGTTTATGATTTTCCTCATTGGCATTGTAGGAAAACCAGTGCAACGTGTTTACACATGATCTATATTATAAACGATCTCAATATTTGTCAAATATCTTTATATGCGGGGCCCAATTAAACACATTTCTGATCATGTATATCGAGACTTTGCATTCAACACAAACCTCCAGATGCCACATTTGTTTCAAATTGTTGTAAACTGGGCAATGCTGTTGACAGCTGCTCCAAGTGATCGGTTGAGGTGCATGAGATTACTCCGTTACCAGGTTTCTAGACGCTGACGAAATATCTTACAACAAACAGAACTGCAGTTTAAATTTCTACATAGAAAGAGATACACAACTGTAGTTTTTCCAATAATTTACTTGGACAATTTACTCGGAGCTGCTCCAGTACTGCCACCGTAACTTTGCCGGAAGTGTGGCTCTTATCGAGGTGGAGTGAGAGGAGCCCCGTGGAAATCCCCGGCTTTCCAACAATTTGGTCCAGATTCAGTTCCTCCAAAGGACAAGCCTCAACCTTGACAAATCTGTTCTGAATGGTTGACATGTTGACCAATGACAGCCTTGGTAAGGGTGAAGCTTTTATAATCTGAGATTTTTTTTTCCTTGTATGTTTCTCAGTGCAGCCTATGGGTGTGTACTTTTCTCTACAATAGTAATTTAAGTATACATATATAGGCCTAGAAATCGGGCTACTTACCGCCACCCGTTAGCAGTAGATTCCTGAAAAACAATGGTGGCATAGGAGGTGGGTGGGGTGGCTTGACCCATCCACCTCCACGGAGGTGTGTGGGGGGCCTGACCCATCCACCTCCATAGCACGAACCTGGTATTGCAGTACTTCCAGGAACGGTGCAGTGGCTCTAGGCCTTTTGGCTAAGAGCATTGGCACAGAGTGATCCTTGATGTGTGCAAGGTGACCTCTGGCGTTTGTGATTTGACAAAGAATTGGAAAGATTGGCTACGAATTAAAAAAAAAAATAAAATTGTTAAAAAAACCCAAAAAAAACAATGGTGGCCACCGCTCTAACACCCGCCTCTGGTGCGGCACTCGGCGGCCAGCATTTTGGTGAGAGGCATTGTGGCCGTGGACATACAAATCTGGAGAGGGTGATGTCAACGCGACTTGCAACGCGACTTAACACCACGCTCTGTGGACCTGGACCTTTGCGCAGAGTTTATTGCTGGGTCCTAAGCTTGCTCGAAAAGCGAGCATGCGGCAGACTGACAGAGATGCTGTCAGCACTTCTTAAAGGGACACACACATCTTTCAGGTAAATTTGCATTTTATCTTTTGGAATGGATTATAAAATATTTTATTGAAGTAGTGGCTTGGGGCAACAGATGTTAAAAAATGTTAAAGTTGGCCTCAGATAGTAAAGGAAGGCCTCTGAGAAGATAGAAAATGCTGGAAATACTCAGCAGGTCAGGCACCAGCTGTGGAGAGAGAAACAAAGTTCATGTCTCAGGTCGAGATGCTGCCTAACCTGCTGAGTATTGCCAGCATTTTTGCCTTTATTTCAGCTTACCAGCATCCGCTCGCAGAGGGAAGAGGAAGACACAGAAGAAGAAGCAGAACAGCAGGAAGCAGAAGGAAGAATGCAACCCAGACAGCCCCTTTCTGGCCGGAACATCCGGGATGGACTCATCTGCCTGCGGTACCAGTGACCACAACCTAAATTCCTCTTTCAACGTTTGTCCCACATCTTACCGTCCCTCTGTTACTGACCATCACAGCATCCTCTTGGAAATATGAAATAAAAACAGCAAATAGTGGAAATACTCAGCATTTGTGGAGAGAGAGAAAAACAGAGTACATGTTTCAGGTCAATGACCTTTTGTCAGAACTGGCAAAGATTAGAGATACAACAGGTTTTAGGCAACAACAGAGGTAGGGAAATGGGAGATGGGAGGAAAGAACAAAAAAGGTCTGTGATACGGTGGAGGCAGGAGAGATATAGGGTTAGAATTTCGGTGAAAATGGTAGTTTTATGGCAAAATTACTGTTTACGCTTCGCTACCATTTTAAAGCATGCTTTTCAGTCTTTAATTTGCGCAGCAGTAAAAATCGTCATTGCATGAGGATTCGCGATGCAAACCGCGAATTTTGGCAACTTTAGTCCGGGGCCAATAGCACTGTGAGAGAGGCCTTTGGGAGGGGGGAAAACAACAAAATAAAATTGCAAAAATCAAAAAAAAACATTTACAAAATATTCACAAAACCCTTACCTACTAAATCGTTGGTAAAGAATTAAAAAATAAAAACTTTCACTTACCATTTTTGCAGGTCATACTGCTGCTGGCAGGGCTGCCATGTAGGTTTTACTCAGGTGTTCTGGGCACAAAATACAGGTTCCGAGAGAGCCAAAAATCGATCGCAATTGCTATTTCCAGTTGTTAAGTATGAAGGAAGTCCACAAGACTGAGTACTGTGAGCTAAAACTGATGTGAACTTAGTCTCTTTAATACAACTCCAGAGTGCCTAAGCAGCATGGCAGACAACCTTTTATACTCCCTTGCACGAGATGTACAGGTGACCCTTGGGTTCTCCATCAGCTGCACCCTCTGGTGGCAAGTTTTACACAGTTTCAATGTTTACATACATAACATCACTCCCTCCCAAAATCTTTGATATAAATTATTTACAAGTTGAGACGATCTGGGGCTCAAACTCTGGCATGGGTGAGTTGGTCGGACCATTGCTACACTGCGGTGCGGCTGCTCTGACAGGACTGTTGGGAATGGTGGGTTCATCATCTTGATTGACTGCGAGGTCAAATGCTGGTTGGGTGTGTGTTGATGTGTCGATGATGGTGATGTTCTTCAGGATGTTCCTGGTTGTCGGTGAACCGCAATTTGATCTGATCCAAATTTCTGCACATTTGTCCATTCAATAGTTTGACTATAAACACTCGATTCCCTTACTTGGCCAAGACAGTGCCAACGACCCATTTAGGACCATGACCGTAATTAAGGAAAAACACAGCGTCGTTAACATTAATGTCATACGATGCAGCCACGCGATCGTGGTACATGTTTTGCCGGTGACGTCAGGTTTCCACATGATCATTGAAATCCGGGTGGACTAGGGAGAGCCTGATTTTGAGTGCTCTCTTCATTAACAATTCTGCAGGAGAACCCCAGTGAGCAAGTGGGGTCGCGTCCGGTAGCTGAGCAGAATCCGAGATAAGCGGGTTTGCAAGGAGCATTCCATCACGCGTTTCAAGCTCTGCTTGATAGTTTGGACTGCCTGTTCCACTTGACCGTTGGATGCGGGCTTAAACGGGGCAGACGTGACATGCTTGATGCCATTGCGGGTCATAAACTCGTTGAATTCTGAGCTGGTGAAACATGGTCCATTGTCACTGACAAGGACGTCGGGCAAGCCATGGGTGACGAACACAGCTCGGAGGCTTTCAATGGTTGCAGTAGATGTGCTGGATGACATGATTACACATTCAATCCATTTAGAGTAAGCGTCCACTACAACTAAAAACAGCTTTCCGAGAAAGGGGCCAGCAAAATCTACGTGGATCCTGGACCACGGTTTGGAGGGCCATGACCACAGACTCAATGGAGCCTCCCTTGGTGCATTGCTCAATTGTGAGCACGTGTTGTACTGGTGTGCGCATGACTCTGCGTCCAAGTCAATGCCGGGCCACCAAACATGTGACCTGGCTATAGCCTTCATCATGACTATGGCTGGGTGGGTATTGTGTCAGTCGCTTATGTAGAATTTACCAATATTTTGCAAAGATTCCTTGTACCTTTCCCCTGCAGAGGAGAAGAATCCCTTTCTGAACTTTTAAAATGGAAGGAAAAACTTCGGGGCACAAATGAGTTTAAAAGGACAGACGAGGCCTGCAGGGGATAAAAGGGGATGCATCTCCCCCAGCTGGCCCGCAGTACTAAATGGTTCCACATCAACCAATGCAAGCTGTACAACCCAGGGTCAGCCAAGCACAGAGGGCAGTCGGGAAGGGTGAACCGTCCTCACGACGGGGACCCTCCGTTGGCCACCTCCGACGGTGGAGGGCCCACAGGGAATGTGGCAGGCTCAGAAACCGTGCCTACAGGGGCGGTGAATTGCACTACTGGAGGGGCTGTCCCACCCATCATTTGGGATTCGGATGCACCCCCAGTAATCCAAGCCCTGAGAAGGACCCTCCGTACACCACGGCCAAAGATATCATGGTCACCGGCATCTGAGCCTCAACGATTCTATCCTAGGAGAAGGGCTGCCCGACAGGGAAGACCAAAGGTCAGAAGTACAGAGGCCGCTCAGAGTAGGGACCCCCAGCCAGCCGCCTCCAGCGGTGAGGGTCTCACAGGAGCAGTAGCAACGAGCTGTCCCAGAGACAAGGGTCTCCAGCTCACCGGCTGTGGGAAACCCTAGCATCCAGGCGGTTATCAGGCCGCACAAGGCATGGGCCTGACAGGGATTAACCAGGCCACCCGGAGACGGGTGGCAGTTGTACATAGCTCTAATTATTAGTTTAAGGCAGCTGACTGCACCATTTTACATTTTAAGGTTTAGTTTAGAATTGAGGGGATTGCTGCAGTAATATCTAGGTGATTGTTTTGAGTTTGTCTTGTGTGTCAGCCAGCCTAAGAGCAGTTCTCAAGGGCAGGATCCAGACATTACCGGGTGATGGACAAACCTCAGGAGACCAATTGATGTTGTTTAATTTTAATCTATGTTCTTCCTTCTATAATGTGGTTGTACGTTGCCTACATGCTGGTGAATATAATGTAATTGAAATGAAATGTAACTGTGATGGAACCCCCTCCAAGCTGGAAGGATGTAAATGTAAAAAGTTTGTACCTGTAAAGGGAAAAGTGTGTATCTATGGTGATGTTGCATAAGTGTAATGCATATTTTGGATATTAGTTTAGTTAATTTACGGGGAAGGTTATCTCTTGGGAGTCAGGAACTTTGCTCACCTGGAAGATAATACCATAAGTGGTATGGTATCACAGGGGGGAGTGTAGAATTTACCAATATTTCACAAAGATTCCTTGTACCTTTCCCCTGCAGAGGAGAAGAATCCCTTTCTGAACTTTTAAAATGGAAGGAAAAACTTCGGGACACATATGAGTTTAAAGGGGCAGACGAGGCCTGCAGGGGATAATAGGGGATGCATTCATGGAGACCGCCCCCCCCCAGTGTTTGGACTCATGGGAAAGGGAATTTAATTTGGAACTATCTACCAGAAAGCTTGAAGTCCGAAAGTGCACATGGAAGAAACTACAAACTTTAATCGAATTTGGGATTTTTTAAAGGTGAATGTTGGGTCTGCAAGAAAAGGGGTGGGGTCAATCTCTCATGGGCCAATTTGGACATTGGAGCTAATCAAATTGTCTGGGAACTGTTTACCCTTGAAACCTGTCCCTGGAAGACATTTACATTTTAACAATCGACCACGGAAGAAACATTATCCACCCCACCCAGAGGACCTAAATGTCACATACATATTCCAAAACCTTTTCAACAGGCATAGAAATATCTGGCTCAGGTCAGACTATCACAATGGACGAGAGCTAAAAGCCTATCAACGCCAGATTAAAACTACTTAATCAAGTTTCAGTTAGCTGGGCTGCAAAACTGAAACAAAGAGCTGGGCCAGATTTAGTGGGAGATAAGGAAGCCTTTTTGGGGTATATCTATTCCCAGTTTTACAAGGAAAGGTGTGCAGACACAAGCAGTCGGAGCTGGGGAGTGAAGAAATTGAGTAGTGAAGGAAACTACTAGAAATCATCAAGGACCGACCGAGCACAAGGCCCACGAAACGTAAGGTTGTCAGCAACCAAATTGACAAACCAGGCCACAACAACCAGCGAAACGACCAACCGAAACCAACTCAGCAAAAACCGAAGAATCGATATTCATTTCCACTCTACAATCTACTTCTGAACGACCAACGGGTGAGAAATTACCAAAAAGGACTAACTAAAACTATTCCTAACCAAAGAAAGTGGGTACTTACCCCATACATCCAAAACGCAACTTACCACATCAACGGACGCACCCCAACTGAAGACTCCGCAGTCCGAAGTCCTCTCCCCTGTCCGGGGTACGGCTCGCCTAGAAGGCCAAGTGCAGTGAACTCCGAAACTGCGATTCACCGGCAACTGTCTAAAGGGATTGGTGAGCATAGCCCCTGAACCCCCAGAGCTATAACTTAGTTAGTTAGGGGAATTGGGAGGGGGAGGCTGGGGTAACTTATGTAAATGTATCTGCATTCTCTTCTTTACCCTGTTTAGAGTTTAAGCTGTATTCTTTTCCCCACAGGCTGTAATTTGACATTTTATTCAATGTGTTGTACCCTTCAGTGTATAATGGTATTCCTACTCTGTGTGTGTTATTAAAGGTGTGCCTTTTACTTCTTTTTAAACACAATAAAGCCATACCTGCTTCCTAACTTGAAACCGATTGTCTGACCAAGTCTGTCACAATCCCTTCATAATTCCAGTGTCTAGAACCAAGGGTGTGGGAGCGATTCGAAACCACTCATATAAGGTCAGAAGGGAAAGCTGACCCCCTGAAAACCACCCATTACACTTATAAACATTTCCCTGCCTATTTTTTAGCAAAACCATGCGATTACCCCATAAGAGACAATCTGACTTTATGGACATTTCATCTTTGCGTCGGTGAAACAGCTTAATTTCATCTTGCATTTCCCCGGGAATGGCCGACCAGCTCCCATTGAGGACGCAACTTTTTACAAGTGATAGCACAGGAGCCAGTCTGGTCCAGGTCCTGATCTGGCGAGCAGTGATGGGTGACCCCTCGCTCTCAAAAGCATCCATGATCAGAAGCAAGTCTGTGGGCTGCGCCATTTCCACCCCGGTAGTGGGCAATGGTATCCCACTGAGGGCATCAGCACAGTTCTCCGTGCCTGGTCTGTGGCAGATAACATAGTCATAGGCAGACAATGTTCGTGCCTATCTTTGGATGCGGGATGAAGCATTGGTGTTTATACCTTTGCTTTCTGTAAACAGCAAAATGAACAGTTTGTGGTCAGTTTCAAGCTCAAACCGAAGTCCAAATGGTATTGGTGTATTTTCTTAACCCCATATATACATGCTGACGTCTCTTTCTCGAACATACTGTCGGTTCTTTCAGCCTTAGACAGACTTCTAGACGCGTATGCAACCAGTTGAAGTTTGCCCGATACATTGGTTTGCTGTAACACACAGCTGATCCTGTACGAAGATGCATCAAAAGCTAGCACTAATCATTTACATGGGTCATACAGTACAAGGAACTTATTAGAACAAAGTAGGTTTCTGAACTTCTCAAAGGCTTTCTCTTGAGATTTACCCCAAATCCAGTCATCACCCTTAAGTAGCAACATGTGCAACGGTTCCAGCAAAGTGCTTAACCTGGGTAGAAAGTTACCAAAATAGTTGAGGAGTCCCAGGAACGAATGCAGCTCCAGCACATTCTGTGTTCTGGGTACATTCTTGATGGCCTCCGTCTTTGAGTCCGTGGGTCTGATGTCGTCTGCCACAATCTTTCTCCCCAAAAATTCGACTTCTGGCGCCAGGAAAACATACTTGGAGCGTTTCAGCCTGAGTCCCACTATGTCTAGTCAACCTAGAACCTCTTTCAGGTTGTGCAGGTGTTCAGTGGTGATCAGGATGTCGTCTTGAAACACAACGGTGCGTGGAACCGATTTCAGCAGACTCTCCATGTTCCTCTGAAAGATGGCAGCAGCTGAGCGAATCCCAAAAGGGCACCTGTAGTTTTTAAACAGTCCTTTGTGCGTGCACATCAATCTTTTCGAAGATTCAGCCAGCTCCTGTGTCATTTAGACGGGGGTTAGGTCCAACTTGGTGAACGACTTCCCGCCCGCTAACGTTGTGAATAGGTCATCTGCCTTGGGTAGCAGGGACTGGTCTTGTAACGAGACTCGGTTGATCGTTACCTTGTAGTCTCCGCAGATTCTGACCATGCCATCGCTTTTCAACACCGGAACAATCGGACTGGCCCACTCGTTTTATTCAACTGGTGATATGATTCCGTCTCGTTGAAGTCTGTCCAGTTCGATCTCGAATTTCTCCCTCATCATATATGGAACCGCTCGAGCCTTGTGATGAACGAGCCTTGCATCGGGGACTAGATGGATCTGCACCTTGGCGCCTCTGAAGTTGCCGATACCTGGTTCAAATAGCGATGGAAACTTGCTCAGCACTTGGGCACACGAGGCATCATCCACTGAAGTTAGTGCTTTGATGTCGTCTCAGTTCCATCAAATCTTTCCCAGCCAACTTCTGCCGAATAGCGTTGGGCTATCATCTGGTAGAATCCGCAGTGATAACTCATGCACAGCTCCATCATATGATACCTTAACTGCGGCACTGCCAATGACTGGTATGAGCTCTTTGGTGTAGGTGCACAGCTTTGTCTGAATTGGGCTCAGTTTGGGCCTTTGTGCTTTGTTGCTCCACAGTTTCTCAAAAGCCTTCTGGCTCATAATTGACTGACTCGCCCCGTGTCCAACTCCATTGATACCAGAATACTGTTCAGTTTGACTTTCAGCATGATAGGAGGACTCTTGATGGTGAAGGTCTGTACCCCATACACTTCTTCCTCAGGTTGAGTTCCCTCTCTTGTTTGTTTTGCGTGATCCATACCAGATCGATCATCCTCTGCCGACTCTGCCATGTGGTGAGTTGTAGCACTCTTGCACATTTGCTGGAGGTGCCCCATTGTTTTGCAGCCTTTGCACACGTAGTGCTTGAATCGACATTGATGGGCTCGATGGTTACCCCCGCAGCACCAACATGGTGCGAATGGATTTGCATTCACGTCCGATGGCAGACTCTGAGTCATCCTAGGTCTTGCAGCTGCAGATGTGTAGGCCCTGACATATGTAGTTCTGCCTGCTAGCGACGTTATTTTATGCACATTACTTGCCGGTGAGCTTCGATGCTGGGAAGATATCTGTCTGGTATTATCGCTCGTGGATATGAATGCCTGGGCTATCGTGATAGCCTTGCTCAGTTCTAGGGATTCGGCAGACAGCAGCTTGCGAAGAATGACCTCATGACCGATGTCAAGCACAAAAAAGTCCGGCAGCATGTCCCCCAAAAATCCAGCAAATTCGCAAGTTCCCACAAGGTGTCTCGGGTCAACGACATAACTCACCATTTCCTGGACCTTGGTGCGGTGGTGCATGTAGAAGCGATACCTGGCCATTAAGACGCTCTCCTTCAGCTTGAGGTGGTTCCAAACCAATGTACACAACTTTGTATATGTCTTCTCCACTGGTTTCTCCGGTGCTAGCAGATTCTTGATGAGGCCGTATATTGTGGACCCACACACGGTGAGGAGAATTGCCCTGCGCTTGATCATTGTATCGTCCCCATCCAGCTCATTGGCCAAGAAGTACTGGTCGAGACGCTGAATGAAGGCTTCCCAATCATCACCCTCTACAAATCTCTCTAAAATACCAACGGCAGCCATGACCACATGAAAGTTCGTAATCTGTTAAGTATGGAAGATGTCCACAAGACTGAGTAATGTGAGCTAAAACTGATGTAACACAGTCTCTTTAATACAACTCCAGAGTGCCTAATCAGCATCGCAGACAACCTTTTATTCTCCCTTGCACGAGGTGTGCAGGTGACCCTTGGGCTTCCAACAGTTGCGCCCTCTGGTGGCAAGTCTTACATAGTTACAATGTTTACATACATAACACCAGTGTTGCATGTCGGTGCTTTTCTCCCCGGCGATATGTGGAAGCCCGTTGACTGGGTTTTCGCCGCAAAGGATCAAATCGCGAGGAAAACTCGGTCGCAAAGTCGTCGAATTGCTAACCCTAAATATTTAGCACTGCGTAAATGTTAATTAACTAGCAGTAAGATTGTACTAAATATTTGTATCATTTAATGAACCACTAGAATGGAGATTAACAGTTCTAAATGCTTTACTAACATGGTACAAAAGCATCATGAACATCTAAAGTGCTTCAACTGGCGAGGGTAGAAATTACGATTGGCATTGTTATTGTCTGCATGTTTGACATACTCGTAGCAAATTCCTCTCGCTGCTATTAGTGAGGTGTTCAGCAATGCATACACACACAGTAAATGTTTTTACTTAGTGTTTAACCCAATACTTTAATAATTAAGAATGTATTAAGACACCCTTTTTAATCATAAAATAAAAGGGCTTAACTTTAATTAAGCAGAACTTTTTACTTTAATGATTATCATTCCAGCACATATTTATAAGCACAATTTTACATAAATAAAATCTTTATAATATTTCTTGTGTGTCACTTTTATAGTCTACATTGTAATCACTGAGGTGTCAGTTTTCTTAATTGATTAAATGCACAAGCCTTTGTGAAAATTTCGACTTTTTGTTATTCACCAATTATATTAGCCAGACCTTCTTCCCAATTTCAATTACCAACAAAATTAGCTCCAGCAACTTTCCCACAGATCCACAAACAACCCTGAATCGCATAGGTTTCTGAGTATTCTGAACTCCGAGTACTCCCTTTTGCTTTGTACAATCAGACCTTGTCATTTAATCACTCCTGCCTTCACCCTATCACAGACCTTCCCTTTTATTCTTTCCTCCCATCTCCCCTTTCCCTGCCTCTGCTGTTGCCTAAAACCTGCTATATCTTGAATCTTTTCCAGTTCTGACAAAAAGTAATTGACCTGAAACATGAACTCTGTTTCTCTCTCCACAAATGCTACCTAACCTGCTGAGTATTTCCAGTATTTGCTGTTTTTATTTCAGGTTTCCTTCATCCACTGTATTTTGCTTTTTGTCTGTCCACCCTCTTCCCAATATTTCATTATTCCACCCTTACGTTCACATGTCCTAATGCACATTCCCCCAACACGACCAATTCCCAAGAACCACCATTCCCCTAATACGACTAATTTTTTGACAGATTTCTTAGTTTTCATCAAATCCATGCTCTAACTCCTTAAATGTGTCAGGAATTTTCCTTTGCTTTTGAAAACAAAGCTATTGAAACACAGAATATCTTCATCTGTGGAAACCTTTGATTTTTTTTGTGGGCATGTAACTGATGATACAAATAACACTCCCTTATAAAAGGTAACATGATATGTAGGGGCTCTGAGAGTACTTAACCCCGGTAGGAAGTTACCAAAATAGTTGAGGAGTCCCAGGAACGACCGCAGCTCCGTGATGTTCTGCGGCCTGGGTGCGTTCCTGATAGCCTCTGTCTTGGCGTCTGTGGGCTGAATGCTGTCCGCCGCGATCTTTCTCCCCAAAAACTCCACTTCTGTAGCCATGATGACGCATTTCGACCTCTTCAGCCGCAGTCCTATGTGATCCAGTCGCTGGAGGATCCCCTCCAGGTTTTGTAAGTGCTCAACAGTGCCCCGACTGGTGACCAATATGTCGTCTTGAAAAACCACCGTGCATGATACCGACTTGAGTAGGCTCTCCATGTTTCTCTGGAAGATCGCTGCAGCTGACCGAATTCCAAACGGGCATCTGTTGTAGATGAACAGTCCCTGTATGTGTTGATGCAGGTGAGGCCCTTTGAAGACTCCTCCAGCTCCTGTCTCATGTCGGCCGAAGTCAGGTCGAGCTTGATGAACGTCTTGAGTCCTGCCAGCGTCGCAACTAGGTCGTCTGCCTTAGGGAGCGGGCATTGGTCCTGTAGTGTGAAACGATTAATAGTTACTTTATAATCGCTGCAAATCCTGACTGTGCCATCACTTTTGAGTACTGGAACAATCGGGCTGGCCCACTCGCTAAATTCTACTAGGGAGATGATGCCCTCGTGTTGCAGCCTGTCCAGCTCGATTTCCACTCTCTCCCTCATCATGTGAGGTGTCGCTCGCGCCTTGTGGTGGACGGGTCATGCCTCTGGGACCAAGTGGATCCGCTCCTTCACCCTGGAAAAGTTTCCAATGCCTGGCTCAAAGAGGGAAGGAAATTTGTTAAGAACCTGGGTACATGAAGCCTCATCAACATGTGATAGCACTCGGATGTCATCCCAGCGGATTTTGCCCAGCCAGCTCCTTCCAAGCAGTGTGGGGCCATCGCCCGGGACAATCCAGAGTGGTATTTCGTGCACCGTGCCCTCGTAGGTGATCTTGACCATGGCGCTGCCCAGGACAGTGATAAGCTCTTTGGTGTACATTCTCAGTTTCGTGTGGATGGGGCTCAGGGCTGGTCTGAGTGCCTTGTTTCACCACAGTCTCTCAAACATCTTTTTACTCATGATGGATTGGCTAGCACCAGTGTCCAGTTCCATGGCTACAGGTCAGCCATTCATTTTTACATTTAGCATTATAGGTGGATATTTCGTTGAAAATGTGTGCACCCCGTGTACTTCAGCATCTGCCTCCTCTCTCTGAGGCTCGAAATTGCTTTGATCCACCATGGACCGATCTTCCTCTGCCACGTGGTGATGAGCAGATTTTGCAGAGCTTGCAGGTGGTTGTCCATTTTTCCACAGCTCTTGCAAATATACCCTTTGAAGTGGCATGAATAGGCTGAATGGAAGCCTCCACAACGCCAATAAGGTGCGAATTGCCTTTCATTCATCCTTTGTTGCAGACTCTGAGTCATCTGGGTCACCTGAGGCCTGCTGGCAGTTGCAGACTCGTGGTTTCTGCCCTGCACATTCCTGCTCGCAAACACAGTTCCAATTAATTTATGAACATTGCGAGCACTTGTATGCTGAGAGATTTGTTTGGTGTTATCACTGGTGAACATAAACGTCTGTGCTATCGCAATGGCCTTGCTGAGGGTCGATGTTTCTACAGACAAAAGTTTTTGTAGGATGGTCTCGTGGCCAATGCCCAGTACAAAAAAGTCTCTGAGCATTTGCCCCAGGTAGCCATCAAACTCACATTGTCCTGCAAGTCGCCTTAGCTCAGCGACGTAACTCGCCACTTCCTGACCTTCAGATCGCTGGCACATGTAGAACCGATACCTCGCCATCAGCACGCTCTCCCTCGGGTTAAAATGCTCCCAAACCAGTGTACACAGCTCCTCATATGACTTATCTGTGGGTTTCACCAGAGCCAGAAGATTCTTCATGAGGCTGTAGGTCGGTGCCCCACAGACCATGAGGAGGACCGCTCTCCTTTTTGCAGCGCTTTCTTCTCCATCCAGCTCGTTGGCTACAAAGTACTGGTCTAGCCGTTCGACATAGGCTTCCCAGTCCTCACCCTCCGAGAACTTCTCCAGGATGACCACAGTTTGCTGCATCTTTGCGTTGGATTTGTATACTCGTCGCCAGTTATTGTGTTCCTAACACAGATGAGACTGCACACAGGGAGGTTAAAGTAACAGTGACCTCAGTCTTTATTAAGGCACTCCAGGGCGAGGAACAGGCTTTAGGGGCCAGCTGAAATACAGTGCTCCAAAGGGATGCTGGGATCCCTTGGGACTTCAGGGGAAGCGCTCCCTGATGGCGGAACATGGGAGTGCATGCTTTACAGATACACAAGAGCATGGTTGAAAAAGAGGCTCTGGCATGCGTTTACGGCATTAAAAACATGTACCAGTACTTATTTGGCCTCAACTTCAAACTTGAAACTGACCACAAGCCGTTCATATTGCTGTTCTCTGAGAGCAAATGGATTAATTCTAATGCCTCTGCCAGCATCCAAAGATGGGCGCTCATATTGTTGGCATACAACTATGTAATGCGCCACTGACCGGGCACAGAGAACTGCACAGATGCTTTCAGTAGGCTACCATTGCCCACCACCGGGGTGGAAATGGCACAGCCAGCGGACTTGCTCATGGTCATGGAGACATTTGAAAATGAGAAGTCCCCCGTTACGGCCCGGCAGATCAGGACCTGGATCAGCCAGGATCCTTTACTGTCCTTGGTAAAAAAACTGTGTCCTCCATGGGAGCTGGTCCAGTGTCCCAGTGGAGATGCAGGAAGCGATTAAGCCGTTCCGCAGACGAGTTGTCCCTGGAGGCAGGCTGTTCTTTTGTGTGGCAATCGCATGGTGTTGCCAAGAAAGACAGAGACACATTTATTTGTGAACTGCACAACACCCACCCAAGCAACATAATGATGAAAGCCATAGCCAGATCTCACATGCAGTGGACTGGAATCCACTCAGATTTAGAGTCATGCATGCGCCAGTGCAATACGTGCTCTCAGTTGAGCAACGCACCCAGAGTGGCCATCCAAACCGTGGTCGAGGTTCCATGTAGACTATGTGGGCCTATTACCAGGCAAAATGTTTTTGGTTGTCGTGGATACCTACTCAAAATGGATTGAATGTACAATAATGTCTGTAAGCACATCCACTGCCACCGTTGAAAGCCTACAAGCCATGTTTGCCACGCATGGCTTGTCTAATGTCCTAGTCAGCAACAATGGGCCGTGCTTCATCAGTGCTGAATTCAAGGAATTCATGACCCTCAACGGGATGAAACATGTCACATCTGCCCCGTTCAAGCCCGCATCCAACGGCCAAGCAGAACGGGCAGTTCAGACCGTCAAGCAAAGCTTGAAATGTGTGTCGGAAGGTCTCTGCAGACCCGGTTGTGCCAACTGCTGCTCTGCCACCGCACCAGAACTCACTCACTCACGGGGATTCCCCCAGCTGAGCTGCTCATGAAAAGGGTGCTTAAAACAAGGCTCTCTCTTGTCCACCCTGATCTCCATGATCACGTGGAGGGCAAAGGCATCAACAAAGTATGTACCATGACCGCGCAAATTTGTCGCGATATTGAGATCAATGATCCCATGTTTGTGCTCAGTTATGGACATGGTCCCAAATGGCTCGCTGGCACGGTCACAGCCAAAGAGGGGAGTAGGGTGTTTCAAGTCAAATGGATAAACGCACAGAAAACTTTTGGACCAAGTCAAATTGCGGTTCACCAACAGTTACGAACAACCCGAAGAGGACACCACCAACTTTGACCTTCCAACACACACACAAGTGGCAACTGACATCACAGTTGACCATGAAACCGAACTCCTCATCCCCAGCAGCCCGGCTGCCCAACAGCCCAGTGAAGAACTGACCAACCCACCCATACCAGCATTTGTACCGAGACGATCGACAAGGGAGCGCAAAGTCCCAGATCGTCTTGCCTTGTAAATTAGTGTACTGTTGACTTCACGGAGGAGTGATTTTATGTATTTAACTATTTGTAACTTGCATTACACCTGACCACCAGAGGGTCCACCTGTTGGAGTCCCAAGGGATCCCAGCATCTCTTGGGAGCACAGTATATAAGCAGGCCACCCACGAGGTACCTGCACTCTGGAACCTTAATAAAGGAGCTAAGGTCACACCTGCCCATTACACACAGTACTCAGTCTCACCATTTATTATGAGTGTAACAGTACTGAATAATTTAACAATAAATTTCAATTGGGTTTAAGTTGTTTGAGATATATTAATGCTTTGGAATTATATATTTTTTGTAACTTAATACAAAGAAGCGGTACTGCCATCAATATAAACGCTCTTTTGTTGTGGAGACTGTAAGAGACAGGCAGTTATTTACAAATTTGATTTCCATCTTGACTGAAAGATATCTTGTATTATAGTACATGTTGTCTGTTTTATTACTTCCCTCCTTTCTTCCTTTTCTGAAGGCTTTGGGTCGATTTTCCCCAGATACTTTAGGCACTAAACATAAGAACATAAGAAATATGAGCAGGAGTAGGCCACCTGGCCCCCGAGCCTGCTCCGCCAATTCATGGCTGATCTGATCATGAACTCAGCTCCACTTCCCTGCTCGCTCCCCATAACCCTTTTGTAGTTACTGCAAACTCACACGAGGCATAGATATATCAGACACGGTCACTCTGTGACCTTCACCTTTATTCCCAGGACCAAAGAGTGCTGACCCTGGGTGGGATCTCCCCTTTTATACCTGGAAACCCAGGTGAGGAGTGTCTCCCGCAAGTTCACCTCCTGTGGTCAGGGTGTGCATTTCCAGGGTACAGGTACAGTATACTTGAGTTACAGTTAAAAGACTATGTCATTGCAAGATGGTTAGATACATGACACTTTTATTCCCTTATTGCTCAAAAATCTGTCTATCTCCGCCTTAAATATATTCAATGACCCAGCCTCCACGGGCAGAGAATTCCATAGATTTGCAACCCACTGAGAGAAGAAATTCCTCCTCATCTCAGTTTTAAATGGGCGATCCCTTATTCTGAGACTATGTCCCCTAGTTTTAATTCCCCTGTGAGTGGAAATATCCTCCCTGCATCCACCTTGTCGAGCCCCCTCATTATCTTATACTTTTTGATAAGATCACCTCTCACTCTTCTGAACTCCAATAAGTATAGGCCCAACCGACTCAACCTATCTTCATAAGTCAACCCCCTCGTCTCCGGAATCAACCTAGTGAACCTTCTCTGAACAACCTCCAATGCAAGCATATCTGTCATGTATGTACATGCTGCTTGTAGCCACCAGATGGTATCATTGTTGGAGGCCACTGAGTCGCACGCACATGGTGCTGCTCTGGTATAAAAGGCCAGCCATTTTGTGAGTCAGGTACTTTGGGCCGTAATAAAGCAGAAACAAGGTTGTACCTTGTTCAGTTAAACAGTACTCAGTTTGTACCTTTATTGCATACATAACAATATCTTTCCTTAAATACGGAGACCAAAACTGTATGCAGAACTCTAGGTGTGGCCTCACCAATACCCTGTACAGTTGTAGCAGGACGTCTCTACTTTTATACTCTATTCCCCTTGCAATACAGGCCACCATTCCATTTGCCTTCCTGATTACTTGCTGTACCTGCATGCTAACTTTTTGTGCTTCATGCACAAGGACCCCCAGTTCCCTCTGTACTACAGCACTTTGCAATTTTTCTCCATTTAAAATATAATTTGCTTTTCTATGTTTTCTGCCAAAGTGGATAACCTCACAATTTGCCACATTATACTCCATCTGCCAAATTTTTGCCCGTCTATATCCCTTTGCAAATTTTTTATGTCCTCCTCACAATTTACTTTCCCACTCATCTTTGTATCATCAGCAAACTTGGTTACATTACACTCAGTCCCTTCATCCGAGTTATTAATATCGATTGTAAATAGTTGAGGATCCAGCACCGATCACTGCGGCATCCCACTAGTCACTGCTTGCCAACCGGAAAATGATCCATTTATCCCGACTCTCTGTTTTCTGTTAGTTAGCCAATCCTCTATCCATGCAAATATATTCATCATCATCATCATCATAGGCAGTCCCTCAGAATCGAGAAAGACTTGCTTCCACTCCTGAAATGAGTTCTTTGGTGGCTGAACAGTCCAATACGAGAGCCACAGACTCTGTCGCAGGTGGGACAGATAGTCGTTGAGGGAAGGGGTGGGTGGGACTGGTTTGCCGCAAGCTCTTACCGTTGCCTGCACTTGATTTCTGCACGCTCTCGGCGTTGAGATGCAAAATGCTCAGCGCCCTCCCGGATGCACTTTCTCCACTTAGGGCAGTCTTTGGCCAGGGACTCCCAGATGTCAGTGGGGATGTCACATTTTTTCAGGGAGACTTTGAGGGTGCCCTTGTAACGTTTCTGCTGCCCACCTTAGGCTCATTTGCAGTGAAGGAGCTCCGCATAAAGCACTTACTTTGGGAGTCTCGTGTCTGGCATGCGAACTATGTGGCCTGCCCAGCGAAGCTGATCGAGTGTGGTCAGTGCTTCAATGCTGGGGATGTTAGCCTGGATGAGGACACTGATGTTGGTGCATCTATCCTCCCAGGGGATTTGTAGGATCTTGTGGAGATATCGTTGGTGATATATCTCCAGTGACTTGAGGTGTCTACTTTACATGGTCCATGTCTCTGAGCCATATAGGAGGGCGGGTATTACTACAGCCCTGTAGACCATGAGCTTGGTGGTAGATTTAAGGGCCTGGTCTTCAAACACTCTTTTCCTCAGGCGGTCGAAGACTGCACTGGTGCACTGGAGGTGGTGTTGAATCTCCTCATCAATGTCTGCTTTTGTTGATAAGAGGCTCCCAAGATATGGGAAATGGTCCACGTTGTTGAGGGCCGCGCCATGGATCTTGGTGACTCAGGGGCAGTGCTGTGCGGTGAGGACAGGCTGGTGGAGGACCTTTGTCTTATGGATATTTAGCGTAAGGCCCATGCTTTCATATGCCTCAGTAAATACGTCAACTATATCCTGGAGTTCAGTCTCAGAATGTGCGCCGACGCAGGCGTCGTCTGCGTACTGTAGCTCAACGATAGATGTTTGGGTGATCTTGGACCTGGCCTGGAGGCGGCGAAGGTTAAACAGCTTCTCACTGGTTCTGTAGTTTAGTTCCACGCCAGCGGGGAGCTTGTTGACTGTGAGGTGGAGCATGGCAGTGAGGAAGATTGAGAAGAAGGTTGGAGCGATGACACAGCCCTGTTTGACCATGCTAATATATTACTCCCAACCCCATGAACTTTTATCTTGTGCAGTAACCTTTTATGTGGCACCTTATCGAATACCTTCTGGAAATCAAATACACCACATCCACTGGTTCTCCCTTATCCACCCTTCTCGTTACATCCTCAAAGAACTGCAGAAAATTTGTCAAAATGATTTCCCTTTCATAAAACCATGCTGACTCTGCTTGATTGAATTATGCTTTTCCAAATGTCCCGCTACTGCTTCCTTAATAATGGACTCCAGCATTTTCCCAATGACAGATGTTAGGCTAACTGGTCTATAGTTCCCTGCTTTTTTATCTGCCTCCTTTTTTAAATAGTGGCGTTAGTTTTGCGGTTTTCCAATCCACTGGGATTGCTCCAAAATCCAGGGAATTTTGGTAGATTACAAACAATGCAGCCACTATCTCTGCAGCCACTTCTTTTAAGACCTCAGGATGTAGGCCATCAGGTCCAGGGCACTTGTCCACCTTTAGACCCATTATTTTACCGAGTACTACTTCATTAGTGACAGTGATTGTATTAAGTTCCTCCCTCCCTATAGCCCCTTGATTATCCACTATTGGGATGTTTTTAGTGTCTTCCAACCAGAAGACCAATACAAAATATTTGTTTAATGTCTCTGCCGTTTCCCTGTTCTCCATTATTAATTCCCCTCGGGGACCAACATTTACTTTAGCTACTCTTTTTCTTTTTTATATACCTGTAGAAACTCTTACTATCTGTTTTTATATTTTGTGCTAGTTTACTTTTGTTGTGTATGTATAATATATGTTTATACCCTGTACACTCAATGTACAGTTACATAAGACCACTGAATGTATCTTCACACTGTATACACTATGCCTGTACCACCAGAGGGTACAACTGGTGGAGGCCTAGGGGTCACCTGCACACTACAGGTAACCAAGTATAAAAGGGAGCTCACCTTACTGTACCCTCATTCAGGAGATGCAATAAATGGACTAAGGTCACAACAGTTCAAGTGCAATAACTTACCTCGTGGAGTCATTACTAAAGTATTTATAGACACAATAACTGGCAACGAGATTACGAATTTCCATGTGAAAAATGGCTAACCTTGGCAACTTTCAACATTTCGCTGATGGGGAAGATTGGGATGCCTTTGTGGAAAGGCTCGAACACTAATTCATCGCGAGCGACCTGACTGGAGACACACCGACCTCGCTGGCTGATAAGCGCAGAGCTATCCTGCTCAGCAATTCTGGGCCCACCATCTATGGCCTTGTCAGTGACCTGCTCGCCCCAGAGAAGACGACAACCAAAACATATGCGGAGCTCGTAACAATGATTTAGGAACACTCAAGCCTAAAGAGAGCATCCTCACAGCCAGACACCGGTTCTACACACACTGGCGGCCCGAAGGACAAGAAATTGCAAAATATGCTGCAGACCTGGGACGATTGGCTGCACCGTGTGATTGTGATGACCACCTCACCGAAGCACTGAGGGACATCTTTGTTATTGGAATCGGCCACGAGGGCCTCCTCCACAGGCTGCTCTCTGCGGACACCACCATTACCCTACAGAAGGCAATCAACGTCAGCCAGGCATTCATGGCCTCGACCTGCGATTCCAAGAGGATGATGACTCACCCCCAGGACTCTAACACGGCAAGTACCATGAACCGACTGGCGGCTTTTTGAGGCTAGCCTGCTGCCCCGAATCCCGCACCCCTGAGTCCGCCACATGGGCCAACCGGCCAGCCCCATGCTGGCGCTGTGGAGGAAATCACAGGGCCCACCAGTGCTGATACAGAGACTATACTTGAAAAGGCTGTAACACAAAAGGTCATTTCCAGCAAATGTGTAAAATAAATTTTACTCACCGAGTCGCTGAAGCGTTGGCCGATCACCTGGGCTCCAGCGCTGATGAAGACGAAGAGAGAGTCCATGAGGCAGCTCAGCTCCAGGAAGAGGTATATGGAGTGTTTACCTGCTCCGCTGAGAGTTCTCCGCTGAAAATGGAAATCGAAATCAATGGTTTTCCAGTCTCGATGGTGGTCGACACAGGGGCGAACCAATCGTTGATGAATCAGGCAGCCTTCGAGAAACTCTGGGACAATCCCTCCGATCGACGTAAAATGCTCCCGATCCAAGTGAAGCTGCTCACTTACACAAATTTCAGTCGTTGGCAGCGTGGATGTCCAGGTGACCTACGGCGGCACGATGCACAAGCTACCTTTGTGGATCATTGCTGCTGATGGTCCAACGTTGCTAGGAAGAAGATGGATGAAACAAATCTAAATCTGTTGGAGCTGGGAAAGCCTCCAGACCCGGTGATCGACATCCTATGCGGCATCTGAAGATCCTACCGTCCAACTCGACTGCGTGGCGATGACACAGACAGCACTACCCAACAGCGATGTGATCCAACCCAAATGACCAGACCTCACCTTCCAGGTTCCAGTGGCAGGACTTCAAAGGAAGAGGATTGGCGCAGAAGGTAAATTCCGGCTTCCATGGCAGAACCTGGGGAGAAAAGAATCACCGCAGCCTACCTCGTGGAGAGAGAGAAGATGGCGCCCGTACCACGAGGTGAAGTGCCTGAAATCCAGATGGCTGTGACTAGACCACGAGAGGGAGCAACATGTGATGCTGAGCAGCGAACCAGATTGGAGTAAAGATTGCAAGGTCCCCTTAAAGGAGACCGGCAACCCAGCACAATTAAAGGGACTGTTCCACTCTTTGTACAGTGATGCCAGTGTTACTAATACAAAAGATGTAATTAACAAATGCAAGTATCTAACTGTACCTTTGAACAGCGATGCCAGTAGGATATATGGAAAAGATGTAATTGACAAATGCAAGTATCTAAATGTAATCTTGTACAGCGATGCCGGTAGTATACAAGGAAAAGATGTAATTGACAAATGCGAAGATGTAATTGACAAATACGAATTTGTAAAGACAACTAACAATGTCGAGTCGGGTGATTGCACTTGGAGCCAATGCATCATGAATGTAAATGATGAAATAATGTGTGATGTTGGGTTCTAGAAGTACACCGACAAAACCAAGGGCAATCACCTGTGGGTAGCACCCAGTTCCAGCGGGCTACCCGATCATGTAGCCTGTGCCTCCGGGACCAATGTGATGCCTCAAGGAGTGTGGCCACACACAGAGGGACCATACCAGCTGCAGGGCCAGCGATCAGCGAACGGCACAGGCACCTCCACTGGCACCCTGCCCCAGATCGGCCCTATCTCTCTGGCCACCACGAGAGAAAGAGGCTAGCACTCTCAAGCCCTCCTGACGGGACCTGGGATGACCAGGCTCCCACTACTGCTGAAGGGCAGCTGGGAGACGCTGCAGCCCTCAAAGGAGGACAGGGAGGCTGCACATTCCTGTGGCTCTGCCCACCACTAGGCAATGGCAAAGACCCTGAGACTCAGCCAGTGGAGCGATCCGAGCCCTCAGCTGGCAGGGGGTGCAGCGCTGCCATCAGACAACCTGAACACAGTCTGGTCACTCTGGAACTACGTACTCACCCACCTGCACCTACACCCCAGGGGTAAGACTGTAATACCATGTATGCACCTTACCCGTAATATGTACTTGTTCCACTACTGTTAAACCCAAACAGTGATGTAACTAATCCTATTTTTTATCCTCTGTACATGTATGCAAATGCAGATGTCGAGGCACACGCATGGTCCATGTATGGGCGCGGGGGGGGGGCACGGGGGAATGGATGTAATTAGCCATGGGCACACATGGATCACACACAGAACCCACTCAAACGTCCACTGCTGACCATTTCCCAATGTCGTGGCAATAAGGACTTGGGTGTCTACAAGGAGAGAGCCATTCCCAAGCATAGACAAAGAGCAAGGGCTTTGGGCACTCACCAGAGCATACAGTGCAAATGCCAGTGGCACAAGACTTAGGGGGGATTGATGTTGTGTACATATAATATATGTATATACCCTGTAAACTTAATGTAGAGTTACATAAGCCCACTGAATGTATCTTCACACTGTATACACTATGCCTGTACCACCAGAGGGTGCAACTGGTGGAGACCTAGGGGTCACCTGCACACTGCAGGTAACCAAGTATAAAACGGAGCTCACCTTACTGTACCCTCATTCAGGAGCTGCAATAAATGGACTAAGGTCACAACAGTTCAAGTGCAATACCTCATCTCGTGGAGTCATTACTAGAGTGCTTATAGACACAATAACTTTCATAATCTATCTTTCCTCTCTTTATCATTTTTTTAGTTGTTCTTTGCTGGGTTTTAAAAGTTTTAAAAGTTTCCTAATCCTCTGCCCTCCCACTAGTATTGGCCACATTATACGCCCTTGTTTTCAATTTGATACCATCCCTTTTTCCTTAGTTAGCCATGGATGATTATCCCATCTGTTACAGGCTAAGGTCCTGAACTTAAAGGAAGGCAGATCAGCCATGATCTTTTTGAATGGTGGAACAGGCTCGAGGGGCTAGATGGCCTACTCCTGTTACTAATTCTTATAACTTCGATGGTATGAGACGTGAATTGGCTAGGATAGACTGGCGAATGATACTTAAAGGGTTGATGGTAGAAAGGCAAAAGCAAACATTTAAAGATCACATGGATGAACTACAACAATTGTACATCCTTGTCTGGCGTAAAAATAAAACGGGAAAGGTGGATCAACCATGGCTGACAAGGGAACGTTAGGGATAGTGTTAAATCCAAGGAAGAGGCATATAAATTGGCCAGAAAAAGCAGCAAACCTGAGGGCTGGGAGAAATTTAGAATTCAGCAGAGGAGGACTAAGGGTTTAATTAGGAGGGGGAAAATAGAGTATGAGAGGAAGCTTGCAGGGAACATAAAAACTGACTGCAAAAGCTTCTATAGATATGTGAAGAAAAAAAGATTAGTGAAGACTAATGTAGGTGCCTTGCAGTCAGAATCAGGTGAATTCATAATGGGGAACAAGGAAATGGCAGACCAATTGAACAAATACTTTGGTTCTGTCTTCACTAAGGAAGATAGGACTAACAACCCGAAAATACTAGGGGACAGAGGGGCTAGCGAGAAGGAGGAACTGAGGGAACTAAGGAAAATCCTTATTAGTCAGGTAATGGTGTTAGGGAAATTGATGGGATTGAAGGCCAATAAATCCCCAGTCTGCATCCCAGAGTACTTAAGGAAGTGGCCCTCGAAATAGTTGATGCATTGGTGGTCATTTTCCAACATTCCATGGGCGCTGGATCAGTTACTATGGATTGGAGGGTAGCTAATGTAATCCCACTTTTTAAAAAAGGGGAGAAAACAGGGAATTATAGACCGGTTAGCCTGACTTTGGTAGTGGGAAAAATGCTGGAATGAATTATTAAAGATGTAATAGCAGTGCATTTGGAAAGCAGTGACAGAATCGGTCCAAGTCAGCCTGGATTTATGAAAGGTAAATCATGCTTGACAAATCTTCTACGATTTTCTGAGGATGTAACTAGAAGAGTGGACATGGGAGAACCAGTGGATGTGGTGTATTTGGACTTTCAAAAGGCTTTTGAGAAGGTCCCACACAAGAAATTAGTGTGCAAAATTAAAGCACATGGTATTGGGGGTAATGTATTGACATGGATAGAGAACTGGTTGGCAGGCAGGAAGCAGAGAATCGGAATAAATGGGTCCTTTTCAGAATGGCAGGCAGTGACTAGTGGGGTGCCGCAGGATTCAGTGCTGGGACTCCAAATATCTTCCTCATAAACAGCTCCCAGGAGTACTGCTGAAACTAAACTTTTACATTTTTATTGCACTATCTCCAGAAAGATTCATCACCAGCTCCACTAACTACAACATGCAGCTTGACAGATTGTATAAATGTCCTCAGGCAGGACACAAATCAGAATACCAAGAAGAAAAAAGACATTTCCCACTGAATAGAGGAGAAATGTAAGCCCATTTTCAGGTACGGAATAGGCGACATGCGCCCGACCTTCCTCCTTTGCCGAGCGTAGACGGTACAAGATTTGGCGAAAACTCGACAGCAAAAACTTAAACTTTTTGACACATTTCCTGTTACTGCAGAGAGCAGACAGCACTGATCTGGGGCAGGTCCAAACATGTTAAACTTGAATACACATCAGCTGGGCGGGAATGAGAATGGCTGAAAGCAGGAACATCATGGTTGATGGGCGTCTTTTGTCATGGAATGGGAACCCATCAGTGAGACAAGTAAAGTGGCCGGGGTTTCAGGCCAGCGAAAGACAAAGGAAAGGTATTTTGACCACAGACTCGTTGGAGCCACACATCGAGGTACAGCCCAGTTGACAAAGGAACAGGCACAGACTTGAATTTGCTTTTCAGTTGGACAGCCTCAGGAGAAGAACAGTTGGGATTTTTGGTGCAAAATAGACACATTTTTGCAAGTATAAGAGAGGCAGTTTTGGCTGCCATCGCTCTCTCTCTCTCCCCTCTTCTACGCCTGCTTGCAACGCACAAGGACTGAGCAATCCATCTGGAATGGAGAGAAGAAACACCAGAGAGCTTTGTTACTTCGACTGGGAAGCTGACCTTGAGACTGGACTTGAAGACCCAGAAGAGGTGTCTCATCGGGAGAAGCAGTGACTAAGCCAGAGGGGTAATGGGTGAGCATTTATCCCAGCCCACGCATCTTTAAGACCACTGCATAGTGTGAAAGGGTGTCGTGTGTCCCAACCAAGCCTTAGGGGTTTTAGTGGGGAGGTTTTGGCAAGGATCATAAGCATACGCACATTTTGTTGGACAGATCCAGTGGTGCAATTTTGAATCCGAGCAGGGGTGTTTTAGACATGGGTACTTCACGTTAAGGGCTTTATGAGACAGGCCACACTGTATGCTGTACTGTGTTTGCTTGTATTACACTACCAGGGTGTGTTTTTACTGGGTGCAGGTGTGTTTTAACTTGAATAAAAGCATTGTGACGGTTGAGATCGAAAAGATCTGTCTTTGACTGTATATTACTGTTCATGACGATAATTCCGGTGTCTAGAACTATTGTAAGAGGGGTGATTTGAAACCACCAGGGCAAAACCACTTACAGAATTTAGTGACCGTGGGCAGGACACTGGTATGAGTGAACAGGCAGTCATGGAAGATCTCAAGGTCAAGAGACCAGCAATGGGGGATAGGATTTCCTTGTATGTATTCGGTAATGTTAATGTAACACAGCACTGGGTGTTAGACCTGTTGCGAGCTGAGAGTCCCGAGGACAAAGCTGCAGAGTGGACAGGGGGTAAGGAGCACAGAAAGGCAAAAGTAAAGGCCATTTGGCTCCTGTATTTGCAGAAGCAAGTTCGGCTGCTCAGGGAGCAGGTCGGTAAGCTTAAGGCAGAGCTCCAAGTGTCAGAGGAGCAGTCAGTCACAAGGGCCACAGTGGGAAACAGATTAGTGCATGAGTTATGCGAGGAGAGGCAGGAAAGGCGTACTCAGGAGGAAGCCTCCCGTAACACCGGAGAGTACCTGCAATGCCAAGTCACCGAGGCCAAGCTCAATGAGCAAGCTGTACGGGAGGAAAACGGGTAAAGTTGACAGGCTGGAGGGGCAACTGAGAGATATTAAGACAGCTTACAGGGTAGCTAACAGTAGGGGGTTTGAGAGTGGGAATCACGGGCCCTGCCATGAAAAAATCCAAAGCTTGACTCAAGCTTTAGCCAAAGCCAAAGGCATGGTTTGCTTGATGGCCCCGGGGGAAGCTCGGGTGGACTAGGAAGAGGAAGGAGAAGATAGCGAGGATTGGAGGCAGGGTAGGGACGTCCAACCACCGCTTGAAGCACCAAAAGGATCGATGTGGCCTATACGACAGCAGAAGTTCGGCCCGCCCATGGACGGCGTGGGTCAGGGCGCGCTGCAAAGCGATTTTGTGGTTCCGTTCACCACCCCGCAGCTGCAGAATATGATCTCGGGGTGCCCAAGTTAAAGAAAGAAGGGGACCCCTCAGTTCACTTCATCGGAGTGGACCAGGTTGAGGGGATTAATGGGTGTAGTGAGGCTGAGGCTCACAAGCTGTTGCTCTTTTCCTGGATGGGAAACTGTATCAGGCCTTGTCCGTCGAGATCAATGGGACCGCGGCCGGCTAAGAGGAGGAAATCCTGAGAGCAATGGGTCACACTCAGGTTAGTCCGTTCTCTCGGGTAGAGAGGACATAGAAACATAGAAACATAGAAAATAGATGCAGGAGTAGGCCATTCAGCCCTTAGAGCCTGCACCGCCATTCAATGAGTTCATGGCTGAACATGCAACTTCAGTACCCCATTCCTGCTTTCTCGCCATACCCCTTGATCCCCCTAGTAGTAAGGACTACATCTAACTCCTTTTTGAATATATTTAGTGAATTGGCCTCAACAACTTTCTGTGGTAGAGAATTCCACAGGTTCACCACTCTCTGTGTGAAGAAGTTTCTCTTCATCTCGGTCCTAAATGGCTTACCCTTTATCCTTAGACTGTGACCCCTGGTTCTGGACTTCCCCAACATTGGGAACATTCTTCCTGCATCTAACCTGTCTAAACCCGTCAGAATTTTAAACGTTTCTATGAGATCCCCTCTCATTCTTCTGAACTCCAGTGAATACAAGCCCAGTTGATCCAGTCTTTCTTAATATGTCAGTCCCGCCATCCCAGGAATCAGTCTGGTGAACCTTCGCTGCACTCCCTCAGTAGCAAGAATGTCCTTCCTCAAGTTAGGAGACCAAAACTGTACACAATACTCCAGGTGCAGCCTCACCAAGGCCCTGTACAACTGTAGTAACATCTCCCTGCCCCTGTACTCAAATCCCCTCGCTATGAAGGTCAACATGTCATTTGCTTTCTTAATCGCCTGCTGTACCTGCATGCCAACCTTCAATGACTGATGTACCATGACACCCAGTTCTCGTTGCACCTCCCCTTTTACCTAATCTGTCACTATTCAGATAATAGTCTGTCACTCTGTTTTTACCACCAAAGTGGATAACCTCACAACTGGTAAGGGAAGCACCTCAGGCATTCGCAGACATGCTCTGGCCCGTGTACGAAATGGTCACAGGTGGGGTGCTCGACAGAGCACAGTTGCAGGGGGTGCTGGGAAACCATTGGCTCAGGACCCTCGTGGCAAACAGTTTGCCACGAATAAGGGTAAAAGCGGAGGCCTGGTTTGACTCCGAGGACCTCGCGAAAAAAGAGGCCGGAGTGCTCCGTCACATGAGCCTGGCTTTTAAAACCGGCTCAGAGGAGGAGGTCAAACCATTAAGGGCAAGGTACATGAAATAAAGGCCAGTGAGGTGAGTAAAAAGCAATGGCATCAGGAAGGGGTTAGCGCAGGGAAGGCTATGACGTGTTGCAGGTGTGGGAAGACATGACACTGGAGAAGAGACTGCCTGGCCCTGAGGAGGGGGCAAGGCAAAGGGGATCCTCCAGTGCCTAAGACAAAACCTGTCGAGGCAAAGAGACCAACCACAGAACAATTTGATGTTCTGGTGGCCGCCCTTTGGACAGCTTTTGTGCCAGAGCAGAAAAGAGTAGATGCTGCTGTTAACAGGGAAACCCCAACCCCTCCGGTAATCCCACAACCCTGACTAGCATGTACCCAGCCTGAGTACCTGTGTTCGCTCACGTACGATGAGTGGAGTAGACCATGTGTGAGGATGGGGGTAGAGAAGGTAGAGGGGAAGTATTTGGTGGACATCAGGGCTTCGAGCACGGTGATCCATGCGAGTAACCCGACCGATTCACCCTGGTCCAGCAAGCTTCCTGTGATATATTCACAGAACACAGCACACACAGCTTCCTAACATGGTAGGCAGCTCTCTCGGAAGTCTCCGGAAATCTGCCTGGTTCTGTTTTTTATTAATCCTGCACTTGCAGTACACGATACGTCCACATCCACAGTGTGGAGCTACAAACATTACAAGCTTACAGACATTACACTTCTCCCTCTTTAATGAAGAAGTTATTATAACAAACATCATACATAACTTTCATGTTTATACATAACACAGGATATAACTTTTTTTTTCCATATTTACAAATTTAACTTTACACTTGTTTTCTGTTTCGAAGAGGATACCTTCACTCTCGAACAGAACCTTCCAAACATGGTGTTGAATCTAAATTCATTCGAGGCTCATCCTGAGGAACATTTTGCTCCACGGAATTTCCTTGATTTTCATTTGAACTCACTCTAACTTCAGGCTCTTTGTTTTCCTGACTCAGACTCAGACTTTCATTCTGATTCTCTCCTAGATTTGTTTCCAGTACATTGGATTTAGGAATTGCCACTGGTATATCAAAACTATCTGATGAGTCAGAAATAATTGAATCATTCCCACCTTCAACTCCTTCCATGTCTGTAGGTAAAATATGATCAACATGAACAAACCTAACCTGTCCTTTATCAAACATCTTTACCAAATATGTGTGAGGACCACATATCTTCATCACTCTTCCTTTAACCATTTATGGTGAAGGTTCTTCACTTTCACCTTCTGGTTTAATTTCACACTCCTCTCTTTTACTCTACCTCTATCATGATTCTCTTTCTGTCTTAATTGTGTCCTTCTTTGGACTGTGCCAAATTTGGTTTTAACAACGAGAATCTGGTTCGTGGCTGTCGTTTGAGAAACGGCACTGTTGGTGTTCTACCAGTAGTTGTATGAGGAGTATTTCGATATATAATCAAAAAATTAGCCAATTCATAATCCAATGACAACTGTCGTTTCCTTGGATTTGGATCTAATATTTGTTTTATGAGGGCACGTTTTACAATTTGTACGTTGCGCTCTGCTGCACCATTCAAAGCAGGATGGTATGGTGGAACCTTGGTATGTTTCACACCATTTTTGCTTGCGAATTGTGCAAATTCTTCTGAACGAAATTGTGGTCCATTATCCGAAACAATTTCTTCAGGGAGGCCAAATGCAGAAAATAATTTTCGTAAAATGTCCAATGTTTTACTTGTTGCTATTTTCCACATTGGAAACACCTCAACCTACTTCGAATGGCTATCAATCACAATGAACAATTGTTGTCCTTCTAACTCAGCAAAATAAATATGTAGCCTTTGCCGCACCCTGGGAGGCCATTTCCATGGCTGTAATGTTACTGGTGGTGGTTGCTTGCTTACCAATTGACATGTTGTACACTGACTCACAAGGTACTCTATATCTTTATCAAGACCTGGCCACCATAAATAACTGCGTGCAAAACTCTTGGTCAAGCACATTCTCAGGTGCTGGTCATGGAGGTCTCCTAATAAATTGAATGGAGGCAAACACTCAGCCAGAGCTTGCAGGTATCAGCAATATACCTGCAGAAACTGCGACGTCAGCGGTCACTTGCCGCGTATGTTCTCTATGATTTGGATGAGGGAATTGAGTGTAATATCTCCAACTTTGCAGATGACACTAAGCTGGGTGGCGGTGTGAGCTGTGAGGAGGACGCTAAAAGGCTGCAGGGTAAATTGGACAGGTTAGGTGAGTGGGCAAACGCGTGGCAGATGCAGTACAACGTGGATAAATGTAAGGTTATCCACTTTGGTGGCAAAAAACCAAAGGCAGAATATTATCTGAATGGTAGCAGATTAGGAAAAGGGGAGGTGAAATGAGATCTGGGTGTCATGGTACATCAGTCATTGAAAGTTGGCATGCAGGTACAGCAAGCAGTGAAGAAGGCAAATTGTATGTTGGCCTTCATAGCTAGGGGCTTTGAGTATAGGAGCAGGGAAGTCTTACTGCAGTTGTACAGGGCCTTGGTGAGGCCTCACCTGGAATATTGTGTTCAGTTTTGTTCTCCTAATCTGAGGAAGGACGTTCTTGCTATTGAGGGAGTGCAGCGAAGGTTCACCAGGCTGATTCCCGGGATGGCAGGACCGACTTATGAGGAGAGACTAGATCGACTGGGCCTGTATTCACTGGAGTTTAGAAGGATGAGAGGGGATCTCATAGAAACATGTAAAATTCTGATGGGACTAGACAGGTTAGGTTCAGGAAAAATGTTCCCGATGTTGGGGAAGTCCAGAACCAGGGGACATAGTCTAAGGATAAGGGGTAAGCCATTTTGGACTAAGATGAGGAGAAACTTCTTCACTCAGAAAGTTGTTAACCTGTGGAATTCCCTACCGCAGAGAGTTGTTGATGCTAGTTCATTGGATATATTCAAGAGGGAGTTAGATATGGCCCTTATGGCTAAAGGGATCAAGGGGTATGGAGAGAAAGTAGGAAAGGGGTACTGAGGTGAATGATCAGCCATGATCTTATTGAATGGCGGTGCATGCTCGAAGGCACCTATTTTCTATGCTTCTATGTTTCTATGTTTTGCAGATTTTTTGTGTCCTCCTCACACGTTGCTTTTCCTCCCATCTTTGTGTCGTCAGCAAACTTAGCTGCGTTAAACTCGGTCCCTTCTTCCAAGTCGTTACTATAGATTGTAAATAGTTGGGGTCCCAGCACTGATCTCTGCGGCACCCCACTAGTTACTGATTGCCAACGCGGTCACGTCGGTCATTTTAAACTTAACCGGGGTACATCTGCCCGAGTGGTGTCCAAAAGAAACTGAGCAGCTTTATGAGCCGCTCACTAAAAAAATGTTCCGCCAGTTCTTTGAACTCAGTTACGGGAATGTGAGTCGGCAAAAGTTGTACGACATGGGAGTGTACAATAACGCCGGTCCGGGGAGGCAGAGGCGAGGGGTGCTCCATGATGTCGCTACCGCAGTTTGCGCGGGTACATCTCGTCAATAGTATGGACGATGGGCAGCTGCAGATGCAGGTTAGCGGTTTAAAGGACCAGCTGCGGAAGATCCTGGGGGAAGGGAACGAAGTGGTAGGGTCAGAGCTAAAGGAGGACCAGGCGATGACTATTCACTGAAAAGAGGTCATCGCGGAGTTGGAGACACATGCTAAAACAGTTAATGAATTCATAGGAATGCCTCGGCACAGGCAGCCATGAATGAAGTGTGTTAGTTGTATGGTGCCTGGATGCTAGGCGAGGGACACAGCTATTTGGAGGACCTCCGGCAAGGTCGCGTGCCATCCTGGGTCAGCAACTGGCACCTCGCAGCGCTCAGCCCGTTTCATAATTCGATGCGTCTGTGTCAACTCCATTTAGCTTCCGAAGCCTACCCAGTCCCAGTGGATTGCGGTCGGTCCAACGACTCGGTTATGGGGATTGTGTTGCATATGCCGGTGATGGGTGGGACACCACAGCCAGCGCCGGTATACAGAGTGGAGAACATTGGCGTCTTACGGGAGGGGGTGCACATGCGGTACCATGGGGCCTCACCGTTTGTAATAAAGTGGGAGCATGCCATGACTGGCACTGACCACAAGGAGCGCCAGAGCAGGGGCACACACGTCATATTATGTCCCCAGCACTTGAACACGTT
The DNA here is from genome assembly GCF_044704955.1 of Pristiophorus japonicus. Classification (NCBI taxonomy): domain Eukaryota; kingdom Metazoa; phylum Chordata; class Chondrichthyes; family Pristiophoridae; genus Pristiophorus; species Pristiophorus japonicus. The sequence goes on from NC_091977.1 coordinate 423,627,267, forward strand.
CAATTGGCCAGAGTGCGGGTTTGAATCAGAGAGTGCAGAGCCTATTAATTGCACCATGGATGTGATGGCTCAGAACCACGTTCCACCTCAGATAGCATATGCGGGCAATTGGACATACTGCGTCACGATGAGCATGGCCAATACCGAGTGCTTTTGGTGTCCAGTCACCGACACGACTTTTTGCTTCAAACCCCACACCAAGTTCAAGTGGCCCAAGAGTGTATCCTTCCAATCCCAGAGCCATCCACGGTTCACATCACGGTGAACGACACTATCCATAATCTGCAGCAGTGCATCACACAATTTGGATATCAGATTCCTTTTCTGCCCGAACACCTGTTGAGCTCTCACAGAAACATTATTTTATATTGGAACAGACAAACTGGAAAACAGGGGAGGAAATTAAAGGGATAAATTCCCCGCTCTGGTGGGACCTTGCTTTAAATGTAGAAGTTCCTCCATGGATCCGCATTTGCTTGTACACTCTTCTTGTAATCGTACAGTTTCTCATTGTAATATATTTGTTGTGGTTGTCTTGTCAAAGGCGAAGCAAGACATTCCGAAGTCGGTGGGAGGCCTTGGTTAAAGGTTGAACCTGAATGTTTTTCTCTGTAAATATGTTGTACAAATGTGTTTCGTGTTGTATTTTAAGGGATGTATTTGGGGTGTTAAAAGTAAAGTATATAGGGTTGGTTGGACCACGGCATGTTTTCACCAATGGACGTTTGATATTCCAGAAGGATTCTTAAAATATCCTAAGAGCAACTGTAAGATTCGGTGAAAACTCGACAGAAAAAACTTAAACTTTTGGACATATTTTCTGTTACTGCAGAGAGCAGACAGCACTGATCTGGGCAGGTCAAACATGTTTATCTTGAATACACATCAGCTGGGCGGGAATGAGAATTGCTAAAAGCAGGAACATCATGATTGATGGGCACCTTTTGTCATGGAATGGGAACCCATCAGTGAGACAAGTAAAGTGGCCAGGTTTTCAGGCCAGCGAAAGACAAAGGAAAGGTATTTTGACTCATCGGAGCTACGCATCGAGATACAGCCCAGTTGACAAAGGAACAGGCACAGACTTGAGTTTGCTTTTCAGTTGGAAAGCCTCAGGGAAAGGACGCTTGGATTTTTGGCGTGAAGAAGACACATTTTTGCAAGTATAAGAGAGGCAGTTTTGACTGCCATCTCTCTCTTTCTCTCCTCGTCTACGCCAGCTTGCAATGCACAAGGACTGAGCACTCTGTCTGGGATGGAGAGAAGAAACACCAGAGAGCTCTGCTACTTCGAGTGGGAAGCTGACCTTGAGACTGGACTCGAAGACCCAGAAGAGAAGCCTCGTCGGGAGAAGCAGCGAGTAAGCCAGAGAGGTAATGGGTGAGCATTTATCCTAGCCCACGCATCTTTAAGATCACCGCATAGTATGAAAGGGCATCAGGTGTCCCAACCAAGCCTTAGGGGTTTTAGTGGGGAGGTTTTTGGCAAGGATCATAAGCATAAGCACATTCTGTTGGACAGATCCAGTAGTGCAATTTTGAATCTGAGCAGGGGTGTTTTAGATGTGCGTACTTCACGTTAGGGGCCTGTTTAGATGGGCTAGACTGTCTGTTGTACTGTGTTTTTTTGTATTACACTACCAGGGTGTGTTTTTACTGAGGGCAGGTGTATTTTAACTTGACTAAAAGCATTGTGATGCTGGAGACCAAAAAGTTCCGTCTATAACTGCATATTACTGTTCGCAACTATAATTCAGGTGTATAGAACTATTGTAAGAGGGGTGATTCGAAATCACCAGGGGCAAAACCACTTACAACGGAATGCCAGCACTGCTTGCACTGTTGATTGCCAGTTTACCGAATGAGGGCGGTTATGTAGTGCATCTCTGAGGCCATTTAAAGGCAGCCTGCACCTGTTAATGGTGACGTGCACTTTGGCTGCAAGTACTGATTAAAGTAGCAGGCGGAGGAGAACTTAGAAGGTCTTCTATTTTTTAATGCAGTGTTCGAGATGCTGTGGAAAAGGTTAGCTAGATCAGTGACATTCTATTTCCTACCAGTGGCAGAAGACTCTCCAGCCAAGTTTTTCAGCAAGCAGTCTAGGTGACAGAGTGGGTAAACACAATTAGCATGGCTCCAATGCAGAAAGAAATTCAATGATCTGACAAGCACTGCTAAGGTAAGACACTTAACTTATCCCTCTCATTACTCTCTGCTTAGCCCTGCACTACCTGTAGTACCAACACTCAGAACCCTTCGCACCCCAGCTCCCCATTATTCTCCTCCAACCACTACAGCAGTCATCCCTCAACTTCCTTTTGCTGATACTGCAACACTCTTGACACATGCTATTGTCCTCAATAGTATCTCATTGAAACATACAAAATTCTCACAGGGTTTGACAGGGTAGACGCAGAAAGGATGTTTCCCCTGGCTGGGGAGTCTAGAACCAGGGGTCATAGTCTCAGAATAAGGCGTTGGCTATTTAGCAATGAGATGAGGAAACATTTCTTCACTCAGAGGTTGGTGAATCTTTGGCATTCTCTACCGCAGAGGGCTGTGGAGGCACAGTTGTTGAGTATATTCAAGACAGAGATTGATAGATTTTGGGATGTTAAGGGAATCAAGGGATATGGGGAGAGTGCAGGAAAGTGGAGTTGAGGTCGAAGATCAGCAATGATCTTATTGAATGGCGGAGCAGGCTCGAGGGGCCGAATGACCTACTCCAGTTTCTATTTCTTATGTTCTTATGTTCTGCTGAATAGCAACATTTCCCAATCTCTCACCATTTAAAAAATATTCTGCTTTTCTATTTTTCCTACCAAAGTGGATAACTTCACATTTCTCCATATCTATTTCATCTGCCACATTTTTGCCCACTCACTTAACCTGTCTATATCTCTTTGCAGCCTTTTTGCATCCTCCTCACAACTTACTTTCCTACCTAGCTTTGTATTGTCTACAAACTTGGATACGTTACACTCAATACCCTAATCTAAGTCATTGCTATAGATTGTAAATGGCTGAGGCGCAAGCACTGATCCTTGTGGTACTCCATTAGTCAATCATCTGTTTCTGCTTACACTTGCCACTAAATGCAAACCCTAGTCCCTCTCTTCCATTGACAGGGACCTGAGGGAGAAAGGAAAAGGAGGGCAGGACACTAGATGATGAAGCAGCACTCAAACTTATCCTTGCAAGCTCCAGCTCAGAGACTGGCATCCCATGTCGTTCAGAGAGTAGGCTTAAAGGGTCTGCACTGGGAAAGGCATCCAGCACTAATGCGCAGGAGCAAGGAAATAGAAATAGAATGGTTGAGGAAGCAGCTCTAATTGAGGAGCTCTTGCATCCCAGCCTTGCTGCAGGGTCCTCGGCTGCAGCCTCCTGCAGCTCAATTCCCACTCCCGGCCGAATAGTGATTCTGGCTGGGTGTCGGGCGGGAGTCTGGGAAGATTTATTCAAATGGGCCTCAACATCCCCAACCTGTCCTGGTGCGCCACATGCTTGCATGCTCCCTTCCCACCCCCACCACCCTCCTCCCATCCCCCGTAAAAATCAAAGCTTTCGGATCCACTCGGCAACTCAGTAGCAATACTGAGATTTTTAAAAATCTCATGTGCTGAACTACGAATCACTGACAAAATCAACATGTACTATTCTGTGACACAGCGTATTGGTGCATTAATATTCTACTTCACCACACCACCTAAGCATTAATGATTAATGATAATTAGGTCATCTTAATGCCAGATTAACTACATATCAGAATCACAGCCCTGGTCTATTAAAGATCACTGACAACAAGACAAATCACAATTCTCTTTTGCAGAATGATCACACTTCCCATAATCCTCAGAGTTACAGGCTGAAATATGACAAAACAATGCTCCTAAAGAGAAATGATAAAGTATATCATCAATGCTCAGCTTTCTTGGAAATTCAAAGTATAGTTAACCATAATACTTCTGTGCATTCACTTTTCCTTCTTTCTGTCACAATCAGTTGTATTGAAGGAATAAAGGACAGAGGAATTTCAGGAGAATGCAGTAAACATTTTACACTAATATTTACACAACTTAATTTCAATGCTCTTGGTCCATAGCCTTGTAGGTTACAGCAATTCAGGTGCATATCCAAGTACTTTTTAAATGTGATGAGTCCTTGGAACAATACCATGTCAGCACGTTGGGAGATTTTACTGAGTTAAAGGCTCCATAAAAGTTGTTGTCTGTTCTATAACTAGACATTGCAGCAAGGACAGAGGTAATGGGTCAGTGGGTCTTGGTATGAAATACGATGTGGACAGCAGAGTCTTACATGAGTTAGAATTTTTATAGCGTGGAGCTAGAGTGGTCAACAGGAAAGCAATAGGGAAACTAAGTCCACAAAGGATGAAGACATGGATGAGGATTTTGGCAGTGGTGGAGATGAGGCAGGGTTGAAGGCAGGCAATATTATAGAGGCAGATGTAGGGAGTCTTGGTGTAAAGTTGGAAGCTCAGCTCAGGAACAATTTGGAGTTGTCTTTGTCTCCAAGTTGATCCTAGATCCAGACACAACAGTGGATGATCAAACCAATCAAGCAACATGTACATTCCCGCCTGCCACCCTTGGATCTGAAGTCACGGAGCTGCTCATTATATCAGGGGGAATGACGGCTGAAAAACCATGGGTTACCTGGTGGGGACAACAGCAAAGATCCTGATGAGCAGGAAGTATTGTTCCGGAATTATTATTGGAAGTATAGGTGAAGGGCTAAAAAAGATACATACCCAAACTCAATTTGTCAAGAATTAGATGTTCCCAACTGGGAAGCTGACCTTGAGACTGGACTTGAAGACCCAGAAGAGAAGCCTCGTCGGGAGAAGCAGCGAGTAAGCCAGAGAGGTAATGGGTGAGCATTTATCCTAGTCCACGCATCTTTAAGACCACCGCATAGTATGAAAGGGCATCAGGTGTCCCAACCAAGCCTTAGGGATTTTAGTGGGGAGATTTTTGGCAAGGATCATAAGCATAAGCACATTCTGTTGGACAGATCCAGTGGTGTAATTTTGAATCTGAGCAGGGGTGTTTTAGATGTGCGTACTTCACGTTCGGGGCCTGTTTAGATGGGCTAGACTGTCTGTTGTACTGTGTTTGTTTGTTTGTTTGACAACAGCAAAGACCCTGATGAGCAGGTTGATGTTGGAAGTATTGTTCCGGAAGTATTATTGGAAGTATAGGTGAAGGGCTTAAAAAGATACATACCCAAACTCAATTTGTCGAGGATTAGATGTTCCCAACTAAACCATAAGGGATTAAACAAATATACATTTCCTCAGAATTTTCTAGATAAGAAAAAACTGCCAAGGAAGGTTATTGGATACTTATCGCAAGATACATGTATAATATCTACACTGCAGCAGAGATAACATTACCCCATGTCTCCTTCCTCTCAGAAAATTATCTTTTGGCAAATTTATTTGTTTCAGAAGTTTTTTAAAAGTTCTAATCTATCAGGCATTCTAGATTAATAGAATAACACAGCACAGAAGGAAGCTATTCAGCCCATCGTGCTGTGCTGATTCTTTAAAAGAGCTATCGAGTTAGTCCCACTCCTCTGACCTTTCCCCATAACCCTGCAACTTTCCCGCTTCAAGTATTTATCCAATTCCCTTTTGAAAGTTATTATTGAATTTGCTTTCACCACCATTTCAGGCAATGTATTGCAAATCACAACAAGTGAGTGCATAATCTGTTTTCCTTGTGTCGCCTTTGGTTCTTTTGCCTATTACCTTAAATCTGTGTCCTCTGGTTACCGGACCTCTCCCAGTGGAAGCAGTTTCTCCTTATATATTCTGTCAGAATACCTCTATCAAATCTGTTTTCCTTATGCTTCGGGGCTAAAATTGCCCTCAGCGGGAAATTGGGGAGGGCACTTTGAATTATCGACCAGCAGGAGTCAGAGGGAGGGGGTGATAATTTTTGCTCTTTAACTTTGTCACCGCCTCCCAGCGTTTTGCGGCACTGTTTGAGGCAATGTAGGGGCGGGTTTGCGTTGTGAGCGGGGCGGGTGTCCATTACCGCCACGCTGACCATGTCAGCGCAGCATTGATGATGTCAGCGCAACACGGACCATTGCGCTGATGCGTCGCAACGTCCCTCCCCTTCACTTAAAGGGGAGGGACACCGCGAGGCCTACGTGGAGTCCACTGGCCCTCCACTTTAAGGGCGGCCGCACCGCCTAGCCATTGGCAGCTTCCAGCCTCGTGAAGTTGCCTTGAGCATCGACCGATGGCGCCTGCGCCCCCACGAGGCAATTTCCCCCATGGGGGCGTAAAATGATTCACCGACGAGCAATAAGGGGTTGATGCGCCGGGCGGGGCGGAAACAATAGGCGCAGCGGAATTCTGTTCCTGCCGCCCCCGGCCTAGGGACAATTGCTGCCTGCCCCAGTCAGGAAGGCCTTAACGCCCTGTTACTGCCTCTTCGAGGTGGTAATGGGCCTTAAAGAACAGGGCAATTTCCCCCTCTTCAATTCTTTTTAATACCCATATTTTGATGGTGTGAAGAGTGTGGGAGGGAATTAAAATCACTTTATTTAATTTTAATTTTGTTTTAGTTGAGTACAGCATTTCAATATATCACATAACTAAATATTAAACTGACAAGATTAGAAAGATGTTAGAAAGTTCTTGCATTCACAAAGTGTCTTGCACAATGTCAGGATGTCCCAAAGCACCTTACAGCCAAGGAAATACTTTTGAAGTATAGTCATTGTTGTAATGTAGCAAATGCAGCAGTCAATTTGCACACAGCAATGTTCCACAAACAGCAATGTGATAATGACCAGATAATCTGTTTTAGTAATATTGATTGAGTACTAAATATTGGCCAGGATAGCAGGGAGAACTCCCCATCTCAGAAGTTAAAATTTTGCAAATTCCTGCGTTTACTAAACTGCATCCTGTGCAATTGCAAGAAATTTTGATTTGCAAATCAAGAACAACAAAATCACCCAACAACTTGCCTTTAAGTAAGTGCTACAAAAATAAAAGGTCAAATCCTGCAGGTTAAAATATATATAACTACAGTTTTTTCTTCAGATAAATTATATGTAATAAATTATTTTAGGAGCTTTCTCATATTGGGCTCAATTTTCCTAGATCATTTGCGCTGTATTTTGGCGCATGCCATTTTTTCTGGCATAATTATTTAATTCAAAGTTTCCCCTTGGAATCTGCGCTGGCCTGCGTAATTGCTTGTAAGGGGGTAGAGTATTTTAAGGGGATAAAGTATTGTTACCAAAGTGAAAGTAGACAGACAGATTGTCACTAAAGTGGATACTGAAGGTAGTGAATTGACCTGACACATAAAATGGTCCAGATTAAAGGGCTTATCAGTATTAGGAGGTTGTGAGAAGTCGGGAGTTCCTCCACCTCATGATAAGGATTGTAATATATCGCCTATTGACAGATTTATGTAAAGCCGTAAAACTCGTTTATGTATGTAAAGCTCGCATATAAAACACGCTTACAAATGAGATGATTCACTAGGCTGATTCCGGAGATGAGGGGATTACCTTATGATGATAAGGTAATAAGACTGGGTCTTTACTCATTGGAGATCAGAAGGATGAGGGGTGATCTTATCGAAACATTTAAAATAATGAAAGGGATAGACAAGATAGAGGCAGAGAGGTTGTTTCCACTGGTCGGGGAGACTAGAACTAGGGGGCACAGCCTCAAAATACGGGGGGAGCCAATTTAAAACCGAGTTGAGAAGGAATTTCTTCTCCCAGAGGGTTGTGAATCTGTGGAATTCTCTGCCCAGGGTAGCAGTTGAGGCTAGCACATTGAATGTATTCAAATCACAGATAGATAGATTTTTAACCAATAAGGGAATTGAATTAAGGGTTATGGGGAGCGGGCGGGTAAGTGGAGTGAGTCCACGGCCAGATCAGCCATGATCTTGTTGAGTGGCGGAGCAGGCTCGGGGGGGCTAGATGGCCTACTCCTGTTCCTAATTCTTATGTTCTTATGTTCTATACTGACAAAGCCATACCATGTGTGAGCCTTCTGCATGATGGTGCTGCGTAGGAGACAATTGATTCGACATCATCGCATGAGGAACATCAGAGCTCATAGGATGATGGGCAAGAGTCCTTACCCACCTCAGATATATCGAGACAGGCATTCGTACCTGCACCTGACTTTAATATGCACATAGATTGGGCTAGCCAAACTGGAAGCAATACGGTGGAGGAGGATTTCCTGGAGTGCATAAGGGATGGTTTTCTAGACCAATATGTTGAGGAACCAACTAGGGGGGAGGCCATCTTAGACTGGGTGTTGTGTAATGAGAGAGGATTAATTAGCAATCTCATTGTGCGAGGCCCCTTGGGGAAGAGTGACCATAATATGGTGGAATTCTGCATTAGGATGGAGAATGAAACAGTAATTTCAGAGACCATGGTCCAGAACTTAAAGAAGGGTAACTTTGAAGGTATGAGGCGTGAATTGGCTAGGATAGATTGGCGAATGATACTTAGGGGGTTGACTGTGGATGGGCAATGGCAGACATTTAGAGACCGCATGGATGAAGTACAACAATTGTACATTCCTGTCTGGCGTAAAAATAAAAAGGGGAAGGTGGCTCAACCGTGGCTATCTAGGGAAATCAGGGATAGTATTAAAGCCAAGGAAGTGGCATACAAATTGGCCAGAAATAGCAGCGAACCTGGGGACTGGGAGAAATTTAGAACTCAGCAGAGGAGGACAAAGGGTTTGATTAGGACAGGGAAAATGGAGCACGAGAAGAAGCTTGCAGGGAACATTAAGGCGGATTGCAAAAGTTTCTATAGGTATGTAAAGAGAAAAAGGTTGATGAAGACAAACGTAGGTCCCCTGCAGTCAGAATCAGGGGAAGTCATAACGGGGAACAAAGAAATGGCGGACCAATTGAACAAGTACTTTGGTTCGGTATTCACTAAGGAGGATACAAACAACCTTCCGGATATAAAAGGGGTCAGAGGGTCTAGTAAGGAAGGGGAACTGAGGGAAATCTTTATTAGTCGGGAAATTGTGTTGGGGAAATTGATGGGATTGAAGGCCGATAAATCCCCAGGGCCTGATGGACTGCATCCTAGAGTACTTAAGGAGGTGGCCTTGGAAATAGCGGATGCATTGACAGTCATTTTCCAACATTCCATTGACTCTGGATCAGTTCCTATGGAGTGGAGGGTAGCCAATGTAACCCCACTTTTTAAAAAAGGAGGGAGAGAGAAAACAGGGAATTATAGACCGGTCAGCCTGACCTCAGTAGTGGGTAAAATGATGGAATCAATTATTAAGGATGTCATAGCAGTGCATCTGGAAAATGGTGACATGATAGGTCCAAGTCAGCATGGATTTGTGAAAGGGAAATCATGCTTGACAAATCTTCTGGAATTTTTTGAGGATGTTTCCAGTAAAGTGGACAAAGGAGAACCAGTTGATGTGGTATATTTGGACTTTCAGAAGGCTTTCGACAAGGTCCCACACAAGAGATTAATGTGCAAAGTTAAAGCACATGGGATTGGGGGTAGTGTGCTGACGTGGATTGAGAACTGGTTGTCAGACAGGAAGCAAAGAGTAGGAGTAAACGGGTACTTTTCAGAATGGCAGGCAGTGACTAGTGGAGTGCCGCAAGGTTCTGTGCTGGGGCCCCAGCTGTTTACATTGTACATTAATGATTTAGACGAGGGGATTAAATGCAGTATCTCCAAATTTGCGGATGATACTAAGTTGGGTGGCAGTGTGAGCTGCGAGGAGGATGCTATTAGGCTGCAGAGTGACTTGGATAGGTTAGGTGAGTGGGCAAATGCATGGCAGATGAAGTATAATGTGGATAAATGTGAGGTTATCCACTTTGGTGGTAAAAACAGAGAGACAGACTATTATCTGAATGGTGACAGATTAGGAAAAGGGAAGGTGCAACGAGACCTGGGTGTCATGGTACATCAGTCATTGAAGGTTGGCATGCAGGTACAGCAGGCGGTTAAGAAAGCAAATGGCATGTTGGCCTTCATAGCAAGGGGATTTGAATACAGGGGCAGGGAGGTGTTGCTACAGTTGTACAGGGCCTTGGTGAGGCCACACCTGGAGTATTGTGTACAGTTTTGGTCTCCTAACTTGAGGAAGGACATTCTTGCTATTGAGGGAGTGCAGCGAAGGTTCACCAGACTGATTCCCGGGATGGCGGGACTGACCTATCAAGAAAGATTGGATCAACTGGGCTTGTATTCACTGGAGTTCAGAAGAATGAGAGGGGACCTCATAGAAACGTTTAAAATTCTGACGGGTTTAGACAGGTTTGATGCAGAAAGAATGTTCCCAATGTTGGGGAAGTCCAGAACCAGGGGTCACAGTCTGAAGATAAGGGGTAAGCCATTTAGGACCGAGATGAGGAGAAACTTCTTCACCCAGAGAGTGGTGAACCTGTGGAATTCTCTACCACAGAAAGTAGTTGAGGCCAATTCACTAAATATATTCAAAAGGGAGTTAGATGAAGTCCTTACTACTTGGGGGATCAAGGGTTATGGCGAGAAAGCAGGAAGGGGGTACTGAAGTTTCATGTTCAGCCATGAACTCATTGAATGGCGGTGCAGGCTAGAAGGGCTGAATGACCTGCTCCTGCACCTATTTTCTATGTTTCTATGTTTCTATGTTTCTGAGTGATGCAGACTGTGTCAGAAGGCTGCATTTCCACAAAAAAGTTGTAACTGAGATCTGTGAGTTGGTGAAAGCAGACCTGCAATCTCGAAGCGTCAGGAGGACTGCTTTGTCAGTTGAAGTGAAGGTTACAGCTACATGTTCATTCTATTCCTCCGGATCATTTCAAGCTACAACTGGGGCTGTGTGCACCATCTCTCAACATGCAACACATGTCTGCATTTGGCAGGTGACAGCTGCAGTATATGCACGGAGGAATGACTGCATAAAGTTCCCCATGACTGCCCAGGCAATGTGTGACAGGGCTATGGGCTTCTCCAGGATTGTTGGCTTCCCAAATGTACAGGGCTGCATTGATTGTACCCACATCGCCTTGCGAGCACCTTTGGAGGATTCCGATATGTACAGGAACAGAAAAAGCTTCCGTTCCATTAATGTACAGCTCATGAGTGATGAGATGCATCGCATCATGATAGTCAATGCAAGATACTCTGGGAGCACCCATGATGCATTCATCCTACACTAGAGCATTATAACTGCCATGTTTCAGCAGCAGCCAGAAGGGCAGAGCTAGCTATTGGGAGGCAAAGGGTACGGCCTCGTCACCTGGCTCATGATGCCTCTACGCATAACCCAGACGTAAGCTGACCGGGAATATAACATGTCGCACATTGAGACGCGCAGCATCATAGTGCGGACCATTGGTATCTTGAAATAGCGTTTCTGATGCCGGGACCATTCCGGAGGCTACTTGCTATGCTCCCCTGAGATTGTCGGTCAGTTCACTGTGCATGCTGCATAACTTAGCCATCATGAGGCAGCACCAGCTGGTAGGAGAACACCCATCTGCAGTGAGAGTGGTTGATGATAATGATGAGGAAGATGCAGATGACGAACAGGAGGACGACGACGGGGACGAGGAAGCCATGCAAGTACCTGAACCCGAAGTACGACGGCGGAGGAGGGCGGGCCATCGTGCCCCTTTAACGATTGCTCGAGCCTTGCGCCAGCAGCTCATCACTTTGCTGCCTGAGGGCTCAGCAACAACTATTCCACATGGACCATGTTTACTGTTTGGAGCTGTTCTGTAGTGTTGTGTTGTGTTAATGGAACAAATGATGGAAATTATTCTTGTTTATTTCAAAAGTTGTGTTAATAATCGAACAAGTAATGAAAATGATTCAGATGTAATGTAAAATATATTTTATTTAGAAGTTTAACAAACAGTTCTTTCTACTTAACTTAACTTTAATAAAATTATTCTGTATCAAACTTTAAAGTTTTCAGTTAAGATCATGTAAAAACTTTAAGATCACATAAAAACTTTAAGATCACTTACTAACTTTTAAATTTGTAAATTTACATAACTTATAAAAATCTTTTAATTTGAGAACAGTTACAACAGCAACAACAACAACAACAACAGCAGCAGCAAAGAAAGGCTACAGCCATCTCTCCTCCACCTTATTCTAAGACCACCGCCGCATTTGTTCTTCGTGACTCCACCACTCCTGCTGGCAGGCGATGGCATAGTATTTCTGGGGTTGGTACCAAGTTTATTCTTTCTAATATCTTGGGTAGTGTGCACCTGTTGTCGGGGGATGGGTGGGGCTGGTGTAGGTGGGAGATAGGGGCAGGCGGCTATGTGGAGGGCCCAGGCGGCAATGTGGAGGGCCCGGCTTGGGGCTCTTCAGAGGCTGGTGTGGGGATTGGAGTGGGAGTGGCAATTGATTCTGTCAATGGGTGCGGGGTCTGGGCGTGTTCCCTTATTGCAGCAGCTAACTCCAACATGCCTTCCCTCATGCGCCCTGACAGTGTCTCAACGACCTGTAACATTCCTCCCTCATGTTGAGCAAAACCGTCTCAACTACTTGTAACATTCCCTCCGTCATGTTCAATGATAGTGTTTGCACCATCTTTGACATTCCCTCCCTGATGTTCACTGACAGTGCATCAGCTACCTGTGACATTCCCTCCCTCATGGTCACTGACATGGTTTCAGCTGACAGAGATATTCCCTCACTCATGGTCCTGGACATTGTTCCCATTTCTCGTGAGATTGCTGTTACTTCTCCCGACAGTCCCGATACATCATCACCCATGACACTGATGGTGTCCAGGTGTGATCACGTAAGGTCAATGTTCTCCCCACTCATTGCCATCATCTGAACCACATCTGATAGATCCTGCACCTCAGGAGAGTGTGGTCGAGCTCTCCTTCCCCTCCTCCCCACGGGTGTGGCTCGCACCCCACCACTGGGACCCACAGCCCGGACATTAGGAAACCATGGAATGTCCCACCAACACTCAAACCACTAGCCACGGAAGGGGCTGGCACCTCTATGGGTGGCACCTGCACCTTCACCAAAGTCAATAAAACAGTGGGGGCTTCATCCATCTCCATCTCCTCACCCTCCCACTCACCCCCATGCTCTTGGTCTGGAGGGTGGGATTGGAAGATGTTCTCCTCTTCAGGCTCACCCTATTCTGAATCTTCTTCTGCATCATCAGGGTCAGCCTCATGTCCTGCCACATATAACAGAACAGAGACAAATGGTTAGTAGCAGAGGAGGGGGCAGGGTGGATGGCATGAGTAGACTCACACAGCGCAGGCAGCAGGCTGATTTGAAGGGCAACGATGAATGATAGCACATTGCATCAGCCAAAGCGTAGCTGATGGAGACATGCCCAGGAACCAAAGCATGGCTAGCCCGCGCAGTACTTAACACTTAGCAAAACTAGCCTGTGGAATTTGCAGGACTTACCCTCTCCCTCGAGTGTGGGCCCAGCTTGTGCAGTGGTGATTGCTTTTCTCCAGACAGGGCCCATTAAAGCAGCGACCCTCTCTTCCAATGGTATCAGTGGGTGCAAATTTGCCGGGCCCATTCCTGTTTGAATTCTTTCCCTTTTATTATGTGCCACTTTTCTCTGCAAAGATGAAAATGCAACTTTTTAGAGAGGGTGTCTTTCTGCCGGGTGGGACATAAACAGCTGGTCACATTTACAATTGCAATTCCATTGAATAAATGAAAATATTACTTACACTAACTACTTCACCAGGCTCCTGTCACTTATTTTTACACTGGCCTCCAGATCTCGTGCTGGTCACCACTGCGCAGTAATCTTCTGCAACTTGGTTCCAGCGTTTCTTCATTTCTTTGGGTGGAACTTTTATATGACCTCTGCTGGTGTCCAGCTCCTGCCATCTGATCTCAATCACAATAACTAGTGCCTCCATTTCATCCTGTAAGAAATTCTTGGTCCTTGCACTGCGTTGCATCTTGCATTGCTGCAGATCCGATTTTTCCAATGCTCTCACACAGCACTCCTTCTCACACAACTGGCTCTTTAAAAATGGTCGATTGCCAACCCGGAGCTGTACTGCGCATGGCGTTCCTTGAAATAACATCAAAAACATCACTTTTTTTGTCGCGCCTACGCAGAAGCTGCAGCACCGTTTTTTTGCTGCGGACACCCGCTGTGCGGCGCCAAATTTCAATTTTACATTGGGGAAACTTTGACAAAATATTTCGAGCACATTTCTGGCCTAGAAAAACGGGCGTAACTCTGGCAATATGCCAGAAAACGGGCTTGGGCAAAATTGAGCCCTCAGTTTCACTGAGAATCTAAGCTAAAGCAGTAAAATAGATCAGCACTTTAAACCAAAATCACACAACTGAAGCTTTTCACTGGTGAGAACTGGGTATGGGGAAAAAAACAAGTAATTGCTTTTGAGAAAGCCAGAAACATTTTATGCTCCAACAAGCTGCTTGTATTGTATAACCCATGTAAAAGACTTGTGCTAGCATGTGATGCGTCGTCGTACAGAGTCGGGTATGTATTACAACAAGCTAACATTGCGGGGAAGTTGCAACCTGTCGCCTATGCCTCCAGGAGCTTGTCTAAGGCCGAGAGGGCCTACAGCATGATTGAGAAAGAGGGGTAAAGAAAATGCATCAGTACCTGTTTGGCCTCAAATTTGAGCTGGAAACCGATCACAAGCCCCTCATATCCCTGTTCGCTCAAAACAAGGGGATAAATACTAATGCCTCAGCTTGCATACAAAGGTGGGCACTCGCGTTATCAGTGTATAACTATACCATCCACCACAGGCCAGGCACCGAGAATTGTGCGGATGCTCTCAGTCGGCTACCATTGCCCACCACGGGGGTGGAAATGGCGCAGCCTGCAAACTTGTTGATGGTCGCACAGCCCGCAGACTTGTTGATGGTCATGGAAGCGTTTGGAAATGATAAATCACCTGTCACGGTCCGCCAGATCAGGACTTGGACCAGCCAAGATCCTCTGCTGTCCCTAGTAAAAAAGTGTGTACTGCATGGGAACTGGGCCAGCATCCCTGTTAAAATGGAAGAGCTAATCAAGCTGTTCCAGTGGCGAAAGGACGAGCTGTCCTTTCAGGCAGACTGCCTGTTGTGGAGTAACCACATAGTGCTACCAAAAAAGGGCAGGGAGACGTTCATCTCGGATCTCCACAGCACACACCTGGGTACTGTAATGATGAAAGCGATAGCCATATCCCACATGTGGTGGCTCGGTATCGACTCTGACTTAGAGTCCTGTGTACGGCAATGCAGCGTGTGTGCTCAGTTGAGCAACGCGCCCAGAGAGACACCATTAAGTTTGTGGTCCAGACCATGGTCGAGGATCCATGTCGACTATGCGGGCCCGTTTCTCGGTAAAATGTTCCTGGTGGTGGTGGATGCTTTTTCAAAATGGATTGAACGTGAAATAATGTCGGGAAGCACCACCACTGCCACCCTTGAAAGCTTGAGGGCCATGTTTGCCACCCATGGCCTGCCTGACATACTGATCAGTGACAACGGGCCATGTTTCACCAGTGCCGAATTGAAAGAATTCATGACCCGCAATGGGATCAAACATGTCACCTCGGCCCCGTTTAAATCAACCTCCAATGGGCAGGCAGAGTGGGCAGTACAAACAATCAAATAGAGCCTCAAAAGAGTCACAGAAGGCTCACTCCAAACCCGCCTGTCCCGAGTACTGCTCAGCTACCGCACGAGACCCCACTCGCTCACAGGGGTGCCCCCGGCTGAGCTACTCATGAAAAGGACACTTAAAACCAGAGTCTTGCTGGTTCACCCCAACCTGCATGATCAGGTAGAGAGCAGGCGGCAGCAACAAAATGTAAACGATGGTCGCGCCACTGTGTCACGGGAAATTAATCTGAATGACCCTGTGTACGTGCTAAACTATGGACATGGTCCCAAGTGGATCGCGGGCACGGTGATAGCTAAAGAAAGGAGTAGGGCATTTGTAGTCAAACTAGACTATGGACAAATTTGCAGAAAGCACCTGGACCAAACGAGGCTGCGGTTCACAGACTGCCCTGAACAACCCACAGCAGGCACCACCTTTTCCGAGCCCACAACACACACCCAAAGGATCAACGACACCACGCCGGACCAGGAAATTGAACCCATCATGCCCAACAGCCCAGCAAGACCAGGCTCACCCAGCAGCCCTGCAGGGCCAACAACATGCCAGCCCAGCGAGGGCACAGCCAACACACCAGAACAGACATTTGTACCGAGGCGGTCCACCAGGGAAAGAAAGGCTCCCGACCGCCTCACCTTGTAAATAGTTTTCACTTTGACTTTGGCGGGGGAGTGATGTTGTGTATCTGTAAAGCATGCACTCCCATGTTCCGCCACCAGGGAGCGCATCCCCTGAAGTCCCAAGGGATCCCAGCATCCCTGTATATAAGCCGGCCCCTAAGGCCTGTTCCTCACTCTGGAGTGTCTTAATAAAGACTGAGGTCACTGTTACTTTAACCTCCCTGTGTGCAGTCTCATCTGTGTTAGGAATACAATACATGCTGTTGGCACTTTCGGCCTTGGACAAACTCCTGGATGCATACGCAACCGGTTGCAAAATCCCCGAATCATTAGCCTGTAGTAACACACACCTGACCCCGTATGACGACACATAACAAGCTAACACTAATTGTTTACATGGATTATACAGGACAAGCAGTTTGTTGGAACACAATAAATTTCTGGCTCTCTTAAAGACAGCCTCTTGTGAATTCCACCATGCCCAGTCATCTCCCTTGCGCAGTAGCGCATGTAGGGGTTCTAGCAAGGTGCTTAACCCAGGTAGGAAATTACCAAAATAGTTAAGGAGTCTCAGGAACGACTGCAGCTCCATCACATTTTGTGATCGCTGCGCATTCTTGATAGCCTCCATCTTGCCATTAGTGAGTCTGATGCTGTCTGCTACGATTCTCCTTCCGAAGAATTCGACGTCCTGTACCAGGAAAACACACTTCGAGCATTTCAACCTGAGCCCCACGCGATCCAACCGACTAAGAACGTCCTCCAGATTCTTCAAGTGCTCCATGGTATCCTGACCTGTAACCAATATTTTGTCCTGGAAGACCACTGTGCACGAACCGACTTTAGCAAGCTCTCCATGTTCCGCTGGAAGATCTCCGCGGCCGACCGAATCCCAAACGGGCACCGGTTGTAAATAAGTAGACCTTTGTGCGTGTTGATGCAGGTGAGGCCTTTCGAAGACTCCTCCAGCTCCTGCGTCATGTAGGCCGAGGTCAAGTCCAGCTTAGTGAACGTCTTCCCTCCAGCCAGGGTCGCAAATGGGTCGTCTGCCTTGGTTAGCGGGTACTGGTCCTGAAGTGAAAAACGGTTAATCGTTACTTTATAGTCCCCGCAAATTCTAACCGTACCGTCCTCCTTGAATACTGGGACAATCGGACTGGCCCAGTCGTTGAATTCCACTGGCGCGATGATGCCTTCATGTTGCAGCCTGTCCAGCTCAATTTTCACTTTTCACGCATCATGTATGGTTCCGCCCGAGCCTTGTGGTGGATGGGTCACGTACCGGGAATCAAATCGATCTGCACTTTCGCCCCGAGAAACTTTCAATGCCTGGCTCGAATAGCAATGGGAACTTGCTTAGAACCTGGGCACATGAGGCATCGTCGACGGACGAAAGCGCTCAGATGTCATCCCAGTTCCAGCGGATTTTCCACAGCCAGCTTCTGCCAAACAATGTGGGGCCATCCTCTAGCACAATCCACAGCGGGAATTCATGTAGTGCTCCATCATAGGAGACTTTGACTTCTGCACTGCCAATTACAGGAATTAGTTCCTTGGTGTAAGTCCTTAGTTAAGTGTGAATGGAGCTGAGCTTGGTCCTGTGTGCCTTCTTTCCCCACAGCCTGTCGAAGGCCTTTTTACTGATAATGGACTGACTTGCCCCCGTGTCTAGCTCCATAGATACTGGAATGCCGTTCAGTTCAACTTTCAACATTATTGGTGGGCATTTCGTCGTGAACGTGTGTATCCCGTACACTTCTGCCTCCTCCTTACGAGTTTCCAACTCAGTCTGATCCACTGTGGATCGATCTTCCTCTGCAACATGGTGGTTTGCAGGGTTTGCAGGGTTTGTAGCTCACCTGCACAATCGTTGGAGGTGTCCCATTGTTCTGCAACCATTGCACGCATAGTGCTTTAAGCGGCATTGATGGGGCCGATGTTCACCTCCGCAGCGCCAACAGGGTGTTAACTGCCTCGCATTAACAGATGATGGCGGACTCTGGGTCAATTGAGGTTGGGCTACAGCTGCCGGCGTGTACGTTCTGCCATGTACATTTCTGCTCAAAACCGACGTTACTTAATGCACAATACTGGCCAAAACTGCTTTGTTCTGCAAAATCTGCTTGGTGTTGTCGCTGGTGGACATAAATGCCTGGGCTATCGTTATGGCTTTACTCAGATTCAGAGTTTCTACAGTCAACAGTTTGCGAAGGATTGTCTCATGTCCGATGCCCAGTACAAAAAAGTCTCTGAGCATTTGTTCTAGGAATCCCTCAAACTCACAATGTCCTGCGAGGCGCCTTAGTTCGGCGACGTAGCTCGCCACTTCCTGGCCCTCAAATCGTTGACACATGTCGAACCGATATCTTGCCATCAAAATGCTTTCCTTAGGATTTAGATGCTCCCGGACCAACGTACACAATTCTTCATAGAATTTCTCTGTTGGTTTTGCCGGGGCCAGGAGATTCTTCATGAGGCCATAGATTGTTGCCCCACAGACAGTTAGGAGGATCGCCCTTCGTTTGGTGGCGTTCTCATTCCCTTCCAGCTCATTGGCCACAAAGTATTGGTCGAGTCTCTCCACGAAGGCCTCCCAATCGTCCCCTTCTGAGAACTTCTCCAGGATGCCGACTGTTCTTTGCATTTTTGCATGCTTGTCCGTTACCTCATCGCCAATTGTTGCACTCACAATAAATTTTGAGACTGAGTACTCTGTGTAATGAGCAAGTGTGACCTTAGCTCCTTTATTAAGGTTTCAGAGTGCACGTACCTCATGGGTGGCCTGCTTATATACCATGCTCCCAAGGGATGCGGGGATCCCTTGGGACTCCAACAGGTGGGCCCTCTGGTGGTCACGTGTAATGCAAGTTAAAAAAGATTAAGTACATAACAAGTACAATAAATGAATCATTTCTTTCTATCTTGTGTAGATGAATGCAAAAATATTCATAAGCAAGTAAAGATGTGTAGAATAATTTCTGCAGCTCCTCAAGCTGACTTGTTATGCTTAGCATTAACTTGCTTCATTTCATTCTAGATATGCATGCAAAATTGCATGAGTGATGTTCATCTTATTTCATGCGCTTTCTCAAATAGAATATATAATGTAGAGCATGTCGGGTGAAATTGCTAAGTATAACTTACAGTCGAGCCAACTTATATGCAAACATATTTGCACGTGGATACAAATCTCAATTGTATATAAGCTTTATAGGGATGGATGGATCAACGGGCTGATTTCAGACAACAATGCATGGCCAGTTCATTTACATAGTTTAATAACATACCAAGGCTAGGCAGGGGCAGGATTTCTTATGCCAACAACTTTTACATGGGCCGCTGGTTGTTCTTAAGATAGCGGTTGTGCTTGGGACAAAAAATGGCTGGGGGCAGATTGGCCCAATTCAGCAATCAAACATTGGAGATCGTGCTGCAGGAGATTCCTCACCAAGGTGTAACCTTATTCAGAGGTGAGGGACACCAAAGCAACATGGATGGAGGTGACTAAGCATCTCAAAGTTATTCAAGGATTTAAGTCGCTTTTTATTATATGAAAGGGTCCTAATGCTTGTTTTAGGTGGTCATTCCCAGAGCCCTAAAAAAATGACCTGGTCCAATTTTGGCTTGGATGTTTTCCAGGCATCATTGTGGCACAAGACTTTAGTCCCCAAAATTGGGTTTCGTTGCACCATTTTACACACGTAAAACGGGTGGTTCAATTTCTACCCCTAAATCTCTGAGAATGCAGCTTTCCCTCAGTATCGCATTGAATTGCCAGGCGCATCAGAAATGTGAAGGTATGAGCGATGTTCCCTGTAAACCTCCTCCCCAAACGTCTGCGACCTCTTCAATTCCGTTGCCCACCATGGACAAGAAGCTTTTTTCCAGCTTGAAGCCGCCTGCCAATAGCAACCAGGATGATTTTCTGGTGAACAAGCATTGCCCCCATTGAACTCTCTTACTGACCTTGAAAACAAAGGGTTAAATCACTTAAAAGTGCCGCTTTAAACTGTAGACTCACACAGCGTTCTCCGCGCAACCATGGCAGACACTGACAACTGCGATATTAGATCCTCCAGCCTCCCTTTAAATATGCTGCACCCTGGGATCGCCTGTTTTTTTCGGTCAGGTCCTGGGGTGGTTGCTAAATCAGGCGTTGGGGCCGAAAGTTCCACCTGGGACGCTACCGTAGCATTGCACAACGATTGACGTCATCATGACGGTCAAAACGGAGGGCGGGGCGGTAAGTTATTACACTGTCGCAAAACCATTACCAAAACTTCCGGCCGGGAGCCAAATCCTGCACGCCCCATTTGATGCCCAGAATCACCATTTACAGCCCCGCTGAAGCACGAAAGGAGGAAAAGCCTGCCTCATGTCTTTACTGTAATGGTTCATGATATCACCTGAAGCTCTCAAGTATGTTGCAATCTTGTTATTCCCTGTATGCTATAAGTCATAGTTGTAATAGTATAAAATGTTGCATATAAACAGAACATCAAAAATAGTAATTTTGTTAAAAATGTTAAAAAAAAATACAGATTACTATGTAGAATTGACTTCCATTGTACATAGAAATAAAATGGACCAACTGCTTTGCAGGGTCCTTTTTAGTTATACAGGGCTAGAATTTACACTTTTTTTGCATGCATAATGCCCACTTAATGTCCATTTTACTGCTGAAATGAGGTATAACGCCCATATATCACCCATTTAGCCACATAATGGAAATTGACACTCATTTTTCGGACACTTATCGGCGAGCGTTACTTTCCACATGTACGTAATGCTGGGAAAAAATAATACCACGCGCCCACTTTTTTTGGGCTTAATCATCAGAATGGGTGAAACCAACGCCTGTAATATCGCCCAGTGTTACTTTCCGCACGTAATTAACGCCGAGATTTAATAATACTGACCGCCCACTTTATTTTGTTATAAAGATCACATTTACCGAAACTAACGCCCAGGAGATCGCCCAGTGTCACTTTCACCACTTTTCACACATCTCGCCCACAATATTGCTCGCCCAAAACACCGCTCAGAAAAAGTGGAACTGTTCTGAATGAATCACAGCGGTGTGGGCGTAATTTTTAAAATCGCAGGTCGCTTCATTCAAAAGACTGCTTCAACTTTGGGGGAGTTTGGATTGACTCTGGAATTCTTCTCAGGTGATATGACCATCTCAACAGACATTTTTTCAAACTCTAGACAATTGGGGTTTAATGTAGGTGTATTTTAGTGTGGAAATTATTGGTTCTGAACAATCGCTATTATACTTTCATTGCAATGATGCCAGCCATTTCTCAGCCTGCATCAATTAATACGCAGATGCTGCAGAGTGCAAATGGCTCAATGTCTGGTGCACATCATTATGTGCCCAATTTAAGACGTGCCAGAATGAGGAGGAGGTCCAGACCATACACATCCCGCACTTTCAGGGAGACGAGGTCTTACCTCGACGTGTCCAAGTATACCTGCCTTCGGATACTGCGCTTCCACAAGGTGGTGATCACTGAAATATGCGAGCTCATCAAGTCAGGTATGCAGCCTGCCATCAGGACATCAGTGTCGGTCGAGATCACGGTCACCACGGCACTGTGTTTCTATGCGTCCGGTTCCTTTCGGGCCTCCGCGGTCGAGATTTGCCCTCTGTCTCACCATGCCACACATCGCTGCATTAGACAGGTCACGGAGGCCCTGTACGTGCATAGGATGGACTTTATCAGCTTCCCCATGACCACGGAGGCTCAGACTGACAGGGCTGGAACATTCTACTGCATTGCTAAGTTCCCCAGGGTGCAGGGAGCAATAAACTGCACTCACATCGCCATGCGGGCACCTTCTCAGGACCCAGAGCTTTTTTGTAACAGAAAAGGATTTCACTCCTTGAAGGTCCAACTAGTTGTCGACCACAACCAGATCATAATGGTAGTGAATGCCAAATGTCCGGTAAGCTTTGATGAGGCTCACATCCTGCGTGGGAGCGCTGTCTCTGACATGTTTACGTTTCAGCCACAAGGACAATGCTGGATGTATGGTGACAACTGATATGGCCTAGCCACCTGGCTGATGACCCCACAGCGTGACATCCACACCGAGGCTGAGAAGCGATATAATCAGAGCCACAGAGACACATGCAATGTGGTCCAGAAAACAATAACTGTGCTTAAGCAGCGCTTTAGATGCCTGGAGCACTCAGGAGGGGAGCTACAATACAACCCTGAGCAAGTAGATCAATTTGTGATCGTCTGCTCCATGCTGCACAACCTGCCTATCAGGAGGGGACAAGAATTGCCAGAAGGGACTGATGGTCCACCTCAGGAGAGAGAGGAAGAGGGGCTGGATGCTGACTATGCAACTATGCCCACCCCCCCCTCCAGACCACAGGATAAGGCCCGTGGTGGCTACATAGCTGCAAAACTCTTACATCAGGAGCTCATAACTGAACGATTTTCCTGAAAGAACATTGCTGTGATTGACAATGTTGACACACTGCTGTGTGTGTCCAGCTCAGACATCAATGATGGGCATAACCTTGGTGCCAGTTAAAGTTTAAGGTGATTCAAGTTAAGTTTTATTTAACCCTATTCATGTTAAGGAATCACAGTGTATAATGGTCCAGCTATCTGAGACAATGCGCAACAAGGTTATGTTGAAAAGAAAACATTTTATACAACCATTGGTCTGAGATCATAAGTATCACGGGCAAAAACACCTCACCCCCACCCCACTTTTTCGAGCATTGACATTAATCAAATGGTCAACATGTCCAGCAAACAAAACACAAATGCAAAGCAGGAGGGTGGCCCCCTCCCCCCATACATTACAACAAATTACATACACCCAGATGGAGATATAACACAGCCATCACCTGCGGACATGCACCTCCCCTTCTTCTCCCCACCTCTACCCCTTCCACTCCTCGCTCCACGCTGCCTGGCCGAAGAGCTCCTCTGGTGGTGCCTCATTGGGGGGGGTTGAAGGCAGAGGTGGTGGGTAGATGGTTTGACGGATACGGGAGCGGGGGTTGCCGAGGTGGGAACATTCTCTGATCCTGATGCAGGATCTTGGTCCTGCCTCTCATCTGTCATTGGCAGTGGTGGTGCGGAACCTAGGGGTGGAGTGCCACGCTCCAGGATCACTGGGAGGCCTGTGCCAGCAGTGTTCCTGGCTATTGCCTCCAGGGCCTCCGCTACCCGTGGAACATGGTGGGTCATGGTGGCCAGCTGTCGGGATATGCCCCCCAATGCATCAAGGATCTGGTCACCAATGTCTAAAGTACTCCTAGGCAACTGTACCATCTCTCCACTCTCATGTGGCACTCGTGGAACAGACCTGCCGCGTCCACGAAATATCCGCGGGGTCAGTGCCGTCCTGGGAACAAATGGGGTGCCCTGTGGTGAGGTGCTTGGGCCCTGTACCTCCAGAGTGGAGGCGGGAATGGCCAGAGGAGCACTAGATGGCCTTGGGATGGAATGGCTTCTGGAGCCTGCGATGCAGGTTCCTCGAAGTCCGCACTCTCATCCGTAAAGAACAGACCCAGCGGATTGACGGGCGAGAATCGGAGCTCCTCAGCATCAGATGTAGGATCGTCTGGCGAGTCCGGCCCCAAGCCCTCACTTTCTGGCCTCTGTAGCCTTGCCTGGGGCCATACTGCTGGCTGAGCTGCAAAACACAAATGAGGTTATTAGAGGAGAAGGGGCTGCTAGGGTCACAAGGTGATTCCAGCGCTACACACAACATATGCACGACAAAAGCACCACCGCGATCAAAATCATCACAGACATCACTTTTAATGACCATCAACACATTCTGCATTGCAATGATTTTCATTAGGCCAGCATTAATTATAGGACAATTTTAGAAATCATCTATCATATTTGATTGTTCGGATATTAGTGGATGTGGCATCTATTGACTTTACATCACGCAATGGTGTAATCTTTACTCACGTCGCATCGCTTCAGGGTCTGCAGATGCTTGTGTGGCCGTCCGAGGGTGCTTCCCCACGAGTGTGAGCACCCGCTCCTCCATCTCAGTGATGTCGCTGGGGACTGGTGGCCCCCCACCCGTTTGCTTCTGCACGGACCTCATCGTCGATAGCTTGTTCTGTAAAAGGTAACAAGACGACTTGGCATGAGATATTGCGTGATATCATTGCTAGATACTGTCACAGAGACTGATACAACACATAATCGACAGATGTAATCATGATTATTATGATAATGATCATTCTTTACCTAAAGACATACACTGTGACCGCAGGCTTTGAGTACAACATTCCTGGTAAAAGTGAAAGACCTCACACCTGATGATAGTCACTCATGACTCTTACAAATCAAATTATGTAAATACATAAGTACATGTAAATAAATGTAATACTTACTCTTACGGATCTGACACGGTTGTTCTATCATTTGCGACATTGGTTGCCCTCATGCACCTCGTTAGTCGCCGACGAGACCACCTCTGCTATCTCGGCCCATATCTTCTGGTCGGCCTTTAGGGTGGGCTTACCACGCCCTCCCTGTGTCAAATCACCCCAGCGTAACTCGATCTCCTGCAGGAGGAAGGCATTTGCCTCATCCGAGAACCTCCTCACTCTTTTGTGCCCTCCTATGTGCTCCTCTCCCAGTTCACTGCTCTCGCCAGCGTCAGTCTCCACAGCGTGCTGTGTCGCCTCCTCCTCTCCCTCCATTATAGGTACCAAATTCGGGCAAATATCTGGCTGGTAACAGCTAATTTTTGTTTCCCTATTTGCTCTAAATCTCTAAACTCTCCCTCCTTCCTCCCAAAGCAGCTACACCACACCCACACACACCTTCACTCCCTCTCAGCTCCCTCTCTAGCTGTCTTCTCTTCTGCGCATGTCATGATGACCCTTGACCTCTTGAATCTCGGGAATTTTTGGGCGATCTGCAGAAAAGTGTAAAATCTAGCCCACAGTATTTTAAAGCAGATGACTCTATCTGGAAATGCCACGTAAATAACTTAGATTTTTTAAAGATCATTTTTGTTCAGCACCTTAAATTTTACTTTTCTGTAAATTTATTTTCTTGATTATTAGTGTTTTCCACATAACTAGGATAACAATATTTTTCTGCTCACATGGTAATTATCATCTCCTTGACAATATTTCCACCCAGCTTTTGATCATCTATCCCTCTCTATCATGATGATCTATTAATTGAGCCAGGAATAAAAGGTCAGATAATAATTTCATTTCAAAGCTGGTCATGTGCTGTTTGATCAAAATGTTGCTCTTTCCTCAATGATTAAAGGAGAGGATTTTCATTGAATTGAAAAAAATGCTGAAAAGATATTTGAGGTCAAATAAGTACCTCATTGCAAAAAGTAATTTCAAATAGTACTGATACGGTAAATTGCAAAATGGTATAATTTCAATCCAATACTCATGGTATATGAAATATTTAGTAGAATATTTCTATACAATTAAGCAATATACTTCAGGCAGTTTTATTTAAACTATTCCTTCAACTTCTTAATCATTAGGAATTGTTGCTAAAATACATTTTTTTTCTGTTGGAATTCAGTAAAAGCTGAAATTACAATTGAAAGTTATGATAATTAAGAACTCATCTGTTGGAACACTGTTCTATTTTCTTCTCTACCACTTTTCATTGGTGTAGTTATATTACAGAAATAATTCTTGTAAGGTTATTCTGTTTCTAGATATGTTCAAAAATCAGGGGATTAAATACCTTTGTCAGTAAGCATTAGCTTCCATAGAAGTGAACAACTGATGCTTGCTTGCTAAGGATTATTTTTCATTGCTATAGTAACTGGTTTCTTTATGGTATTGTCGTGGCTGTCCAAACATGTTCAGGGGAGATGTCTATTTAGTTTCCTATGTCATGAGAAACCTGAAAATGAAAAATAATTATATATAGTAAGTCATTTAATATTGTTCACTTTGTGAGAGAGATTGGCCAACAGACTGAATGCTGAGCAATTAAATGGTGAGTCATTGATTATATAATACTTTGAAAAATATTCCAAGTAAGTCCTGGAATTCACTTACTCCTCTTTTAAAAGAAAAATCACGATGAATAACCGTTCTGTCTTTAGTCTTTAATGGCTTCTACTATGGCTCAGCTGGTTAAGGCAGTGAGTAACATAACTATATAAACCAAGGTGGTCTCAGCAACAATTCCTGCTCTGTGCTGAGCTAGCTGACATTAGCTGGCACCGTCATGTAGCCTTAGCACTGCTGGGTTAGAGAGGGAAAAATTAGCCGGTTCTTGCATCTGATTGCAATCCAGTGACATCTGCTGGAAGCGTGCATGGGTTGCCAGCCAAGGATAGCGTCAGGTTGTTCTCATTCCACATAGAATCGCATAGACTAATGATCTTCATTGTCAAACCTCACATGTAAACAATAGCCTCTTGGGTGAGGTACCAGAGGGTGCCTGCAATATATGGAACCATATCTCAGCAAGGAGGGAAGGAGAGAAAATTGCCAAGAAAAAGGAACAAAAATGAAAAATCTCATTGTGGATGTTTTCTGAGATGCATTTGTCAATTAGTTTGCCCAGTCTATATGAAAATTAAAGTCCCCCGTGATTACTGTGTTACCCTTGTTATATACCCTCTAATTTCCTGATTTATATTATGCCCAACACTACAACTACTGTTAGGGGGCCTATAAACACCACTGTTTCCTGCCTCTTTTGGTTCCTTAGCTCCACCAAAAGTGATTCTACATCTTGTTGTTCTGAGCCAAGATCCTTTCACTCTGCTGTCTTTATCCCATCCTTTTTTATCCAGCCTACCCCCTTTCCCCTCCCCTTTTTCCATTCTGCCTCCCTCTTCTAAAAGTCAAGTATCTTGGAATACTTTGTTTCCAACCTTGGTCATTCTGCAACCATGTCTCTGCAATGGTTATTACATCAAACCCATTTATTTCTATTAGTTCTTCGATGCTGTTGTGAATGCTTCGCACATTCAAATATAGTGCCATTAGCTTTAACTTTTTTCTATTTTTCCCTGATGTCACCTTAGTCACTGATGCCCTATTACTTCTCTTAAGCTCTCTGTCCCTTCCTGAATCACTCTGCTTATTTTTACCCAAATCTCTGCTCTGCTCTAAAACCTTGACATTTCTCTTGCTGCTTTTGAATTTACCCTTTCC
Source organism: Pristiophorus japonicus (assembly GCF_044704955.1). NCBI lineage: Eukaryota > Metazoa > Chordata > Chondrichthyes > Pristiophoridae > Pristiophorus > Pristiophorus japonicus. Next base: position 423,654,708 of record NC_091977.1, read on the forward strand.
TGAATTCTCCCAACACCCACATCCCCCCCTCCTTAGTTTTAAAGCACTATCTACTACCAAAATTTAAAAATTGTTTAATGGAACTGGTATATTGACAGATATTTTACCGGTTCTATTATGCAAATGCTATCCATTGCAATCTAAAAAGAAATGGAATCTTTAAACAGCTAAGATAATATCCTAGAAAATGCCATGAACTGGGTGTAGTGAATGCTCCTTGTGCTGGAATGGGTAGGCCTGAGATCCACCCAGCATTAGACCTCAGACCTCATTTAAATGAGACTGGCAAGCAGCAGATGCCTGCTGGGTGCCCCCAAGCCAGTGAAGAGGACTTCAGTTTCAGCCTCAGCTAGGTCAGGGCACAAAGCGAACAGGAGCGGGGTCAATCAGGAAAGGGGGTAAGCACTTGGGCAAGAAGACTGGTGATTGGGAGGGGGCCAATCGGGATCTGAAAGTGGTCTTCGGCAGTGCAGTGGACCCCAGAGGAGCACTCCTGCTCCTGCTGGCTCCACATTCAGGTAAGTATGATTTGTTTAACTTATTTTGTTGGTGGCGGTCTCCAGCAGTGTCTTTAAATACCCCTTGTTAGGCCGCATGCAGACCAAGCTTTCCTGAATGCAGCTGATCAGGCATCATGCAGGGCAGCCCAATTTTGCATGCATTATGCCCCTATTTGCATATGCAAAGTTCCTAATGTCTGTTTCAGGCTTAACCCCTCTTTTCTGCTTTTAACAATATGGCAGGCAGCACAAACCAACGTGTAGTGAGTGATCCTGTCCACCTTATTGAATATTTGTGCACCCTTGAGAAATGCCGTGGCAGCATTGAATTTTAAGACAGATAAGGCTGTCTTATTTTTGTGATCAACATCACTCACCTACCTTTTCACCATTGCTTCTTTCCTGTAAAACACAGAATACCAGCTTTTCTGATCATCATCATAGGCAGTCGCTCGGAATCGAGGAAGACTTGCTTCCACTCTTAAAATGAGCTCTTAGGTGGCTGAACAGTCCAATACGAGAACCACAGTCACAGGTGGGACAGATAGTTGTTGAGGGTAAGGGTGGGTGGGACTGGTTTGCCGCACGCTCTTTCTGCTGCCTGCGCTTGATTTCTGCACGCTCTCTGTAATGAGACTTGAGGTGCTCAGCGCCCTCCCGGATGCACTTCCTCCACTTAAGGCGGTCTTTGGCCAGGGACTCCCAGGTGTCAGTGGGGATGTTGCACTTTATCAGGGAGGCTTTGAGGGTGTCCTTGTTTAATTTCCGCTGCCCATCTTTGGCTCGTTTGCCGTGAAGGAGTTCCGAGTAGAGCGCTTGTTTTGGGAGTCTCGTGTCTGGCATGTGGACTATGTGGCCTGCCCAGCAGAGCTGATCAAGTGTGGTCAGTGCTTCAATGCTGGGGATGTTGGCCTGGTTGAGGACACTAATGTTGGTGCATCTGTCCTCCCAGGGGATTTGTAGAATTTTGTGGAGACATTGTTGGTGGTATTTCTCCAGCGACTTGAGGTGTCTACTGTACATGATCCACGTCTCTGAGCCATACACAAGGGTGGGTATTACTACAGCCCTGTAGATCAGGAGCTTGGTGGCAAATTTGAGGGCCTGGTCTTCGAACACTCTTTTCCTCAGGCGGCCGAAGGCTGCACTGGCGCACTGGAGGCGGTGTTGAATCTCGTCGTCAATGTCTGCCCTTGTTGATAAGAAGCTCCCGAGGTATGGGAAATGGTCCACGTTGTCCAAGGCCGCGTCGTGCATCTTGATGACTGGGAGACAGTGCTGTGCGGCGAGGACAGGCTGGTGGAGGATCTTTGTCTTATGGACCTTTTGGTAACTTATTGTACACTTCTATTTCCTTTAAAAATGTTCAGTTTGAATTCACTTGTTTCTAATTTCCTCATTTTTAACTTATCTCTCATGTGGTGACTTGTCTAACAAAACATGGCTGCTCAGACTTCCTGGACGTTTTGATTAGAACCAGCATAAAATCCTGCTTTTGAAAATCAGTCTGGCAATAACTTTAATAAAATTGCTGTAGTACATTGTACTTGCCACCAGGTGGCACTGTAACGAACATTTGCATTGAAATATCACCTGATAGCAATATGCAGAAACAAAGACCTGATATTCCTCAGAGCTGCTCCCACTTTGGCAGAAGTGTGGTGGACACCGATCTATGTGTGCAAATGGGATTTCCACCACACTTCTGGTGCAGTAACACCGTTGGAGAAGCTCCTCGGAAATAGGTGGCCAAAGCAGTGTTTTATATGCATGATGTAACCAAATCAGAAATTTTCGGAAATGTTATAATCTGCGCATCTAACATCCATGAGTAGCATGCAGAGCAGAACGATTATGATGTCAGTGTGCAAAGCTGATTTGATGCCAGCGCTGCCATTTCCCCCCGCCATGCTCCAACCTACGCCCTTAAATCTTAACCTTACACAGCTGAAAACGTGTTAAACTAAATGAAGGACCCACCTGCGCTATTTAAAGGGATCATTAACTATTTAAGTTTAGTTGCTGGATTATTTCTTCTGTCTGCTGGTGCAATTGTACATGTTTTTGGAGCTCTCCAATACTTGGCTAAAGTTTGAATAGTCTGCAGGAAGTGGTCTGATGGTCGCTAAAGTACTTTTTTGTTGATTTAAAAGCTTGTGCTGAAACAAGTTGCTTCCAGACATGGATGGCTTGGTAAGGCCTCCTCTGGGAATAGAGCATGCCTGGGAGACTGAAAATAGTCCACGCAGGGCAGGACAAGCTGCTAGAACAGGGAGGAGGAAGGGGAAGAAAGACTCTCAGCAGGAGGCTCTATCCACCAAAGTTCTTTAGGGAGGAATTATCTTACCTCAACTTCAGCAAGGATCAATGCATGAGATATCTTCACTGATCAAAAGAGGTTGTGACTGAAATCTGCCAACTGCTGCAGCCACAACTGTAACCTCAGAGCAGGGCAAGGACCGCATTGCCTGTGATTGTGAAGGTGACCGTGGCTCTTAACTTTTAAGCATCTGGTGCCTTAAAGGCTGCTGCTGGAGATATAAGCAACATTTTGCAGTTTGCATACACTGCTACATAAGGGAGGCTACTGAGGCTTTGTACACAGAGATAAACAGGTAGAACAAGCAGGAATGAGGGTCTCCAGGGATTAAAGGTTTCCACATGGTCAGAGTGCCATTGACTGCACGCACATTGCCTTGCATGTGCCTCATGTGAACTCTGCCGTTTTCCTGAACCGAAAGAGATTCCACTCAATGTGCAGTTGGTGTGCGATCACAGACAGCATATCATGCAGGCCAATGCCCGTTATCCTGGCAGCAGTCATGATTCCTTCATTCTGTGGCAGTCCTCTTGCCAGCTGTATTTGACCCAACATGGCAAGACATAGCTTGGCTATTGGGTGACAAAGGTGATGCTCACGTACAAGCAAGTCTACAATGAGAACCATGCTGCCACAAGGAACATTCTCGAGAATCAAGAAGCTCGACACCATCCAGGACAAAGCACCCCATCCACCATCTTAAACATTCACTCCTTCCACCACCAGCACACCGTGGCTGCAGTGTGTACCATCTACAAGATGCACTGCAGCAACTCACCAAGGCTTCTTCGGCAGCACCTCCCAAATCCGCGACCTCTACCACCGAGAAGGACAAGGGCAGCAGGCGCAAGGAACATCATCACCTGCAAGTTCGCCTCCAAGTTACACACCATCCTGAAATATATCGCTGGTCCTGCATCGTCGCTGGGTCAAAATCCAAAATCCTGGAACTCCCTCCGTCACAACACTGTGGGAGTACCTTCACCACAAGGACTGCAGCGGTTCAAGAAGGCGGCTCACCACCACCTTCTCAAAGGTAGTTAGGGATGGGCAATAAATGCTGGCCTTGCCAGCGATGCTCACATCCCATGAACAAATAAACAAAAACGCAGAGCTAATAGCAGAGACAGCCACTTTCTGCCCAGGCTGTACGTGATCAAATAATTCATGAGCAAGACCACAACCGCATCTCTCCATTCACCAACAGTCCCACACTCCTTACCTTTCCTCTATCACTGACAGTCACACCATCTTCTTTCCAACATGAAAATAAAAACAACTGGAAAATGCACATTCTAATCCAACTTCATAAATTCAGACATGAAATAATATATACAAAAATAAACTAATTACCCTTGTACATTCCCTTAGTGTCTGTCTTCTGTGTGCCTTTGCCTATTCAGTGCTCCTGTGAGGTACTTCCCCAGTGACTGCTGCATGGGTGGTGGAAGGCTACTGACCTGCAATTGAGGTGACTGCAGATGGCCTTGGAGAGTGGCCTCGAGGAGCTCTGGGCCTAGAAGGCCCAGCCTTAGACTGCAGCTACTCAGACTGGGCTGCAGCATTCTGGGCAACAGCAAGGGCACAGGCAGAGTTGCATGTGTAGGAGCACGAATGCAGTATTCCTGAGGGAGGACAGCAGATGATGGAGGTGACCACCAGTTCCAAGCTCTGCGCAGAACCCTGTGCCAAGTTGGTGCTGCATTCCTTCCTGTTCCTTGACATTGAGCACATGATTTCTGGCAGGCTTTCCAGTGCATCAAGCATTTGCTTATGTACACTCATCAGCCTTCTCCTGTAGGCTGGCCCACTGAAGTCCTCATTTGAGTTCTCTGCAGTAGACGTCTTCATCTGGTGAGTTGGCACCTGTGCTATACTCCCCCTCCCTAGCTTCTGCAAACTTGTGCCTGGTGTCTCATCGCATGCAGATCCCTCCTCTATCCTAGCCTCGAAAATATGCGCAGTGTCATTTCTGAGCTAGTGGCTGCGAGTTTAAGATCCGAGTAATGGTGTCTCTTCATCTCCACTGTCTTCTTCCTCTTCCTCCAGTAATTGGAAAGATTCCACTTCTTGGGTATCTGAAATGACAAAGGGTCAAGAGTTGGGTTGTGGTGAGGGGAGAGGAAAAAGTAAGAGGTGCATGCTTACACCATCTGCAGCTTGTGATTCAGGTGAAATTGTGGGATGAGGGAGCAGTGGGAAGAAAGAAGAAACATAGAAACATAGAAAAATAGGTGCAGGAGTAGGCCATTCGGCCCTTCGAGCCTGCACCGCCATTGAATAAGATCATGGCTGATCATTCCTTCAGTATCCCTTTCCTGCTTTCTCTCCAAATCCCTTGATCCCCTTCACCGTAGGAGCCTCCCTCTTGAATATATCCAGTGAACTGGCATCAACAACTCTCTGCGGCAGGGAATTACACAGGTTCACAACTCTCTGAGTGAAGAAGTTTCTCTTCATCTCAGTCCTAAATGGTCTACCCCTTATCCTAAGACTATGTCCCCTGGTTTTGGACTTCCCCAACATCGGGAACATTCTTCCCGCATCTAACCTGTCCAGTCCCGTCAGAATCTTATATGTTTCCATGAGATCCCCTCTCATCCTTCTAAAAACCAGTGAATAAAGGCCCAGTTGATCCAGTCTCTCCTCATATGACAGCCCAGCCATCCCTGGAATCAGTCTGGTAAACCTTCGCTGCACTCCCTCAATAGCAAGAATGTCCTTCCTCAGACTAGGAAACCAAAACTGAACACAATATTCCAGGTGAGGCCTCACTAAGGCCCTATACAACTGCAGTAAGATCACTCTGCTTCTATATTCAAATCCCCTAGCTATGAAGGCCAACATACCATTTGCCTTCTTCAACTGTATGCCCACTCTCAGTGACTGATGAACCATGACACCCAGGTCTCATTGCATCTCTCCTTTTCCTAGTCTGCCGCCATTCTGATAATATTCTGCCTTCGTGTTTTTGCTACCAAAATGGATAACCTCACATTTATCCACATTATACTGCATCTGCCATGCATTTGCCCACTCACCTAACCTGTCCAAGTCACCCTGCAGCCTCTTAGCGTCCTCCTCACAGCTCACACTGCCACCCAGTTTAGTGTCATCTGCAAATTTGGAGATATTACACTCTATTCCTTCATCCAAATCGTTAATATATATTGTAAAGAGCTGGGGTCCCAGCACTGAGCCCTGTGGCACTCCACTGGTCACTGCCTGCCATTCTGAAAAGAACCCGTTTATCCCGACTCTCTGCTTCCTGTCTGCCAACCAGTTCCCTATCCACGTCAGTACATTACCCCCAATACCATGTGCTTTGACTTTGCACAACAATCTCTTGTACGGCACCTTGTCAAAAGCCTTCTGAAAGTCCAAATACACCACATCCACTGGTTCTCCCTTGTCCACTCTGCTCGTTACATCCTCAAAAAATGCCAGAAGATTCATCAAGCATGATTTCCCTTTCATAAATCCATGCTGACTTGATCTGATCCTGTCACTGCTTTCCAAATGCACTGCTATTTCGTCCTTCATGATCGATTCCAACACCTTCCCCACCACCGATGTCAAGCTAACTGGTCTATAATTACCCATTTTCTCTCTCCCTCCTTTTTTAAAAGTGGTGTTACATTAGCTACCCTCCAGTCCATTGGAACTGATCCAGAGTCGATAGACTGTTGGAAAATGATCACCAATGCATCCACTATTTCTAGGGCCACTTCCTTGAGCACTCTGGGATGCAGACTATCAAGCCCCGGGGATTTATCGGCCTTCAATCCCATCAATTTCCCCAACACAATTTCCCGCCTAATAAGGATATCCTTCAATTCCTCCTTCTCACTAGACCCACTGCCCCTTAGTACCTTCGGAAGGTACCTTCTTGAAGACAGGACCGAAGTATTGGTTCAATTGATCTGCCATTTCTTTGTTCCCCATTATAATTTTACCCGAATCCAACTGTAAGGGACCTACATTTGTCTTTACTAATCTTTTTCTCTTCACATATTTATAGAAGCTTTTGCAGCAGAAAGATTAGGTCTGCAGATACCCTAATCATCGATTCCTCCAGCCCTGCCAGTGACCACAGCCTCAGTGATGCTCCTTCCCATGATGGCCTACACTGTCTCCTCCATGGGGGTTAAAACATGCAGGCATGTTTGTCCTCCTCCAGTTCTTTACTGTTCTCACTGGTGATATTGGGCCCCCTGCTGATTCAGCAGCCAATGAACAGTGCGGAGAATGCTGGCTTCAAGTAGCAATCATTTGAACAGCAGGCAGCATAAATTTAAGGTGCTGTCTGCATCGCAATGAACGAACGTGGGTTACTCACGTACTGCGATCCCCAAATCTGTTTTCGGGAGTTAGCCTTTAATTTCCATGCTCAACCATTGAGCAATCGGGATTACGCCATTCTTTCACAGGTACTTCAATATAGATGTTTCTTAAAGCCACTATATGGACAATCATTATTTGTAGTTTATCGAAAATAAAAAGGAGCAAAAATGTTGAAAATTAAGAATCATTGAATTAACTTGAATTAATGTAGCACTTTATTATATACTCAGGACATCCAAAACTACTCCACAACAAATGGGCTATTTTTGAAATATATACACTGTTGACAGGGACCCAAACACACCAACCATGTTATGTATGGAAATGTTCCACAAACAGCAAATAAGATGAAAGAGCAGCTGGTCTGTTTTCGGTGAAGTTGGTTGAGGATGAATATCGGCCAGGACATTGGAAAAACTTGCTGCTCTTCTTCAAATATGACCATGGGATCATTCTGTGCCCACTTCACTGACGAGAACTTGATTCACTGTCTTGTCTGAAAGATGTTGTCTTTAACAATACTGCACTCTCTCAGTGCTGCACGCTAGAAAAAGTAAGTAAAATAAAGTAAAACCATGTGAATGAGTAAAACGGCACCCTAATTGCCAAAGATTCAGAAAACATGATGACCTTGTTTTTATGCCTCTACACCAGTTCCTGAAGTCAGAAACAATCGTTCAGCACAAGCTGGCCCTGGATCGTAATCCACAAATATAACTGACCCCCCTCCTCTATGGAGTTGCCTATTGATAAAATTATATCCAGGATTTCTGTGAGAGACCCTGGGTGCCCTTTCCCTGTCTGTTGAGCCATTTGTGATAGTGCTGTATTTCTTACGTGCAGAAGGCAATTCAGCTTTAAGAGCTGCAAACTGCCTAGTTTGGAATGATTTTTAATGCTTTTTTTTGCAGAAAGTAGTTGAGCTCTAAGGGCTAGAGATTGCATATTTTTGAGTGATTTTTTTTTCAGAAGGCAGGTCCTCTTTAAGAGCTCAAGACACTAAAGTCATTCAAATTAGCAGGCAGCACCAAAGTAACATGCTGCATGCAATTTTTTTTTTACATTTGCAAGTAAATCTCGCCCTGCGATGGCATTGCCTGTTTTCAGACCCTCTGTCTGCTTCTTCCACTAAAAAGAAACAAAGTAATAAAAAAATTGTGACAAACAAGTTGGCTAATGGGAAGGAAACACTTGGTTCCAGAGGCTAAAAAGAGTAATGCTCGCTTTTGTTAAGTTTATTAACTCATGTATCATGTTGTAATATAGCATCACCCAGCATAGAGCTGTACAATAATAAATCAAATCATAGAATGGTTACAACACAAAAGGAGGCCATTTGGCCTGTTGAGCCTGTGCCGGCTCTCTGCAAGAGCACTTCAGCAAGTTCCAATCCCCGCCCTTTTCCCATAGACCTGCAAATTTCTTTCCTTCACAAAGCTGATATAACAGAACAAATCAGATAATCCTGAAGCACTCTTCTCAGTGTTGAAATTGTTGAACTACTGCTCCACCTAGTGGACTACCATAGTAATGCAACTGCTGCTATAAATACAATAAAAGATCACATGATGTGTTGGAGCCACCTTGTAGTTTGAGTGTGTTGTGATGTCGTAGAGAATATATTACATTGGCGACGTAGGATAGGATAATTGGATTCCCTAGCTGAAAGTTTTGTTGGTGGATGATTCAGCCAACCAACAGAGAGACTTTGAGAGGTTCTTTGTTTACAGAACAGCTAAATATCCAAGGTAAATTACAAGCACACTTGGCTGAACTGAAGAGTCCAGATATGTGAATAATAGAGTGCTTGGGTGAGTTTCATCGCAACCGAGGAACTTTCGGAGCATATGTGGAACAGCTAGAAATGTATTTTTTTACTGCAAATAGTATCGTCGAAGACCACGATGAGGAAAACCATAACCGGGTGGTGTTAGAAAGAAACCGGACTATGTTGAGTCCTTAACTCTTAAACATAATCACACGAGGCATGTACTGCAGACATAGTCACTCTGTGACCTTCACCTTTATTACCGGGACAAAGGAGTGCTGGCCCTGCGAGGGACCTCCCCTTATATACCTGAATCTCCAGGTAAGGAGTGTCTCCCACAAGTACAGCCCCTGTGGTCAAGGTGTGCATTTCTAGTAAGTATGTACAGTATGTAGTGGTTATATGAGGGTTACAATTGTATAAGGGTTACAGTAGTATGCTGGTTACATACATGACATCACCTCCCCCCTCACGTCTTTTTGACTCAAAGGTTAAGTCTATCAGGTGGTCGACACTCTTTCTTGGAGCGCCGCAGTTGAGGCTCTGGTGACTGAGCCTTGGCATGCATTTCTGTCACCTGAGGTGATTCCGGCCTGTCCGGGCTGGCCGCAGGGACTGTGCATGCTGATGATTGTCCTTGTTGCTCGTCCACTGGCAGTGGTGTGGTTGACATCTCATGCTCTTCTTCATGTTCATCGGTGTCTATGCTGAACCTTTTCTTTACTTGGTCCAAGTGTTTGCGGCATATCTGCCCATTATTGAGTCTGACCACTGTGACCCTGTTTCCCTCTTTACCAATTACGGTACCCTCCAGCCACTTGAGTCCCAATGCATGGTTAAGTACAAATACCGGAACATCCATTTCTATACACCTCTCCCTCCCTTGAGTTACGATCGTGGCACTCGGTTTGGGACTGGCGCTTGCCCTCAACAATGTCTGCCAAGATTGGGTGGATGAGGGACAGCTGCTTTTTGAGCATACGTTTCATGAGGAGTTCCGCTCCCGTGAGCGAGTGCGGCCGGGACCTATAGGCCAGCAGGAGGCGCGATAGGTAGTACTGCAGAGAGGGTCCTCGGATGTGGAGCATGCCTTGCTTTATGACTTGGACCGCACGTTCTGCCTGGCCATTAGATGCCGGCTTGAACGGCGCCGTCCGGACATGTTTGATGCCATTACCCGACATAAATTCCTGGAATTCATGGCTGGTGAAACACGAGCTATTGTCGCTGACCAGAATGTCTGGTAAGCCGTGGGTCACGAAAACCGTGCGCAGGCTCTCGATGGTGATGGATGTCGTGCACGAGTTTAATATGATGCACTCGATCCATTTCGAGCATGCATCGACAATTATCAAGCACATTTTTCCCATGAACGGGCCCGCATAGTCCACGTGAATGCGTGACCATAACTTGGTGGGCCAGGGCCACGGGCTGAGCGGGGCCTCCCTGGGGACATTGCCCAGCTGGGCATACATCGTGCTCCTGCGAACCCAGTGTTCCAGGTCTGAGTCGATCCCCAGCTACCATACATGTGACCGGGCAATGGCCTTCAGTAACATGATGCCAGGGTGCTCGCTGTGGAGTTCCCTGATGAATGCTTGCTGAAAATATCTTTTCGGCAGACCTTTCGAGTTAGAAACAGACCACAAGCTGTTAACTTCTCTGTTGTCCGACAGCAAGGCGGTCAATGCAAATGCGTCAGCTCGCATACAGCGATGGGCTCTCACGCTGGCTGTGTATGACTAGACCATACGGCATCGGCCAGGAACTGAAAACGGCGCTGATGCGCTCAGCAGGCTTCCCCTGGCCACCACCGAGGGGGCGGTGGAGCAAAGCACTTCTGGGGCATGACCACTCGGCTGCCCCATAGCAGGCAGTCGGCTTGGATGGAGAACTCATCCATCCTTCTCTGAAACGGTCTGACCTCTTCGGGGCACGCCCCGTGCATGGGCGCTCAATCCCCCGTCAGGACACATTTCTTTATCATGGATAGGAGGGGGTCCCTGTTGGTCCAGAGTTTGATCTGGCGGGCTGTGATGGGGGAGCTTGCGGTGTCAAAAGCCTCAACGGCCATGACCATGTCAGCGCTTTGCTCCACCGCCCCCTCGGTGGTGGCCAGGGAAAGCCTGCTGAGCGCATCAGCGCAGTTTTCGGTTCTTGGCCGGTGCCGTATGGTCTAGTCATATGCAGCCAGCATGAGAGCCCATCGCTGTATGCGAGCTGACGCATTTGCATGGACTGCCTTGCTGTCGGACAACAGAGAAGTTAACGGCTTGTAGTCTGTTTCTAACTCGAAAGGTCTGCCGAAAAGGTATTGGTGCATTATTTTCACACCATAAACGCAAACGAGTGCTTCCTTTTCGACCATGCCATACCCACGCTCTGCCTGGGAGAGTGACCTGGAGGCATAAGCCACCGGTTGGAGTTGTCCGTCTCCATTACCCTGCTGCAATACACACCCAACCCCGTATGATGATGCATCACATGTTAAAACTAGTTTTTTACAGGGGTCATACAACGTTAAAAGTTTGTTCGAACAAAGCAGGTTGAAAGCCCGTTCTTGAAAGTCCCCCCAAAACCATTCACAACCCTTATGCAGGAGCACGTGTAACGGCTCCAACAATATGCTTAAGTTCGGCAGGAAGTTCCCGAAATAGTTCAAAAGCCCCAGGAACGATCGCAATTCCGATGTGTTGCCGGGCTGGGGCGCATGACGGATCGCCTCTGTTTTGGATTCGGTAGGCCGGATCCCGTCAGTGGCAACCCTGTTGCCCAAAAACTCGATCTCTGGGGCCAAAAACACATACTTGGCCTTCTTCAGCCGCAGGCCTACCTAGTCCAGTCGGCGTAGCACCTCCTCCAGGTTGTGGAGGTGTTCCTTGGTGTCTCGACCCGTTATTAGGATGTCGTCCTGGAATACGATTGTGCCGGGAATGGATTTCAGCAAGCTTTCCATGTTTCTCTGAAAGATAGCGGCTGCCGAACGGATGCCAAAAGGACACCTGTTGTAGATGAATAAACCCTTGTGCGCCGTGATGGTGGTCAGAAGCTTGGATTCTTCAGCCAGTTCCTGAGTCATGTAGGCCGAAGTGAGGTCCAATTTGGTGAACAGCTTGCCACCTGCTAACGTGGCAAAAAGGTCCTCCACCCTCAGGAGCGGGTATTGGTCCTGCAGGGACACCCGGTTGATGGTGGCTTTGTAGTCATCGCAGATCCTAACCGAGCCGTCCGCTTTAAGGACAGGAACAATGAGACTTGCCCAGTCTGAATTCAACTGAATTCAACGGGTGAAATTATGCCCTCTCTGAACAGCCTGTCCAGTTCACTCTCTATTTTCTCACACATCACGTATGGCACCGCTCTGGCTTTGTGATGCACTGGTCTTGCTTCTGGGGTGATGCGTATAACTACTTTTGTGCCCTTGAACATTCTGATACTGGGTTGAAACAGTGACCCGAATTTTTGTAGTACCTGTGAGCATGAGCTTCGCTCCACAGATGAAATGGCGTGCACATCCCCCCATTTCCAGTTCATCTCAGCTAGCTAGCTCCTTCCCAAAAGCGCGGGGCCATTTCCCGGAATAATCCAGAGTGGCAGCTGGTTCTGTGACCCATTGTGTGTTACCACCACGTTTGCACTGCCTAGCACTGGAATGATCTCTTGGGTGTACGTCCGTAGCTGTGTATTAATTCATTCCAGTTTGGGCCTGCTAGCTCTGTGTGGCCATAGTTTCTCAAATTGTTGTGCACTCATGAGGGACTGGCTAGCTCCCGTGTCCAGCTCCATGCGCACCAGAATGCCATTCAATAAAACTTGCATCATCATGAGTGGCGTTTTGGTGTATGAGCTGTGGACGTCAGCCACATGAACCCGCTGAACTTCAGCATCCATGGCTTTATCCCAGGTATTGTCATGCACTGCAAGCCCCTCACATGATTCCTCTGTTTCATAGATTAGCCTCGCTACTGGCTGTTTGCAAACCCTAGCCAAATGTCCTCTGGCATTACAATTCCTACAGACGAACTGCTGTAATTTGCAGCTTTTCGCATAATGTATGCCCCCGCATCTTCAGCATTGGCTGAGATCGTTGTTCACAAAAGGACTGTGAGCAGGCATTCCTCTCTGATTGTTCCCTTGGTTCATTCTAAACACTCTGATGGTGGGTGTTAATGGTTCCCTTGATGGTGTGAATTGCCGCTCCCCTCTCCATTGTCCCTGTCGGGGGCCCACCTTAGAGTCGGTTTCAGCTTGGGCAGTTACAAAATGCCTTTTCTGACTGCTGCAGTTTCAAAATGCCTTTGCCTGACTGTGAGATCTTGAGCCGTGTTTATCACATTAATTCCTTGGTCTGTCGCCACGTTGGACCCAGGACTACTCGCGTAAATTAGCTTGGTCTCTTCTTCCCCCGCTATGAAAGTTTGAGCTCTCAATGCTGCCCCTTCTAGAGTTAAGTCCTTGGTCTCTATGAGCTTCCTGAAGATCCCGACATGGCTAATGCCCTCAATGAAAAAATCCCTTAACATCTCCCCCCTGCAGGCGTCTGAGAACTTACAGAGGCTGGCCAAGCACCGCAGGTCTGCAACGAAGTCTGAGATATTTTGCCCTTCCCGCCGTTGGTGTGTGTAGAACCGGAGCCGGGCCATGTGTATGCTGCTCACTGGTTTTAACTGTTCGCTGATCAGCTGGCTGAGCTCTTCAAAAGACTTGTCGGCTGGTTTGTGGGGTGCGAGCAGGTCCTTCATCAGCGCGTATGTTTTTGTCCCGCAGCTTGTTAGTAGATGCGCCCTCCGCTTGTCAGCCACATCCTCTCCCAGCTAGTCCTTCGTGACAAAGGTCTGCTGGAGTCTCTCCACAAAATCATCCCAGTCTTCATCCACACAGTAACGTTCCTCTGAGCTACCGGTGGTCATCCTCTGGGTTCAGTAATTCCCGTTTCCTGTCGCCAGGTGTTGAGTCCTTAACTCTTAAACATAATCACATGAGGCATATACTGCAGACACAGTCACTCCGTGACCTTCACCTTTATTACCGGGACCAAGGAGTGCTGGCCCTGCGAGGGACCTCCCCTTATATACCTGAATCTCCAGGTAAGCAGTGTCTCCCACAAGTACACCCCCTGTGGTCAAGGTGTGCATCTCTAGTAAGTATGTACAGTATGTAGTGGTTACATGAGGGTTACAATTGTATGCATGACAGACTATATTCTTGACTGAAGCAGGCCCCGAGGTGTATGAAACCCTGAAAAAATTGGTTGTATATGTCAAGCCAAAGGACATGCCACTGAAGGAGACAGCACTACAGTCGTGAGCCCCTGAAAATTGTTGAAAGTTATTATTTTGGAATACGAGATCAATTACATGATGAGAGTATCAGTGAGTACATTGTAGCTTTAAAAAAGCTATCAATTCAGTGTAATTTTGGAAAATTTCAGGACCGAGCATTGCATGATCACTTTGTGGGATGAAAAATAAAGAAATCAGAAGAAAATTGTTGCCAACCCTTTACTTGACTTTTGATTTAGCTTGTCAGACAGCTATGTCGATGGATATGGCTGACCAACACTCTTGAGAATTTCGCACCATTTCCAGTCGTCACACAACTGAAGTTAATCTCCTGCAGCTTAAAAGTAAAGGGCAGTTGGGCCCCAAGGCCTCAGCAACTCACCAAGGTAACAGAGCATTGAAGTCGTGCTATTGGTATCTGGGTCAACTCATTGCTTAAAGTTGTCCAATAGTGAAGGCAGAGCGTTTCTTCTGTAAGAAAACAGGGCACTTTGCAAAGGCATGCCGACTGAAGAGTAAATCGATGTTCAATGCTATAAGTAGAAATTACCAGAGACTACATAGCATTGAAGGGAAGCAACAGGACGAGGGGGTTCTGGAGATACACGTCATCAGGAGCACAAGGGTATCTAACAGCGATTCGCGATATATCATCATCCAAGTAGACGTTGCAAGAACCAGGGTAACCATGGAAATTGACACTGGTGCATCCATGAGCATAGTACCAGAATCGCTATGTCTCAACAAGTTTAGTGATTTTCCACTGGAGAAGTGGAAGATAGAGCTGCAAGGCTACCCAGGTGAGTAAATTCCTGTAGTAGGACGTATCATCACATCGGTGAAATACAAAGATCAGTTTCACTACTTGCCTCTCTTACTAGTGGCAGGAGACAAGCCTGCCTTAGTAGGTAAAAATTGGTTCGGGGCACTAAAGGTGGATTGAAATGAGATTTTTCGTGTTGAAAAGAGATTTGCATTGAAGGGTTATGTCATCAAGCAGTATCCGAAGGTGTTCCGTGAAACAAGCAGTCCGATCCAAGGCTTCAAGGTAAGTGTCAGGATATGGAAGGACGCTAGACCAGTTTACTGCAAGCCACGACCCGTACTATATGCACTCAAGGAGAAAGTTGAGCAAGAACTCAAAAGACTAGTAGAAACTGAGAAACATAGAAACATGGAAAATCGGTGCAGGAGTAGGCCATTTGACCCTTCGAGCCTGCACCACTATTCAATAAGATCATGGCTGATCATTCATCTCAGTACTCCTTTCCTGCTTTCTCTCCATATCCCTTGATCCTTTTAGCCGTAAGGGCCATATCTAACCCTCTTGAATATATCCAATGAACTGGCATCAACAACTCTCTGCGGTAGAGAATTCCACAGGTTAACAACTCTTTCAGTGAAGAAGTTTCTCCTGATCTCGGTCCTAAATGGCTTACCCCTTATCCTTAGACTGTGTCCCCTGGTTCTGGACTTCCCCAACAACGGGAACATTTTACCTGCATCCAACCTGTCCAGTCCCGTCAGAATTTTATATGTTTCTGTGAGATCCCCACTCATCCTTCTAAACTCCAGTGAATACAGGCCCAGTCAATCCAGTCTCTCCTCATATGTCAGTCCTGCCATCCCAGGAATCAGTCTGGTGAACCTTTGCTGCACTCCTTCAATAGCAAGAACGTCCTTCCTCAGATTAGATGACCAAAACTGAACACAATATTCCAGGTGAGGCCTCACCAAGGCCCTGTACAACTGCAGTAGGACCTTCCTGCTCCTAAACTTAAATCCCCTAGCTATGAAGGCCAACATGCCATTTGCCTTCTTCACACCTGCTGTACCTGCATGCTAACTTTCAATGACTGATGTACCATGACACCCAGGTCCCATTGCACCTCCCCTTTTCCTAATCTGCCACCATTCAAATAATATTCTGCCTTCATGTTTTTGCCACCAAAGTGGATAACCTCACATTTATCCACATTATACTGCATCTTTCATGCATTTGCCCACTCACCTAACCTGTCCAAGTCACCCTGCAGCCTCTAAGCATCCTCCTCACAGCTCACACTGCCACCCAGCTTAGTGTCATCTGCAAACTTGGAGATTTACACTCAATTCCTTCATCTAAATCATTGATGTATATTGTAAATAGCTGGGGTCCCAGCACTGAGCCCTGCGGCACTCTACTAGTCACTACCTGCCATTCTGAAAAGGACCCATTTATCCTGACTCTCTGCTTCCTGTCTGCCAACCAGTTCTCTATCCATGTCAATACATTAGCCCCAATACCATTTGCTTTAATTTTGCACACCAATCTCTTGTGTGGGACCTTGTCAAAAGCCTTTTGAAAGTCCAAATACACCACATCCACTGGTTCTTCCTTGTCCACTCTACTAGTTACATCCTCAAAAAATTCTAGAAGATTTGTCAAGCATGATTTCCCTTTCATAAATCCATGCTGACTTGAACCGATCCTGTCACTGCTTTCCAAATGCGTCGCTATTTCATCTTTAATAATTGATTCCAACATTTTCCCCACTGCTGATGTCAGGCTAACCGGTCTATAATTTCCTGTTTTCTTTCTCCCTCTTTTTTTAAAAAGTGCTGTTACATTAGCTACCCTCCAGTCCATAGGAACTGATCCAGAGTCGATAGACTGCTGGAGCATGATCACCAATGCTTCCACTATTTCTAGGGCCACTTCCTTAAGTACTCTGGGATGCAGACCATCAGGCCCTGAAATCCCAGTCCTCTGCTTCCTGCAGGCGCTCGCCAGAAAATGGCTAAAAGATCCACTCCTACCTTTTCCTGCTGCGCCCACCAGAGATCCTGGTCCTGAGGCCTCCTCTTCTTGTGCAATGGAGCGTTTTCATGTTGGGACATCCATAGGAGTCACGTGGGCCTGGACACCCAATCACGGTAAAGTATTTTCTCATTCATAGTAATAGAAGTTTTGTAAGTCTGAAGCTCCTATTACTATGAATGAAAAACACCTCCAAAGACCCAAACACCACATAAAACATTAGAAAAAAACACCTCACATAAATACATTATAGAAATTAGTTGATATAAATGTTTTTGAAAATAAAAATTATTTGCGATTTTGAAAAAAATGTTTTAATTATGGTTTAAAATAAATTTACCTCAGTGGGCAGGGTTTTTAACATTAAAATGTGTTTTAAAATGTCATTTTTATATGTTTTTGTATGTTTTAAAACTCTTACACTGGTAAAAGAAGACTATGCGCCTGCTTTTACCACATGCATGAGTTTTAAGGACAGTCGCAGGGCAAATACCACATTCTCTGCTGTGGGAATGTCCTGGCTGCCGCGGTGTGGAGAATCTGTCAAGCAGAGATCGGAAAAACCCATTTTCAACGCATACACGTTGCAGTGCCTTCCCGGATCCATACATACTCAGGACGGGATTTCAAGGCCATTATCTCAAAGGTAGATCTAAGTAACTGGGCTACACCCATTGTTGTTGTACCTAAGTCAGATGGTAATGCTGATGCTATATCCAGGTTGCCATCCTCATCACAAGTTACACCCAATAAGGAAGAAATGTTCTTTTTTCATAGATTTATGAACTGCCAGTTACAACTGAAGAGATTGGTAGAGCAACGAAATTCGACCCAATTATATCAAAGCTATATGATTACAAAGCAAATGGGTGACCTTACCAAGTATCAAAGAAAGATATTCATTCATAATTCATTCATAGGAATTATCAGTGGATAAAGATTGTATCATGTGGGATGCAAGAGTAGTTATCCCAAATAAGTTCAGGTCCAAATTATTCGGAGATCTTCATGACCAGCACCTGGGAATGTGCTTGACCAAGAGTTTTACACATAGTTACTTATGGTGGCCATGGTTTAGAGAACATCATTAGTGTACAACATGTCAACCGGTAAGCAAGAAACCACCATCAGTACCATTACAGCCATAGAAATGGCCTTCCATGGTGTGGAAAAGGTTACACATAGATTTTGCCGAGCTAGGCTAACAACAGTTCATTGTGATTGATAGTCAGTTGAAGTGGGTAGAGGTGTTTCCGATGCTGAAAATAACAACAAGTAAAATACTAGACAAATTGCGAAGATTGTTTTCTTCATATGGTCTCACAGAAGAAATTGTGTCTGATAATGGGCTGCAATTTTGTTCTGAAGAATTCATGAGCAGAAATGGTGTAAAACATACCAAAATTCCACTGTACCACCCTGCTTCCCATGGTGCAGCAGAGGGCATAGTACAAATTGTAAAATGTGCCCTCATCAAGCAATGTTGGATCCAAATCCAAAGAAATGGCAGTTGTCGTTGGAGCACAATTTTGGCAACTTTTCTAATTATTTATCGTAATACTCCTCATACAACTACTTGTAGAACACCAGCAGAGTTGTTTCTCAAATGGCAGCCATAAACCAGGTTCTCATTGTTAAAGCCAAACTTTGCACAGTCAGTTGAAGAGAAATAATTAAGACAGAAAGAGAATTATGATAGAGGTAGAGTAAGAGAGAAGTGTGAAATTGAATCAGAAGGTTAGAGTGATGAACCATTACTATAAATGGTTACCAGGAAGATATGTGGTCCTCGCACATATTTGGTCAAGATGTTTGATCAAGGAAAGGTTAGGTTCGTTCACATTGATCATATTTTACCTACAGATGTGGAAGGAGTTGGAAGTTGGAATGATTCAATTATTTCTGATGAATCAGATAATCTTGTTATTAGTAGAGCACCAGCAGCAAATCCTACATCAGATGTACTAGAAGCAAGTCCAAGAGAAAGTCAGAATTTAAGTCTGAGTCTGAGTCAGGAAGACAAACAGTCTGAAGTTGTAGAGAGTCCAAATGTAAAGTAGGGGTTGCCCTTGGAGAAAAACTCTCCTTAGGCTCAGCCTAGAATGAGTCTACTTTTGACACCAAATTTGGAATGTTCTGTTCGAGTGCAAAGGTATCCTCTTTAAGACAGAAAATCAGTGGTTAAGTTTGATTTGTACAAATGGCAAAATAATCCACATCTTTTGTTATGTATAACCATGCACGTCATGTATGATGATTATTTTGTTTTGATTACTTCTTCATTAAGGAGGGAGAAGTGTAATTTAGTGCTCCATTTATGGACTACTGCTCCACCTATAGAACTACAGTGGTAATTTAACTGCTGCTGTAAATACAATAAAGGATCACTGTGTTGTGATGTCATAGAAAATATATTACAGAGATCTACACATTCGATTTGTGGTGCTTTCAATTTTCCGTTCGTTGATTTTAACGGCTAGAAAATTGGGGATGCCATGAGTCTGGCAAGCTGGTCTCAAGCCTCTACATCTCTGGTCTGTGCTCCCATCAAGAGAGATGCCACATTGGGAGTGGAATTTTATAATTTTGGGTCTATATAGTTCAATGCAGTTTATTTAAAATACTAATTTGCTGTATCTTATAGGTATTGACAATCAGACAGTGAGGAGGAAGATCTTGCGTTAAGTCCTGGTTGTTCTAGAAAAAGAGCGGCAACTACCTGTAAGTAGAACAAAAAGAAACTCTGTGTGTATACATTTTTATTCACAAAGATATTGCTAGAATTAAGAGCACTCAGAAGCCAGAGTTCCATTTCTGTGGAAAAAATACTTCAAAATAATGTACATGTATTTGTAACATTGCTTTTATTCAGCAACACTGAGACATTAGCATTTTAACTTTTGAAAGAGAAACTAAATCAAGTATTTTTTATTAATATAATACTGTGCTATGCATTTAAATGACTGTACTGACCTAATAAAAATAGTTGCAGTACATTACCGGATTCACTGGAGTCTATTGTGCTTATATAGTCACCTGTCTTATTCAGCCATTAATTTCTGTTCTAAAAGGTTTTTGATTTAATGAAATATAAAACCAGATTGAACATTTATCTGTAAATGAAGCTACAATTTACAGTGCATTCAAATAGAATCCGCATAATGCAGCTACCTTAAAAAATATTTTCATATCCTGATGTAATTCACTTCTGAAAGGTGCATATCCTGCCATATCGGTAATTTGTTAATGGCATTTAATTTTTGTGGATCATCCTATTTGCATAATTATTCATTGCACAAGTGGCAGATTTGGACATTTGCAGGTGGTGCACTCATGGTGGAAGAGGATTATTGTGAAATTTAAAAGAAGCAAACAATTAAAGGAAACTGGCAGAATAGGGGACAATAATTCTTACAGCCCTTGGAATGGCATCGCAATCAATTGTCAGTCGTTGCTAAGGGTGAAGGGGAGAGGACAAGTGACAAATCAAAATGAAGGAAAAGGATATGCATGCACTGCATAGGCACTTTAAAAAGGGTAGAGACTTGATCGATTTTCAGCAAATTGAATTTGTTTTGGAGCGGGACAGTGGCAGAAATGCCGTTCGCTTGGGTCGGTCGCCCCAATGAGTCACAACGTCCCTCCCCTTCAGTTAAAGGCGAGGGCCGCTGCAAACTCTGCTGATATTTTAGTTTCGTCCATTGTGCCACCTGTTGGTGGCCTGTCTGAAGCCGTAGACAGCATTATCGGGGCGACCTGGAAGCTGGCATAAAATGGAGGTGCTGGCAACGCACCCTCCCCTTTAAGGGCGGACGTGCCATCCAGCCACACACAGCTTCCCGCTGGGGCAATTTGCCATGGAGGTCGGAAAGGGGGTCACTGCCAGTCGGTGTGGGGTCAGCGTGTGCCCGACGGGGCGGGAAAATGGGTGATGTGGAAACCCGTTCCTGCAGCTTCTGGCCTAGGGGCAATTTCGGACATGTGAGCCCATCCATCTGCCCCTGGTCGGTAAGGCCTCTCCGCTCCATTCCTGCCTCTTAGAGGCGATAATGGACCTTTTTGAAGGGGCAATTTTGGCCACTGAGTATCCTGCATGCACAAAAGTCGTGAAATTGTGTGCAGGACATCCCCAACCATATGTCAACATTAAAATGAAGCTTCCGGTTAAGTGGGCATTCCCTGCCCTTAATACTTTCTAGCCAGAAATAGTCTCAAAATGGAACTGCCCATTTTTTTGCTCCATTATGCCTGGTTTCCACCCATGTATTTGCTGTAACAGAAGCAAAAAATTATCCTTAATGGATTGATTTCCACAGCAGGCAAAGACTGTAGAAACCTTGCTCTGAATATCATACCATTTAAACTATTACAGTTTAGCACTATTTATAGATTGTGTAAAAATCACAGTCTAACACCATATTAAAAAACAAAAAATTCACAGCGCCTCTGAAATTAAGCAGCCTATTATGGCCGACAACAGGACTTGAACAACATCCAGGCTTGAGCTTAAGAGTGGCACATGATATTCATGCCATGTAAGTGCCAGGTAGTCATCATCTCCAAAAGCCTAACGTATCTCCTACTGACCCTCAATGCCACAAGCATTGTCAATTCCCCCACCAGAAACATCTTAGGATTACCATTAACCAGAAGCTTAACTGGACCAGGCATAATGGAGGAGAAATGACCTAACACGGCATAATGTCAAGAAAGAGGCGACGGCCACTCTTCTGCCAGGTGGTGGAGGGTCCCGCGGCATCTTTCATTTTCAAAGTCTCGTTAGCTCCGCCTGCAAAAAAAAAGAGAAGTGGTTACGTGCACGCTGACTTAACATCACCACGTCGAACTTTGACCCCAGCGCTGAGTTCAGCACTGGGTCCTAAGCATGCCAAGTAAACCCAGCATGCAAGCAGATTGACAGAAGCGCTGTCAGCACCTCTTAAAGGGACACACATGTCTTTCAGTTATGCATTTAAACTTTTGGACTGGGTGTTTTTGATTTTATTGAAGTAGTGGCTTGCTACAATAGATGTTAAACAATTTTTAAGTATAAAGGATGTGCTGCTGGACACTTGCAAGGCCTCGGGTGGTAAAGGAAGGCTGCTGAGAAGACAGAAAATGCTGTAAATACTCAGCCGGTCAGGTAATCTCCATGGAGAGAGAAACAGATTTCACATCTCCGGTCAAGATGCTGCCTGATCTGCACAGTATTCCACCATTGTATGCTGTCATTTCAGATTTACAGCATCCACTAGCAGAGGGAAGAGGAAGACACAGAATAGGAAGAGACAGAAGAGGAAAAAGTCACAGAGGAGTCAGCAGAAGAGGAGGAAGCAGAAGGAAGGATTCAACCCAGACAGCCCCTTTCTGGCCAGAATATCAGGGATGGAATCATCCTCCTGCGGTGCCAGTGACTACAACCCCAATTCCCCCTTTAAACATTTGTCCCACACCTTACCTTCCCTCTGTTACAGACCACTACATTGTCCTCTTGGCCATAATGCTGAAATGAAAGCCACCACAAAGAAAACTTTCCAATCTAATGTTATACATCTATCCATTCAATATGACATCAAGAAATCAACTCATCACCCTTATGCATTCTCTTAGTAAGTGTCTTGTGTGTGCCTTTGTCTATCCTCGCAGTGGTACCCCAGTGGCTGTAGCGTGACTGGTGAAAGGCTGCTGACTTTCAGTGGGGGACACTGCAAATGGCCTTGATGCTCGACCTTGAGGAAGTGGTGGCTGGGAGTGTCAAATCGAATGACGGTGTTTCTTCATCTTATTCACTCTCTTCTCCCTTTTCTTGGCCAACTACTTGCTGGGCAGGCTGCATTTCTTGGGTGTGTGAAATGAGGAATGCACAAGGGTGAATTTTTGGTGAGAGGAGGGTGGGAAAGCAAGAGGTGCATACCAGAAGGAGGATTACATATGAGGATACTCTTGTAACTTTTCAGCCACGCCACTGGTCAAGAGCTCCGCCATGCCCCTGAGATTTGACTCCTGATTAGCGCAGATTATTTGTAGGTAAGTGATTGGGGGCGAGGGAGTCATGCACTGAGCAATGTGTGAGGCTAATGATGCAGTTGGTAGCAGATGGCTTTTGAAGATGCATTCACTGACTTTGACCTGTGGTCTGAGGTCATGAAGCTTCTTTGGGCACTGGAGCCAGATGGTAGGGCGACACTGCTGGTAGTGACGGCCTCGGTGATGTGGTCCCACATCCTTCTTTTTGGAGGCCTCCTGCTCACTGTAGGTAGAGGACTTCTCTTGCAGTGTTGACCTCCTGCACAAAGCTGGAGTGTTGCACGTGAGACCCTTGCAGACCCTTCCCTGGCTTGTTGAACCATTTGTGTTAGTGCTGAAGCACTTTTCCCATTTTTTGAGGTTTGAAAGGGAATTCAGCTTTAAGTGCTGAAAACTTCCATTTTGAATTTCTTTTTAATGGTAATTTTTTGTTGAAAGGCAATAAGGGCTGAAAATTGCATTTTAATTTTAATTTTTCTGAATGTATTGCCCCTTTAATTCATAGCCATTTTAATTGGCCACAATTCCTTGCGAACTCCACAGCCTTGCTCCCAGAGGCTGTAAGAAGCTGCAATGCTGCTCCTGGACGGGAATTTCATGTTGGATGCCTTCACTCAATGTCAATGTCCAATTTCTAGGCCATAGAACCATAGATGTTTATGAAACAGAAGGATGCCATTCAGCCCATCATGAGTGTGCCAGCTCTATGCTAGTGCAGTCTAAAACGAACCTTATAGCCCTGCTCTCTCCCCAAATCTCTGCACCTTTTTCTGCTTCAAATTATAATCCAATTTTCTATACCTCAACTGCGCCCTATGGCAAACAATTCCATGATCCATCAACAATCTATAAAAAGAGATGTCTCTTCACCTCTCTCCTCACCTCTCTTAGAACATAAGAAATAGGAGCAGGAGCGGGTGATACGGCCCCTCGAGCCTGCTTCACCATTCAATAAGATCATGGTTGAACTTTTACAGCAACTCCACTTTCCCATCCTAACCCCATATCCCTTGAGTACCTTAATATCCTAAAATCTATCGATCTCAGTCTTGAATATACTCAATAACTGAGCATGCACAGCCCTCTGGGAAAGAGAATTCGAAAGATTCATAACCCTCTGACTGAAGGAATTTCTCCTCATCTCATTCCTAAATGGCCACCCCTTATCCTGTGACGATGACCCTCCTAGTTCTAGACCCTCCAGCCAGGGGAAATAGCCTCTCTGCATCTACCCTGTCAAGCCCTCTTAGAATTTTATACATTTCGATGACATCACCTCTCATTTTTCTAAACTCCAGAGAGTATAGGCCCATTCTACTCCTCACAGGAAAGCACTCTCATCCCAGGAATCAATCTAGTGAACCTTCAATGCACATAACACACAAATGTATCCTTCCTTAGGGAAGGATACAAAAACTGTACAGTCTACTCCAAGTTTGGTCTCACCAAAACCCTGTATAAGTGCAACAAGAGTTCCTTACTCTAACCCCCTTGCACTAAAGACTAACATCGCATTTGTTTTCCTAATTACTTGTTGCACCAGCAAGTTAATTTTCTGTGATTTGTGTACAAGGACACTAAATCCCTCTGAATCCCAACATTTACTAGTCTCTCACCTTTTAAAATATATTCTGCATTTCTATTCTTCCTACCAAAGTGGATAATTTCACACTTGCCCACATTATACTCCATCTGCCACCTTCTTGCCCACTCACTTAACCAGTCTATAACCCTTTGTAGCCTCTGCCTACGTCCTCCTCACAGCTTACGTTCCCACCTAGCTTTGTTTCATCAGCAAGCATGGATATATTACACTTGGTCCCTTCATCTAAATCATTGATATAGATTGTAAATAGCTGAGGCCCAAATATTGATCCTTTGTGGCGCTCTACTAGTTTCACCCTGCCGTCCTGAAAATGACCCGTTTACTCCTTGGTTTCTGTCCGATAACCAATCCTCAATCCATGCTAATATATTACGCTCAATCCCATGAGCCCTAATCATGCGTAACAACCTATTGTGTGGCACCTTATTGAATGCTTTCTAAAAATCCAGAAATACTACATCCACTGATTCTCCCTTATCAACCCTGATAGTCACACTCTCAAAACACTCTTAATAAATTTGTCAAACACAATTTTTCTTTAATAACACTGTGTTGTCTCTGCCTAATCATATTATTATTTTCCACTTGCCGTTACCACGTCCATAATAATAGATTATCGCATTTTCCCTACTACAAATGTCAGGCTAACTGGTCCAAAGGTCCTTGTTTTCTCTCTCTCTCCTTTCTTGAATAGCCACCTTGAAATCCATAGGGACCATAGAATTTTAGAAATTCTGGAAGCCAAATCTATCTCTGCAGCCACATCTTTTAAAAGCCGAGGATGTAAGCCTTCAGGTCCAGGTGATTTGTCAGCTTTTAGTCCCATTAATTTCTCCAGTACTTATTCTTCAGTAGTATTAATTACTTTAAGTTCCTTACTCTCATTAGACCCTTTCCTGCACATTCCGAGATGATCTTTGGGGGAGATATTGTCCTCCTTTCCACCTCCCGTTAGCGCCTCCGGGGGGGCAATAACAGGGTGCTAATGGCTTTCTGACCGGGCGCAGTGAAAGTACCAATACCTGTGAACTTCCCTTACAGGTTAGCGCTGGCGGTAAACCTTAATGCCACTATCTCCTGCGCCCGGAGATTGTGATGTCATCTGGTGCGCAGCACCCCGTGACCGCCCCAGATCCGAATATTGCTTCGGCCCCCTGCAGCATCACAAGGTGTCAACAAGGGCAGCTGGAGGAGGTGTTGTGAAGTCAGCTGGCCACTTGGGGAGCGGTAATTAAAGGCATTGGTGGTCAGGTACAGAAAAAAAAAATTTCACCCCTCTTTGATTGTTTTTGACTGTTTCCAATACGGCAATTGTTCAGCCCTGCACTCTCTTAGAGTGCTTAGGGCTGATCATCGCAGATCGTTGATGCCATCTCCTACCAGTTGAATCATTAGCCTAACAGCTGTGGTTGGGAAAATGTTGGAGTCCATTATTAAGGAAGCAGTAACAGGACATTTGGAAAAGCAAAATTTGGTCAGGCAAAGTCAGCATGGATTTATGAAGGGGAAGTCATGTTTGACAAATTTGCTGGAATTCTTTGAGGATGTAACGAACAGGGTGGATAAAGGGGAACCAGTGGATGTGGTGTATTTGGACTTTCAGAAGGCATTTGACAAGGTGCCACACAAAAAGTTACTGCACAAGATAAAAGTTCACGGGGTTGGGGGTAATATATTAGCATGGATAGAAGATTGGCTGTCAAACAGAAAACAGAGAGTCGGGATAAATGGTTCATTCTCTGGTTCACAATCAGTAACGAGTGGGGTGCCGCAGGTTTCAGTACTGGGACCCCAACTATTTACAATCTATATTAATGTCTTGGAAGAGGGGACTGAGTGTAACGTAGCCAAGTTTGCTGACGATACACAGATGGGAGGAAGAGTAATGTGTGAGGAGGACGTAAAGAGGCTGCAGGAGGACATAGACAGGCTAAGTGAGTGGGCAAGAATTTGGCAGATGGAGTATAATGTTGGAAAATGTGAGGTCATGCACTTTGGCAGAAAAATCAAAGAGCAAGTTATTATTTAAATGGAGAAAGATTGCAAAGTGCTGCAGTACAGCGGGACCTGGGGGTACTTGTGCATGAAACACAAAAGGATAGTATGCAGGTAGAGCAAGTGATCAGGAAGGCCAATGGAATCTTGGCCTTTATTGCAAAGGGGATGGAGTATAAAAGCGGGGAAATCTTGTTACAGCTGTACAGGGTATTGGTGAGGCCATACCTGGAACACTGCGTGCAGTTTTGCTTTCTATATTTACGAAAGGATGTACTTGCTGTGGAGGCAGTTCAGAGAAGGTTCACTAGGTTGATCCTGGGGATGAGGGGGTTGACTTATGAAAAAAGGTTGAGTAGGTTGGGCCTCTACTCATTGGAATTCAGAAGAATGAGAGATGATCTTATAGAAATGTATAAGATTATGAGGGGGCTTGTCAGGGTGGATCCAGAGAGGGTGTTTCCACTGGTGGGGGAGACGAGAACTCGAGGGCATGATCTTAGGATAAGGGGCCGTCCATTTAAAACTGAGATGAGCAGAAATTTCTTCTCTCAGAGGGTTGTGAATCTGTGGAATTCGCTGCCTCAGAGAGCTGCAGAAGCTGGGACATTAAATAAATTTAAGACAGAAATAGACAGTTTCTTAAACGATAAGGGGATAATGGGTTATGGGGAGCGGACGGGGAAGTGGAGCTGAGCCCATGATCAGATCAGCCATGATCTTATTGAATGACGGAGCAGGCTTGAGGGGCCTTATGGCCTACTCCGGCTCCTATTTCTTATGTTCTTATTACCTTGCAATGCCCTCAGCAACGGCCCTTCCCTTTAAGGGAGGATTGGAGCCTGTGATTCTGGCAATGGGACATTGTGCAGTTGTTTTCCGCTAATGCCCTTCTTGCCTTGTTTAGCGCTCCAAGGGAAG
Organism: Pristiophorus japonicus; assembly: GCF_044704955.1. Classification (NCBI taxonomy): domain Eukaryota; kingdom Metazoa; phylum Chordata; class Chondrichthyes; family Pristiophoridae; genus Pristiophorus; species Pristiophorus japonicus. The sequence continues at coordinate 423,682,271 of NC_091977.1, forward strand.
TGGCAGCGCTGGATTTACTGCTCCACTTCCGTTCTGGAGTACTAAACCAGTAGTTCATGTCCGTTGGAATTCGGTAGCGCCAATACTTTTACACTTCCACAAAAGGTATCGCCCCAAATAGGGTGCTACACACTTTCGAGCCCAATTTGTGTCTTCTACTGTGAGACAGACACAATGAGACTAAAATTGCCCCCTTTTTTAAGGGCTGTTACCACATCGAAGAGGCAGGAACGGGGCAGTCAGGCCTTTTCATCCGGTCGGGACGGCCTCAACAACGATTGAGACATTGCCCTTCTAATTTCTGCAGGCACGAAAGATTACCATCCCACTCATCAACCCCGCTCGTCTGTGCATGCCGATAAAGACGTCATCACCATGTGAGATCATGCAATTTGGCAGAAAAAAATCAAAGAGCAAGTTATTATTGAAATGGAGAAAAATTGCAAAGTGCTGCAGTATAGCGGGACTTGGGGGTACTTGTGCTTGAAACACAAAAGGTTAGTATGCAGGTACAGCAAGTGATCAGGAAGGTCAATGGAAGTCTTGCTACAGCTATACAGGGAATTGGTGAGGTCACACCTGGAATACTGCATGCAGTTTTGATTTCCATATTTATGAAAGGATACACTTGCTTTGGAGGAAATTCAGAGAAGGTTCTCTAGGTTGATTCCGGAGATAAGGGGGTTGATATATGAGGAAAGGTTGAGTAGGTTGGGCCTCTACTCATTGAAATTTAGAAGAATGAGAGGTGATCTTATCGAAATGTATAAGATTATGAGGGGGCTTGACAAGGTGGATGCAGAGAGGATGTTTTTGCTGATGGGGGAGGCTCGAACTAGAGGGCATGATCTTAGAATAAGGGGCCGCCCATCTAAAACTGATGAAGAGAAATTTCTTCTTTCAGAGGGTTATAAATCTGTGGAATTCACTGCCTCAGAGAGCTGTGGAAGCTGGGACATTGAATAAATTTAAGACAGAAATAGACAGTTTCGTAAACGATAAAGGGATAAGGGATTATGGGGAGCGGGCAGGGAAGTGGAGCTGAGTGCATGATCAGATCAGCCATGATCTTATTAAATGGCGGAGCAGACTCGAGGGGCCATATGGCCTATTCCTGCTCCTATTTCTTATGTTCTTACCTTCTTATGTACCATATGGATCGCCTGGTCATCGCCCCAGAAGAGACATTGCCCCGGAATCATCTACCGACCACTTGTTGGTGCCAGCGACAAGTGGCTGCCACCGTTGTAGTTGGCCGAAATTTACTTCTGGGATGAGGCCTTCTACTTATTGCATCTGATTCTGCCTTCAGTGATTACTGGGTCTCAGTTTGCGAAGCCTGCAATACTTAACCTTGCTCCAATTGATAGCATTAGCAGAGTAGCCCACTGCCTGCGAGTAATGGGCACAGTCCTGGCAGTGGACCGCCTCCTCCATATTGTGTTCAGCAGAATGGTTCGCAGAAAAAAGCAGCGCCAGTAAATACAGATGCAGAGGCAGAGGAAGAGGGACATGGAGAGGAGAAGGTAACAGCAGCAGCAACAAGATGCAGGGGGTAAGGATCAGCATGACCAGGAGGCAGAAGAGGATGAGGAAGGTGGCTGAGCAAGACGCAGACACAGATGTGGTAGCAGAAGGCCCTATGCTGCAATGGGACTTCCGACAACAGTCCACTGTGATGACCAGTGTTGGCGGAGACTATGATTCAGGAAAGGCATGATGACGGAGCTGTGCCATCTCCTGCAGCCAGACCTGGAGCCTCAAACAAGGGTGAGGACGGCTCTATCAATGGCATCCGAGGTCACCATCACACTGAATTTCTACGCCAGTGGATCTTTCCAAGGAGCCATAGCAGACATCTCCAACATATCCCAGTTTGCTGCGCATTGCTCCATCCGTTGGGTCACAGACGCTCTGTACAAGAGGAGGAGGGACTACATCTCATTTCCAATGATCAGAGAGAAGCAGTTGGAGTGGTAAACTGGCTTCTTCATGGTAGGGGGGTTCCCTAGGGTTAACAGCGCCATAGACGGCACCCACATCTCATTGAGGGCGCCGCTGAACAATCCGGAGATCTTCCAAAAACAGAAGGGATACCACTCTCTCAATGTGCAGTTAGTGTGCGAGCACAAATGGCAAATCATGGCTGTTAATGCCCGCTATCCTGGCAGCAGCTACGATGCCTTCATCCTGCGGCAGACTGGTGTGCCAGGTCTGTTTCAGTCCACAAATGAAGGCTGCAGCTGGCTGCTCGGAGACAAGGGCTATCTGCTATCCACCTGGCTCATGACTCCCCTCGGCAACCCCTCGACTCCTGCCCAGCACTCGTACAATGAGAGCCATGCCATGACTCGGAGCATCATTGAGCAGACCATTGGAATCATGAAACGACGGTTCCGCTGCCTTCATCGCTCAGGAGGAGCGCGACAGTACTCGCCTGACCAGGTGTCCCTATTCGTCGTCATCTGCTACATGATTCAGAACCTGACAATCATGAGGGCACAGCCATTTCCGATGACGTCACTGTAGCATGTGAGGAGGAGGAGGTGCAGGAGGAGGAGGAGCAGGAGGAGGAGGAGGCGCAGGAAGCAGAGCAGGAGGAGGTGCAGGAGGAAGAAGAGGAGGAGCCGGAGGAGGTACCGCGCCACGCAGGAGGCGGCCTCGCCATCCTGATTCTGCAAGGGATGTCCTGGACCGTTTTATTGCTGCTTGTTTCCATTAAGTTGGTCACCACTTCCAGCTTCCTCTGAACATCCTCATGCCCACACCAATGAGCTCTTCCACACATCCTTCCGCACACTGAAATGAGATACAGCAACAGCTAATAAAGTTTCCAATCAACATTTATAGAATAACAACATGCATCAACAACATAAATGTTTTCCTTCACATTTGTGCCTTTCCTTATAGCCCCTTTTACGCTGATCTACTCTAGAACAAAGCTGCAGTGTCTTCCCTGTGGCTGCAGCATGGCTGTGGGAAGGCTGCTCTCTTTCACCTGCAGATGTTACAGATGGCCTTGTAGGTCGCCCTCGACCAGCTCTGACTCTGGAAGGGCCGGCTGCAGACTGGACCGCCTGAGCCTCGCCGCCAGCAATCTGGATTGGCTGGGTGCAAGCTATGGCTGGTTGCAATGACGGAGTGGCACGGCTGGAATCAGGAATGCTGTCATCCTGAGAGAGCACAGCAGATTCCTGCTCCAATGACCCGGCACCACCAGCTCCCTGGGCAGAACCTCAGCATCCCCACCAATCTGCTGCAGCACAATTGGGTGAGCTGCTGCGACACCGTGAGATCCCCCGTGAACTGTGGTGGACCCAGTGGCAATGGCAGCATCAGAACTCGTGTGGCATCCAACTGAGACGGCATGAGAGCAGTCACAGGCTCGATGCCAACAGCCACTGAGTGGATGACAGCAGTAAGACGCTCCGTGGCATCTTGCTGAGACTGTGTGAGAGCATTCTGAGCTTCCTAGACACCAGCCATCCTCGCCATTGCAGCACTGAGACGTTGGGCCTCTACTCATTGGAATTCAGAAGAATGAGAGGTGATCTTAGCAAAACGTATAAGATTATGAGAGCACTTGACTAGATGGATGCAAGAGAGGATGTTTCCAATGATAGGGGACATTAGAACTAGGGGGCATAATCTTAGAATGAGGGGCCGCCCATTTAAAACTGAGATGAGGAGGAATTTCTTCTCTCTGAGGGTTGTAAATCTGTGGAATTCGCTGCCTCAGAGAGCTGTGGAAGCTGGGACATTAAATAAATTTAAGACAGAGATAGACAGTTTCTTAAACGATAAGGGAATAAGGGGTTATGGGGAGCAGGCAGGGTGGACCTGATCGTATTAAATGGCGGAGCAGGCTCGAGGGGCCGTATGGCCTACTCCTGCTCTTATTTCTTATGTTCTGAATGTCCTGTAATGGCAGCTGTCACATCGCACATGACACACATCATGAAGACTGGATCCGCACGGTCTCTCTGGGAGTCCACTATCGTATGCATACTGGTAATGATGGGCTCCATGCTGTGCACAGAGCTGTCTGCAATGCGGGAGGCGAACTCCTCCATGCTGCACTTGTGACAGGCTCTCATGCACCCTTGCCATTGTCCCTAGCATGTCCGAGTGCATGGCCAGCACCCTTTGTGCGAAGGCCTCCACATCGAGGTACTCATCTGTGTCCTGTTCAGCAGAACTCGCCCTCCGGGAAACGGGCTACCAAGATTCCCTTAGACCTTGAACATGCTGCAGCCCGCTAGGCCCCGGTGCATCACCCAGTGCAGACCCCTTTCCTCAGCTAAGCTGCTTAGAATGCATACTCCCAGTATCTGAGCTGGTGTGTGCGAGGTTGAGAAGCAGAGACCTGGTGCTTGGATCTGTCTCTTCCTCGGCATCCTCCTCCTCCCACATTTGCTTGCTCGCCTCACTTGGCTCTGGGTGCTCTGGCATAGGTTGCACCGCCTCCGGGGCATCATCTGCAAACATAATTGGCACAAAAGTGGCATAAAGATGGGGGAGGTGGGTCCACCATGCAGCAACCAAGGTGCACACATTGCTGACCACGTTACTGATAGGCGTTTGTCGAATGCCGCCCAGATGGCATCAAAGGAAGGCTTTCACTTTCACTGCCCCCAGCAGGATCGACGGTGCCAACGACCACTCGGCAGGCAACCTGTGGCCCCATTAGCCACAGAATGCTTTCCTCCACATCGCTGAGCTGCCGCAGTTGTGCCTCTCTGTTGTCTATGCAGTAACTGCTAGACTGAGTACTGTTTAACTCCAAGAGGTATGATTTGGCTCTGCTTTATTAAGAGCCAAAATGACTAATATACAAAATGGCTGGCCTTTCATACTTGGGCTGCGCACATGTGCGTGCAGCCCAATGGCCTCTAAAAGTGACGCCATCTAGTGGCTAGTGATCCCAAAAGTACATACATGACAATATCCCCTCTGAGATTTTAACACAGTCTTTTACAAATTGAGACGGTCTGGTGTTTTACGCTCCCGGGTTGACCGTCTCAGTTCAACTCCAGCCTTGGGTGAGTGTTCAGAGTCTGTTGTGACTGGTGGCTGGGTGGCTGACCTGGTGGAAGTGGCAATGGCCATGTCAGGGATTGAAAGTCCATTTTCATTGAACGTGTCAGTGATTGAAAGTCCTGATTCACTGATGATCACTGAGTCCTCTGATGACTGGGGGTAGGTTGGTTGGTCGTAGATTATCTCTTCCTCCGACTGTTCCGGTTCGTCTGTGTGCCGCAGCTTTGTCTGATTCATATGTTTCCTGCATGTTTGCCCATTTTTGAGCTTGACAATAAATATTCTGTTGCCCTCCTTGGCCATGACAGTACCAGCGATCCACTTGTGACCCTGACCATAATACAGAACATATACAGGATCATTTACAAAAATATTGCGTGCCACAGCTGCGTGATTGTGATACCCTTACTGACTTTGTCTTCTATATTCAACATAATTTTTTAAGTCAGGATATACAAGCGATAGCTTGGTCTTAAGACCTCTCTTCGTCATTAGTTCAGCAGGCGAGACCCCAGTAAGCATGTGTGGTCTTGTCCTGTAACTCAGCAGTATGCATGACAGGCGGGTCTGCAGTGACCCTTGCGTTACTCACTTCATACTCTGCGTTATGATTTGGACAGCACGTTCCTCTTGCCCATTTGATGCAGGTTTGAACGGTGCTGACCTTACATGTTTGATACCATTGAGTTTCATGAACTCTTGAAACTCCTGACTGGTGAAGCTCGATCCGTTGTCGCTAACAACGATGTCAGGCAGACCATGTGTCACGAACATGACCTTGAGATTTTCAATGGTAGCTGTGGATGTGCTGGATGACAAGATTATACACTCTATCCACTTCGAATATGCATCCACCTCAACTAAAATCATCTTCCTCAGCGACGATTCCACTGGTGCTTTGCTGAACTGCATGCAAGTGTTGCACTGATGCACACATGATTCCAGCTCAGAGTCAATTCCCGGCCACCATACATGAGACCTGGCGATGGCTTTCATCATTACAATGCTGGGATGTGTGCTATGTAGCTCATGTACAAATTTCTCTCTCCCTTTCTTGGGCATAACAACACGATTGCCCCACAGTATGCAATCTGACTGAATCGACAGTACGTCTTTGCGACAAATGTAAGGTTTGGTCTCCTCACACATTTGCTTGGGTATGGCAGACCAATCACCTTTGAGGATGCAACTCTTCACCACCGTAAAAAATGGGGCCCTGGCTGGTCCAGGTCTTGAATTGTTGAGCCATGACAGGGGTTCCTTCACTCTCAAAAGCATCCATAACTAAGAATAGGTCCGCCGGTTGTGGCGTTTCCACCTCCGGTATGGGCAACGGCAGACAGCTCAAAGCATTGGCTCCAAGTCTATGGGGAATGACATAATCATAAGCGGATAATATCAGCGCCTACCTCTGGATGCGGGATGAAGCATTGGTATTGATACCTTTGTTTTCAGAGAACAGTGAGATGAGCAGCTTGTGATCTGTCTCCAGTTCAAACCGAAGACCAAACAGGTACTGATGCATCTTTTTAACTCCATACACACAGGCTAGTGCTTCTTTCTCGACCATGCTGTGGGCTCTTTCCACTTTAGACAAACTTTTTGAAGCATACGCGACTGGTTGAAGTTTACCCGACTCATTAGCTTGTTGGAGTATGCAACCAATTCCATATGACAAAGCATCACAGGCCAATACTAAACGTTTACATGGGTCATAATGTACCAGAAGCTTGTTAGAGCAAAGCAGATTAGTGGCTTTCTCAAAAGCTCTATCTTGAGATGCATCCCACATCCAGTTGTCGCCTTTTCTTAGCAGCATGTGCAGTGGTTCTAATAAGGTGTTCAATTTAGGTAGGAAGTTAGTGAAGTAGTTGAGTAGTCCCAGGAACGAATGCAGTTCCATCACATTCTGTGGCTTGGGTGCATTCTTGATGGCCTTGGTTTTCACGTCTGTGGGCCTGATGCCGTCAGCAGCAATTTTCCTCCCCAGGAATTTGACCTCTGGTGCCATGAAGACGCACTTCGAACGTTTCAGTCTGAGTTCCACTTTGTCCAGACGATGTAGAACCTCTTCCAGGTTGTTCACATGTTCTTCGGAGTCACGACCTGTGATCAGGATATCATCTTGGAACACGACGGTTCTGGGAACGGACTTCAGTAGACTCTCCATGTTCCTCTGAAATATTGCTGCAGCCAAGCGAATTCCAAAGGGCGTCTGTGATAAGTAAACAGTCCTTGTTAATGCACGTAAGTCTCTTCAACATCTCGACCAGCTCCTGTGTCATATAGGCCGACGTCAAGTCCAGGTTGGTGAATGACATCCCCCCGGCTAGTGTTGCAAACAAGTCATCAGCCTTCGGTAATGGGTTCTGATCCTGTTTCGAAACCCTGTTGATCGTAGCCTTGTAGTCGCCACAGATTCTGACTGTGCCATCACTTTTCAGCACAGGAACAATGGGGCTGGCCTATTCATCAAATTCAACCAGTGATATTATCCCTTCAAGTTGGAGTCTGTCCAGTTCGATTTTGACCTTTTCCTTCATCATATACAGAACTGCCCGAGCTTTATGATGGACGGGTCTTGCATCTGAATCCACGTGGATCTGTAATTTGGCTCCCGTGAAGTTGCCGATGCCTGGTTCTAACAGCGAGGGGAACTTGCTCAGTACTTGGGCACATGTATCTTTCTCTGATGACAACGCTTTGATGTCGTTCCAATCGCATCTGATTTTTTCAAACCAGTACCTGCCGAACAACGTTGGGTCATTGCCTGGGACAATCCATGGTGGTAACTCGTGAACCGCACCATCATACGACACTTTAATTGTGGCTCTGCCAATCACCGTTATGAGTACTTTGGTGTACATGCACAACTTGGCATGGACTGGACTCAGCCTGGGCCTCACTGCCTTAGTATATCACAGCTTGTCGAATGCCCTTGGCTTATTAACGATTGACTCGCCCCCGTGTCCAGTTCCATCGATACCGGCACCCCATTAAATTTCACGTTGATCATTATCGGTTTGCTCTTAGTTAGGAACAAGTGCTTCCTTCTCTGGTATCTCGGATTGCGTACACTGATCCATGCTAGTCTGACCATCATCCTCCACATGGTGTGTCGCAACATGCTTGCTCATCTGCGGACACTTGCGCTCAGACAGCCTTTGCAACTATATTGCTTAAATCGGCACTGCTGGTGCCGGTGATATCCCCCACAACGCCAACACGGAGAAATTGGATGCATTTCCGCTGGCGGACTTTGGGCAGCCACAGGTTTCGCTTACGCAGTCGAGTAGGCCCTGCCATGTGCCGCTCTGCTGAACGCCGAATCAATCGTATTTACAGTACTTGCCGAGTTTCACTGATATCTGCTATAGACTTCTATCCATCGTCTGAGCGATCTTGCTGGCCCTGTTCAAGTCCAACGTCTCCATCACCAGTAGTTTATGCAGGATCACCTCGTGGTTGATGCCGATTACAAAGAAGTCCTGCAGCATGTCTGTCAACACAGCCCCGAACGTACACAGTCCCGCTAGACGTCTCAGGTCGGCAACGAATTCCACCGCATACTGGCCCTCTGAGCGAATATGCATGTAAAATTTGTATCTCGAGATGATGATGCTTTCGTCAGGCTTAAGGTGGTCCTGTACCAATGTACACAATTCTTCATATGTCTTCTCTGTTGGACTCACAGGCAGGAGTAGATTCTTTATCAGGCCATAAATTTTTGGACCACAAACCGTCAGGAGCACCGCCCGCCGCTGATCTGTGTCGCCGACCTCCTCCATTTTGTTGGCCACGAAGAACTGGCTCAAATGGCTCACAAAGTCTGCCCAATCTTCTCTTTCCATAAATCGCTCCAACAATCCAATTGTGCTCATTTTTGCATGTAAAGGTTCTTGTTGCCTCGTCGCCAAATGTTGTGTATGCAATAACTGTTAGACTGAGTACTGTTTAACTCCAAGAGGTATGATCTTGGCTCTGCTTTATTAAGGCCCAAAGTGCCTAATATACAAAATGGCTGGCCTTTTATACTTGGGCTGCACACACGTGCATGCAGCCCAATGGTCTCCAACAGTGACGCCATCTAGTGGCTAGTGTACCCAAAGTACATACATGACACTCTCCACCTCCCGTTCTCTGTTGCTCCCGACAGTTATGTGCAATCTTGGCCTACAAAGCAAATAAAGGTTGGTGAGCAGCAGTTCAGTTAGGCATGTGGAACTAATGCATGTACATTTTCATGTGCTGCAACTCTGAGCAACAAATGAAAGGGGCCATCAACTGTGAGTAATGACACACGACATATGGTTGACTCATCAGTGAAACGGTGGCTTTCTGACTACAAAACAGATATAGGTAAGTAAGAGTTGGGGAAGGTGAGGCTCAGAGGCCAAAGGTCAGTAGTAGGGGTAGGATGTACTCACTTTCATCACTTGAGTGATGTCGTTTTACCTCTTTTGGCACTGTGTTGCCTTCGGTCCACTATTGATGTGTGGAGGCCCCGATCTGCGAGGAAACATCAGCGGCAGGTGGAGGTCATAAAAGGAGCGGCGAACTGGTGCAGGAGGGCGAAGACAGCGAAGAGTGACGTCATCAAGGTCCAGGTCGGTGATTGGAGCGTGGGCAGATACAGCAGGAGCAGTGAGGTCGGGGCGAAGGAGCGACAAGAGACTGTGGAGGGACGTGATTGGGGCCCAGGGGAGGTGCAAGTTCGGGGCCAGGGGCTCAGGGGCAGCACAGGCCAGCCCACACTGTGCTATGTGTGTGCACTAGGTCCGTGCAGCAGAGCTGGTCTCCAGTTGTCTTGGGTAATCCTTGACACTGGACCAAGACCTAGCTCTGTCAAGCCCGTGTGGTGGCTGGTGTACAACGGCCACCCCACGTTAAAAAAATGCATGCACAGGCATCTTCCACCCTTCAGGATGTAGTTCGGGTCCTTCATTGAAACACCTGTGAACTCGTCCTTTTTTTGGCGTGGAAGCAAGTCATCCTCATTTCGAGGGACCGCCTATGATGGTGAGGTGTCCGACACCTCTACAGCCACCTCTGCCCAAGCATTGTGGAAGACCTACCAAGAGGGCCTGCCAGACTCTGGAAATAGGAGGCACCTGCTGCCCGCCACAGTTTTCAGCAGCTTCTCAATTTGGACATCGCTGAATCTGGTTGCCCTCATGCTGCCTCTCGGACTTGCCATTTTTGCACACAACACACAACACATAACACACAACAAATGCAACGGTGCAACTGATGAGAATGAGCAGTGCCTACCTGAAAGACCTGCCCTTTAAGAAGGCCTCATTATGAATGAATGAGAGTCAGGTGAACTTGGGTCCTCAGTCATTGATGCCGTCCCTACAGCACTCTGCGAAGGCCATTTCTGCCCCCAACACCGCCCCGTTCATTTAATTACACAAAAGTGCCGAGTTTCGCTCCATTCTCTGCCCCATCTATCCTGATGGCACTTCTCCAGTTAATTCAAATTATACACCCCAAACAAGGCAGAGGGCAATTTCCAGCCAAATATTTGTTTAACATCTCTGCCATTTCCTTATTCCACATTATAATTTCTCCTATCTCTGAAGTCAGTAGGAATCAGGATGAAAGCACTCCACTGGTTGTAGTCATATATAGCACAAAAGATGTTTGTGGTTGTTGGACATCGCTGCAGGAGTTCCTCAGGGCAGTGGCAGAGGCTGGGTATTCTGCAACGAGTGACTCACTACTTGATTCCCTAAAGCCTGCTTACCATGTACAAGGCACAAGTCAGGAGTGTGGTAGAATACTCTCCAGTTGCTTTTATAAGTGCAGCTCCAACGGCACTCAAGAAGCTCAACACCAGGATGAAGCAACTCGCTTGATTGGCACCCATCCACCACCTTAAACATTATTACCCTGCACTACCGGTGCACCATAACTGCAGTGTATACCATCTACAAGATTCACTGCAGCAACTTGCCAAGGCTTCATCTGCAGCAGATCCAAATCCGTGACGTCTACCACCTAGAAGGACAAAGGCGGCAGGCACATGGGAACACCACCAAATCCAAGTTCCCCTTCAAGTCACACCACCATACTAAATATATCGTCGTTCCATCATTGTCGCTGGGTCAAAATCATGGGACTCCCTACCAAACTGCACTGTGAGAGTACCTTCACCACACGGACTGCAGTGGTTCAAAAAACACAGCTCACCACCACCTTCTCAAGGGCAATTCAGGATGGGCTAATCACCCTTATGCATTCCCTTAATGTCTGTCTTCAATGTGCCTTTTCCTATATTAGTGCTCCTATGCTACTGACTGTCAGTGGGGGAAACTGTAGATGGCCTTGGAGGACGATTTCAAGCAGCTCTGGGCCTAGTAGGCCTGGTTCAAATGCACCACCTCAGGAAGGGCTGCCGCAGTCTGGGCTGGCTCACAGACAGGCAAGGTCACTGGCAGAGTGGCACTGGTGGGAGGATGCATGCTGTCATCCTGAGAGAGGGCAGCTGGTTCGTTCTCCATGGAGCCACTGCCACTTTCCCGGGTGGTGCCTCAGCAATCCTAGTAAACTGCTGGAGGATAGCTTGCTGGAGCTGTGACAACCTGCAAGCCCCTTTCAACATTGGTAAACCTAACCATGATGGTAGCAGTCTGAGCTTGTATGACTTATGACTTCAGTCTGCGCTTCCATTGCAGCACTTAGACGTTGGGTGGCTTCTGCTTGTGCTGCAATGGAATCTGAAACATTGGCCATCAGATGGTTGGGTCCACATGTATGCTAATGGATCTGCCCACCTCTTCTACCCTGGACATGATGGGCTCCAACCTCTGTGCAAAGCCCAGTGCAAGATTGGAGCTGGACTCCTCCATACTCCTTTACATTGGATTCAGGCTTTCTGGCAGGCCAGCCAACATACCAAGCATTTCATTGTGCATAACCATCAGCTTTGTTCTGTAGGCCGCCCCATTGAAGCCCTCATCTGAGTCCTATAGAGCAGAACTCGTATGCGATCTCATGCTCTGGGGTGTTGGCATCTCCACTACCCATTCGTCTTGCCCTGGCTGCTGCCCACTCATGACCGGTGATTCACCTCATGCAGATCCTGCCTCTAACCTATCCTCTAAAGCACGTGGAGTGCCAGTATCTGAGCTGCTAGCTGGGAATGTGAAATCGAGTGACGGTGCTTCGTCTTCATCATTACTCTCCTCTTTCTTTTCCTCTTGCACCAATGCTTGGCCAGGTTGGATCTCTGATATGAGAAAGGTTCTAGGGTAGTGTTGTGGTAAGGGGGCCTTAGGGTGGGGAAAGCCAGAGGTACATGCTTACACCATTTACAGCTTGTAATTCGGAAGAAATTGTGGGATGAGGGGGAAGTGGGATGTGAGATGGTGGATTAGCTATCAGCATAGTATCATAGTCAATTGTTTCAGCTCCACCGCTGGCCACGGCCACAGTCACAAGCACTCCAATTATGCCGAGCACCGTCTCCTTGAGCAGGATAAGGATACAGAAGCATGCCTCTCCCTCTCCAGTTAGCTGCCCCTCCCAACGGTTGTGCGCCAACTTGTCGTGCAAGAGAGAGGGAAGTGTGTCAGTGAGTGTGGTTCACTATGTTTGTCTGTTGTGGCTGTCATGGTTGAATAGCTGGCAGTGTATGCAAGCTGTGAGATGTGTGTGTGAGGTTTGCAGCATTGTAAGTGTGTGAGGGTGAGATGGAGCATATGAATATGAGGTATGAGTCATGATTGATAGAGATTGTTGATAGATGAGTAATGGGGATGAGGTGAATTGAACAGTGTGTGAGGCTAGTGGTGCAGTTTGAGAGATAAGGCATTTGAAGATGAATTCACTGACCTTTACCACTCATGTGAGGTCATTAACTTTCTTCTTGCACTGCATCCAGGTCCTCAGGGCTACCCTTCTTGCATTGACAGAGATGGCTATCTGCTCCCATTCGCTTCTCAGTGTCTGTCTAGAGGGCCTCCTGTGGATACAAGAAATCTCACCTACTGTCCATCTCCTCTACAAGGGCCTCAAGTGCTAGATTGGAAAATCTGGGATCACTTCTCTGCCATGTTGCACCATCTTCATTATTCCTGTAGGTCACACACTCCTCTACAACAACTTTCAGTACCTTCTGCAGCCAGAATGCACCTCCCCTGAAAGAAGCTTTCTTTAAGAACTACATGCTAGCTTAATTGGCACTTGCCTCACATGACCTTGGGCCCCTGCTGAGCATGAAACCACTCAGCAATGCATTTAGCGCTGGGCTGCATGCCACTATCATTATAAATATCAGGCAGAATGCAGTTTGTATGATGCCTGTATTACTTTGAACAGGTGCGGGTTAATCGTGCACCGTGATTCTGGTACCCATTTTCAGGGACTATCCCATTTTCAGCCCATAAATTCTCTTAGGTATAGAACTTTTCAAGAGTTCTTGGACAAGACACTAATAGGTAGCAGTCAGTATGTTTTGTGCAATAGATCAAAATTTATTCAGTTTAAAGCAGTAGTATACTTAACAAAAGGCGATAATTGAACGAAAGCTCGCAGCCTTCGTTCTCTGGAAACTTCCGCACACAGGTGATGCTGTCTTCAATCTGTTCGTTGCTATCTCAGCAGTTTCAGTGTGAAGGCATTCTTTAAGTGTCGATCTTTTAACCAATTTCTTATCAAAGGTTCGTTTGGCCATATATGGGGGCCTTACCGCCCACTGCCGCCGATGTTCCTCCTCGAGTTGCGCCCAGTGCAAGTTTCAATTTGGTGTGGAGCGGGCAGGAGGGGAGAACCGCTGGGAACCGCCCGCTGACGTCAGCGGGCGGCCGAGTGGCACAACTGCCCTCCCGCCCACCGAGATGCCAGATTGGTGCGAATGGGAGTCGGTGGAAGTCAGCGCCAGAACAGGGGTGGACCGCTGAGAGGTGGCTGGTCAGTCCCCAACGATGAGTATGAAGAGCTGAAAAAAAAGGTTATTAAACAATTTTTTAAAATTTTCTTTACAGCGACTTACCTTGATGGGGTCCCCTAAAGGTCTTCCGATATTTATTTTTAAATGCTTTTTATTTGCAGCTCTTCGACCCTCCATAGGCTCGACTCCATCTTCGGTGACACTTGGGCGACAAGTGCCTTTGCCGCTGAGAATGAGATCCCGCCCGCTGCCGCCCAGATTGACGGTGTAAGTCCCTTTTTTGCCGCTGGCAGCCCTTTCAAGGATCTTTTTGCTGAAAACCCCGCCCAGAATACCGTCAGGTATCTTGGCGGCCATCGGCGGTCCTTTGGGCAGCACTTGGGCGGCCCTTGCCCTTCACCAATTTCGGCCCCATGGTCTTTAACAAAATCACCTTTTTTAATTGGTTCTAGTGGTCAAAATACCACTGTCACTCAGACCCAAGGTCATATCTTGGCCACTCCTGCCTCCAGTAATTTTCCATTAACCTTACTTTGTCCATGTTATACAATCTTTTATCTCACTGGAATTCACCTTATCTCTTTTACTCTTAACAAGCAGTACCCGGTCTGGTAACGAGGGCTCATTTCAAACTGTCTCTCGAGTCTTGGATAGTGCCCAAACAATCTCACTTTACTCCATCAGATGGGTACCTTAACTCCAATGACTTGCCTTACTTTATGCTTCTTTATACTAGCTATAGTTTAAATATATTTTAATTAATTTTGTAAATGAACTCTAATTTCTATGATTCTATGATTCTACTTTGCATGTTATTTAACAATTTGAACTTCACCAGCAGCCTGTGGCTGCTTGTTATCTGAGCCGAGTCAAAACTGCTTTTTGTGTACATTCCCATGTCCACAGAGAATCCTGGGTAAGTTTAGTTTGGTCAATGACTATAGATTGCATATATATAAGAATCTCGAATACCAGTTTTTCTTACATAGGCTTTAATACTCTTTCGATAATGGGGCACAGAAAACTGCACACAGTACTGTAATTGTGGCCTATCAATAGCATGGCTACAAGAGCAGAAACGCAACTAACTATTCTGCAATGAATGGCTTACATCCTGATCCCTGAAATCCTCTTCACCATCTACAAGGCTCAAGCCAGGATTGTGATGGAATGCTTACCTGATGGACCGTGTTGCGGAACTGGAGCTGCGGATGGATTCACTCTGGAGCATGCAGGATGCTGAGAATGACGTGAATAGCACATTTAGTGAGTTGGTTTTACCGCAGGTAAAGGGTCCACAGCCAGATAGGGAATGGAAGACCAACAGGAAGAATAGTGCAAGGAAGGTAGTGCAGGGGTCCCCAGCGGTCATCCCCCTGCAAAACAGATACACCGCTTTGAGTACTGTTGGGGGGGATGACTCATCAGAGGGGAGCAGCAGCAGCCAAGTTCATGGCACCATGGCTGGCTCTGCTGCACAGGAGGACAGGAAAAAGAGTGGGAGAGTGATAGTGATAGGTGATTCGATTGTAAGGGGAATAGATAGGCATTTTTGCGGCTGCAACCGAGACTCCAGGATGGTATGTTGCCTCCCTGGTGCAAGGGTCAAGGATGTCTTGGAGCAGGTGCAGGACATTCTGAAAAGGGAGGGTGTACAGCCAGTTGTCGTAGTGCATATAGGTACCAACGATATAGGTAAAAAACGGGATGAGGTCCTACGAGACGAATTTAGAGAGCTAGGAGTTAAATTAAAAAGTAGGACCTCAAAAGTAGTAATCTCAGGATTGCTACCAGTGCCACGTACTAGTCAGAGTAGGAATCACAGGATAGCTCAGATGAATACGTGGCTTGAGCAGTGGTGCAGAAGGGAAGGATTCAAATTCCTGGGACATTGGAAGCGGTTCTGGGGGAGGTGGGACTAGTACAA
This sequence comes from Pristiophorus japonicus, assembly GCF_044704955.1. Taxonomy (NCBI): domain Eukaryota; kingdom Metazoa; phylum Chordata; class Chondrichthyes; family Pristiophoridae; genus Pristiophorus; species Pristiophorus japonicus. Next base: position 423,698,134 of record NC_091977.1, read on the forward strand.
ACCGGACGGTCTGCACCTGGGCAGGACCGGAACCAATGTCCTCGGGGCAGTGTTTGCTAGTGCTGTTGGGGAGGAGTTAAACTAATGTGGCAGGGGGATGGGAACCTATGCAGAGAGACAGAGGGAAATAAAATGGAGTCAGAAGCAAAAGATAGAAAGGAGAAGAGTAAAAGTGGAGGGCAGAGAATCCTAAGGCAAAAAACAAAAAGGACCACATTACAGCAAAATTCTAAAGGAGCAAAGTGTGTTAAAAAGACAAGCCTGAAGGCTCTGTGCCTTAATGCGAGGAGTATTCGGAATAAGGTGGACGAATTAACTGCGCAGATAGCAGTTAACGGGTATGATGTAATTGGTATCACGGAGACATGGCTCCAGGGTGACCAAGGCTGGGAACTCAACATCCAAGGATATTCAGCATTTAGGAAGGATAGACAGAAAGGGAAAGGAGGTGGGGTGGCATTGCTGGTTAAAGAGGAAATTAATGCAATAGTAAGGAGGGACATTAGCCTGGATGATGTGGAATCGGTATGGGTGGAGCTGCGGAATTCCAAAGGGCAGAAAACGCTAGTGGGAGTTGTGTACAGACCACCAAACAGTAGTAGTGAGGTTGGGGACAGCATCAAACAAGAAATAAGGGATGTGTGCAATAAAAGTGCAGCAGATATCATGGGCAACTTTAATCTACATATTGATTGGGCTAACCAAACTGGTAGCAATGAGGTGGAGGAGGATTTCCTGGAGTGTATTAGGGATGGTTTTCTCAACCAATATGTTGAGGAACCAACTAGAGAGCTGGCCATCCTAGACTGGGTGATGTGTAATGAGAAGGGACTAATTAGCAATCTAGTTGTGCGAGGCCCCTTGGGGAATTTGATGGGATTGAAGGCCGATAAATCCCCAGGGCCTGATAGTCTGCATCCCAGAGTGCTCAAGGAAGTGGCCCCAGAAATAGTGGATGCATTGGTGATCATTTTCCAACAGTCTATTGACTCTGGATCAGTTCCTATGGACTGGAGGGTAGCTAATGTAACACCACTTTTTAAAAAAGGAGGGAGAGAGAAAACGGGTAATTAGCCTGACATCCGTAGTGGGGAAAATGTTGGAATCAATCATTAAGGATGAAATAGCAGCGCATTTGGAAAGCAGTGACAGGATTGGACCAAGTCAGCATGGATTTATGAAAGGCAAATCATGCTTGACGAATATTCTGGAATTTTTTGAGAATATAACTAGCAGAGTGGGCAAGGGAGAACCAGTGGATGTGGTGTATTTGGACTTTCAAAAGGCTTTTGACAAGGTCCCGCACAAGAGATTGGTATGCAAAATCAAAGCACATGGTATTGGGGGTAATGTACTGATGTGGATAGAAAACAGGTTGGCAGACAGGAAGCAGAGAGTCGGGATAAGCGGGTCCTTATGAGAATGACAGGCAGTGACTAGTGGAGTGCCGCAGGGCTCAGTGCTGGGGCCTCAGCTCTTTACAATATACATTAATGATTTAGATGAAGGAATTGAGTTTAATATCTCCAAGTTTGCGGTTGACACTAAACTAGGTGGAGGTGTGAGCTGTGAGGAGGAGGCTAAGAGGCTGCAGGGTGACTTGGACAGGTTAGGTGCGTGGGCAAATTCATGGCAGATACAGTATAATGTGGATAAATGAGAGGTTATCCATTTTGGGGGCAAAAACACGAAGGCAGAATATTATCTGGATGGCGGCAGATTAGGAAAAGGGGAGGTGCAACGAGACCTGGGTGTCATGGTTCATCAGTCACTGAAAGTGAGCATGCAGGTACAGCAGGCGGTGAAGGCGGCAAATGGTATGTTGGCCTTTATAGCTAGGGGATTTGAGTATAGGAGCAGGGAGATCTTACTGCAGTTGTACAGGGCCTTGGTGAGGCTTCACCTGGAATATTGTGTTCAGTTTTGGTCTCCTAATCTGAGGAAGGACGTTCTTGCTATTGAGGGAGTGCAGCGAAGGTTCACCAGGCTGATTCCAGGGATGGCTGGGCTGTCATATGAGGAGAGACTGGATCAACTGGGCCTTTATTCACTGGAGTTTAGAAGGATGAGAGGGGATCTCATAGAAACATATAAGATTCTTACGGGACTGGACAGGTTAGATGCAGAAAGAATGTTCCCGATGTTGGGGAAGTCCAGATCCAGGGGACATAGTCTTAGGATAAGGGGTAGGCCATTTAGGACTGAGATTAGGAGAAACATCTTCACTCTGAGAGTTGCTAACCTATGGAATTCCCTGCCACAGAGAGTTGTTGATGCCAGTTCATTGGATATATTCAAGAGGGAGTTAGATATAGCCCTTACGGCTAAGGGGGTCAAGGGGTATGGAGAGAAAACAGGAAAGGAGTACTGAGGGAATGATCAGCCATGATCTTATTGAATGGCGGTGCAGGCTCAAAGGGCCGAATGGCCTACTCCTGCACCTATTTTCTATGTTTCTATTCACTTGCAATGGTGCAGGTTTTTATGTCATGCAGTGCTGTGGAGGAACAAAGACTGAACACTGACATGAAAGCAGCAGCAAACGCTGCAGCCACATTTTTTTTAACTTTTAACTCTGTAGACATGCTTTTGCTGGTACTGACAATTACACCTGTTTAAGTTTATGTACTGATGTCACTACATGGTCAATGTAATTTTATTTTTCACTTACTGTTATAACTCAGTAATCATCAGTCATGGGTAGCAGTTACTCACCATCCTTGAGCAAAGGTTCCATATGATCTTCCTATTGTTGAAGATCTTTCTTTCTTCTCCTCATTTGTCATTAGGGGCCAGGGAGGGAATTTGAATGTTAAGTTCCTTTACTTGCTCTCTGCTGCTGAAACATAGTTCTGATGATTGTGCAAAAGCTCACTGAAAATTAAACAATAACCATTTATTCTGCAATGCAACATGCTGCAGAAAAGCAGGTTTTAAATGCTTCATTAAAACAGTTTAAAAAGGCCTCTACATGCTACTGCCGGCGTTCGTGCTAACTGTCGGTGTTTGCCCCCTTCCGACCTGCTCGCTGAGTTGCTTCCCAATCTGGTGGCGTATGTGATATATTCTTTACGACATTGCAAACACACAGACTATAAGATGTCTCCAACAGGAACTTGTCATCATGTGTCTTGTTACAGTATCCTTTTATTGTATTTACAGCAGTAGTTGCATTACCACAGTAGTCCACTAGGTGGAGCTCTATCTTATACTTCTCCCTCCTCAATGAAGAAGTAATCATTATACATAACTTGCAAGGTTATACACAACAAAAGATACAGATTTATTTTTCCATATTTACAAATCAAACTTAACCACTTGTTTTCTGTTTCGAAGAGGATATATTTGCTCTTGAACAGAACTTTCCAAACATGGTGTCGAAATTAGTCTGAGCCTGAGGAGAGTTTTTCTCCAAGGGTGCCCCTGATCTACATTTTCAATCTCTAGAACTTCAGACTGTTGTCTGTCTGAATCGGACTCAGACTTCGATTCTGACTTTCTCTTGCACTGGTTTCTAACAGATCTGATGTAGGATTTGCTACTGGTACTCTTCTTGTAACAAGACTATCTGACTCATCAGAAATAATCTAATTATTCCAACTTCCAACTCCTTCCACATCTGTCGGTAAAATATGATCAATGGGAACGAACCTAACCTTTCCTTGATCAAACATCTTGACCAAATATGTGCGAGGACCACATATCTTCCTGGTAACCATTTATAGTGATGGTTCTTCACTCTAACCTTCTGATTCAATTTCACACTTCTTTCTCTTACTCTGCCTCTATCATGATTCTATTTCTGTCTTAATTGTTTCTCTTCTACTGACTGTGCCAAGTTTGGCTTTAACAATGAGAACCTGGCTCGTGGCTGTCATTTGAGAAACAACTCTGCTGGTGTTCTACCAGTCGTTGTATGAGGAGTATTAGAATAAGTAATTAGAAAATTTGGCAATTGTGGTCCAACAACAACTATCGTTTCTTTGGATTTGGATCCAACATTTGTTTGATGAGGGCATATATTACAATGTGCACTGTGCGCTCTGCTGCACCATTTGATGCTGGGTGATATGGTGGAACTTTGGTGTGTTGCACACCATTTCTGCTCATGAACTATGCAAATTCATCTGAACAAAAATGCGGTCCATTATCAGAACAATTTCTTCTGGGTGGCCATATGAAGAAAGCAATCTTCGTAAATTGTCTAGTGATTTATTTGTTGTTATTTTCTGCATTGGAAACACCTCTACCCACTTCGAATGGCTATCAATCACAATTAACAATTGCTGTCCTTCTAGTTCAGCAAAATTTACATGTAACCTTTGCCACACCCTGGGAGGCCATTTCTATGGCTGTAATGGTACTGGTGGTGGTTTCTTGTTTACTGATTAACATGTTGTACATTGACTAACAAAGTACTCTATATCTTTATCTAGTGCTGGCTACCTTAAGTATCTGCATGTAAAACTCTTGGTCAAGCACATTCCCAGGTGCTGGTGATGAAGATCTCCTAACAATTTGGACCTAACTTATTTGGAACAACTACTCTTGCACCCCAAATGATACAATCTTTATCTACTGACAATTCATTCCTACAAAGGAAGTATGGATGAATATCTTCTTCTGATACTTGGTTTGGCCAGTCATTTGCTATATAATCATACACCGTTGACATAAGTGGGTCATGTTTGGTTGCTCTACCAATCTCTTCAGCTGTGACTTAATGTATGTAAAATAGAACACTTCTTCCCTATTGCTTGTAACTTGTGATGGGGATGGCAACCTGGAGATAGCATCAGCATTACCATCTGACTTAGGTACAACAACAATGGGTGTAGCCCAATTACTTAGATCTACCTTAGAGATAATGTTCTCAGTCACTAGTCTTTTGAGTTCTTGCTCAACTTTCTCCTTGAGTCCGTATGGTACAGGACGTGGCTTGCAGTAAGCCTCTGTACTCTGACATTCGCCTTGCAGCCTTGGATTGGACTGTCTGTTTCACAGATCACCTTTGGATACTGCTTGATGACATCATCCTTCAATGCAAATCTCGTTTCAACACAAATAATCTCATTCCAATCTAGCTTCAGTGATCCCAACCACCTTCTACCTGTTGAGGCAGGCTTGGCTCCTGCCACTACTAAGAGAGGCAAGCTCTGAAACTGATCTTTGTATTTCACCAGTACAGTGATATGTCCTACCACAGGAAAAATCACTCAACTTGTCGAGATATAGCAATTCCGTACCATGTTCACAGATGCACCAATGTCAATTTGCATGGGTATCCTGGTTCCTTCAATGTCTATTTGGATGATGATACACCGCTAATTGTTATTAGATACCTTCGTGGTCCTGATGATGTGTACCTCCTCGACATGTTGCTTCGCATCAATGCTATGCAGTCTCTGCTGATTTCTACTTATAGCATTTGAACATCGGTTCACTCTTCACTCGGCATGTCTTCGCAAGATGCCCAGTTTTCTTGCAGAAGAAACACTCTGCACTTCACATATGGACAGCTTTGAGCAATGTGTTGTCCCAGGCACTGATAGCATGATCTCAATGCATTGTTACCTTGTCCAGTTGCTGAGGCCTTGGAGCCCAACTGCCTTTTACTTCTAAATTGCAGGCGATTCACCTCGGTTGTCTGATGAATGGAAATGGTGCGAAATTCTCGAAAATATTGGTTGGCCATATCCATCGACATAGCTGTCTGACAATCTAAATCAAAAGTCAAGTTAGGGTTGTCAACAACTTTCTTCTGATTTCTTCATTTTTCTTCCCACAAACAAAGTGGTTATGCAATGCTCGGTCTTGAAAGTTTCCGAACTTACAGTGAATGGATAGCTTTTTTAAAGCTAAATGTACTCACTGATTTGTAATGTAATTTGTAATTTGCAGGGGTTGAGGACTGTAGTGCTGATTTAACTTGGTTAGAATCTCCGTCAGTGAAGTGTCCTTATTTTTATCCTGTGGGCTCTATCACAATAAGATAAGGCAGATAAATCCCCTGGAACTGATGGCTTGCATCCTAGGGTCTTAAGAGAAGTACCAGCAAGGACTGTGGATGCATTGGTTGTAATTTACCAAAATTCCCTGGATTCTGGGGAGGTCCCAGCAGATTGGAAAACTGCAAATGTAATGCCCCTATTTAAAAAAAGGAGGCTGACAAAAAGCAGGAACCTATAGACCAGTTAGCCTAACATCTGTGGTTGAGAAAATGTTGGTGTCCATTATTAAAGAAGCAGTAGCAGGACATTTGGAAAAGCAAAATTCGGTCAGTCAGAGTCAGCATGGATTTATGAAGGGGAAGTCATGTTTGACAAATTTGCTGGAGTTCTTTGAAGATGTAACGGACAGGGTAGATAAAGGGGAACCAGTGGATGTAGTGTTTTTGGACATCCAGAAGGCATTTGACAAGGTGCCACATAAAAGGTTACTGCACAAGATAAAAGTTCACGGGGTTGGGGGTAATATATTAACATGGATAGAGGATTGCCAACTAACAGAAAACAGAGAGTTGGGATAATTGGTCCATTCTCTGGTTGGCAACCAGTAACTAATGGGGTGCCGCAGGGATCAGTGCTAGGACCCCAACTATTTACAATCCATATAAATGACTTGGAAGAAGGGACTGAGTATAACATAGCCAAGTTTGCTGATGATACAAAAATGGGAGGAAAAGCAATGTGTGAGGAGGACACAAAAAATCTGCAAAAGGACATAGACAGGCTAATTGCGTGGGGAAAAAAATTGGCAGATGGAGTATAATGTTGGAAAGTGTGAGGTCATGAACTTTGGCAGAAAAAAATCAAAGAGCAAGTTATTATTTAAATGGAGAAAGATTGCAAAGTGCTGCAGTAAAGTGGGCCCTGGGGGTACTTGTGCATGAAACACAAAATGATAGTATGCAGGTACAGCAAGTGATCAGGAAGGCCAATGGTATCTTGGCCTTTATTGCAAAGGGGATGGAGTATAAAAGCAAGGAATCTTGCTAGAGCTATACAAGGTATTGGTGAGGCCACATGTGGAATACTGCGTGCATATTTCTGAAAAATTATACTTGCTTTGGAGGCAGTTCAGAGAAGGTTCACTAGGTTGATTCTGGGGATGAGGAGATTGACTTATGAGGAAAGGTTGAGTAGGTTGGGCCTCTACTCATTGGAATTCAGAGAATGAGAGGTGATCTTATCGCAAAGTCTAAGATTATGAGGGGGCTTGACAAGGTGGGTGCAGAGAGGATGTTTCCACTGATGGGGGAGACTAGAACTAGAGAGCATGATAGAATAAGGGGCCGCCCATTTAAAATAGAGATGAGGAGAAATTTCTTCTCTCAGAGGGTTGTTAATCTGTGAAATTCGCGGCCTCAGAGAGCTGTGGAAGCTGTGACATTGATTAAATTTAAGACAGAAATAGACAATTTCTTAAACGATAAAGGGATAAGGGGTTATGGGGAGCGGGTGGGGAAGTGGAGCTGATTCCATGATCAGATCAGCCATGATCTTATTAAATGGTGGAGCAGCCTACTCCTGCTCCTATTTCTTATGTTCTTATGTTCTTAAGAACCTCTGCATGATTAGTTTAGATAGTCAAGCTTCTATTATTTAACATTATTAACTCATTTAATATTTTGAGTGCTTGGAACCATTAGTACACTGTGAATGTCAGTTCCAGTGAATAAACCTTGCAGTTATTACTCAGTTTAAACATTAATTTATGCTCATTTGATTATGAAGTCACAAGATTTTCTATTCTTTTCATAAAAGTTTCTCACAATCTATAGGATTCTGAATGATCATTTGCAGTATCAAATAAGCTTCTTCTCATTGAGTTCTAAAAGGCTTGCTAAGTGTGATGCATGAGTAGAAATCTCTGTGACTTAAAACAGGCCTTATTTGTCACTGTGGCTTCAGTCCTGAAGTATATGGTTGACTCAATGTCATCAGGGCAACCTGGGATGGACAATAAATATTGCCTTGACAGTGTTGCCTACATCCTAAGACCAATTTTAAAAAATGGTTCCCACCTAATTTATCCCTTTGTTTCAATGCAAATATGCATATTTTGGGGGCATAATGGAGCCAAAAATCAGTCCACAGAAATTAAATAGAAATGCAATCTTTGCAGATATGAGAGAGTGTTTCAAGTGTGGTTTATTTCATTATTGTAGCTTCAGAGTTTACTCACTGAGCAATAATGGTATCTGAATAAAATACAGCTTTATGACTTTAATGAATTATTTTCAAAATCTAAATGTATTGAGATTTAAATTAGATTGGATGAGTTGACCTCTATGAAGATTTATGATTGAGATTAGATCCTGCAGGAGTGTGAGATGACTGAGGTTAAAAATCTTACAACAAGTAAATACGAATCTGTAACTGGCTTGTAGATTTGCATGAATTTTATTATTTATCTCAGATTTTTAAATGTTGCCCGATTGATTCTACATTTTTCCTAAACTTAACCTCCCACAGAGACACACTGAGGTCCGTGAAATTATGCAAAACATTGCAATTACTTTCTGGAAAACAGTTTGATGTTTGACTGCAGTTACACACAATCTGTTGACATGATTTTCTTCCCTGAAGAGCTCAGGAAGTTTGAATCTCGAAGGATGAATGCTTTGAGACAAAGTTCAATATATCTTGCGTTGATGTGTAGGCTCCTTTGCCTGCTATCACACACAATCTGTATGTTTAAGGAGTGGAAGCTCTTCCTTGCGGAGGTTTTCTGTGGGAACTCACAAAGCTTAGATGCTGGGACTCCTTCTCAGGGCTTACAATCCCTAGACTACATTCTCAGCATTCCCCAGTTCTAGAATCACACTCAATGCTCCCAGATATTCTTCCCTAATGCTTCCAGATCCCATAGCCTTTCTCTGAGTGATCCTCAATCTCAGAACTTGTTCCATCGTTCCCAGAACCACCTTCTCCAGTGTTCGTGAAACCCCGGGACAGGCTTCTCAAAATATTGCTAGACCATGAGACCCCATCTGAAAATGGTGAGACTTAAAACCCTCATTTTAATGCTTTCAGATGTTGCCAATGCTGGTAAGTAAATATTCCTAATAATATCACTTGACATTACAGCTCTTCTTACAACTCCTCTGACAACTATAACAATGTCATGGGTGATCTGCTAGAATACAGTGTAAGAAACATGCAATTTTGAATAGCTTGGTGTCACTTAGGGTGGAGGGGTGGGGGGGGCTCCTTATCTCAAAAACAGATGGGTGGGGTCTGATGAGAGGTTAAAGTGTTAAAAATCTGAATCCGGCCCTTAATCCGCCCACTTCCTGTTTTAGTGGAGGTGGAATGGGGGGTGGGCAGTTATCTCAGTCCCAGGAAGCAGTTTGGCACTTTAAATATGATAATGAGTCTGAAAGTCTCAGATAAGACCTACTTTGGTGTAACTGTGGCCGGCTCGAGGTCCTGGGCCTTGGGAATGTCAGCAGCTGCAGCGAGGCGAGGACAGCTTTGGGGAGAAATCCTTGTGGGTCAGGAGAAGCAGGAGTGCTTCCTCCTGGCCCCGCAAGCTCCCCCACAGTCAGACCCCCCTATACAGATCTCGTTCCCCGGGATCGGAACCCCCTTCCGGGATCGGGGATCGTATTCCCCCGGGATCGGATCATCCCCGAAGTCAGAGATTAGATGCCCCCTGTGCCCCCCCCGCCCCCACCGAGATCAGGCCCCCCGGGGTTAGGGATCGGACGCCCCCAGGATTGCACCTACCTGGGGTTAAGACCACTTGTCCAGCATTCCCCGCCCGACTGGAAGCCAATCTATCAATCAGGCTGAGTTCTGGGCTGGGACTATCACACGCACACTGTGGAGTTAAAAATCCACAGCGTGCAGGGAAACCCGGACTTATGGGTTTCCCACATGCTACTAGGTGTCCCCCGCTTCCAGCGGGTCTCCAGGTAAAAATTCTGGACTTACTGTCCAGGGCCACAAAAGAGAAATTGCCAGTTGGGCTGTTTATATAACTGTAATGCAACTTCTTTCCCTTTATATTTTGTTTATAATTTTGTTCTGTACAGACGTCTACACACTTTGTCAGGACATGGATTGTTACAAAGTACATGCTATAATATAGGTTTCACAATACTTGCTGGTATATGCAATGATGGTCATATTTAGTTGCACAGTTGTTTACATTCGGCTGAGGAATGCTTGCTTGCTGACAGAACCTTGCTTTATTTTACACTTACCCTCTGCTAATGCAACCGAGTATTTTAATTGGCTATTTTATTCGAGCTGAACACTGAGCTCGTATAGTTGTAGATCTTGTATTGTGCACGGAGACATGTTAATTAGTAATCTCATCGTACAGGATCCTCTGCGGAAGAGTGATCATAATGTGATAGTATTATAATATGATAGATATACCGCTTTGGATACTGTTGGGGGAGATGGCTCATCAGGGGAAGGCAGCAGAAGCCAAGCTCATGGCACTGTGGGTGGCTCTGCTGCACAGGAGGGCAGGAAAAAGAGTTGGAGAGCTATAGTGTTAGGGGATTCTAATTTAAGGGGAATAGATAGGCGTTTCTGCAGTCGCAACCGAGACTCCAGGATGGTATGTTGCCTCCCTGGTGCAAGGATCAAGGATGTCTCATGGCGGCTGCAGGGCATTCTGGAGGGGGAGGGCAAACAGCCAGTTGTCGTGGTGCATATAGGTACCAACAACATAGGTAAAAAATGGGATGAGGTCCTACAAACTGAATTTAGGGAGCTAGGAGTCAAATTAAAAAGTAGGACCTCAAAGGTAGTAATCTTAGGATTGCTACCAGTGCCACGTGCTAGTCAGAGTAAAAATAGCAGGATAGTTAAGAAGAATATGTGGCTTGAGGAATGGTGCAAGAGAGAGGGATTCAAATTCTGGGACATTGGAACCAGTTCTGGGGAAGTGGGACGAGTACAAACCGGAGGGTCTACACCTGGGCAGGACCGGAACAAATGTCCTTGGGGGAGTGTTTGCTAGTGCTGTTGGGAGGGGTTAAACTAATATGGCAGGGGGATGGGGATCTATGCAGGGAGACAGAGGGAAGTAAAATGGGGGCAGAAGCAAAAGAAGGAAAGGAGAAAAGTAAAAGTGGAGGGCAGAAAAATCCAAGGCAAAAATCAAAAAGGGCCACTTTACAGCATAATTCTAAAGGGACAAAGAGTGTGAATAAGAATGTTACAAAGTCAAGCCTGAAGGCTCTGTATCTAAATGCAAGGAGTATTCATACTAAGGTGGACGAATTAACTGCGCAGGCAACTATTAACGAATATGATATAATTGGCATTACGGAGACATGGCTCCAGGGTGACCAAGGCTGGGAACTCAACATCCAAGGGTATTCAACATTCAGGAAGGATAAACAGAAAGGAAAAGGAGGTGGGGTAACGTTGCTGGTTAAAGAGGATAATAACGCAGTAGTAAGGAAGGACATTAGCTTGGATGATATGGAATCTGTATGGGTAGAGCTGCGGAAAACCAAAGAGCAGAAAATGTTAGTGGGAGTTGCGTACAGATTACCAAACAGTAATAGTGAGGTTGGGGATGGCATCAAACAAGAAATTAAGGATGCGTGCAATAAAGGTACAGTAGTTTTCATGGGCGACATTAATCAACATAGATTGTGCTAACCAAACTGGTAGCAATACAGTGAAGGAGGATTTCCTGGAGTGTACTAGGGATGGTTTTCTAGACTAATATGTTGAGGAAGCAACTAGAGAGCTGGCCATCCTAGACTGAGTGTTGTGTAATGAGAGAGGATTAATTAGCAATCTTGTTGTGCGGGCCCCTTGGGGAAGAGTGACCATAATATGATAGAATTCTTTATTAAGATGGAGAGTGACACAGTTAATTCAGAGACTAGGGTCCTGAACTTAAGGAAAGGTAACTTTGATGGTATGAGATGTGAATTGGCTAGGAGAGACTGGCAAATGATACTTAAAGGATTTGAAGGCCGATAAATCCCCAGGGCCTGATAGTCTGCACACCAGAGTACTTAAGGAAGTGGCCCTAGAAATAGTGGATGCATTGGTGATCATTTTCCAACAGTCTATCGACTCTGGATCAGTTCCTATGGACTGGAGGGTAGCTAATGTAACACCACTTTTTAAAAAAGGAGGGAGAGAGGAAACAGGGAATTATGGACCGGGTAGCCTGACATCAATAGTGGGGAAAATGTTGGAATCAATCATTAAAGATGAAATAGCAGCGCATTTGGAAAGCAGTGACAGGATCGGTCCATGGATTTATGAAAGGGAATTCATGCTTGACAAATCTTCTAGAATTTTTTGAGGATATAACTAGTAGAGTGGACAAGGGAGAATCAGTGGATGTGGTGTATTTGGACTTTCAGAAGGCTTTTGAGAGTCAGAATAAATGGGTCCTTTTCAGAATGGCAGCCAGTGACCAGTGGGGTGCCGCAGGGTTCAGTGCTGGGAATCCAGCTATTTACAATATACATCAATGATTTAGATGAAGGAATTGAGTGTAATATCTCCAAGTTTGCAGATGATACTAAGCTGGGTGGCAGTGTGAGCTGTGAGGAGGATGCTAAGAGGCTGCAGGGTGATTTGACAGGTTAGGTGAGTGGGCACATGCATGGCAGATGCAGTATAATGTGGATAAATGTGAGGTTATCCACTTTGGTGGCAAAAGCACAAAGGCAGAATATTATCTGAATGGTGACAGATTAGTGAAAGGGGAGGTGCAACAAGACCTGGGTGTCATGGTACATCAGTCATTGAAAGTTGGCAAGCAGGTACAGCAGGCGGTGAAGAAGGCAAATGGCATGTTGGCCTTCATAGCTGGAGGATTTGAATAAATGAGCAGTGAGGTCTTACTGCAATTGTACAGGGCCTTGGTGAGGGCACACCTGGAATACTGTGTTCAGTTTTGGTCTCCTAATCTGAGGAAGGACATTCTTGCTGTTGAGGGAGTGCAGCGAAGGTTCACCAGACTGATTCCCGGGATGGCAGGACTGACATATGAGGAGAGACTGGATCATCTGGGCTTGTATTCACTGGAGTTTGGAAGAATTAGAGGGGATCTCATAGAAACATATCAAATTTTGACGGGATTGGACAGGTTGGAGGCAGGAAGAATGTTCCCGATGCTGGGGAAGTCCAGAACCAGGGGTCATAGTCTAAGGATAAGGGGTAAGCCATTTGGGACCGAGATGAGGAGAAACTTCTTGACTCAGAGAGTTGTTAACCTGTGGAATTCTTTACCGCAGAAAGTTGTTGAGGCCAGTTTGTTAGATATATTCAAAATGGAGTTAAATATGGCCCTTGCGGCTAAATGGATCAAGGGGTATGGAGAGATAAGCAGGAAAGGGGTACTGAGGTTGAATGATCAGCCATGATCTTATTGAACGGTGATGCAGGCTCAAAGGGCCGAATGGCCTACTCCTGTACCTAATTTCTATGTTTCTATTTCACATTGGCTCTGAAACAAGAGTCTTGGGGCTAGATTTTGCACTTTTGTGTAGATCGCCCAAAAATGGACGTTATTTCTGGCGTGGGCGGTAAAAATTGGTTTTCAGATTGCTGGCTTGAAGCCCATTCTCAAAGCCCCTAGTCTCCATTTTTGAAATTGAGCGTTACCTCGAGCGATATGAAATGGGCATTAGCATTAAATCTCTTTGACCTTCTGCCATAAAGTGTCGCTGTCCTTAGCAATGGCATGGCAATGCTCGATTCATGCGATTCAGGAGGTCAAGGGTCATCATGACATGCGCAGAAGAGGAGTCAGAGAAAGAAAGTGCTGAGAGGGACTGAATGCATTTGTGGGTGTGGTGTGGCTGCTTTGGGAGGAAGGAGGGAGAGTTTAGAGCTTTTGAACAAATAGGGAAACAAAAATTAGCTGTTACCAGCCAGATATTTGCCCGAATTTGGCCTATAATGGAGGGAGAGGAGGAGACATCACAAGATGCTGTGGAGACTGATGCTGGAGAGAGCAGTGAGCTGGGAGGGGAGCACATTGGAGGGTGCATAAGAGTGAAGAGGGACTCGGACGAGGCAAATGCCTTCCTCCTGCAGGAGTTCGAATCACGCTGTGGTGATTTGTCCCAGGGAGGGTGTGGGAAGCCCACCCCAAAGGCCTACCAGAAGATATGGGCCGAGTTAGTCGAGGTGTTCTCGTTGGCGACCAACGAGGTGCATGAGGGCAACCAATGCCGCAAACGATGGAACGACCTTGTGAGATCCGCAAGAGTAAGTATTACATTTATTTGCATGTATTTATGTATTTATATAATTTGATTTCTAACAGTCATGAATGACTATCAGCAGATGTGAGGTCTTTAACTTTTACCGGGAATGTTGTACTCAAATCCTGCGGTCACGGTGCACGTCTTTAGGTAAAGAATGATAATTATCATAATAATCATGATTACTTCTGTCGTTTATGTGTTATATCAGTCTCTTTGACAGTACCTAGCAAAGATATCATGGAATGATCTCATGCCATGTCATCCTGTTACCTTTTACAGAAGAAGCTATCAACAATGAGGTCTGTGCAAAGGCGAATGGTGGGGGGACCACCAGTCCCCAGTGACATCACTGAGATGGAGGAGCGGGTGCTCACACTCATGGGAAAGCACACCCGGACAGCCACGCAAGCATCTGCAGACTCTGAAGTGATGCAATGTGAGTAAACTTTACACCACTGCGTGATGTAAACTCAATAGATGCCACACCCACTCATATCCGAACAATCATATATGATAGATGATTTCTAAAATTTTCCTCGAAATAATGCTGGCCTAATGAAAATCATTGCAATGCACAATGTGTTGATGGTTATGAAATGTGATGTCTGTGATGATTTTGAGAACGGTGGTGCTTTTGTCGTGCATATGCTGTGTGTAGCGCTGGGATCACCTTGTGATCCTAGCACCCCCTTCTCCTCTAATAACCACATTTTTGTTTTGCAGCTCAGCCAGCAGCACGGCCCCAGGCAAGACCACAGAGGCCAGAAGGTGGGTGTGCGGGGCTGGACTCACCGGACGATCTTACATCTGCTGAGAGGGTCCGATTCTCGCCCGTCAATCCGCTGGGTCTATTCTCTATGGATGAGAGTGTGGACTTCAAGGAACCGGCATCGCCACGCTCCAGAAGCCATTCCACCCCAAGGCCATCTGGATCTCCTCCGGTCATTCCCGCCTCCACTCTTGAGGTACCGGCCCCAAGCACCTCGCCACAGGGCACTGCATTTGTCCCCAGGACAGTGCCGACCCCACGGAGGTCTCATGAATGCAGCAGGTCTGGTCCACGACATAAGGGCGGAGAGATGGTACTGTTGTCTAGGAGGACTGTAGACATTGGTGACCAGCTCCTCGATGCATTGGGGGGCATATCCCAATAGCTGGCCACCATGACTGAATACGTTCCACGGGTGGTGGAGGCCCTGGAGGTGATCGCCAGGAACAGTGCTGGCACAGACCTCCCAGTGGTCCCGGAGCATGGCACTCCACCCCTAGGTTCCGCACAACCACTGCGAATGACAGATGAGGGGTAGGACCAAGATCCTGCTTCTGGATCAGAGAATGTTCCCCCCTCAGCACCCCCTGCTCCTGTACCCGTCCAACTACCGCATCTGCCTTCATCCCCCGCAATGAAGCACCACCTCAGGAGCTCTTCGACCAGGCAGCATAGAGCGAGGAGTGGAAGGGGTAGAGGTGGGGAGAAGAAGGGGAGGGGGGAAGGAAAGTTAGGTGCATGTCTGTAGGTGATGGCTGTGTTATGTCTCCATCTGGGTATATGCAATTCGTTGTAATGTATGGGGGGAGAGGACCACCCTCCTGCTTTGCATTTGTATTCTGTGTTGCTGGACATGTTGACCATTTGATTGATGCCAATGGTGGAAAAAGTGAGGTGTGGCGGTGATAGGGTATTTTTGTCCATGATACTTATGATTTCAGATCACTGTTGGTATAAAACATTTTTTATTGAACATATGCTTGTTGCGCAGATAGCTCGACCATTACACACTGGTGATTCCTTAACTTGAAAGGGTTAGATAAAACTTAGCTTCATTCAAAGTAAACTTTAACCGGCACCAACTGATGGCCACCATTGATGTCTGTGCTGACACACACAGCAGTGTGTCAACGTTGTCACTCACAGCAATATTCTTTCAGGCAAATTGTTCAGATATCAGCACCTCATGTAAGAGTCTTGCAGCTATGTAGCCACCATGGGCCCTTTCCTGAGGTCTGGAGAGGGTCGTGGGCATGGTTGCATAGCCAGCCTGATTGTCTGGCCCTAGGTCAGCATCCAGCCTCTCATCCTCATCTTCCTCTCTCTCCTGAGATGGAGCATCAGTCCCTTCTGGCAATGCTTGTCCCCTCCTGATAGCCAGGTTGTGCAGCATGGAGCACACGACCATAAATTTAGCTATTTTCTCAGGGTTGTATTGTAGCTCCCCTCCTGAGTGGTCCAGGCATCTGAAGCGCTGCTTAAGTATAGTTGTTGTTTTCTGGACCACATTGCGTGTGTCTCTGTCGCTCTGGTTGTATCGCTTCTCGGCCTCGGTGTGGGTGTCATGCAGGGGGGTCATCAGCCAGGTGGCTAGGCCATATCGGTTATCACCAAGCATCCAGCATTGTCCTTGTGGCTAACTCTTAAACATGTCAGAGACAGCGATCTCACACAGAATGTGAGCCTCATTGAAGCTACCCAGACATTTGGCATTCACTGCCATTATGATCTGGTTGTGGTCGACAACTAGTTGGACCTTCAAGGAGTGAAATCCTTTTCTGTTACGAAAAAGCTCTGGGACCTGAGAAGGTGCCCGCATGGCAATGTGAGTGCACTGTATTGCTCCCTGCACCCTGGGGAACTTAGCAATGGGGTAGAATGGTCCAGCCTTGTTAGTCTGAGCCTCCCTGGTCATGGGGAAGCTGATAAAGTCCATCCTTCACGCGTGCAGGGCCTCCGTGACCTGTCTAATGCAGTGATGGGTGGCATGGTGAGACAGAGGGGAAATCTCGACCGCGGAGGCCCAAAAGGAACCGGACTTTGACCTCAACCGACACTGATGTCCTGATGACAGGCTGCATATGTGGCCTGATGAGCTCACATATAGCATTGATCACCACCTTGTGGAAGCGCAGTCTCCAAAGGCAGGTGTGCTTGGACACATCGAGGTAAGACCTCTTTTCCCTCTAAGTGCAGGGTGTGTATGCTCTGGCCCTCCGCATTCTTGCACATCTTAAATTGGGCGCATAATGATGTGCATTACACATTGAACCATTTGCACTCTGCGGCATCTGCGTATTAATTGATGCAGGCTGAGAAATGGCTGGCCCCATTGCAATGAAATTAAAATAGCGATTGATCAGAAGCAATAATTTGCTCATTAAAATACACCTACAGTAAACCCCAAATAGTCCAGAGTCTAAAAATATGTCTGTTGAGATGGTCACTTCAGCTGTGAAGAACTCCAGAGTCAATCCAATCTCCCCAGAAGTTGAAGCAGCCTTTTGAATGAAGCAACTTGCGATTTTAAAAATGACACCCACACCACTGTGATTCATTCGGAACAGTTCCATTTTTTCTGAGCGGTGTTTTGGGCGAGCAATATTGTGGGGGAGATATGTGCGAGGTGGTAAAAGTGACGCTGGGCGATGTCCTGGGCATTAGTTTCAGCAAATGTCATCTTTACGACAAAAAAAAGTGGGCGGGCGGTATTATTGAATCTCGGGATTAATTACATGTGCAAACTAACGCTGGGCGATATTATGGGAGTTGATTTCTCCCATTTTGATGATTCCGCCCCAAAAAAGTGGGCGAGCGGTATTATTTTTCCCGGCGTTATGCATATGGGGAAAGTAACCCTCGGCGATAAGTGTCCGAAAAATGGTCTTCAGTTTCCATTTTGTGGCTAAATGGGCGATATCTGGGTGTTATACGTCATCTCAGAGGTAAAATGGACGTTAAGTGGGCATTAAGCATTAGACTTAAATAAAGCCACTTACATAGGTATGAGTGACGAGTTGGCTAAGGTAGATTGGGAAATTAGATTAAAAGGGATGATGGTAGATAAATAGTGGCAAACATTTCATGAAATATCCCCAAATTCTCAACGAATATACAATCCATTGAGAAATAAAAACTCCACGCCATCCGTGGCTAAATAAAGAAGTTATGGATAATGTTAGTTTAAAAGAAAAGGCTTATAATGTTGTGAAAAACAATAGTAAGTCTGAGGATTGGACGAGGTTTAAAAACCAGCAAAGGATGACCAAAAAAATTGATTATAAAGGAGAAATTAGAATAGGCGAATAAACTAGCAAGAAATATAAAAACAGATTGTCAAAGCTTCTACAAATAAGTAAAAAAGAAGAGAGTCACAAAAGTAAGCCTTGGTCCTTTAGAAGCTGAGACAGGAGAAATGATAATGGGGAATAAGGAAACGGCAGAGAATTTAAACACATATTTTTATCTGTCTTCACAGCAGAAGGCACAAAAAACATACCAAAAATAGTGGGGAACCAAGGAGCTAATGAGCGTGAAGAACTTAAAGTAATTAATATCAATAGAGAAAAAGTACATGTGCCACCAATGGGACTAAACGCTTTGGTGGCAAAAACAGGAAGGCAGAATATTATCTGAATGGTGACAGATTAGGAAAAGAGGAGGTGCAAAGAGATCTGGATATCATGGTACATCAGTCATTGAAAGTAGGCATGCAGGCGGTGAAGAAGGCAAATGGCATGTTGGCCTTCATAGTGAGAGGATTTGAGTATAAGAGCAGGGAGGTCTTTCTGCAGTTGTGCAGGGCCTTGGTGAGGCTACACCTTGAATATTGTGTACAGTTTTGGTCTCCAAATCTGAGGAAGGACATTCTTGCTATTGAGGGAGTGCAGCGAAGGTTCACCAGACTGATTCCCGGGATGGCAGCAATGACATATGAAGAAAGACTGGATCGACTAGGCTTATATTCACTGGAATTTAGAAGAATAAGAGGGGATCTCATAGAAACATATAAAATTCTGACGGGATTGGAGGTTAGATGCAGGAAGAATGTTCCCGATGCTGGGGAAGTCCAGATCAGGGAGGGGTAAGCCATTTAGGACCGAGATGAGGAGAAACTTCTTCACTCAGAGAATTGTGAACTTGTGGAATTTTCTACCACAGAAAGTTCCTTAGATATAATCAAAAGGGAGTTAGATGTGGCCCTTACAGCTAAAGGTATCAAGGGGCATGGAGAGAAAGCAGGAATGGGGTACTAAAGTTGCATGATCAGCCATGATCATATTGAATGGCGGTGCAGGCTCGAAGGGCCGAATGGCCTACTCCTGCACCTATTTTCTGTGTTTCTATATTTCTGACAAATACCCTGTACTCGACAGACTACATCCTTGGGTTCTATTAGAGGTGGCTGAACAGAAAGTGGATGCATTGGTTGTGATCTTCCAAACTGTTCTGTATTCTAGAACAATGCCAGCAGATTGAAAGTTAGGAAATGTAACCCCACTATTCAGGAAAGGAGGAAGAGAGAAAACAGGCAAATACAGGCCAGTTAGCCTGACATCAGTCATCTGGAAAATGCTGGAATCCATTGTTAAGGAAGTGGTAACAGGGCACTTAGAAAATCATAATGGCCTGGAAATCCCGGCCTCCCCGGGTCCGTACTAAGTTTCTACTGACCCGGAAAGACATCGAAAAAGCCGTTTTTTAGCACACAATGTGCATGCGCTGAAAACTGGCTTTTCCGATCTGTCAAGCTGGAGCTTAACAGATGATCTGCATCTCGGGAGCGAGGACATTTGCTTGGGCAAGATTGCGGGATTTACCCATATCTTGTCCAGCAAATGTCCTCAAAAATCTTGCACCTGGAAAAGCAGGCGCATAGCCTACTTTTACAGGCGCAAGTGTTTAAAAACATACATAAACATAATAAAATTAAATTAAATAAGCACATTTTATTGTTAAAAACTCTGCCCATTAATGTAAGTTTATTTTTAACCCGAATTACAAAACTTAAAAAAAAATTGGAAAAATATTGTTTTTTTCTAAGACATTTATTAACTTTAATTTCAATTAATTTTAATTATGTGAGGTCTGATTTTTATTTTTTATTAGTGTGTGTTTTTTTCACCATTAATAACAATGAGAACTCGTACATACAGAGCTTTCATTGCTATTAATGAGAAAGCTGTGGAATACGTGACTGCACCTTCTGCGTGGGAACCCTCGGGATGGAAGCGCGCTTCGTAGCATGGGAAGAAAAGGCCTCCGCAGTGGAATCCAGGGCGCCTCTGAGACCACGAGGTAGATTCGTAAAAATTCTCCGGTCGGAGGCAATTGCCCGCGGGAAGCTTGCGACCGGAATATGAGGGCCAATATGATTTGACAGAGTCAACATGGTTTTATGAAAGAGAAATCTTGTGCAACAAATATATTAGAGTTTTTTGAGGATATAATTAGCTGGGTAAATAAAGGGGAATCAGTGGATGTAGTATATTTGGATTTCCAAAAGGCATTCGATAAGGTGTCACATAAAAGGTTGCTATGCAAAATAAGGGCTCATGGGATTGGGGTAATATATTAGCATTGCTAGAGGATTGGTTAACGGACTGAAAAAAGAGAGTAGGGATATACGGGTCATTTTCCGGTTGGCAGGCTGTAACTAGTGGAGTGCTGCAAAAATCAGTACTTGGGCCTTAGCTATTTACAATCTATATTAATGTCTTAGATGAAGGGACCGAGTGCAATGTATCGAAGTTTGCTGACACTACAAAGCTAGGTGGGAAAATAAGCTGTGAAGAGGATACAAAGAATCTGCAAAAGGATATAGACAGGTTAAGTGAATGGGCAATGAGGTGGCAGATGGATTATAATGTGGGGAAATGTGAGATTATTCACTTTGGCAAGAAGAATAGAAAAACAGAATGGGCCTGATTTTGCCCGCGAGCAGTATCTTCCCACCTAAAAAAAATCTATGAACCTACCTGATAGTCCCGGAGGTTCAGACACTTGCGCTCCTGGGCCTCAATGTGTAGGCCTGTGTAGAGGCCCAGGTATCCCAGGGGAGCATGCAGTTTGCCCAACTCTCATCATCATAGGCAGTCCCTCGGAATCGAGGAAGACTTGCTTCCACTCCTGAAGTGAGTTCTTTGGTTGCTGAACAGTCCAATACGAGAGCCACAGACTCTGTCACAGGTGGGATAGATATTCGTTGAGGGAAGGGATGGGTGGGACTGGATTGCCGCACGCTCTTTCCGCTGTCTGCACTTGACTTTTGCATTCTCTCGGCGTTGAGACTCGAGGTGCTCAGCGTCCTCTCGGATGCACTTCCTCCACTTAGAGCGGTCTTGGGCCAGGGACTCCCAGGTGTCAGTGGGGATGTCGCACTTTATCAGGGAGACTTTGAGGGTGTCCTTGTAACGTTTCTGCTGCCACCTTTGGTTCGTTTGCCGTGAAGGAGCTCCGAGTAGAACACTTGCTTTGAGAGTCTCGTGTCTGGCATGCGAACTATGTGACCTGCCCAGTGGAGCTGATCGAGTGTGGTCAGTGTTTCAATGCTGGGGATGTTAGCCTGGACGAGAATGCTGATATTGGTGCACCTCTCCTCCCAGGGGATTTGTAGGATCTTGCAGAGACATCGTTGGTGATATTTCTCCAGCGCCTTGAGGCATCTACTGTACATGGTCCATGTCTCTGAGCCATACAGGAGGGTATTACTACAGCCCTGTAGACCATGAGCTTGGTGACAGTTTGGAGGGCTTGGTCTTCAAACACTCTTTTCCTCAGGTGGCCGAAGGCTGTACTGGTGCACTCGAGGCAGTGTTGGATCTCGTTGTCGATGCCTGCTCTTGTTGATAGGAGGCTCCTGAGATATGGGAACTTGTCCACAGTGTCCAGGGCCGCGCTGAGGAGCTGGATGACTGGGGGGGCAGTGCTGTGCGGTGAGGACAGGCTGGTGGAGGATCTTTGTCTCATGGATGTTTAGCGTAAGGCCCATGCTTTCGTACGACTCAGTAAATACGTTGACTATGTCCTGGAGTTCAGCCTCTGTATGTGCAGTACGCCCAACCAATGAAAGGAGACCTCCATTCATACTTATATACAGAACCCCCATAAGTATGAATGGGAATACCCTCAAAAATACATGTACACTTAAAATAAATTAAAATGAATTGGCAGTATGCTTGCGGCAGCATATTCTAATTAGTTACACAGAAATTTGTGGTGTAAATTTGCCACTGAAGGATCCGGGAGCACAACACCCTAACTCAAGGCATTTGTTGCCAATATTGCCATTGCAGCAAATTCTTGGCCAATAAATTTGTGTTAACTCTTCTCCTGTATTCCTGTATCTTTTTGTACTTCTCTTTTCTTTGCCTCTTGTTCATTTCATTTATGGCCACACATCAAAAAAAGCAACATTTGGGATTATGAAGCCACATATAAGGGCCGAAATTCAACAACTCGCCGCCCACTGCCGCCGACATTGCTCTTGCAGATCCGCCCAGTGCCACTTTCGACGTGGCCTGGGGCGGGCAGGAGGGGAGAGCCGCCGGGAACCGCCCGCTGATATCAACGGGCGGCCGAGTGGCGCAACAGACCTCCCGCCCGCCGAACTCCCACATTGATGCGGGTGGGACTTGGCGACAGAACAGGGGTGGACCGCTGTGAGGAGGCTGGTCTGTCTCCGACGGTAAGTATGAAAAACCTGAAAAAAAGGTTAGTAAACATTTGCTTTTAAATTTTCCACAGCGACTTACCTGGATGGGGTCCCCTGAAGGTCCTCCGATAGTTTTAACATTTTTTCTTGATGTTTTTTTTTTCAGGTCTTCGACCCTTCGTGGGCCTGACTCCATCCTCGGCGGCACTTGGGCGGCAAGTGCCTCTGCCGCCAAGAATGAGACCTCCTGCCCGCTGCTGCCCAGATTGGTGGCATACGTCAACCATTTGCCGCCCATCAACCTTCGAGGGACCTTGGCGATGAATATCCTGCCCGAAGTACTGTCCAGTACTTTGGTGGCCATCGGCGGCACTTTGGGCGGCACTTGGGCGGGCGGATGAAAATGGGCCCCAAAATTTTAGCTTTTGTACAATGTCTGATGCATAGAAACATAGAAACATAGAAAATAGATGCAGGAGTAGGCCATTCGGCCCTTCGAGCCTGCACCGCCATTCAATAAGATCATGGCTGATCATTCCTTCAGAACCCCTGCTTTCTCTCCATTGATGATGAGCACTGGATGGTTACTTGAAACTTAGTAAAGAAATGAAAACAAAACAAAAACACATGCCCTTGGGTAATTTACCTAAATTGATGCAAATCTACTGTTTAAGTTTTATTTTCCTTGGAAAAGACATTTTGCCATTTCAATGCAGTTTTCAGTAAATTGTGAACCACAGCAAAAAAAAACTGCCTTACTATTTTGCACAGCAGTTTTTAATTTGGTGACAGGAAACCACATGTATATGAAGTCTAAAAAATGATATTATTACACTAAGCACCGTAGCTGCCTTTTCTAAGGTTGAAATTTAGGCACATTGCTAAGTAAATGTTTGCATTCTATTGGACCTGTGCTACATCTCACCTGGGATTAGATGTTGCCACTGGGCAATAATGGAGAACCCAATTTATCCTGAGTATTGCCATCCCTTAACTCTGAGGGTACATCTACATAGAAACATAGATACATAGAAAATAGGTGCAGGAGTAGGCCATTCGGCCCTTCGAGCCTTCACCGCTATTCAATGAGTTCATGGCTGAACATGCAAGTTCAGTACCCCATTCCTGCTTTCTTGCCATACCCCTTGATCCCCCTAGTAGTAAAGACTACATCTAACTCCTTTTTGAATATATTTAGTGAATTGGCCGCAACAACTTTCTGTGGTAGAGAATTCCACAGGTTCACCACTCTCTGGGTGAAGAAGTTTCTCCTCATCTCGGTCCTAAATGGCTTACCCCTTATCCTTAGACTGTGTCCCCTGGTGCTGGACTTCCCCAACATTCTTCCTGCATCTAGCCTGTCTAAACCCGTTAGAATTTTAAACGTTTCTATGATATCCCCTCTCATTCTTCTGAACTCCAGTGAATACAAGCCCAGTTGATCCAATCTTTCAAGATATGTCAGTCCCGCTATCCAAGGAATCAGTCTGGTAAACCTTCGCTGCACTCCCTCAATAGCAAGAATGTCATTCCTCATGTTAGGAGACCAAAACTGTACACAATACTCCAGGTGTGGCATCACCAAGGCCCTGTACAACTGTAGCAACACCTCTCTGCCCCTGTACTCAAATCCCCTTGCTATGAAGGCCAACATGCCATTTGCTTTCTTAACTGCCTGCTGTACCTGCATGCCAACCTACAATGACTGATGTACCATGACACCCAGGTCTCTTTGCACCTCCCCTTTTCCTAATCTGTCACCATTCAGATAATAGTCTGTATCTCTGTTTTTACCACCAAAGTGGATAACCTCACATTTATCCACATTATACTTCATCTGCCATGCATTTGCCCACTCACTTAACCTATCCAAGTCACTCTGCAGCCTCATAGCATCCTCCTCGCAGCTCACACTGCCACCCAACTTAGTGTCATCCGCAAATTTGGAGATACTACATTTAATCCCCTCGTCTAAATCATTAATGTATAATGTAAACAGCTGGGGCCCCAGCACAGAACCTTTCGGTACCACACTAGTCACTCCCTGCCATTCTGAAAAGTATCCATTTACTCCTACTCTTTGCTTCCTGTCTGCCAACCAGTTCTCAATCCACATCAGCACACTACCCCCAATCCCATGTGCTTTAACTTTGCACATTAATCTCTTGAGTGGGACCTTGTCGAAAGCCTTCTGAAAGTCTAAATACACAATATCAACTGGTTCTCCCTTGTCCACTCTACTGGAAACATCCTCAGAAAATTCCAGAAGATTTGTCAAGCATGATTTCCCTTTCACATATCCATGCTGACTTGGACCTATCATGTCACCTCTTTCCAAATGCACTGCTATGACATCCTTAATAATTGATTCCATCATTTTACCCACTACCGATGTCAAGCTGACCGGTCTATAATTCCCTGTTTTCTCTCTCCCTCCTTTTTTAAAAAGTGGGGTTACATTGGCTACCCTCCACTCCATAGGAACTGATCCAGAGTCAATGGAATGTTGGAAAATGACTGTCAATGCATCCGCTATTTCCAAGGCCACCTCCTTAAGTACTCTGGGATGCAGACCTTCAGGCCCTGGGGATTTATCGGCCTTCAATCCCATCAATTTCCCCAACACAATTTCCCGACTAATAAGGATTTCCCTCAGTTCCTCCTTCTTACTAGACCCTCTGACCCCTTTTATATCCGGAAGGTTGTTTGTGTCCTCCTTAATGAATACCGAACCAAAGTACTTGTTCAAATGGTGTGCCAAATCTTTGTTCCCCATTATGACTTCCCCTGATTCTGACTGCAGGGGACCTACATTTGACTTTACTAACCTTTTTCTCTTTACATATCTATTGAAGCTTTTGCAGTCCGTTTTAATGTTCCCTGCAAGCTTCCTCTTGTACTCTATTTTGCCTGCCCTAATCAAACTCTCCCCTGCTGAGTTCTAAATTTCTCCCAGTCCCTGGGTTCACTGCTATTTCTGGCCAATTTGTATGCCACTTCCTTGGCTTTAATATTACCCCTGATTTCCCTTGATAGCCACAGTTGAGCCACCTTCCCTTTTTAATTTTTACGCCAGACAGGGATGTACAATTGTACATCCATGCGGTCTCTAAATGTCTGCCATTGCCCATCCACTGTCA
This sequence comes from Pristiophorus japonicus, assembly GCF_044704955.1. NCBI lineage: Eukaryota > Metazoa > Chordata > Chondrichthyes > Pristiophoridae > Pristiophorus > Pristiophorus japonicus. The sequence continues at coordinate 423,723,909 of NC_091977.1, forward strand.
ACCCCTTAAGTATCATTCGCCAATCTATCCTTGCCAATTCACGCCTCATACCTTCAAAGTTACCCTTCTTTAAGTTCTGGACCATGGTCTCGGAATTAACTGTTTCATTCCCCATCTAATGCAGAATTCCACCATATTATGGTCACTCTTCCCCAAGGGGCCTCGCACAACGAGATTGCTAATTAATCCTCTCTCATTGCACAACACCCAGTCTAAGATGGCCTCCCACCATTTGGTCCAGAAAACCATCCCTTATGCACTCCAGGAAATCCTCCTCCATCGTATTGGTTCCAGTTTGGTTAGCCGAGGGGTGGAAGATGCCTGTGCATGGATTTTTTTTAACGTGTGGTGACCATTGCACATCCGCCACTACACGTGCTTCACAAAGCTGGGCCTTTATCCAGTGGCAAGGGTTAACCAGGACGACTGAAGATCTGCTCTTCTGCACGGACCTAGTATGCACACATATCGCAGTGTGGGCTGGCCCGTGCTGCCCCTGGGTCCTCGGCTCTTCTGGGCCCCGTATCCCATTTGCCGCACCTCCACCACGATCTCTCGCCACTTCTCCACCACAAATATTCGCCGCACCTCCACCCAATCTCTCATCGCTCCTCCGCCACGATTTCTCACTGCTCCACCACCACAAAACATTCGCTGCACCTCTGCCATAATCTCTCACCGCACCTCCGCATCAAACATTTGCCGCACCTCCGCTGCGATCACTCGCCGAATCTCAGCCATGATCCTTCACCGCTCCTCTGCCCCGATCATCTGCTGCATTTCTGCCTCAATCTCTTGCCACTTCTCCGCCTCAATCATTCGTCACACCTCCACCACGGTCTCTCGCCATTCATCTTGTCATGTATTTCACCATCTTGCAATGACTATAAGTATGTAACTGTAACTCATGCATACTGTACCTGTATCCTTGTAATGCACACCCTGACCACAGGGAGTGAGCTCCTCACCTGGGCTTCCAGGTATAAAAGGGGAGGTCCCACCCAGGATCAGCACTTTTCAGTCCTGGAAATAAAGTGAAGGTCACAGAGTGACCATGTCTGATATATCCAATCTATGCCTCATGTGAGTTTGTAACAAGGTGCAGAGACACTACATCTGGCAACGAGAATCGGGAATCACCGGACCACAAGGATGGCCACCGGTAGCACAGAGGAATGCTACTGTGTGGGTGAGGACTGGGACAACTTTGTGGAAAGACTCCAGCAGAGCTTTGTCACAAAGGACTGGCTGGAAGAGGCAGTGGCTGACAAGCAGAGGGCGCATCTGCTGACCAGCTGTGGTCCACAGACGTATGCACTGCTGAAAGACCTGCTCTCATCCTAAAAGCCAGCGGACAAGTCCTTCGAAGAGCTCAGCCAGCTGTTCAGTGAGCATCTCAAGCCGACAAGTAGCATACACATGGCCCGGCACCGGTTCTACTCTCACCGGCGTCGAGAGGGTCAAAACATCTCAGACTTCGTGGCGGAACTGCGGCGTTTGGCCAGTCTCTGTAAGTTCTCTGATGCCTGCAGGAGGGAGATGTTAAGGGACTTTTTCATCGAGGGTATTAATCATGTCGGCATTTTTAGGAAGCTTATAAAGACTAAGGATTTGACTTTAGAAGGGGCAGCGTTGATAGCTCAGACCTTCATGGCAGGGGAAGAGGAGACCAAGCTAATTTACGCACACAGCCCTGGTTTCAATGTTGCGATGAACTAAGGAGTTAATGTAAAAAGGACACAGAACCCCACAGGCAGGCAAGGGCAATTCGACACCGTCCAGGATGGCAGGCAAGGGCAATTCGACCCTGCCCAGGCAGCAACTAGCTCCAGGGTGGGCCTGCAACGGGGACAATGGAAAAGGGATCAGCAATTCATGCCATCACGAGGAACAATGCATCCTGTGATTGGACAAGGAGTGATTAGAAACAGCCAAATGAGCCATCAGAGAGGAATGCCTGGGAATAGTCCTTTTGTTAACAGCAATCTCAGCTCATGTTGGAGATGTGGGGGCAGACATACTGCAAAAATCTGCAGGTTCCAACTTTACACCTGTAGGATTTGTAATGCCAAGGGACACCTGGTCAGGATGTGCAAAAAGGCAGTAGCGAGTCTAGTCTGCGAGATAGACGAATCAGACGAGGGGTCTGAAATGCAGGATGAGGCCTGAGGAACAACCATGGATGCTGAAGTTCAGAGAGTTCATGTGGCCGACGTCCACAGCTCATACGCCAAAACGCCACCCATGATGATGAAAGTCTTACCGAATGGCATCCCGGTGCACATGGAGCTGGATACCGGAGCTAGCCAGTCCCTCATGAGCGCCCAACAATTTGAGAGACTATGGCCACACAGAGCTAGCAGGCCCAAATTGGAACGCATTGAGACGCAGCTACATATGTACACCAAAGAGATCATCCCAGTGTTGGGCAGTGCAAACTTGGTGGTAACGCATAATGGATCACAGAACCGGCTGCCACTCTGGATTGTTCCGGGAAATGGCCCGGCGCTCTTGGGGAGGAGTTGGCGAGCTAAGATGAATTGGAAATGGGGGGATGTGCACGCCATTTCATCCGTGGAGCGAAGTTCATGCTCGCAGGTATTGCAAAAATTTGAGTCACTCCTTCAACCCAGTGTCGGAACGTTCAAGGGCACCAGAGTAGTGATACACATCACTCCGGACGCCAGACCAGTGCACCACAAAGCCAGAGTGGTGCCGTATGTGATGCGTGAAAAAATTGAAAGTGAACTGGACAGGCTGCTCAGAGAGGGCATAATTTTTCCTGTTGAATTCAGCGCCTGGGCAAGTCCCATTGTTCCCGTCCTCAAAGCAGATGGCTCGGTTAGGATTTGTGGCGACTACAAACCCACTATCAACCGAGTGTCGCTGCAAGACCAATACCTGCTCCCAAGAGTGGAGGATCTTTTTGCCACGCTGGCAGGTGGTAAGCTGTTCACAAGGATGGACCTCACTTCAACCTACGTGACTCAGGAACTGGCTGAAGAATCCAAGTTTCTGACCACCATCACGACACATAAAGGATTATTTGTTTACAATAGGTGCCCGTTCGCCATTCATTCGGCAGCGGCTATCTTTCAGTGAAACATGGAAAGCTTGCTCAAGTCCATCCCTAGAATGATTGTGTTCCAAGACGACTTCCTTATAACGGGTCAAGACACTGAGGAACACCTCCGCAACCTGGAGGAGTTGCAACGCCGATTGGAACGGGTAGGCCTGCGGCTGAAAAAGGCCAAGTTCCTGGGCAGGAGGGTTGCCGCAGACAGGATCCGGCCCACTGAATCAAAAACTGAGGCGATTCGCCGGGCGCCCAGGCCCGGCAACACGACGGAGTTGCGATCATTCCTGGGACTCTTGAACTATTTTGGGAACTTCCTGCCGAACTTAAGCACATTGTTGGAGCCGTTACACATGCTCCTCCATAAAGGTTGTGAATGGCCTTGGGGGGATTGTCAAGAACGGGCTTTCAATAAGGCGAGGAACCTGCTGTGTTCCAACAAACTGTTGACTTTGTATGACCCCTGTAAAAACTAGTTTTAACATGCGATGCGTCATCCTACGGGGTTGGGTGTGTTTTGCCGCAGGGTAACGATGACGGCCGACTCCAACCGGTGGCTTACGCCTCCAGGTCGCTCTCCCAGGCAGAGCGTGGATACGGCATGGTCGAGAAGGAGGCACTCATGTGTGTGTGTACGGTGTGAAAAAGATGCACCAGTACCTTTTCGGTAGACGGTTCGAGCTAGAGATGGACCACAAGCCGTTAACATCCCTGTTGTTCGACAGCAAGGCTGTCAATGCTAATGCGTCAGCTCGCATACAGTGATGGGCCCTCACGCTGGCTGCGTATGACTACACTATACGGCACCGGCCAGACAACAAAAATTGCGCTGACGCGCTCAGCAGGGTCCCACTGGTCACCACTGAGCGGGCTTCGGAGCAGAACACCGAGATGGTCATGGCCGTTGAGGCTTTTGACACTGCGGGCTCCCCCATCACAGCCCGCCAGATCAAACTCTGGATCAACAGGGACCCCCTCCTATCCATGATAAAGAAATGTGTCCTGACTGGGGACTGGGTGCCCGCACACAGGGCGTGCCCCGGGGAAGTCAGGCCGTTTCAGAGACGGATGGATGAACTCTCCGTCCAAGCCGACTGCCTGTTATGGGGCAGCCGGGTAGTCATGCCCCAGAAAGGAAGGGAAGCGTTCATCAGGGAACTCCACAGCGAGCACCCTGGCATCGTGTTAATGAAGGCCATTGCTCGGTCATACGTGTGATGGCCGGGGATTGATTCAGATCTGGAACACTGGGTTCGCAGGTGCACTACGTGTGCCCAGCTGGGCAATGCCCCAGGGAGACCCCATTCAGCCCGTGGCCCTGGCCGACCAGGCTATGGTCACGTATTCACGTGGACTATGAGGGCCCGTTCATGGGAAAAATGTTCCTGATCATTGTTGATGCATACGCGAAGTGGATCGAGTGCATCATATTGAACTCGTGCGTGACATCCATCACTGTGGAGAGTCTGCGTACGGTTTTTGCAACACACGGCTTGCCGGATATCCTGGTCAGCGATAATGGCCTGTGTTTTACCAGCCATGAATTCCAGGATTTTATGTCGGGCAATGGGATCAAGCACGTCCGGACAGCGACGTTCAAGCCGGTCTCCAATGGCCAGGCGGAACGGGCGGTCCAAGTCATAAAGCAAGGCATGCTATGCATCCAAGGACCCTCCCTTCAGTACCGCCTATCATGCCTCCTGCTGGCCTACAGGTCCCGGCCGCACTGCCAGCGGAACTCCTCATGAAACGCACGCTCAAGACGCGGCTGTCCCTCATTCACCCAGACCTGGCAGATATTGTTGAATGCAAGCGCCAGTCCCAAACCGAGCTTCATGATCGAGGCTCAAGGGGGAGATGTATAGAAATAGATGACCCGGTATTTGTTCTTAACCATGCTTTGGGACCCAAATGGCTTGAGGGCACCGTAATTGGCAAAGAAGGAAACAGAATCATGGTGGTCAGACTAAACAATGGGCAAATATGCCGTAAACACTTGGACCAAGTAAAGACAAGGTTTAGTGCAGACACGAAGGAACTGAAGAAGAGCATGATGAGATAGCACCAACACCACTGCCAGCGCACGAGCAACAAAGACAGCCCTCAGCATGCATAGTCCCTGCGGCCAGCCCGGACAGGCCGGAATCACCTCAAGTGATCGAGACGCGTGCTGAGGCTCAGCCACCAGAGCCACAACTGCGGCGCTCCATTAGAGAGCGCTGACCACCCGATAGATTTAACCTCTGAAACTAAAAGACCTAAGGGGGGAGGTGATGTCATGTATTTCACCATCTTGCAATGACTATAAGTAGGTAACTGTAACTCATGCCTACTGTACCTGTACCCTTGTAATGCACACCCTGACCACAGGGAGTGAGCTCTTCACCTGGGCTTCCAGGTATAAAGGGGAAGGTCACACCCAGGATCAGCACTCTTCAGCTCTGGATATAAAGTGAAGGTCACAGAGTGACCCTGTCTGATATATCCATGCCTCATGTGAATTTGTAACAAGGTGCAGAGACACTACATATCTGCCCCAATCTTCCCGTTTCTCTGCTGTACCTGGGCCCCGCTGAAGTTCCTGTCCATGCTCCAAACGGCATCCATAACAACACAGGTCGGGTGTATAAAGAGCTGCAGCATGGGCCCTTGCAACATCATGAGCCACTCCAACCTGCAAGAGAACACCGCTGCAGGTCGGGTGTATAAAGAGCTGGAGCATGCCAATACAACCTCCTCTTTTATTGCTACATTGGCAGCATTCTCTTCTCTAGTGAAGACGACTGCAAAGTTACAATTTAATACCTCAGCCATGTCCTCTGCTTCCACAAGAATATCTCCTCTTTAGTCCTTAATCAGCTCCACCTTTCCTTTGACTATCCTTTTACTATTTGTATGTTTAGAAAAGATTTTTGGAGTCCCTTTTATGTTAGCCACCAATCTACTCTCATACTCTCTCTTTGCTCCTCATTCCTTTTTACTGTCTCATCTTAATCTCTATGGCCAGAATTCTCCAGGGTGGTAGCGGGTGGGAATTGAGGTGGGTCAGGTGGGAAATTGGAAGTGGGTTGGGAACCCGTCGTCGTCCCACCCCCATGCACCTTCCCCACAGGCCCACAGGTGTAGCAGAGGTGGGCGACCTAATTGAAATAATTATCAGGTAGTTTGTAGGTACTTCTGAGACTCTTTCCCTCTTCACTTTAAACTTCCCTGCATGACCACGGGGTTCACACAGCTCGGGAACCACGTCTCTAAATCTGAGGCGGGGGCTTGCGTGGCCATTGCTCCAGCTGATTAGTTGACAGCATCAAATGTTCAGTAAAAGTTCCCATCTGTCAGGTGGTCACATTCCACAGGCAGAAGCTGTTGCTGACGACATTCCCAGCACAGATTGAGCTTTTTGCAGGATGCAAGTCTTTCCAGCAAAGTCTCCATCCAGTCTCACCTCATTGGAAGAACTTCTCTCACCATTGACAGATTGCTTTTGTAAACCATCTCTTCCATCAGCATGGGTGCCATTTATACTGTCTCACTTTGGTCCTCAGAATCTGACCACGCTGAGCCCCAAGACAAGTAGCACCAACAACACCACCACCAACCTTCTCCTCAACACCCTGATGCTCCACAGGACAGAGAGCAGCAGTGCAGGGCTGCACTGTGCCGGTGGCGTTACCCCCAACACAGGCAGTGGATGAGCTTCCTCAATATGACTGAGCAGCAATGCCAAAGGAAGTTCAGGTTATCACATCAGATCATTGCAGACATTTGCAGATTGCTGCAGTAGTGGACATGCCTTACCAGTGGCTGTCAAAGTCACCAGCACCCTTAACTTTTTTGCCTCAGTCTCCTTCAAGGGATCTGCAGTAGACATTTACGGCATCTCGCAGTCGGCCACCCACTGGTGCATCACACAGGTCGCCAATGCCCTCTTTGACAAGTCAGCCAATTATATCAACTTTGCCACTGATGAAGCCTGTGTTACTGAGCGGGCACTCGGTTTTGCTACTCTGGCTGGCGGGTGCAGAGCATCATCGACTGCACACATGTGACCATCAGGGCACTGTATCATCACCCAGGAGTCTTGGTCGACCCCAAGAGCTTCCACTCCCTCAATGTGCAGCTCATCTGCAATGGTAGAAAGAGCATCATGCATGTGTATGCCAAATTCCCTGGCAGCTACCATGACTCTTTTGTCCTGCGCCAGTCCGCCCTCCCTCAGCTTTCGCACCTCCAGACATACCTTCCAGTTGGCTCCTTGGCGACAAGGGCTATCCACTGAAGGTGTGGCTTATGGCACCCTTGAGGAGGCCAAGTACTGAGGCCGAGGAGAGATATAATGAAAGCCACATCTCCACCACATGTGTCATAGAGCAGACAATAGGCATGCTGAAAATGCGATTCAGATGCCCTGACAAACCTGAAGGAAACTTCAGTGCGTACCAGCCAGGGTCACCAAAATCAGTGTGATCTGCTGTGCCCTGCACAACATAGCACAGCAGTGAGGATTAGCACTGCATGAGGAGCAAGCCACTGAGTTCACAGCCTCTTCAGAGGAGGAACAGGAGCTGGAGGAATTTGCGGTGCAGATGACACCAACACTCAAGTACATTGCTGCCTGGGAGACCAGGGAAGGCCTCAACATGACCAGATTTACTTAACTTTACATAGTCCACCCATATGGCTGCCACATGCTTCGCCAGGTTGGAAACACCCCACAGCCACACCATTAAGCATCCCTACAATGACCAATCCATTCCTTTCACAATCACCACCATTGCTGCAGGTAAAGTTATGTCTGACCCTTCACTCACTAACGAAGCTACTTCTAATGGTGCACACAAATTTGTCCAAGATCAGAAAGTTTTGTAAATAAATACATTTATGGTTCACGTTAAATAAACTGAAACATCACATCAACATTGAATGAAACATCCAAGTAGCTACCCTGATGAATCTACTTGTGTGGCATCTTTCTCTTATGCGTGCTTCTATTTGGTGCTCCCTATGACTTCAGCAGAGGTCGAGGTAGCCTCTTCACTTCCCTGCTGTGACTGCTTAGACACTTTTGCTGATCGTCCTCTGGATTTTGGAACTTGTGATGGCCCTGCCAAAGTCTACTCCTCCTGCAACCGTGCAGAGGAAGACTCAGCCATCGCTGTCCAGAGAGGCATCTAGGGCTCTGACTGGTGGCAACGGGGGAGAAGTGTGAGTGCTTTGAGAAAAGCCCCCACTTCCATGTCCCCTCTCACCAGCATCCCTCTCATGGCCAACTGCACTTTCCTGCTACAAGGAGCTGGAGAGCACCTTGCTGCACATCAGTGGGGCCATGAGGACCCACATCTACACTGGCATCCCTCCTGGAGAGGACCTCTATGAGGCTCCATTCTCCATAAATAGCCATCTATCTTCCATCGACAGTCATCTATTCTGCATGTGCTCCTCTGAGTGGCACATTAGCTGCTCCCTACAGGTGGCCATCCTATCCATAGAAGAGCCTACAGTCACTATTGCCTGCGCCACGGTGGTGCTCAAGTTGGAGATGGACTCCTCCATTCTTTGAACGCTGACAATCATGATACTTGCAAAACCAGTCAAAGCCTCCTGCACTTTTTCCTGACGCTCCAGGATTGCCCTCTTTCTGGATGTCCCCCAAGGCTCAGCCTCTGCATGCAGCTGAGCAAAGCTCGGAGAGTCCTGTGCCCACTGACGAGGAGTCTTCACTGCTGTCACTAGCTCCACCATCTGCTGTTGCTTGCTTGTGGTTTGTGACACACCAGGTGACAACACTACTCTATCTCGTGAAGGACCCACTGAGGTGTGAGTATCTGCGTTGGTGCTGGGTGCGCTTCTGTCTGGTGACAGTGCGCCCTCAGAGGCTGGAGGCTCTGCTGTGGAGTCATCTTCCTCTTGTACCTGGACAGTGGTGGGGACTCTTGATGGACTTGTGGGAGAGTAAAGAGATGAGTTAGATATGTCATATGTAGATTGGTTACAGAAACCATTATGCACATAATGACCATTCAATGGCTGCTGACGTCAGCCCCCATATGAGTAACTGCTGTATGCCATGTATCTGTATGATTTGTAATTCTGTCTCCAGGTTGCTGCGATGTCCCCCTCTCCCCATCTCCCACCTCCAGGTACTCAGCGACTCCCGCTAGCTCTAACGCAGCCTCCTCTGCTGTAGTCAGGGTGCCCATTCATGGGGATCCACTGCCAATTCTCTCCCTCTCCCACTTATTATGGGCTATCTTTTCCTGCAAGGAGGGAAAGAAGAGAAGGTTGAGTGAGAGTGATGTAATCAGTATAAGGATTGGATGGGTTACATCTGTAGAGGGTGACTATGATGTAGCAATTCCAAGTGGCTGCCTTGTGTGTTGTTAGTTGGCATGATTGCATTAGGATGAGGGTAAGTGTGAGGGTTGGCTAGTAAGGTGGGGATGTGATAATGTAGATAGAGAGAAAGGGATGGGTAGGTATGTTAGTGTGAGTAAGGATGTGCAAGAATAGAGTAGGGAAGGCAGAGTGATGGGAATGTGATGAGAGCAAAACAGGATGAAGGTAAGTGTGTCTTTATACTCACTGTTCCTGATCTAATGAGATTGTTGAAGCATTTGCGGCACTGCGCCTAGGTCCTCCTGATGACATCCCTGCTATTCATCTCCTCTGCTATTTGTAGCCAGGTTCCTTTTGTCTGCTGAGGAGGTCTCTTCCTCCCATCAACAGGGAAGAGGACCTCCCTATGTGCTCTTATTCCCGCCATAAGCATCTAGAGGGAGTCATGGGAGAACCTGGGTGCAGCACTCTGGCTCTGTACAGCCACTTGTTCAACTGCTTGGAGCAATGAAATCCTCCAGGATGCTGCCTGCACACACCTAGATGCAATGCAATGTGGCCATGGCGCTTTTAAATATCCCGGCTGAAAACGGGTCATCGATTACATCACCAGACCCGCACCATATAATTGGGCCGGGTAATGTGAGGCCGGGCTTAATAGGCCCCATTATCGGTAAATCATTCAGTGGAGCCAGCAATGGGTGTGACCTGCCACGGCAGCCACCCGCACCAGATCCACCCAGATACAGAAAATTCCGGCCGATATCTTTTGTCATCCAGGGTGCTCTAGATTTTGATACCCTTCCTTTTCCCCTTGCGGGAATGTATCCATTCTTTACCTGAGCCATCTCCTCTTTGAAGGCCTCCCATTGATGAATTACTGTTTAGCGTACCAATTTTTGATTCCAATGCACCGTTTTAACTCACTGATGTTAGTCCTTCTCCAGTTAAGTATTTTTACGCTTGATTGTCCCTGTCCTTTTCCATAACTATTCTCCAAATGCTTCTCCACTGAAACATGCTCCACTTTCCCTACATCATTCCCCAAAACTAGATCAAAACTGCTTCCTTCCTCATTCGGCTGAAAATGCACTGACCAAGAAAGTTCTCGTACACATTTCAGGAATTTATCCACCTCTGTGCCCTTTACACGTACTATCCCAGTTTATATTAGAATAATTGTAGTCCCCCATTATTACTACTCTGTAGTTCTTGCAACTTGCTGTAATATGCCTGCAAATTTGCTTCGCTAGCTCCTTTCCACTATTTGGTGGCCTATAGTATACTCCTAGTAGTGTAATAGCTCCAGCCTTTGGCACTTCACATATATCATCCCTCTCTAGTGCTATAATAGTTTATTTCATTAATACTGTCACATCCCCTGCACTTTTTCCCTTCCCTATCTTTTCTAATAATAAAGGAATTGATGGTGACAGTGTAATGAATAGTGGTATTTGAATTCTGTGGAGCGAAAAGATTGAAGTAATCTTTTGTGTAGCATTCCTTGATCTTTTAGAATAAAGCTCCAAAAGAGTCTTTACCAAAAATGCTATTGTCTTTTCTGATGCAGACAGACCTGTTATGTATTATTATACCTCAGTTCTTGTTTTTGGCATTTGCATTCTTTTTCTTTTTATCTCTATTTTATGGTAAGTCCACTGTCATTTCACTTGTGAACATTATTCTGTGTATGACTATGTGATAGCACTTTAAAATACATTTTGTTTAAAATCAATTATCCATCTCTAGGAGAGCTGGCATATTTGAGCACGGACAGTTCACTTTCAGTCAGACACTGTATACTTGATTTATGACCCTGTTGATATACATCTGGTGCACATGCTAAGAAAAGAACTACAAAAGAAAGGCCTATAGGTAGGAATTGTGAAATTTTCAATTACACAGAACCATTCTGATAGCACTTGTGTTCTTCTTTAAATTTACCTTGAGGATGTGCAGCTGAATATAACAGTAATTTCACATGACTGGCCAAATTTGCACTGTGCATAGGCCACATAATGACTATTGCTCTTTGGACAGCAATGCACACCACAAACGTTGGCACACCAGGCCTAAGTCATTGAGAGACCACATCCACCATTGTAAATTTCTTCCAATTCATTTTTTATGATGCATATATTGGGCCCAAGTTTGCTCCCAAGCTTAGAGGTGCGGTGCGCCGACTTTTTAGAACAAAAATTGCGCCTAAAAGTTACCGTGGTATTCTCCCCACATTTGGAACGATGCAGCCCTTGGCGTAGTGCAGCTGAACCAGTGGGGGGGTGGAGCTAGGGCCATGCTGGGTCAACACAGCCGGCAGGGGAGCGGAGCTAGGGCCAAGTGTGTTTCTGAGTGCCGGCAGCGTTGCTCATGGACGTTGGAGAGTGCGTGAATGCGCAATGGCTCACTAACATTGGCAATCAGCCATTTTTAAAGGTACCCTTCCGCCGCCCCTAGCCCTTGCCGAACAGTTTGCCACTGCTGCATGTCCTGGTGCTTCTTGTGTGGATCCCGCCCGTAGCTCTGGCCGACGGGCTTGCCGCTGCATGCTGCAGTCAGTGAGGTAGGACTTTTTATTTTTTATTAATTGATTTATTTTTAATTTATTATTGATGATGGTTTTTATGCTTCTTTAATGTTGTTGTGAAGGTGTTTAGTGCTTTGCCAAATCCTCTCACTTCCCTTCTCCACCACCGTCCCCCCACCCGTCCCCCCCCCCGGCCGCCATCTCTGGCTACCTGCGCTGATTTCTTAAGTCGCCACAAGGTGTTTCTGAGCATACAAAAGTGGCCACATATGCTGGCCTAAGTTAGTTTGGAGTAACTTTTCGCTGGCCAAACTTGCTTAAATGGCCAAAACAGGCATAAGTGGCTGGTAACACCCCCTTTTGAAAAAAAAAACGGAACTAAAAAAAACTGAACTAACTCACTTAAACTGGAGCAAATTAAATGGGGAGAATTGTGATTTTTAAGATCATCCAAAAAAGTCTAGTTGCTCCAAAAAAATAGGAGCAACTCCTGGGGAAACTTGGGCCCTGTAGTAACTTGTTTTTATTTTTAATAAATAGCTGTGCTATGGGTGCCGTAATGGCACAGTGCAAAGTAGCATCAGCACACAGTACTATTGGAATGAAAAATGCTGGTTCAGTCTCCTGTGTGATTGAGTTCCTAACCTTAGTTGTCCTACCATAACAAGGTACTTAACAGAAGGCCAGCACTTCTTCACAGGGTAAAGAAAGTCAGAGGATGAGTTGTGCCCAGGGAAGTGTCATGCATCGACTGATAGCTGTCTCGGAATGCCATTATGGAAGGCTGGCAGCAGTTAAACCACTTTTCCTCCGGGCTCAAGCTTGTGCATCGCTCAGGGAGAGACTGGAGGATGGAAATTTACTGGAGGAATTGCACATCTGTATCATGCTTAAATAAATTGATTGCTGAGTTGAGCTGCTGTTACTGAAACCCTTCAAGACCATGAGATGGAAGAAACAAACTGTAGAGAAACACGATTAGACATTAAGAATGTGTAGTTTACTAGGACCTAGTAAAGGGGAATAAATGCAAAGCTATTATGAATACTTGACTTAGCATCTCGTTATTGGAAGCTAGAATGAGATCTTACAAGCAGCTCTTAATTTACTCTGGTCTTATCTTCTCTCGCTCCCTTCTTCCACTTCTATATCACTCTGCAGTTCCAGCATTTCGATGGTGCCATCTAGTTTGTGGTCTTCCTCATGATGATCTCAATTTGAATCATGGGTAGCACTGTCACATCTGAGAGACATTTTAAAATATAATAATTTGGCTCATATTTAAATTCATCCTTTCTCCTAATGACTCCTATAAGATATCCAATAAGGTAAAATAGCACAGCACTCTCTCTTTTTAGGTGAAGTCCTCAGAGAATTTTCAGAATAAATGTTGCTAGAATGTTGGTGAAAACTTGACTAAGTGCCCACAAAGTCTCCCAATGTGTTTCAAAAGTCCTCTTCAAATCTCTAGCTGCAAGTGAACTGTAAAAGATGTTATACATTTAAATAGCGCTCAAACTCCTCTGCAGTAACTAGTTTACTCCCATTCAGTTGGTCACCATTAGGAGAGGGCATGACGGCAAGCCCCAGCCACCAAAATGCCGTGCAACCTCCCTCATGAGTGCTAGCAGGAAATTTAAGTGGCAATCAGCTGCTTAACAACGCACCAGGTGGCCATTCCCAGTGCACGCTTCAACTCCTTTACCAAGATGGTATCTTGTGCTAAACATGGGCTAAACCAGCATTTCAGCTCAAGACCACACCTTTGCCACATCAAAAGCTCTTTAGCACCTGAATGAACCATCGAAAAGTATCCCCCATAACTCGAAATGACAAATCTGAGTGGCGAACGCAGAACCACCAAGCCGGTAAGAACATAAGAATATAGGAACATAAGAAATAGGAACAGAAGTAGGCCATTTGGCCCGTCGAGCCTGCTCCGCCATTCAATAAGATCATGGCTGATCAGGGGCTCAGCTCCACTTCCCCGCCCACTCCCCATAACCCTTTACGCACTTATCGCTCAAAAATCTGTCTATCTCCACCTTAAATCTATTCAATGACCCAGCCTCCACAGCTCTATGGGGCAGAGAATTCCACAGATTTACAACCCTCTGAGAGAAGAAATTCCTCCTCATCTCAGTTTTAAATGGGCGGCCCCTCATTCTGAAACAATGACCCCTAGTTCTAGATTCCCCCATGAGTGGAAACATCCCCTCTGCATCTACCTTGTCGAGCCCCCTCATTATGTTACATGTTTCAATAAAATCACCTCACATTCTTCTGAACTCCAATGAGTCTAGGCCCAACCTACTCAAACTTTCTTCATAAGTCAACCCCTTCATCTCAGGAATCAAGCTAGTGAACCTTAGAACTGCATCCAATGCAAGTATATCCGTCCTTAAATAAGGAGATCAAAGCAGTACTCTAAGTGTGGCCTCACCAATACCCTGTTCAGTTCTAGCAGGACTTCTCTGCTTTTATAGTCTACCCTCCTTGCAATAAAGGTCAACATTCCATTTGCCTTCCTGATTACTTGATGTATCTGTTGTGTATGGAGAAAGAGTCAGACTGAACACTGCGAGCTCAAAGTAAAGTGTGACCTCAGTCTTTTATTGCAGGTCTCCAGAGTGCCTCTCCAACCTGTGAAGTCTCCTTAAGTACCTGTGCTCCCAAGGGATTATGGGATCCCTTGGGACTACAGAGGATGAGCCCTCTGGTGGCTGTACAGAATAAATACAAGTCTACACAAATAACAACACTCCCCCCAAAGTCAATAGTGTAACTATTTACAATGTGAGTCGATCTGGGGCCCTTCTTGCCCTGGTTGATCGTCTCAGTGTGAAAGCTGGTATTGTTGATTCATTTGTTGGACCCTTGCTGGACTGCCTGGTGTGTTGGGTCCTGCAGGGCTGCTGTGGATGATAGGTTCTGCTTTGTGGTCAACCATGGTGCCAGTTGCCACTGGTGTGTATGTTGGGGGATCAAAAAAGTTAGGGTACAAGGTGGGTTGCTCAGGATAGTCTGTGAATCTGAGTTTGATTTGGTCCAAATGCTTCCGGTGAATGAGTCCATTTGAAAGTTTGACCCGAAACACCCTGCTTCCCTCTTTGGCCACGACAGTGCCGGGAAGCCACTTGGGACCTTGTCCATAATTTAAAACAAATACAGCATCATTGGTTTCAATTTCACGTGACACATTTGCACTATCATGGTATGCACTTTGTTGAAGCTGCCTGCTCTCTATCTGTTCATGTAGATCAGGGTGAACTAACGAGAGCCTTGTCTTAAGTGCTCTTATGAGTAGTTTAGCAGGTGGGATCCCAGTGAGTGAGTGGGGTCTCGTGCAGTAGCTAAGCTGGACTCGGGATAGGCGAGTCTGCAGTGAGCCTTCAGTTACCCTCTTCAAGCCTTGCTTGATGGTTTGCACTGCTCTCTCTGCCTGACTATTGGACGCTGGTTTAAAAGGGGCAGATGTGACATGTTTGATCCCGTTACGGGTCATGAATTCTTTGAACTCAGCACTGGTAAAACATGGCCCATTGTCGCTCAACAGGACATCGGGTAAGCCGTGTGTGGCAAAAATGGCCCGCAGGCTTTCAGTAGTGGCAGCGGACGTGCTAGCCGACATTATCTCACATTCAATCCACTTGGAGAACGCGTCTACAACCACAAGGAATCTTTTGCCCAAGAACGGGCCTGCATAGTCAATGTGTACCCTAGACTATGGTTTGGAGGGCCAAGACCATAAACTTAGCGGCACCTCCCTGGGTACATTGCTTAACTGCGAGCATGTATTACATCTGTGAATGCAGGACTCTAAGTCTGCATCAACACCGGGCCACCACACGTGGGATCTGTCTATTGCTTTCATCATTACAATGCCTGCATGGGTACTGTGGAGGTCATTGAGGAAGGTGTCTCTGCCCTTCTTGGGGACCACAAATTGATTGCCCCACAGAAGGCAGTCTGCCTGTATAGACATTTCATCTTTGCGCAATTGGAACGGCTTTATCTCGTCCTGCATTTCCCTGGGACACTGGACCAGCTCCCGTGAAGCACACAGCTTTTGACTGGAGATAATAAGGGGTCCTGGCTTGTCCAGATTTTGATCTGCCGGGCAGTGACGGGTGATTCCTCACTCTCAAATGCTTCCATAACCATGGCTAGATCTGTGGGCTGTGCCATTTCCACCCCCATGGTGGGCAATGGCAGCCTACTGAGAGCATCAGCGCAGTTTTCTTTGCCTGGCCTGTGGCGGACGGCGTAGTTGTATGCGGACAATGTGAGCGCCCATCTCTGGATGCGGGCCGATGTGTTGGTATTTATCCCTTTACTCTCGGAAAACAGGGATATAACTGGCTTATGGTCAGTTTCCAATTCGAAATTTAGCCCAAACAGGTATTGATGCATTTTCTTTACCCCATAGACACACGCTAACGCTTATTTTTCAATCATGCTGTAGGCTCTCTCAGCCTTAGACAGACTCCTGGATGCATAAGCAACCAGTTGCAATTTCCCAAAATCATTAGCACGTTGCAATACACACCCGACGCCATATGACAACGCATCACATGCTAGTACCAAACGCTTACATGGACCATACAACACAATCAATTTGTTTGAGCATAACAATTTTCTCGCTTTTACAAAGGCATTTTCTTGGCTTTTGGCCCAAACCAATTTGCCCCCTTTTCGTAGTAAGACATGCAGTGGTTCTAACAATGTGCTGATTCCCGGTAAGAAGTTACCAAAGTAGTTCAAGTGTCCCAGAAACGACCGCAGCTCCATCACATTCCGTGGCCTCGGTGCACTCTTGATTGCCTCTATCTTCGTGTTGGTCAACCGCCGTCTGCCGCAATCCTCCTTCCCAAGAACTCTACTTCAGGCGCCAGGAAAACGCACTTCGAGCATTTTAACCTGAGCCCCACGCGGTTGAGTCGACTAAGAACCTCCTCCAGGTTCTGCAGGTGCTCGACTGTGTTCCGACCTATGACCAAGATGTCGTCCTGCAAGTCCACGGTGTGCGGGACCGACTTCAGTAAACTTTCCATGTTTCTCTGGAATATCGCCGCCGCTGATCGGATTCTAAACGGGCATCTGTTATAAACAAAAAAGACCCTTGTTCGTGTTGATGCAGGTGAGGGCCTTCGATGATTCCTCCAGTTCCTGCGTCATGTAGGCTGAAGTCAGATCCAGCTTCGTGTATGTCTTTCCTCCCGCCAGCGTTGCAAAGATGTCATCAGCCTTTGGTAGTGGGTATTGGTCCTGCAGGGAGAAATAATTGATAGTTACTTTGTAATCGCCACAGATTTTGACAGTGTCGTCTCCCTTGATGACTGGGACAATAGGACTGGCCCATTCATTGAACTCGATTGGTGAAATGATGCCCTCTCGTTGCAGCCAGTCTAGCTCGATCTCTACCCTTTCTCTCATCATGTACGGTACTGCTCTCGCCTTGTGATGGATGGGATGCGCCCCCGGATCTGCGCTTTTGCTCATTGGAATTTCCTGATGCCTGGTTCAAACAGCAAAGGAAATTTGTTTAAGACCTGGGCACACACGTGTCATCAGTGGGCGATAGCGCTCGGACGTTGTTCCAGTTCCAGGGTATCTTTCCCAGCCAGCTCCTGCCGAGCAGTATGGGACCATCACCCGGTACCACCCAGAGTGATAGCTTGTGCACTGCTCCATCGTAGGAGACCTTTACGGTCGCACTGCCAATTACAGGAATCAGTTCTTTCGTGCAAGTTCTTAATTTTGTGCGAACTGGAGTTAAGACTGGCCTTGAGGCCTTGTTGCACCACATCCTTCCGAAAGTCTTTTTGCCAATGATGGACTGGCTCGTGCTCGTGCCCAGCTCCGTTAATGCCGGGAGTCCATTTAGTTCAACATTCAGCATTATCGGGGGACAATTCGTGGTGAATGTGTGCACCCCATGTACCTCTGCCTCCTCTATCTGAGGCTCTCATTCGTCATGATCCTCCATGGATTTGACCTCCTCTGCAATGTGATGGTTTTCAGGTTTAACAGGCATAGCCGCTCGCCTGCACACTCATTGGAGGTGTCCCATTGTGCCACAGCCCATGCAAATGTACGCTTTGAATCGGCATGAATGGAAATGATGATCACCCCCGCAGCACCAACAAGGTGTTAGTGGCCTTGCATTCATCACCCTTGATGGTGGACTCTGAGACATCTGCGGACGTGCAGCTGCCGTATGTGTGAGCTGCCCTGTACGTTATGATTTGAAAACAACATCACTTTGTTCAGAGTATTTGTAACAGCACTTGTGTGCTGAGAGATTTGCTTCGTATTGTCACTGGTGGCAATGAACGCCTGTGCTATCGCTATGGCCTTACTCAAGTTTGGGGTCTCTACAGTCAAAAGTTTGTGAAGTATGGTTTCGTAGCCAATGCCAAATACGAAAAAGTCTCTGAGCATGTGCTCCAAATGTCCTTCAAATTCGCAATGTCCTGCAAGGCGTCTTAGCTCGGTGACATAACTCTCCACTTCCTGGCCTTCAGACCTTTTGTAGGCGTAGAACCACTACCTCACCATCAGAACGCTTTCCTTCAGGTTCAAATGCTCTCAGACCAGTGTGCACAAATCGTCATACGATTTCTCTGTGGGTTTCGCTGGAATGAGCAGATTCTTCATGAGGCCATACGTTGGTTCCAACAGACAGTGAGGAGGAACGGCCTTCGTTTGGCAGCACTCTCTTCTCCATCTAGCTCATTGGCCACAAAGTATTGGATGAGTCGCTCCACAAAAGTTTCCCAATCATCTCCCTCTGAAAATTTCTCCAGGATTCCCACTGTTCTCTGCATCTTTGAGTTTGCTATCTGTATCTCGTCGCCAGTTGTTGTGTATGGAAAAACAGTCAGACTGAACACTGTGAGCTCAAAGTAAAATGTGAGCTCCGTCTTTTATTGCAGGTCTCTAGAGTGCCTCTCCAACCTGTGAAGCCTCCTTAAATACCTGTGCTTCCAAGGGATTATGGGATCCCCTGGGACTCCAGAGGATGAGCCCTCTGGTGGCTGTATGAGTAAATACAAGTCCACATATATAACACTAACTTTTTGTGTTTCATGCACAAAGGCCCCCAGGTCCCTCTGTACTGCAGCATTTTGTAATTTTTCTCCATTTAAATAATAATTTGCTTTTTTTTCCTGCCAAAGTGGATAACCTCACATTTTGCTACATTATACTCCATCTGACAAATTTTTGTCCACTCACTCAGCCTATTTATATCCTTTTGCAGATTCTTTGTGTCCTCCTCACAACTTGCTTTCCCACCCATCTTTGTATCATCAGCAAACGTGGCTACATTACACTCGGTTCCTTCATCAATTAATATAGATTGTAAATAGTTGAGGCCCCAGCTCCAATTCCTGTGGCACCCCACTAGTTACTGTTTGCCAATCGGAAAATTACCCATTTATCCCGACTCTCTGTTTTCTGTTAATTAGCCAATCCTCCATCCTTGCTAATATATTACCCCCAATCGCATGAACTTTTATCTAGTGCTGTATCCTTTTATGTGGCACTATATCGAATGCCTCTGGAAATCCAAATACACCACATCCGCTGGTTCCCCCTTATCCACTCTGCTCGTTACATCCTCAAAGAAATCCAGCAAATAGAAGTTAACAGATATGATGTTATTACAGAGACGTGGCTCCAGGATGATCAGGGCTGGGAACTCAACATCCAAGGGTATTCAACATTTAGGAAGGATAGAATAAAAGGAAAAGGAGGTGAGGTAGCATTGCTGGTTAAAGAGGAGATTAAGGCAATAGTTAGGAAGGACATTAGCTTGGATGATGTGGAATCTATATGGGTAGAGCTGCAGAAAACCAAAGGGCAAAAAACGTTAGTGGGAGTTGTGTACAGACCTCCAAACAGTATGGTGATATTGGGGAGGGCATCAAACAGGAAATTAGGGGTGCATGAAATAAAGGTGCAGCAGTTATCATGGGTGACTTTAATATGCATGTAGATTGGGCTAACCAAATTGGAAGCAATATGGTGGAGGAGGATTTCCTGGAGTACATAAGGGATGGTTTTCTAGACCAATATGTCGAGGAACCAACGAGGGGAGGCCATCTTAGACTGGGTGTTGTGTAATGAGAGAGGATTAATTAGCAATCTCATTGTGCGAGGCCCCTTGGGGAAGAGTGACCATAATATGGTGGAATTCTGCATTAGGATGGAGAAGGAAACAGTTAATTCAGAGACCATGGTCCAGAACTTAAAGAAGGGTAACTTTGAAGGTATGAGGCGTGAATTGGCTAGGATAGATTGGCGAATGATACTAAAGGAGTTGACAGTGAATGAGCAATTGCAGACATTTAGAGACCGCATGGATGAACTAAAACAATTGTACATCCCTGTCTGGCATAAAAATAAAAAAAGGAAGGTTGCTCAACCGTGGCTATCAAGGGAAGTCAGGGAAAGTATTAAAGCCAAGGAAGTAGCATACAAATTGGCCAGAAATAGCAGCGAACCCGGGGACTGGGAGAAATTTAGAACTCAGCAGAGGAGGACAAAGGGTTTGATGAGGACAGGGAAAATAGAGTACGAGAGGAAGCTTGCAGCGAACATTAAGATGGATTGCAAAAGCTTCTATAGATATGTAAAGAGAAAAAGGTGAGTAAAGTCAAACATAGGTCCCCTGCAGTCAGAATCAGGGGAAGTCATAACGGGGAACAAAGAAATGGCAGACCAATTGAACAAGTACTTTGGCTCGGTATTCACTAAGAAGGACACAAACACACTTCCAGATATAAAAGGGGTCAGAGGGTCTAGAAAGAAGGAGGAACTGAGGGAAATCCTTATTAGTCGGGAAATTGTGTTGGGGAAATTGATGGGATTGAAGGCCGATAAATCCCCAGGGCCTGATGGTCTGCATCCCAGAGTAATTAAGGAGGTGGCCTTGGAAATAGCGGATGCATTGACAGTCATTTTCCAATATTCCATAGAACATAAGAACATAAGAACATAAGAATTAGAAACAGGAGTAGGCCATCTAGCCCCTCGAGCCTGCTCCGCCATTCAACAAGATCATGGCTGATCTCGCCGTGGACTCAGCTCCACTTACCCGCCCGCTCCCCATAACCCTTAATTCCCTTATTGGTTAAAAATCTATCTATCTGTGACTTGAATACATTCAATGAGCTACCCCCAACTGCTTCCTTGGGCAGAGAATTCCACAGATTCACAACCCTCTGGGAGAAGAAATTCCTTCTCAACTCGGTATTAAATTGGCTCCCCCGTATTTTGAGGCTGTGCCCCCTAGTTCTAGTCTCCCCGACCAGTGGAAACAACCTCTCTGCCTCTATCTTGTCTATCCCTTTCAATGTTCTATAAGATCACCCCTCATCCTTCTGAACTCCAACGAGTAAAGACCCAGTCTACTCAATCTATCATCATAAGCTCACCCCCTCATCTCCGGAATCAGCCTAGTGAATCGTCTCCAAAGCTAGTATATCCTTCCTTAAGTAAGGTGACCAAAACTGCACGCAGTACTCCAGGTGCGGCCTCACCAATACCCTGTACAGTTGCAACAGGACCTCCCGGCTTTTGTACTCCATCCCTCTCGCAATGAAGGCCAACATTCCATTCGCCTTCCTGATTACCTGCTGCACCTGCAAACTAACTTTTTGGGATGCATGCACAAGGACCCCCAGGTCCCTCTGCACCTCAGCATGTTGTAATTTCTCCCCATTCAAATAATATTCCCTTTTACTGTTTTTTTTCCCAAGGTGGATGACCTCACATTTTCCGACATTGTATTCCATCTGCCAAACCGTAGCCCATTCGCTTAATCTATCTAAATCTCTTTGCAGCCTCGCTGTGTCCTCTACACAACCCGCTTTCCCACTAATCTTTGTCTCATCTGCAAATTTTGTTACACTACACTCTGTCCCCTCTTCCAGGTCATCTATGTATATTGTAAACAGTTGTGGTCCCAGCACCGATCCCTGTGGCACACCACTAACCACCGATTTCCAACCTGAAAAGGACCCATTTATCTCGACTCTCTGCTTTCTGTTAGTTCGCCAATTCTCTATCCATGCTAATACATTTCCTCTTACTCCGCGTACCTTTATCTTCTGTAGTAACCTTTTGTGTGGCACCTTATCGAATGCCTTTTGGAAATCTAAATACACCACATCCATCGGTACACCTCTATCCACCATGCTCGTTATATCCTCAAAAAATTCCAGTAATTTAGTTGAACATGATTTCCCCTTCATGAATCCATGTTGCGTCTGCTTGATTGCACTATTCCTATCTCGATGTCCCGTTATTTCTTCCTTAATGATAGCTTCAAGCATTTTCCCCACTACAGATGTTAAACTAACCAGCCTACAGTTACCTGCCTTTTGTCTGCCCCCTTTTTTAAATAGAGGCGTTACATTAGCTACTTTCCAATCCGATGGTACCTCCCCAGAGTCCAGAGAATTTTGGTAGATTATAACGAATGCATCTGCTATAACTTCTGCCATCTCTTTTAATACGCTGGTTAGACAGGTTAGATGCAGGAAGAATGTTCCCAATGTTGGGGAAGTCCAGAACCAGAGGTCACAGTCTAAGGATAAGGGGTAAGCCATTTAGGACCGAGATGCGGAGGAACTTCTTCACCCAGAGAGTGGTGAACCTGTGGAATTCTCTACCACAGAAAGTTGTTGAGGCCAATTCACTAAATATATTCAAAAAGGAGTTAGATGAGGTCCTTACTACTAGGGGGATCAAGGGGTATGGCGAGAAAGCAGGAATGGGGTACTGAAGTTGAATGTTCAGCCATGAACTCATTGAATGGCGGTGCAGGCTAGAAGGGCCGAATGGCCTACTCCTGCACCTATTTTCTATGTTTCTATGTTTCTATGATGCATTTCATCAGGACCAGGGGACTTGTCTACCTTGAGTCCCATTAGCCTGTCCAGCACTATCTCCCTAGTGATAGTGATTGTCTCAAGGTCCTCCCTTCCCACATTCCCGTGACCAGCAATTTTTGGCATGGTTTTTGTGTCTTCCACTGTGAAGACCAAAGCAAAATAATTGTTTAAGGTCTCAGCCATTTCCACATTTCCCATTATTAAATCCCCCTTCTCATCTTCTAAGGGACCAACATTTCCTTTAGTCACTCTTCCGTTTTATATATCGGTAAAAGCTTTTACTATCTGTTTTTATGTTTTGCGCAAGTTTACTTTCGTAATATATCTTTCCTTTCTTTATTGCTTTCTTTGTCATTCTTTGTTGTCATTTAAAATATTCCTAATCTTCTAGTTTCCCACTAACCTTGGCCACCTTATACGATTTGGTTTTTAATTTGATACTCTCCTTTATTTCCTTGGTTATCCACGGCTGGTTATCCCTTCTCTTACCACCCTTCTTTTTCACTGGAATATATTTTTGTTGCGCACTATGAAAGAGCTCCTTAAAAGTCCTCCACTGTTCCTCAATTGTGCCACTGTTTAGTCTGTGTTCCCAGTCTACTTTAGCCAACTTTGCCCTCATCCCACTGTAGTCCCCTTTGTTTAAGCACAGTACGCTCGTTTGAGACACTACTTCCTCACCCTCAATCTGTATTACAAATTCAACCATACTGTGATCACTCATTCCGAAAGGATCTTTTACTAGGAGATCATTTATTATTCCTGTCTCATTACACAGGACCAGATCTAAGATAGCTTGCTCCAATGTAGGTTCTGTAACATACTGTTCTAAGAAACAATCCCGTATGCATTCTATGAATTCCTCCTCAAGGCTACCCCGTGTGATTTAATTTGACCAATCGATATGTAGGTTAAAATCCCCCATGATTACTGTCGTTCCTTTTTCACATGCTTCCATTATTCCCTTGATTTTTGTCCGCCCCCACCGTGAAGTTATTATTTGGGGGCCTATAAACTACGCCCACCAGTGACTTTTCCCCCTTACTATCTCTAATCTCCACCCACAAAGCTTCAACATTTTGTTCATTAAAGCCAATATCGTCTCTCACAACTGCCCTGATATCATCCTTTATTAACAGAGCTACCCCACCTCCTTTCCCTTCTTGTCTGTCTTTCCAAATTGTCAGATATTCCTGTATGTTTAATTCCCAGTCTTGGCCACCCTGCAACCACGTTTCTGTAATGGCCACCAAATCATACCCATTTGTAATGATTTGTGCCGTCAACTCATTTACTTTGTTTCGAATGCTGCATGCGTTGAGGTAAAGTGTTTTAATACTAGTTTTTAAACCATGATTTTTAGTTTTGACCCCTCCTGCAGCCCCTTTATATTCATACATATTGTCCCTTCCTATCACCTTGTGGATCAGTTCCTATGGAGTGGAGGGTAGCCAATGTCACCCCACTTTTAAAAAAGGAGGGAGAGAGAAAACAGTGAATTATAGACTGGTCAGCCTGACATCGGTAGTGGGTAAAATGATGGAATCAATTATTAAGGATGTCATAGCAGCACATTTGGAAAGAGGTGACATGATTGGTCCAAGTCAGCGTGGATTTGTGAAAGGGAAATCATGCTTGACAAATCTTCTGGAATTTTTTGAAGATGTTTCCAGTAGAGTGGACAAGGGAGAACCAGTTGATGTGCTGTATTTGGACTTTCAGAAGGCTTTCGACAAGGTCCCACACAAGAGATTAAGGTGCAAAGTTAAAGCACATGGGATTGGGAGTAGTGTGCTGACGTGGATTGAGAACTGGTTGTCAGACAGGAAGCAAAGAGTAGGAGTAAATGGGTACTTTTCAGAATGGCAGGCAGTGACTCGTGGGGTACTGCAAGGTTCTGTGCTGGGGCCCCAGCTGTTTACATTGTACATTAATGATTTAGACGAGGGGATTAAATGTAGTATCTCCAAATTTGCGGATGACACTAAGTTGGATGGCAGTGTGAGCTGCGAGGAGGATGTTATGAGGCTGCAGAGTGACTTGGATAGATTAGGTGAGTGGGCAAATGCATGGCAGATGAAATATAATGTGGATAAATGTGAGGTTATCCACTTTGGTGGTAAAAACAGAGACAGACTATTATCTAAATGATGACAGATTAGGAAAATTGGAGGTGCAACGATACCTGGGTGTCATGGTACATCAGTCATTGAAGGTTGGCATGCAGGTACAGCAGGCGGTTAAGAAAGCAAATGGCATGTTGGCCTTCATAGCGAGTGGATTTGAGTACAGGGGCAGGGAGGTGTGACTACAGTTGTACAGGGCCTTGGTGAGGCCGCACCTGGAATATTGTGTACAGTTTTGGTCTCCTAACTTGAGGAAGGACATTCTTGCTATTGAGGGAGTGCAGCAAAGGTTCACCAGACTGATTCCCGGGATGGCGGGACTGACATATCAAGAAAGACTGGATCAACTGGGCTTGTATTCACTGGAGTTCAGAAGAATGAGAGGGGATCTCCTTGAAATGTTTAAAATTCTGATGGGTTTAGACAGGTTAGATGCAGGAAGAATGTTCCCAATGTTGGGGAAGTCCAGAACCAGGGGTCACAATCTAAGGATAAGGGCTAAGCCATTTAGGACCGAGATGAGGAGAAACTTCTTCACCCAGAGAGTGGTGAACCTGTGGAATTCTCTACCACAGAAAGTTGTTGAGGCCAATTCATTAAATATATTCAAAAAGGAGTTAGATGTAGTCCTTACTACGAGGGGGATCAAGGGGTATGGCGAGAAAGCAGGAATGGGGTACTGAAGTTACATGTTCAGCCATGAACTCATTGAATGACAGTGCAGGCTCGAAGGGCTGAGTGGCCTACTCCTGCACCTATTTTCTATGTTCTATATTTCTGTATGGGGTCGGTTGTGTGCTCCAGCAAGCCAATGTATCAGGCAAACTCCAACCAGTTTCATACGCATCCAGAAGTCTGTCTAAAGCTGAAAGAGCCTATAGTATGGTCGAGAAAGAAGCTTTAGCATGCATATATGGGGTTAGGAAAATGCACCAATACCTGTTTGGGCTTCGGTTTGAGTTTGAAACAGACCACAAGCCGCTCATTTCATTGTTTTCTGAGAGCAAAGGTATAAACACCAATGCCTCGTCCCACATCCAAAGATGGGCACTGACATTATTCGCTTATGATTATGTCATCCGCCACAGACCAGGCACTGAAAACTGTGCTGATGCGCTTAGCCAGCCACCATTGCCCACAACCGGGATGGAAATGCCGCAGCCCGCAGACTTGCTGCTCATCATGGATGCCTTCGAGAGCGAGGAGTCACCGGTTACGGCTCGCCAAATTAGGACCTGGACCAGCCAGGATCCTGTACTGTCAAGCGCAAAAAGCTGTGTCTTGAATGGAAATTGGTCTGCCATTCCCAGGGAAATACAGGATGAAATTAAGTCTTATATCCGCCACAAAGATGAATTGTCTATTCAGTCTGATTGTCTGTTATGGGATAAACATGTTGTTATGCCAAAAAAAGGCAGGGAAACTTTTGTGCGAGATTTTCACAGTATCCACCCAGGCATTGTCATGATGAAGGCTATTGTCAGGTCTCATGTTTGGTGGCCTGGCATTGATTCAGACTTGGAGTCATGCGTGCATCAGTGCAACACTTGCATGCAACTGAGTAACGCACCTGTTGAGGCTCCGCTGATTCTGTGATCATGGCCATCCAAACCGTGGTCAAGGATCCACATAGACTTTGCCGGCCGCTTTCTCGGCAAAATGTTTTTAGTGGTCGTGGACGTTTACTCCAAATGGATTGAATGCGTAATCATGTCATCCAGCACGTCCACAGCCACTATTGAAAGTCTCCAGGCCATGTTCACCACCCATGGCCTGCCCGACGTCCTTGTCAGCGACAACGGACTGTGTTTCACCAGTTCGGAGTTCCACGAGTTTATGACCCGTAATGGCATCAAGTATGTCAGGTCTGTCCCTTTCAAACCCACGTCTAACGGTCAAGCGGAGTGGGCTGTCCAAACCATTAAGCAGAGCCTAAAACGCGTGACTCACGGCTCCCTACAGACCCGCTTGTCCCGCATTCTGCTCAGTTATCAGATGAGAACCCACCTCACTCACCAGGGTGCCTCCTGCTGAGCTGTTAATGAAGAGAGGCCTCAAAACCAGACTCTCCCTTGTACACCTGGATCTCAATGATCATGTCGAAACCAGAAGGCAACGGAAGCAATGGTACCACGATCGCGCGGCCGTATCACATGACATTGCTGTTCATGACCCTGTGTTTGTCCTGAATTGTGGTCATGGTCCAAAGTGGGTTGCTGGCACGGTTTTGGCCAAGGAGGGTACAGGGTGTTTGTAGTCAAACTGTTAAATGGCCAAATGTGCAAAGGGCACATCGACCAAACCAAACTGTGATTCACAGACAACCCAGAACAAATTGAAGGTGACCTCATCATCGACCAACCAACACATATCCAGCCATCAGTTGACCCTTGTGTCATTCACGAAGATGAACCTACCATCCCCAACAGCCCTGTCAGACCGACTGCTCTGCAATACAGCAATAGTCCTACTAACTCACCCAAGCTTGAGTTCGAACTGAAAAGATCAACCAGAGAGCGGAAAACCCCGGACTGTCTCAACTTGTAAATACAACCTGTACCAAGGACTTTGCGGGGGGAATGATATTATGTAAGTTAACTGGGTTTTACCTGCCACCGGTGCGACTGTCAGAGTCCTAATGATCGCTGGCAGACACGTGCAAGCCGTGTATATAATGTTGGCAGCCATGTTGAATCCTCACTTTGAGAATAAATAAACTGGAGTAAGGACATGCCTGAACTAACTCACCATACTTAGCCTTGTGGAGTTATTCAATACTTAACAGAGTTAATATATTGTCCAGGCAGACTTCTGTAGAAACAGAGCCTGGATGAAAGTTACATTTTTGGAGCCTTTCTCAATCATACAGCTTTTTTTGTTATTCATTCTAGGAATTTGAGCATCTCTGGCAAGGCCAGCAATTATTACCCATCTCGAGTGTCCCCTTGAGAAGGTGGTGGTGATCCGTTTTCTTCAACCGCTGCAGTTATCAATATAAAATATTAAGGATAAATTCTGGAGCAGAAATCCTATTTAAAGTATAGCTAGATTTTGCCCAGTGACTGATTTGGCAATAAATCTAGCCCCACTACAAAGTAACACACATGGGGGGTGAAATTCGATAAGGCCCGAAAATAGGCAGGGGCACCGTGGGACGAGATTTGCTTGCACCCGTTTAGTAAGTGCAGGCGGCATGTTAATTTGTTGCTGCCTGCTAATTTCAATGATTTTGGCACACATCCCAGCGACTCGTGTTGCTTCAGGCTGTGCGCACAGCAGGAGGCCCAATCTCGTGTCCTGCATTTTCTTAAAGCAAGGCTGTCAGTTTTGAAAGCAGTCTTCAGCCCTTACAGCTGAACTGCCTTCTGAAAAAAATGTAAACATCTTTCCAAACTAGGAGTCTGTAGCTCTTAAAGCTGAACTGCTTTCTGCATGTAAAAAATGGTAAAAGTGTTTCAGCACTAACACAAATGGCTCAATAGGCCAGGGCAAGGGCACTCAGGGTCTCAGACGTAGAATGTCAGATTTGTGCAAAAGGCCTACACTGGAAGAGAGGTCCTTTATTGCAAGGGGGCCCTCCAGAAAAAAAGATGTGGGACCAGATTGGCGAGGCCATCACTGCCAGCAGTGTCACTTCAGGACCTGGTTTCAGTCCCCCAAGAAGTTTCATGACCTCAGATGAATGGTCAAGGTCAGTTAATACATTCTCAAAAGCCATCTCCTACCAACTGCACCACTAGCCTCACATACTGCTCACTGTACAACATTCTTCCCATCACTCACCACCAACAATCTGTATCAAACATGAGGCACAGCTCACATTCCTAGTTTCACCTCACCACCTTGGAGGAGCTGATGCTGGTCATTCTGGGCAAGGGCATGTCTGAGCCTGTGGCCAGCAGCGGGGCTGAAAGAATACAAGATGTTAGTATCCTCATATGTTAATCTCCTTCTCACATCCCACAATCTCTTCTGATGTACAAGCTGCACATGGTGTAAGCATGCAGCTCTTGCTTTACATCCCTCCCCTCACCACAACCCTACCCTTGTGTCTTGCTCATCTCAGACATCCAAGAAATGCAGCCTGCCTAGCCAGTGGTTAACGAAGAAGATTGAAAGGAGAGTGAAGAAAAAGAAGAAGAAACACCATCACTCAATTTCATACTCCCAGCCACCAGCTCCTCAATGTCTTCCTGCAAGGCCATCCGCAGAGTCCCCCATTGAAAGTCAACAGCCTTCCACCAGCCATGTTGCAGCCACTGGGGTATCATTGTGTAACATCACTAGGATAGGCAAAGGCACACAAAAGGCAATCACTAAGGGAATGCACAAGGACGATTAGTTGATTCTTTGATGTAATATTGGATGCTTTATGGATAAAATTAGATTGGATAGTTTGCTTTGTGGTAGTTTTTATTTCAGCATTGTGGCCAAGTGGATGCTGTGATTATAGAATCATAGAAATTTACAGCACGGAAGGAGGATATTTTGGCCCATCGTCTCTGCGCCGGCCAACCAAGAGCTATCCAGCCTAATCCCACTTTCCAGCTCTTGGTCCGCAGCCCTGTAAATTACGGCACTTTAAGTGCACATCCAAGTATTTGTTAAATATGGTGAGGGTTTCTGCCTCTATCACCTTTTCAGGCAGTGAGTTCCAGACCCCCACCACCCTCTGGTGAAGAAACCTCCCCCCAATTACTTTAAATCTATGCCCCTTGGTTGTTGACCCCTCTGCCAAGGGTAACAGGTCCTTCCTATCCACTCTATCCAGGCCCCTCGTAAATTTATACACGTTAATAAGGTCTCCCCTTAGCCTCCTCTGTTCCAAAGAAAAAAGACCCAGCACCTCCAATCTTTCCTCATAGCCAAAATTCTCCAGTCTAGGCAACATTATTGTAAATCTCCTCTGCACCCTTTCCAGTGCAATCACATCTTTCCTATAATGTGGTGACCAGAACTGCACACACTTCTCCAACTGCGGCCTAACTAGTGTTTTATACAGTTCAAACATAACGTCCTTGCTCTTGTATGCCATTGCACGACTAATAAAGGCAAGTATTCCATATGCCTTCTTAACCACCTTATCTACCTGGCCTGCTACCTTCAAGAATCTGTGGACCTGCACTCCAAGGTCCCATTGTTCCTCTATACTTTTCAGTGTGGTACCATTTAATGTGCATTTCCTTGCCTTGTTAGACCTCCCCAGATGCATTACCTCATACTTATTTGGATTGAATTCCATTGCCACTGTTCTGCCCACCTGACCAGTACACTGATATCTTCCTGTAGTCCATGGCTTTCTTCTTCATTATCAATCACACAGCCTATTTTAGTGTCATCTGAAAACATCTTAATCATACCCCCAACATTTGTCCAAGTCATTGATATATACCACAAAAAGCAAGGGACCCAGCACTGAGTCCTGCAGAACCCCACTGGATGTAGCCTTCCAGTCACAGAAACACCCATCATCCATTACCCTTTGCTTCCTGCTCTGAACAATTTTGGATCCAACTTGCCACTTTGCCCTGGATCCCATGGGCTATTACTTTCGTGACCAGTCTGCCATGTGGAACCTTATCAAAAGCTTTGCTAAAATCCATATACATTACATCATATGCACTGCCCTCATCGGCCCTCCTGGTTACCTCCTCTAAAAATGCAATCAAGTTAGTCAGACATGACCTTCCCTTAACAAATGCATGCTGACTGTCCTTGATTAATCCATGTCTTTCCAAATGAAGATTTATCCTATCCCTCAGGATTTTTCCCAGTAATTTGCCCACCATCGAGGTTCGGCTGACTGGCCTGTAATTACTCAGTCTATCCCTTTCTCCCTTTTTAAAGTCAGTAATAGGGGGAAGGTAAGGTGTGTGACAAATATTGAAAGGGGACGATTCGATTCCAGATAACCCTGCCAGAAAGGGGCTGTCTGGATTGCTTCCTCCTCTTCTGCTTTCTCTTCTGCTTCCTCCTCTTCCCTCTTTGAACAGCTTGTCCACTTTGCTATCTCTGCTTCATCTCCATGCAATGCTGTAGCCCAAGAAGGGCTGCAAGTTGAGTGCCCAGGACGGTGAGCAAGTGTTATTCTCAGAGGCCTGCTTTTAACATCCAAAGCCTTGCAAGTATCCAATTGCAAGAATCCCTGCACTGCCTGCACACTTTAACAACTTTTTAAATGTATTGCACAAAGTCGCTACTCCAATATAATTAAAAAAAACACTCCAAAAGCTGAAATCGAAACTTACCTGAAAGATGGGTGTATCTCTTTAGCCCTTTAAGAAACGCCGACAGCGTCTCTGTAGAACTGTTGCACGCACGTTGTTCCATGCGTAGTTAGCAGAGGGCGGTATAGAGAGCGGTGGCGTCCAAAATTGCAGTTATGCGTCAATTCCAGCATTGCACGCCAATTGACATCACAATCTGCATATTTACATGGAGAGGCGAGCACAGGCAATGGCATCGCGAACGACCTCTCCAAAATTTCAGCCTCAATGTTCTACACTGGCAGCGGGCAGGGGCGAGACGACCACGATTTTTTCAACAAATCTGCCTTAACTAATTTCACGGCCATGGTGATTACCTGTCGAGTTGGCATTTGAACAACACTAGTAATGTTACCTAATAATTCAATATCAACAGATCTTTGCTTCAAATCCCTGATTGTGTCCATCAGAGTTCTTTCGTATGGTTATTACTATTTGATTTCTATATTAATAATCTCTTCAAGATGTGTTCAGACTTTAGAGTCTTTATACATTAATGACAAGATCCAAGTATATCTCCATGAATCTGGGAACCCAAAACTGCTGACAGATCTGGGAAATTTTAATCTCTTTGTTTTGGCCATTCTTAAAAATAGCATTTACTCACTGAAGCGAGAACAAATTTTAATATAGTAATAAAGCTTCTGAGATGTCAAGAGTAGCAATGCTGCTGCAGCATTCTTCTAATATTACAACAATAAACTTTTAAAAACAATGTTTCTACCTTTTCTCCTATTTTCATTTTTTAACTTTACTTTCATTTTTCTTTCTAATAAGTACATCCTATTTTAATTAATCTATACATTTATTCTTAATTTAAGTTTAAAATAAATTGCCCAGACCTCAGTCAATCTAATCTCTTTAAGCATGTTTGTGTACAACCAATACAATTATATGCTGCTATAAAAATCTGACCACACTCGCCCTGCAAAAAAACCATAGAGTATATTTTCCAACATTTGCTATTTTTAGCAAGAAAAATTGATGTGAGAATAAAATGATGCTCTCAGCTTTACATGCAAATTGTTTTTACTGAAGTTGCGAAGAGCGGAAAATATAGGCTTATATAAATGAAAAGTCTTTGGGACATAATTCATTTTGACTGAATTGTGTACACTGGGATATATCAAAGTCTTTTGGATATTGATTCAGCCTTCATACAAAAATAGAATGTTGCCAACATTCTATAGGGGAAGAAATTACACGGGGACACTCTCACTTAAGTAATTCATTTCTTAGCAAGGATTTTTTGACAGTTGGTTTTCCCCAACCTGTGCTGTATAAAACTAACCAAGAAAGAAATATATGCATTTATAAAATGACTTTCAGAACCTCACGACATCTCAAAGTGTTTTCTAGCAATTATAGCATTTGAATTGTATTCACTGTTATAATGTAGGAGATGCAGCAGCAAATTTGCATACGGCAAGCTGACAAACATTGACTGTTAGCAATACCGTCTTTCTGCCTTCATGGGAGGAACTGAAGGAAATCCTTATTAGTCAGGAAATTGTGTTAGGGAAATTGATGGGATTGAATCCCCAAGGCCTGATAGTCTGCATCCCAGAGTACTTAAGAAAGTGGCCCTAGAAATAGTGGATGCATTAGTGATCAATTTCCAACAGTCTATCGACTCTGATTCAGTTCCTATGGACTGGAGGGTAGCTAATGTAACACCACTTTTTAAAAAAGGAGGGAGAGAGAAAACGGGGAATTATAGACCGGTTAGCCTGACATCGGTAGTGGGGAAAATGTTAGAATCAATTATTAAAGGTGAAATAGCAGCGCATTTGGAAAGCAGTGACAGGATTGGTCCAAGTCAGCGTGGATGTATGAAAGGGAAATCATACTTGACAAAGCTTCTGGAATTTTTTGAGGATGTAACTGGTACCATAGACAAGGGATGTAGTGTATTTGGACTTTCAAAAAGCATTTGACAAGGTCGCACACAAGAGATGGTGTGTGCAAAATTAAAGCACATGGTATTGGGGGTAATGTATTGACATGGATAGAGAACTGGTTGGCATACAGAAAAACATTGAAACATAGAAAATAGGTGCAGGAGTAGGCCATTCGGCCCTTCGAGCTTGCAAAACCATTAAATAAGATCATGGCTGATCATTCCCTCAGTAACCCTTTCCTGCTTTTTCTCCATACCCCTTGATCCCTTTAGCCGTAAGGGCCATATCTAACTCCCTCTTGAATATATCCAATGAACTGGCATCAACAACTCTCTGCGGCAGGGAATTCCACAGGTTAACAACTCTCTGAGTGAAGAAGTTTCTCCTCATCTCAGTCCTAAATGGCCTGCCCCTTATCCTAAGACTGTGTCCCCTGCTTCTGGACTTCCCCAACATCGGGAACATTCTTCCCGCATCTAAGCTGTCCAGTCCCATCAAAATCTTACACGTTTCTATGAGATCCCCTCTCATCCTTCTAAATTCCGGTGTATAAAGGCCCAGTTAATCAAGTCTCTCCTTATATGTCAGTCTAGCCATCCCTGGAATCAGTCTGGTGAACCTTCGCTGCAGAGAGGCGGGATAAACGGGTCCTTTTCAGAGTGGCAAGCTGTGACTAGTGGAGTGCCACAGGGCTCAGTGCTGGGACCCCAGCTATTTACAACATACATCAACAATTTAGATGAAGGAATTGAGGGTAATATCTCCAAGTTTGCAGATGACACTAAATTGGGTGGCGGTGTGAGCTGTGAGGAGGATGCTAAGAGGCTGCAGGGTGATGCAGTATATTGCGATAAATGTGAGGTTATCCTCTTTGGTGGCAAAAACTTGAAGGCAGAATATTATCTGAATGGTGGCAGATTAGGAAAAGGGGAGGTGCAACGAGACCTGGGTGTCATGGTACATCAGTCATTGAAAGTTGACATGCAGGTACAGCAGGCGGTGAAGAAGGCAAATGGCATGTTGGCCTTCATAGCTAGAGGGTTTGTGTTTAGGAGCAGGGAGGTATTACTGCAGTTGTACAGGGCCTTAGTGAGGCCTGACCTGGAATTTTGTGATCAGTTTTGGTCTCCTAATCTGAGGAAGGACATTCTTGCTATTGAGGGAGTGCAGTGAAGGTTCACCAGACTGATTCCCGGGATGGCAGGACTGACATATAAGGAGAAACTGGATCGACTGGGCCTGTATTCACTGGAATGTGGAAGAATGAGCGGGGATGTCATAGAAACATGTAAAATTCTGACGGCACTGGACAGGTTAGATGCAGGAAGAATGTTCCCGATGTTGGGGAAGTCCAGAACCAGGGGTCACAGTCTAAGGATAAGGGGTAAGCCATTTAGGACCGAGATGAGGAGAAACTTATTCACTCAGAGAGTTGTGAACCTGTGGAATTCTCTACCGCAGAGAGTTGTTGATGCCAGTTCATTAGATATATTGACGAGGGAGTTAGATATGGCCCTTATGGCTAAAGGGATCAAAGGGTATGCAGAGAAAGCAGGAAAGGGGTACTGAGATGAATGATTAGGCATGATCTTATTGAATGGTGGTGCAGGCTCGAAGGGCTGAATGCCCTACTCCTGCACCTATTTTCTATGTTACTATGTTTCTAATCATACTGTCAACACACTAGAAAAAATAGTGCTTTCCTGCCTTTGTCATGTTTTTTGCACTGGAGCTCAATCTATTTTAGTAGTAAATAGTTCTGTAACTGTCTTTTTCCAAACAATATTTCAAAAGATTCTGGAAGATTTATTTGCACTTAGTGAATAACACCCTTTTCTTGCCCAAAACTCATGTCACACGACTGGTCCACTAAAGCCTATGTCAACCTTGCCCTTACATTGATGCTACTCCCAGCTTTAAAATTTGTTGAGTGTCATGGATCTTTTCCAATATTTAATCCCTGTGCTACTTGCTCTTGCAGTTTCTTGACATTGCTTGACTAATAGGATGTGAGACCGGCTCCAAATTCAGTAAACAGGCTCAACATGACCACGTGGTTTACTGGACGGTTATGCAACCTACTAGATGTCCATGCTACATTTTGTAACATGGAAAAATCTCAGGTTCAGGTTCTGCCAAAAAGGATACTTCCAGCACATTTCTAATTCCATGCCAGACGAGGAAGTAAAATAAGCTAGAAGTACTAAAAGAGCGCAAGATCGGGAGGATCGGCACAGCTTAAAAGATCATGAGATTGGGAGGTGCGGCACAACTTAAAAGAACCAGTCCGACTGACCTGGGAGGATAAGAAGTCAAAAGATTCAAAGTGCGACGTCACAGGAAAGCAGGGCAGTGTTTGGTTGGTCAGTTTTTCTCTCGTTTCTTGGGCATTGGTTTAAATTAAGAGCTGCGATTAAAAACTAAATATTGAAAACTTCTAAATGTAATTAATTAAATACATTAGAGATGGCAGGGCAGGCGATGTGGTACTGCTGCTGTATATGGGACCTGATTGACCCCATTGAGGACCACGGTGATCACATCTGCAGGAAGTGTCGATAGCTCGAGGAACTTCAGCTCTTTACAAAATACATTAACGATTTAGTGTAATATCTCCAAGTTTGTGGATGACACTAAACTGGGTGGCGGTGTAAGCTGTGAGGAGGACGCTAAGAGGCTGCAGGGTGACTTGGACAGGTTAAGTGAGTGGGCAAATGCATGGCAGATGCAGTATAATGTGGATAAATGTGAGGTTATCCATTTTGGGGGCAAAAAAACAAAGGCAGAATATTATCTGGATGACGGCAGATTAGGGAAAGGGGAGGTGCAACAAGGCCTGGGTGTCATGGTTCATCAGTCATTGAAAGTTGGCATGCAGATACAGCAGGTGGTGAAGAAGGAAAATGGTATGTTGCCCTTCACAGCATGGGGATTTGAGTATAGGAGCAGGGAGGTCTTACTGCAGTTGTACAGGGCCTTGGTGAGGCCTCACCTGGAATATTGTGTACAGTTTTGGTCTCCTAATCTGAGGAAGGACGTTCTTGCTATTGAGGGAGTGCAGCGAAGCTTCACCAGACTGATTCCAGGGATGGCTGGACTGTCATATGAGGAGAGACTGGATCAACTGGGCCTTTATTCACTGGAGTTTAGAAGGATGAGAGGGGATCTCCCAGAAACGTATAAGATTCTGACGAGACTGGACAGGTGAGATGCGGGAAGAATGTACCCGATGTTGGGGAAGTCCAGAACCAGGGGACATAGTCATAGGATAAGTGGTAGGCCATTTAGGATTGAGATGAGGAGAAACTTCTTCACTCAGAGAGTTGTTAACCTATGGAATTCCGTGCCACAGAGAGTTGTTGATGCCAGTTCATTGGATATATTCAAGAGGGAGTTAGATATGGCCCTTACGGTTAAAGGGATCAAGGAGAATGGAGAGAAAGCAGGAGAGGGGTACTGAGGGAATGATCAGCCATGATCTTATTGAATGGCGGTGCAGGTTCGAAGGGCCGAATGGCCTACTCCTGCACCTCTTTTCTATGTTTCTATGTTTCTATGTTTCAGACACTGCGACACATCAGGGAGGGGGAGTGTTACCTGGATGCTGTGTTCCAGGAGGCAGTCACATCCGTTAGATTAATTACCCCACTTTTTAAAAAAGGAGGGAGAGAGTAAACAGGGAATTATAGACCGGTTAGCCTGACATTGGTAATGGGGAAAATGTTGGAATCAATTATTAAAGATGTAATAGCAGCGCATTTGGAAAGAAGTGACAGAATCGGTCCAAGTCAGCATGGATTTATGAAAGGGAAATCATGCTTGACAAATCTTCTAGAATTCTTTGAAGATGTAACTAGTAGAATGGACAAGGGAGAACCAGTGGATGTGGTGTATTTAGACTTTCAAAAGGCTTTTGACAAGGTCCCACATAAGAGATTCGTGTGCAAAATTAAATCACATGGTATAGAGGGTAATGTATTGACGTGGATATAGAACTGGTTCGCAGACAGGAAGCAAAGAGTAGGAATACACTGGTCCTTTTCAGAATAGCAGGCAGTGACTAGTGGGGTACCGCAAGGTTCAGTGCTGGGACCCCAGCTATTTACAATATACATTAATGATTTAGACGAAGGAATTGAATGTAATAGCTCCAAGTTTGCAGATGACAATAAGCTGGGTGGCAGTGTGAGCTGTGAGGAGAATGCTAAGAGGCTTCAGGGTGACTTGGACAGGTTAGTTGAGTGGGCAAATGCATGGCAGATGCAGATTAATGTAGATAAATGTGAGGTTATCCATTTTGGTGGCAAAAACAGGAAGGCAGAATATTATCTGAATGGTGACAGATTAGTAAAAGGGGAGGTGCAACGAGACCTGGGTGTCATGGTACATCAGCTGAAAGTTGGCATGGAGGTACAGCAGGCAGTGAAGAAGGCAAATGGCATGTTGGCTTTCATAGCGAGAGGATTTGAGTACAGGAGCAGGGAGGTCTTACTGCAGTTGTACAGGGCCTTGGTGAGGCCACACCTTGAATATTGTGTACAGTTTTGGTCTCGTAATCCGAGGAAGGTTTTTCTTGCTATTGAGGGAGTACAGCAAAGGTTCAATTGACTGATTCCTGGGATGGCAGGACTGACATATGAAGAAAGACTGGATCGACTAGGTTTATATTCACTGGAATTTAGAAGAATGAGAGGGGATCTCATAGAAACATAAAAAATTCTGACGTGATTGAAACATAGAAACATAGAAAACATAGAAAATAGGTGCAGGAGTTGGCCATTTAGCCCTTCGAGCCTGCACCAGGTTAGATTGGACAGGTTAGATGCAGGAAGAATGTTCCCGATGTTGGGGAAGTCCAGAACCAGGAGTCACAGTCTAAGGATAAGTGGTAAGCCATTTAGGACTGAGATGAGGAGAAACTTCTTCACTCAGAGAATTGTGAACCTGTGGAATTCTCTACCACAGAAAGTTGTTGAAGCCAGTTCGTTGGATATATTCAAAAGGGAGTTAGATGTGGCCCTTACAGCTAAAGGGATCAAGGCGTATGGAGAGAAAGTAGGAATGGGATACTGAAGTTGCATGATCAGCCATGATCATATTGAATGGTGGTGCAGGCTTTTAAGGGCCGAATGACCTACTCCTGCACGTATTTTCTATGTTTCTATGTTTCTAATTCCAATTTGTTCTGTAGTCAGGAACAGGAAGGTGTGACTATGAGTGAAGTAGGTATGGGTATCCAGGAGGTAGCGATGGAAGAGCCTCAGCCCTTGCTCTTGTCTAACAGGATCGAGGCTCTTACTCCCTGTTTGGACGAGGACAGGGACTGCAGGGAGGGTGAGCAAACTGACCACAGCACTGTGGTACAGGGGGCCATTCAAATGGGGGGAGCAACAAGAAATGTAGGAGGGATATACTTGCACTGGAGGCAGTTCAGAGAAGGTTCACTCGGTTGATTCCTGCAATGAAGAAGTTGTTTTATGAAGAAATGTTGGCAGGTTAGGCCTATACTCATTGGAGTTTAGCAGAATAAGAGGTGATCTTATTAAATGTATAATATTCTGAGGGGATTCGACAAGATAGATGCAGAGAGGATGGGGAAATCTAGAACTAGGGGGCATAGTTTCAGAATAAGTGGTCGCCCATTTAGAACTGAGATAAGGAGGAATTTCTTCTCTGTGAGGGTCGTAAATCTTTGGAATTCTCTGCCCAGAGAGCTGTAGAGGCTGTGTCATTGAATAGAGTTAAGGCGGAGATGGACAGATTTTTGAACGATAAGGGAGTGAAGGGTTATGGGGTGCAGTTAGGGAAGTAGAACTGAGCCCAAGATCAGATCAGCCGTGATCTTATTAAATGGTGGAGCAGGCTCAAGGGGCAAATGGCCTATTCCTGCTTCTATTTTTTTATGTTCTGAGGTATGTATACTGAGGAATGCTCATGAAAGTTTCCAAACAACACTCAATGCCATTTTGCACTTGGTAGGAAAAGATGCAATGTTCCTGTGACTCACAAAAGCTTCTTTGGCATTAGTCAATGCTTGAACAGCCTTTGTATTTTGTATTTGGTTCAGTGCTTCTTGACAGCACTCAGAATGCTTAACTCTTTGACTGTGGAAACCTCATGTGATCTTTCAGAGAACAGGTTCCGAAGATTTTGATGCAGAATCGAGAGGAGCAGAGCATTTGTCGTCAAATGTCTATGGATCTGGAATGCAAAGTCTATTATTCCACGTGGTCAGGAAAAACAATGAATATTCTTTTAACCCCCTACTGTCTGTGGAAACCGCGCGGCCGAAATTCAGTAACGCTCCATTTGGGGCGGCCGCAAAATTGGGGTTACCACCCCCGAGAGGAAGTGGAGCGCAATGTCGGGCACTCCACCTGGAGTGCTACCGGCAAGAGCGAGGCGCTGCTAGTTTGCACCTCTGCTAATTCCCACGCAAATTCAAGTTAAGCAGTAGCACCTCACCGCCCCTCTCCCCCACTCCCAGGCAAAAAATCGTTTGGGACCCATTAGTGCCCCCCAACTATGCAAATGTCTCGCCCGGAGACTCCTGTCTCTCAGGATTGACTTACCTCTTCAAGATTCCATCTATCTTGTCTCACGGCAAGATATAACACAACAACCAAAAGTGCCTCCAGTTAATGAATCAGCATTTGAGAGGGGTTCAAAATTTCCGGCATTCAGTGAGCAGCGTAAGCCAGAACTATTTGATTCTGTGGGTTTGTGTAATGCTGCAAATTACTTTCCACTTACTTTTATTCTTAAAGTTTCATTCTTGCCTCCTCTAGTCAAAGAACTAGGTATGTGGTTCCGAGCAAAGCCATATTTACATATTACAGAATGGAGGAAGATTTGTGGCAGAATGGTTTCATGAGAAAGAATATTTTTTCTCTCCGTTTTCCCTCATGTGTGAACACAACATCCAGTTCGTATGGTCGTATCAAAGCAAATCAAATATCAATATCTAAGTTGGATATCCAGACGAAAGCTTCCGGTGTAACAGCGTGGATATCTTGTAGGCCAACTGCAAATTTCCACTGAGGGCAGTGCTCAATGATGTGCTCCAGGGTCTGATTCGGAGCTCCACAGTTGCCTGATGGGGTTGCATTAATCTTCCACCGATGGAGAAGGTGGCAGCATCTACCATGACCAGTTCTGAGGCGGTTGATGATTGTACACTGTTTATAAGAACATAAGAACATAAGAATTAGGAACAGGAGTCGGCCATCTAGCCCCTCGAGCCTGCTCCGCCATTCAACAAGATCATGGCTGATCTGGCCATGGACTCAGCTCCACTTACCCGCCCGCTCCCCATAACCCTTAATTCCCTTATTGGTTTGCAAGGAAGATTTGGTTCTTCAGGTTGTACTGTGTGGTCGTCTACAAGGAATTTATTCCATATGTCGCAGTTCCTTTAAGCATTTTGCCATCGGTCATCAAGTCTGAGGAGAGATCACTGCAGGGCTTTGGCGACAGTCCAAAATGGCCTTCTAGATTTGAGACGGGTTGGTGCTAGGTTGTTCAATTCGGCCTGGATTGACATGTCTTTGCTGATGTAGCGGTTGTAAAAAAATGCAGATGGGGAATTTTATGTATTTAACCCTTTGTAACCTGCATCACACCTGTCCACCAGAGGGAATACCTGTTGGAGTCCCAATGGATCCCAGCACACCCCTTGGGAGCACAGTATATAAGCAGGCCACCCACGAGGCACCTGCACTCTGGCATCTTAATAAAGGAGCTAAGGTCACACGTGCTCATTACACACAGTATTCAGACTGACCATTTATTACGAGCGTAAAAATTGGCGATGAGGTAATGAACAACCACGCTAAAATGCAAAGAACAGTCGGCATCCTGGAGAAGTGGGGGACGGTTGGGAGGCCTTCGTGGAGAGACTCGACCAATACTTCGTGGCCAATGAGCTGGAAGGGGATGAGAACGTGACCAAACGAAGGGAGATCCTCCTAACTGTCTGTGGGACAACAACCTATGGCCTCATGAAGAATCCCCTGGCCCCGGCTAAACCAACAGAGAAATCCTACGAAGAACTGTGTACGCTGGTCTGGGAGCACCTAAATTCGAAGGAAAGCATTTTGATGGCGAGATATCGGCTCTACACGTATCAATGATGTGAGGGCCAGGAAGTGACGAGCTGCGTCGCTGAACTAAGGCGCCTTGAAGGATATTGTGAGTTTGAGGGATTCCTAGAACAAATGCTCAGAGACTTTTTTGTACTGGGCATCAGACATGTGAAAATCCTTCGCAAACTATTGACTCGAGAAACTCCGAATCTGAGTAAAGCCATAACGATATTCCAGGCATTTATGTCCACCAGCGAAAACACCAAGCAGATTTTGCTGAACAAATAAGTTTCGGCCAGTGCTGTGCATAAAGTAACGTCGGTTTTGAGCAGAAATGTACACGGCAGAACGTACACGCTGGCTGCTGTGGCCCAACCTTAATTGACCCAGAGTCCGCCATTATCTGTTAACGCGAGGCAGTTACCACCCTGTTGGCGCTGCAGGGGTGATCATCGGCCCCATTAATGCCACTTTAAGCACTATGTGTGTAATGGCTGCCGAACAATGGGACACCTCCAACGAATGTGCAGACGAGTTGCAAACCCTGCAAATCACCATGTTGCAGAGGAAGATCGATCCACAGTGGATCAGACTCAGTTGGAAACTCGTACTGTGGAGGCAGAGGTGTACGGGGTACACACGTTCATGACGAAATGCCCACCAATAATGTTGAAAGTTGAACTGAACGGTATTCCAGTGTCTATGGAGCTGGACACAGGGGCAAGTCTGTCCATAATGAGTAAAACGGCCTTCAACAGGCTGTGGGGGAAAAAGGCACACAGGCCCAAGCTCAGCCCCATTCACACCAAACTAAGAATTTACACCAAGGAACTAATCCCTGTAATTGGCAGTGCTCAAGTCAAAGTCTCCTATGATGGAGCAGTACACCAACTCCCACTGTGGATTGTGCCAGGAGATGGCCTCATGTTATTTGGCAGAATCTGGCTGAGGAAAATCTGCTGGAACTGCGATGACATCCGAGCGCTTTCATCTGTCGACGACACCACATGTACCCAGGTTCTAAGCAAGTTCACTTAGTTATTCAAGCCAGGCATTGGAAGTTTTTCGGGGGCGAAAGTGCAGATCCATTTGGTTCCCGGTACGTGACCCATCCACCACGAGGCTCGGGCGGTACCGTACATGATGCGTGAAAAAGTGGAAATCGAGCTGGACAGGCTGCAACATGAAGGCATCATCGTGCCAGTGGAATTCAACGACTGGGCCAGTCCAATTATTCCGGTACTCAAGGAGGATGGTACGGTTAGAATTTGCGGGGAATATAAAGTAACGATTAACCGTTTTTCGCTGCAGGACCAGTACCCGCTACTCAAGGCAGATGACCTATTTGCGACCCTGGCTGGACGGAAGACATTCACCAAGCTGGACCTGACCTCAGCCTACATGACACAGGAGCTGGAGGAATCTTCGAAAGGCCTCACCTGCATCAACACGCATAAAGGTCTGTTTATCTACAACCAGTGCCCGTTCGGGATTCGGTCGGCCGCAGCGATCTTCCAGTGGAACATGGAGAGCCTGCTAAAGTCGGTTCCTTGCACAGTGGTCTTCCAGGACTAATTATTGGTTACAGGTCGGGTGACCTGGGAGCACTTGAAGAATCTGGAGGAGGTTCTTAGTCGGTTGGATCATGTGGGGCTCAAGTTGAAACGCTCGAAGTGTGTTTTCCTGGCACAGGACGTCTAATTCTTTGGAAGGAGAATTGCAGCAGACGGCATCAGACCCACCGACGCCAAGACAGAGGCTATCAAGAAAGCGCCACGACCACAGAACGTGACAGAGCTGCGGTCATTTCTGGGACTCCTTAACTACTTCGGTAATTTCCAACCTGGGTTAAGCACCCTGCTAGAATCCCTACATGCGCTACTGCACAAGGAAGACGACTGGGTATGGGGAAATTCACAAGAGGCTGCCTTTCAGAAAGCCAGAAACGTATTGTGTTCTAACAAACTGCTTGTCCTGTATAACCCATGTAAACGATTGATGTTAGCTTGCAATGTATCGTCATGCGGGGTCGGCTGTGTGTTACAACAGGCTAATGAATCGGGAATTTTGCAACCAGTTGCGTATGCATCCAGGAGTTTGTTCGAGGCCGAAAGGGCCTACAGCATGGTTGAAAAATTGCCTCTGGCGTGCGTTTACGGGGTAAAAAAAATGCACCAGTACTTATTTGGTCTTAAGTTCGAGCTTGAAACTGACCACAAGCCGCTCATATCGCTGTTCTCAGAGAGCAAAGGGATTAATATCAATGCCTCTGCCCAGATCCAAAGTTGGGTGCTCACACTGTCGGCGTACAACTATGTAATCTGCCACAGACCGGCCACAGCGAACTGCGCAGATGCTCTCAGTCAGCTGCCATTGCCCACCACCGGGGTGGAAATGGCACAGCCAGCGGACTTGCTCATGGTCATGGAGAATTTGAGAAAGAGAAATCCCCCGTTACGGCCCGCCAGTTCAGGACCTGGACCAGCCAGGATCCTTTACTGTCCTTGGTAAAACACTGTGTCCTCCATAGGAGCTGGTCCCGTATCATAGTGGAGATGCAGGAAGTGATTACGCCGTTCCACCGACGCAAAGATGAGCTGTCCCTGCAGCTGGACTGTCTTTTATGGTGCAATCGCGAAGTCTTGCCCAAGAAAGACAGAGACACATTTATTTGCGAACTGCACAACACCCACCAAGGCATCGTAATGATGAAAGCCACAGTCAGATCCCACATGTGGTGGCCTGGAATCGACTCAGATTTAGAGTCATGCATGCGCCAGTGCAACATTTGCTTTCAGTTGAGCAATACATCCAGAGAGGCACCGCTAAGTTTGTGGTCATGGCCATCCAAACTATGGTCGAGGATCCATGTGGACTATGTGGGCCCATTCCTAGGCAAAATGTTTTTGTTTGTCGTGGATGCTTATTCAAAATAGATTGAATGTGCAATAATGTCTGTAAGCACATCCACGGCCACCATTGAAAGCCTACAAGCCATGTTTGCCACGCACGGCTTGCCTGATGTCCTAGTCAGCGACAATGGGCCGTGCTTCACCAGTGCTGAATTCAAAGAATTCATGACCCGCAACGGGGTCAAACATGTCATATCTGCTCCGTTCAAGCCTGCATCCAACAGCCAGGCAGAACGGGCAGTTCAGACCATCAACCATAGCTTGAAATGCGTGTCGGAAGGTTCCCTGCAGACCCGGTTGTCCCGCGTACTGCTCAGCTACCGCATCAGACCCCACACACATACCGGGATTCTCCCAGCTGAGCTGCCCATGAAAAGGGCGTTTAAAACAAGGCTCTTTCTTGTCCACCCTGATCTACATGATCATGTGGAGGACAAGCGGCATCAACAAAATGTGTATCATGACCGCGCAAATTTGTCACGCAATATTGAGATCAATAATCCTGTGTTTGTGCTCAATTATGGACATGGTCCCAAATGGCTCGCTGACATGGTCACAGCCAAAGAGGGGTGTATGGTATTTCAGGTCAAACTGACCAATGGACAAACGCACAGAAAACACTGGGACCAAATCAAATTGCGGTTCACCAACAGCTATGAACAACCTGAAGAGGACACCACCAATTCTGACCTTCCAACACACACACACAAGTGGCAACTGACCATCATAGTTGACCACGAAACTGAACGCATCATCCCCAGCAGCCCGGCAAGGCCGG
Source organism: Pristiophorus japonicus (assembly GCF_044704955.1). NCBI lineage: Eukaryota > Metazoa > Chordata > Chondrichthyes > Pristiophoridae > Pristiophorus > Pristiophorus japonicus. The sequence goes on from NC_091977.1 coordinate 423,768,819, forward strand.
CTGCCAACAGCCCAGTGAAGAACTGATCAACCCATCCACACCAGGATTTGTACCAAGACGATCGACAAGGGATCGCAAAGCCCCAGATTGTCTCACCTTGTAAATAAGTGCACTGTTGACTTCACGGGTGAGTGATGTTATGTATTTAACCCCTTGTAACCTGCATCACAACTGTCCACTAGAAAGCCTACCTGTTGGAGTCCCAAGGGATCCCAGCATCCCTTGGGAGCACAGTATATAAGCAGGTCACCCACGAGGTACCTGCGCTCTGGAACCTTAATAAAGGAGCTAAGATCACAACTTTCTCATTACACACAGTACTCAGTCTGACCATTTATTATGAGTGTAACAGGGAAACCTTCCAACTGGTCAGTTGACATAAACATCAGGTGGATTCCACCAACCACCAATGCCTTCAACAGAATTATAGGAATTAATAATGCTGCCGCAAAACGCAGTATACCTCGGGCGTTCAAAAGACATATATTCCTTGTTGGACAGAAGAAAACCACGCTCTTAACCAGGAGTACTCGCTGAACAATGCTGGAGTCTTTGAACTCGGCGAGACCTGAAAGGTGGAGGAGCCTTATGGAGAAGTCTAACTTCACTCACTCCAGCAGTAAAGCATGGGCCCTGCTCCTTCAACTTGGCGGGGCAAACCCCTCCTATAAACAGAGGACAACCATCAGACTGATGCCATTGCATCCCACTTGATACAAACATCAAAGGCTCAGGTGGACAAAGAATTTCGACGGCAGATGAAGCGGCACCTTTCGACAAACTTGATGGCAACACCAAAATCGTCAATGATGTCTGATCCATTCACCTTGGATAAACTAAATGCAACCCTGTCGACAACCAAATCTGGAAAAGCTGCTGGCCCAGATAGCGTTTACCAAGGATTCTTAAATTCACTGGGACCCAAAGCGAAGAGATGGTTGACCTTCATCTTCTCTGAGGTGCTGACAACTGGTAAAATTCTAATTTAGAGGGAAACTAAAATAATTGTCCTCTTGAAGGAGGGGAAGATTGCTGTTGCCCAATCTCCTTACTTTGCACTGTTATAACGTGCTGGAGTGACTATTACTCCACAGATTAGCCACCATCATCGAGCCAACCATTCGTAAGGTAACAGCAGGCTTCCGGAGTGGCTGTAACAGCTGGGGCCAAGTGGTATCTTTAACAATGCACATCAAAGCAGGTTTCTGGCGCCAGCTCAAGATTGCCATAACACTCATGGACCTGTCAGCGATGTATGACACAGTATAGAAGCATTGAATGCTTTTCAAGCACTCCACCATTTTACCCTGCAGAACAACGATTCATCTTCTCAACTCCATGCTTAACAACCAATGCTTCCGTGTGTACTCTGGCACTCAGAAGAGTAGATATAACATAAGTACATAAGAAATAGAAGCAGGAGCAGGGCATTTGGCCCTCGAGCCTGCTCCGCCATTCAATAAGATCATGGCTGATCTGATCTTGGCCCCATCTCCACTTTCCTGCCTGTTCCCCAGAGGACATTGACACACACAGTGTTCTGTCTTGGCACCCATGTTATTCAAAGTTTACACCAGTGATTTGCCTGAAACAGAGTCCTGCAAGTGGGTAAAACATGAATCTCTCCATCACCAAAGAGATTCTGACCAGTGATTTACAGAGGATGGAGGCCTACTTCCACCAATGGCAACGCTGGCCAAACCCCCAAAAGACTGTCACCTCGACATTCCACCTCAACACCCATCAAGCAAACCAAGGTTTAAAGTCTCCTTTTGCGGCGCAGAGGTAAACCACGCCAAAAAACGCTCCGATTTAGCAGTCACGCTTGATTGCATCCTGTCATATAGACATTTCCAGAACCTTGTGAAGAAACTAAAGGGTAGGGTCAACTTGATCCAGAAGCTCGCCGATCAACATGGAGAGCATTCACTCAAACCCTTCCTACGGGTGGCAGCACTTGCCCTGGTGTACTCTACAGTGGAGTACTGATCTCTGGCATGGCTATCAAGTCCACATGTCAAATCCACTGATGTCCAGCTGAATTCTACAATGAAAATGATCACCAGTCGCTTTTATCGACAACAACACTTTGGCTGCCAGTGCTTGCAAACATCACACCACCGCACCTACGCCGCGAATATGTAGTCTCCAGAGAATATATCATCCAGTTTGTACATAGAGCTCAAATTTTTTACAAAGAATAATGCAGATGATAAGGATAATGTTCCAAGCTTGTACTTCCAACGATGAGTATTGCCAACTAGTAGCTCATTTTGGAAATTCACGCACTTGCTGCTGATGATTTCTCTCCATGCTTCATAAAGACCCTTCTCTTGAACTGCCCTAGCCTAATCCTTTCTCGCACCTGCTCAGCATCCAGTCACTGTCTGTCACCATGTAAAGTGCTGCAATACATCTGTACACAGAGAGCACAGTTATTAATGGCCATTAATGCGATTAGTGCCTTTTTCATTTCGTACAATAAACTGTTCACTGTTCCCCATTGCTCCAGATCTAAGTTGGAATTATTGGGCCCAACATTAGCCATGACTTGCATCAATTTTTTTGGAGTAAGTTGTTTTTTCTGGCTTAAGTTAGAAAATGCCATTTTCCCCCCAAAATTTGCTCCAGAGTAAGTCAGTTAAGTACGATTTTTTTTAGGTCAGTTTTTTTTTTCAAAAAGGGGCGTTCCCAGACACTTACAACAGTTTTGGCCATTTATGCCACTTTGGCCAGCAAAAACTTACTCCTAATCCACTTAGGTCAGCGTATGTGGCCAGTTCTGAAAAACCTTGCGGGCAGTTAAGAAAAAGCAGCGCACATTCGGCAGACATTAGGGCAGGGATAGGGGAGGGAAGGGAACTGGAGAGGACCTCAACAACCAAGCAGCAAACATTAAGGAAAAGCTCAAACCATTAAAATACAATAAAAAAAGAAGTAAATCCTACCTTATCTTTAAAGTCTGCCCGGGAAAGGCAGTGGGCCGGCCTGTGCGTGAGGCCATTCGGCCTGGGATAGGGAAGGGAAGATGTGCACCGGAGAAGTCACAGCTGCTCGGCCGGGGCATCTCACGGGGGGCTGCCGAGTGACCAGAGGAATCACAGCTCATGGGTTTGGAAGTCGCATCTCTCCTCCCTTCACAAAACTCTCCTCCTCTCCCTTCTCAAAACTCTCCTCCTCCCACCCCCCCCACAAAACCCTCCTCCTCCCCCCCCAAAAAACTCTCCTTCTCCCCCCAAAAAAACTCTCCTTCTCCCCACCCAAAACTCTCCTCCTCCCCCCCTCAAAACTCTCCTCCTCCACCCCCCCAATCAAAAGTTTCAAGTACAGCCACACAAGCACAGCCACTAAATAAAAAAATAAAAGCAAAGTCCTTAACTGCCCGGGAACTCAGCGGGCCGGCCGGCCGGTGCGGGAGTCCATTCGGCCGGGGATAGGTTGCAGCGAGATCGGGCGTCCCTTTGGCCTGGGATAGGGGCTGCGAGCATCGGGTCCTTCTCACAGCCCACAAGACGCGCTAGGAGGGCAGGAGCATGCGCGCAGCTCTCACTGAGCATGCGCGCAGGTGCCGGCAGTGCTTTGTGTGCTGGCCTGTTGCTCCGCACCCCCCTTCAGCCTCTGCGCCACGCCACGACTCCGGGGACGCCGAAGAGCGGCCAGGAGGGGGCCCCTTTTTTCTGGCGCCCGTTCCAGTGCGCAAAGTCGACGCGCTTCAGGTCAGTGCGCCGAAAAAAGGGGTTGGACAATGTTGGGCCCTAAAGATCTGAATTTGCTGTTGGAGGCTTGCGGCGGGGAAATGCCTCCGATCCACAAATAAAGTCTGTGTTTACCTTCTGCATCGAGATCGACGGAGACTCGCACTCCTGGGCCTCTATGCATAGACATGCATACAGGCCCACATATGTCAGGGGCGCAGTTCACAAACACCCCTGGGACCACATGGGCCAGCCCAACCAATAAAAGAAGGGGATCCGCATTCATGCTTATGGCAATCCCATTTTCAAATGGAATGCCCATAAGCATTAATGAGATCACATAAAAAACACATTTACAGACCAAATTACTTAAAAAAAATACATATTTAAAATAAATGAAAGTACAATTTAATTAAATATTTAAAACAAATATTTAGTTTCTGAAAAATAAATGTGAACGTTTTAAAGGGGCTAAAAATAACCTGAACTTATTTTACAGGTTTTTTTATGTTCAAATAAGTTAAAAACATTTTTAATGTTAATTTAAACTATTACGCTGGTAAAAGCAGGCATTATAGGCAAGTAGCCCAAATCTCCGCCCACGAATGCCCTTTTCCTAGGGATGCGGAAGATCTGTCAAGAAGATTCTTGACAGATCACAAGTTCCGGGTTTTCTTGCATGTGTGAAAACCCGGAACTTGTGGGGCCCTTACTGGCGCTCAGGCCCCGGAAAATCTGGGTCACAATGTTTCCTGGATAGGTGAAAATTACGAGCTACAAATTTTTTGGGCACTGCGGGTGCGATTTGGCTTGAAAATAGCCTCTGAGCAGTGCGTGTATATTTCTGATGCGGGCCGCGCCAGACGCCATTTGGTGTGGGCGATCGCATCGGCACCGGGAGCATGCACTGTAAGTATGCAGAGTACGCAGATCATGACGTCATTCAGCATATAACACTGATTTGATGCCAACACTGACATTTCAGCTTCCCACACCTGAACATGCGTTCAGCAGCAGGAAGGACCACCACGGGCGACAACGGGCCACCAGTGTTATTTAAAAGCATCATCACCTTCTTGTAGGTTAGTTGCTGATTGATTTCTACCAGCTATTGCTGATTTAGTAGAAGTGTTTGGTGCTTTCTAGACTTCTTTAAAGTGTCTTAAACTCTACAAGGACTGGTGTGGCGCATGCTCAAAGACTTGGTACTCACTTGCAAGGAGTCTGCTCAGATCAGTTGCTCCCAGGCATGGGTGCAGCAGTTTGTATTCCCCGTGGCCTGCAGCATTTTTTTGTATTTGTTCTGGGATGTGAGCATTGCTGGCATCACCTAAGTGCCCATCCCTAATTTCCCCTGGGAAAGTGGTGGCAAGCCACCTTCTTGAAATGCTGCAATCCTTGTGGTGAAGGTACTCCCACAGTGCTGATAGGGAGGGAGTTCCAGGATTTTGACCCAGTGACAATGAAGGAACGGTGATATATTTCTAAGTCAGGATGGTGTGTAAGTTGGAGGGGAGCATGCAGGTGATGGTGTTCCCATGTGCCTGCTGCCCTTGTCCTTCTAGGTGGTAGAGGTCACGGGTTTGGGAGGTGCTGCCGAAGAAGCCGTGGCATGTTGCTGTAGTGCTTCTTGTAGATGATACACATTGCAGCCACAGTGCGCCAATGGTGGAGGGAGTGAATGCTGAAGGTGGAGGATGGGGTGCCAATCAAGCGGGCTGCTTTGTCCTGGATGTTTTGAGATTCTTGAGTGTTGTTGGAGCTGCACTCATCCAGGCAAGTGGAGAGTATTCCACCACTTGTGCCTTGTAGATGGTGGGAAGGTTTTGGGGAATCAGGAGATCAGATACTCGATGCAGAATACCCGCCTCTGACCCGCTCTTGTTGCCACAGTATTTATGTGGCTGGCCTAGTTGAATTTCTGGTCAATGGTGACCCCCAGGATGTTGACAGTAGGGGTTATGGCGATGGTATTGCCATTTGTAGTGTATGGAGAAAGAGTCAGACTGAACACTGTGAGCTCAAAGTAAAGTGTGACCTTAGTCTTTTATTGCAGGTCTCCAGAGTGCCTCTCCAACCTGTGAAGCCTCCTTAAATACTTGTGCTCCCAAGGGATTACGGGATCCCTTGGGACTCCAGGGGATGAGCCCTTTGGTAGCTGTACAGAGTAAATACAAGTATACACATATAACAACACTCCCCCACAAAGTCAATAGTGTAACTATTTACAATGTGAGTCGATCTGGGGCCCTTCTTGCCCTGGTTAATCGTTTCGGTGTGAAAACTGGCGTCGTTGAATCATTTGTTGGGCCCTCGCTAGGCTGCTGTTCAGCTGGCCTTGCTGGGCTGCCTGGTGTGTTGGGCCCTGCTGGACTGCTGTGGATAATGGGTTCTGCTTCGTGGTCAACCGTGGTGCTGGTTGCCACTGATGTGTATGTTGGGAGATCAAAAAAGGTAGGATCCAAGGTGGGTTGCTCAGGATAGTCCGTGAATCTGAGTTTGATTTGGAACAAGTGTTTCTGGTGAATGAGTCCATTTGAAAGTTTGACCCGAAACACCCTGCTCCCCTCTTTGGCTACGACAGTGCCGGGAAGCCACTTGGGACCTTGTTCATAATTTAAAACAAATACAGGATCATTGACTTCAATCTCACGTGACACATTTGCGCTATCATGGTATGCACTTTGTTGAAGCCGTCGGCTCTCTACCTGTTCATGCAGATCAGGATGAACTAACGAGAGCCTTGTCTTAAGTACTCTTTTCATGAGCAGTTCAGCAGGTGGGATCCCAGTGAGTGAGTGGTGTCTCGTGTGGTAACTAAGCAGGACTCGGGATAGGCGAGTCTGCAGTGAGCCTTCAGTTACCCTCTTCAAGCCTTGCTTGATGGTTTGCACTGCTCTCTCTGCCTGACCATTGGACGCTGGTTGAAATGGGGCAGATGTGACATTTGATCCCGTTACAGGTCATGAATTCTTTGATATCAGCACTGGTAAAACATGGCCTGTTGTCGCTCACTTGGACATCGGGTAGGCCGTGTGTGGCAAACATGGCCCGCAGGCTTTCAGTAGTGGCAGTAGACGTGCTAGCCGACATTATCTCACATTCAATCCACTTGGAGTACGCGTCGACAACGACAAGGAACATTTTACCCAAGAACGGGCCTGCATAGTCGACATATACCCCAGACCACGGTTTGGAGGGCCAAGAACATAAACTTAGCGGCGCCTCCCTGGGTACATTGCTTAACTGCGAGCATGTATTACATCTGTGAACGCAAGACTCAAAGTCCGCATCGATACCGGGCCACCACTCGTGGGATCTGGCTATCGCTTTCATCATTACGATGCCTGGGTGGGTACTGTGGTGGTCATTGATGAAGGTGCCTCTGCCCTTCTTGGGGATCACTACTCGATTGTCCCAAAGAAGGCAGTCTGCCTGTATAGACATTTCATCTTTGCACCACTGGAATGGCTTTATCTCTTCCTGCATTTCCACTGGGACACTGGACCAGCTCCCGTGAAGCACACAACTTTTGACTAGAGATAATAAGGGGCCCTGGCTTGTCCAGGTTTTGATCTACCGGGCAGTGACGGGTGATTGTTCACTCTCAAATACTTCCATAACCACGGCTGGATCTGCAGACTGCACCATTTCCATCCCCGTGGTGGATAATGGCAGCCTATTGAGAGCATTGGTGCAGTTCTTTGTGCCTGGCCTGTGGCGGATGGCGTAGTTGTATACGGACAAAGTGAGCGCCCATCTCTGGATGTGGGCCGATGTTTATTTATTGGTATTTATCCCTTTACTCTCGGAGAACAGGGATATAAATGTCTTATGGTCAGTTTCCAATTCGAATTTTAGCCCAAACACGTATTGATGTATTTTCTTTACCCCATAGACACACGCTAATGCCTCTTTCTCAATCATGCTGTAGGCTCTCTCAGCCTTAGACAGAATCCTGGATGCATAAGCAACCGGTTGCAGTTTCCTGAAATCATTAGCTTGTTACAATACACACCCGACGCCATATGACGACACATCACATGCTAGTCCCAAACGCTTACATGGATCATACAACACAAGCAATTTGTTTGAGAATAACAATTTTCTCGCTTTTAGAAAGGTATTTTCTTGGCTTTTGCCCCAAACGCATTCATCCCCTTTTTGTAGTAAGACATGCAGTGGTTCTAACAGTGTGCTGAGACCCGGTAAGAAGTTACCAAAGTAGTCCAAGAGTCCCAGAAATGACCACCGCTCCATCACATTCTGTGGCCTCGGTGCATTGTCGATTGCCTCCGTCATCGCGTTGGTGGGCCTGATGCCGTCCGCCGCAATCCTCCTTCCCAGGAACTCCACTTCAGGAGCCAGGAAAATGCACTTCGAGCGTTTTAGCCTGAGCCCCACATGATTGAGCCAACTAAGAACCTCCTCCAGGTTCTGCAGATGCTCGACTGTTGTCCGACCTGTGACCAAGATGTCATCCTGGAAGTCCACGGTGTGCGGGACCGACTTCAGTAAGCTTTCCATGTTTCTCTGGAATATCGCCGCTGCCGATCAGATTCCAAACAGGCATTTGTTATAAACTAACAGACCCTTGTGTGTGTTGATGCAGGTGAGGGCCTTCGATGATTTCTCCAGTTCCTGCTTCATGTAGGCTGAAGTCAGATCCAGCTTCATGAACATCTTTGCTCCCGCCAGCGTTGCAAAGAAGTCATCGGCCTTTGGTCGTGGGTATTGGTTCTGCAGGAAGAAACAATTGATAGTTACTTTGTAATCGCCGCAGATTCTGACGGTGCCGGCTGCCTTGAGGACTGGGACGATAGGGCTGGCCCACTCATTGAACTCGATCGGGGAAATTATGCCCTCTCTTTGCAGCCGGTCTAGCTCGATCTTTACCCTTTCTCTCATCATATACAGTACTGCTCTCACCTTGTGATGGATGGGTCGCGCCCCCGGAATTAGGTGGATCTGCACTTTTGCTCATTGGAATTTCCCGATGCCTGGTTCGAACAGTGAAAGAAATTTGTTTAAGACCTGGGCACACGAAGTCAGCGGGCAATAGCGCTCGGACGTCGTCCCAGTTCCAGCGTATCTTTCCCAGCCAACTCCTGCCGAGCACCGTGGGACCATCGCCCGGTACCACCCAGAGTGGTAGCTTGTGCAGCGCTCCATTGTAGGAGACCCTTATGGTAGCACTGCCGATTACAGGAATCAGTTCTTTCGTGTAAGTTCTTAGTTTCGTGCGAAGTGGAAACATAGAAACATAGAAACATAGAAAATAGGTGCAGGAGTAGGCCATTCGGCCCTTCTAGCCTGCACCGCCATTCAATGAGTTCATGGCTGAACATGCAACTTCAGTACCCCATTCCTGCTTTCTCACCATACCCCTTGATTCCCCTAGTAGTAAGGACTTCATCTAACTCCTTTTTGAATATATTTAGTGAATTGGCCTCAATAACTTTCTGTGGTAGAGAATTCCACAGGTTCACCACTCTCTGGGTGAAGAAATTCCTCCTCATCTCGGTCCTAAATGGCTTCCCCCTTATCCTTAGGCTGTGTCCCCTGGTTCTGGACTTCCCCAACATTGGGAACATTCTTCCTGCATCTAACTTGTCTAACCCCGTCAGAATTTTAAACGTTTCTATGAGGTCCCCTCTCATTCTTCTGAACTCCAGTGAATACAAGCCCAGTTGATTCAGTCTTTCTTGATAGGTCAGTCCCGCCATCCCGGGAATCAGTCTGGTGAACCTTCGCTGCACTCCCTCAATAGCAAGAATGTCCTTCCTCAGGTTAGGAGACCAAAAAGTGGAGTTAAGACTGGCCTTGAGGCCTTGTTGCAACACAAACTTTCGAAAGTCTTTTTGCCCATGATCGACTGGCTCGCGCCTGTGTCCAGCTCCATTGACACCGGGAGTCCATTTAGTTCAACATTCAGCATTATCGGGGGACAATTTGTGGTGAATGTGTGCACCCCATGTACCTCTGCCTCCTCAGTCTGAGGCTCTGGTTCGTCGTGATCCTCTGTGGATCCTTCCTCCTCTGCAACATGATGATTTGCAGGTTCACCAGACTTTGCAGCTTGCCTGCACACTCGTTGGAGGTTTTCCATTGTTCCACAGCCCTTGCAACCGTACTCTTTGAATCGGTATGAATGGAAACGATGATCACCCCCGCAGCGCCAACAAGGTGTTAATGGCGTGGCATTCATCACCCTTGATGGTGGACTCTGAGACATCTGTGGACGTGCAGCTGCACGTATGTGTGACCTGCCCTGTACGTTATGATTCAAAAACAACATCACTTTGGTCACAGTACTTGTAGCAGCAGTTGTGTGCAGAGAGCTTTGCTTCGTATTGTTATTGGTGGCAATGAACGCCTGTGCTATCGCTATGGCCTTACTCAAGGTTGGGGTCTCTACAGTCAAAAGTTTGCGAAGTATGGTTTCTTGGCCAATGCCAAGTATGAAAAAGTCTCTGAGCATGTGCTCAAAATGTCCTTCAAATTCGCAATGTCCTGCAAGGCATCTTAGCTCAGCGACATAACTCACCACTTCCTGGCCTTCAGACCTTTTGTAGGTGTAGAACCGATAGCTCGCCATCAGAACACTTTCCTTCGGGTTCAAATGCTCTCGGACCAGTGTGCACAAATCATTGTACGATTTCTCCATGGGTTTCACTGGAGTGAGCAGATTCTTCATGAGGCCATACGTTGGTGCCCCACAGACAGTGAGGAGGATCGCCCTTCGTTTGGCAGCGCTCTCTTCCCCATCTAGCTCGTTGGCCACGAAGTATTGGTCAAGTCGCTCCACAAAAGTTTCCCAATCATCTCCCTCTGAGAATTTTTCCAGGATGCCCACTGGTCTCTGCATCTTTGGGTTCGCTAGTTGTACTGTATGGAGAAAGAGTCAAACTGAACACTGTGAGCTCGAAGTAAAGCGTGACCTTAGTGTTTTATTGCAGGTCTCCAGAGTGCCTCTCCAACCTGTGAAGCCTCCTTAAATACCTGTGCTCCCAAGGAATTATGGGATCTCTTGGGACTCCAGGGGATGAGCCCTCTGGTGGCTGTACAGAGTAAATACAAGTATACATATATAACACCATTGATTATCAAGGGGAGGTGGTTAGACTCTCGTTTGTTGTAGATGGCCATTGCCTGGCACTTGTGTGGCAAGAATGTTACTTGCCACTTATCAGCCCAAGCCTGAATATTGTCCAAATCTTGTTGTATGTGGACATGAACTGCTTCATTTCCTGAGGATTTGTGAATGGAACTGAACACTGTGAAATCATCGAAATTTACTGCACGGAAGGAGGCCATTTCGATCCATCGTGTCCGTGCCAGCCAACAAAAAGCAATCCAGCCTAATCCCACTTTCCAGCTCTTGGTCCGTAGCCCTGTAGGTTACGGGACTTCAAGTGCACATCCAAGTACTTTTTTAATGTTGTGAGGGTTTCTGCCTCTACCACCCTTTCAGGCAGTGAGTTCCAGACCCCCACCATCCTCTGGATGAAGAAATGTCCCCTCAAATCCCCTGAAAACCTTCTAACAATTACATTAAATCTATGCCCCCTGGTTGTTGATCCCTCTGCTAAGGGAAATAGGTTCTTCCTATCCACTCTATCTAGGACCATCATAATTTTATACACCCCTCAGCCTCCTCTGTTCCAATGAAAACAAAACACAACCTATCTAATCTTTCCTCATAGCTAATGTTCTCCAATCCAGGCAACATCCTCGTAAATCTCCTATGCACTCCCTCTAGTGCAATCATATCTTTCCTGTAATGCAGTGACCACAACTGCACGCAGTACTCCAACTGTGCCAAACTCGGGGGAGACATTCGCCTTCATTTTCGGCAGTTTTCTCAGCGGTACAGTTGTTTTTGTGAGAGAAACCGCCCGGCGAAAGTTTCCCCCTTACTTTTTAAATGAAACCGCCCACATCTCGAAACGACCGCCAGGAAAAAACTGCCGACGTGCACCACCGAGAGAATCGCCAGGGCGTAAGTTTGGCCTCAACGGAAGCCCGTCCACATCGTCGAGGAAACTGCCCACGGGAAACAGCCTGAAACAGGGCGGTTGGTGAGTACTCTGCAAAGAAAGGTAAGTTAAAGTTTCTTTATTTTTTTATATTGTAAAATGGCGATTAACTGTAAAACGATCTTGGGAATGTTTTTTTAACTTTTTTTAATTGAAATTAAAAATAAAAATGTTCCCCCTTCTCTCGGCCCAACGGCAGCCATGGAGTAAATTTTTAAAGAACACGCGTTTCACCAAGTTTCGCCTTTATCTGCCAAGAAACCACCGAGAATATTGGAGCAAGATTCATTTTCTCGCCGGGTGATATTTTTTATCTTAGTTATGGAAATTTTCGCCAGCATTAGTTGCAGAATGTTAGCAGTTTTTCTAGGCAGCAATCAGGCGTTGAAGGGCTCTCAGAAAGTCTTGACCCTAGTGTTTCATATATTTCAAGCATAACCTCCCTGCCCTTGTATTCAATGCCTCGGCTAATAAAGGCAAATATTCTGTATGCCTTCCTGACCACCTTATCTACCTGGCCTGCTACCTTCACGGATCTGTGGACATGCACTCCAAGGCCCCCTTTGTTCCTCTACACTTTTCAGTGTCTTACCATTTAATGTGTATTTCCTTGCCTTGTTAGACCTCCCCAAATGCATTACCTCACACTTCTCCGGATTGAATTCCATTTGCCACTGTTCTGCCCACCTGACCAGTTCATTGATAACTTCCTGCAGTCTATAGCTTTCTTCTTCATTATCAACCACACAGCCGATTTTAGTATCATCTGCAAACTTCTTATTCATACCCCCTACATTCAAGTCTAAATTGTTGATTTATATACCACAAAAAGCAAGGGATCTAGTACTGAGCCCCACAGAACCCCAGTGGAAACAGCCTTCCAGTCACAAAATCACCCATCAAACATTACCCTTTGCTTCCTGCCTCTGAGCCAATTTGGATCCAACTTGCCACTTTGCCCTGTATCCCATGGGATTTTAATTTTGTGACCAGTCTACCATGTGGGACTATACCAAAAGCCTTGCTAAAATCCATATATATTACATCAAATGCACTACCCTCATCGACCCTCCGTGTTACCTCCTCGAAAAATTCACTCAAGTTAGTCAGACACGAATTTCCCTTGACAAATCCACGCTGAAGATTTATCCTGTGCCTCAGAATTTTTTCCAATAATTTTCCCACCACCGAAGTTAGGTTGACTAGCCTGTAATTACTCACTTTTTAAACAAAGGTACCACATTAGCAGACCTCCAGTCCTCCAGCACTACATCTGCAACAAGAGAGGATTGGAAAATAATGGTCGGAGCCTCTGCTGTTCTCTCCTTTGATTCTCTTAACAGCCTGGGATACGTTTAATCTGGGCCTGGGGATTTATCCACTTTCAAAGCAGCTAAACCCTTTCATACTTTCTCTCTCACTATATTTATTTCATCTAATATATCACACTCCTCTTTGATTGCAATGTCTGCATCACCCTTCACTTTTGTGAACAAAGACGCACAATATTCATTAAGAACCATATCCATATCTTCCAGCCTGCAAACACAGATTACCTTTATGGTCTCTAATAGGCCCTAATCTTTCTTTAGTTATCCTCTTGCTCTTAATGTATTGATAAAACATCTTTGGTTTTTTTGTGATTTTACTTGCCAAAATGTTTTTGTGCTCTTTCTTTGCTTTCCTAATTTTTTTTTTCAATGTCACCCCTGCACTTTTTGTACTCCTCTAGGGTTTCTGCGGTATTTAACCCTCTGTATCTGTCATAACGCTTCCTTTTTTTCTTTATCCTACCGTGTATGTCCCTAGACATCCAGGGGGCTCTAGATTTGCAAGTCCTACCCTTTTTCTTTAATGGAACATACTTGCTCGGAACCCTCACAATCTCCTCCTTGAATAGCTCCCACTGCTCTGATACTGATTTACCTTCAAGTAGCTGTTTCTAGTCTGCTATGGCTAAATCACCTCTCAGCTTAGCAAAATTGGCTTTTCCCCAATTGAAAACTTTGATTCCTGGTCCATCTTTGTCCTTTTCCATAACTACCCTAAATCTAACTGAATTATGATCACTAGTATCAAAATGCTCTCCCACTGATATCCCTTTCACCTGCCCAGCTTCATTCCCGGGAACCAAGTCCAGAACTGCCCCCTCCTTTGTTGGGCTTGTGACATACTGGCTAAAAAAGTTACCCTGAATGCATCAATTTTGGAATTCCGCACCCTCTGTACCTTACACACTAATTTTATGCCAGTTAATATTAGGGTAGTTGAAATACCCTGCTATTATTGCCCTGTAATTTTTGCACTTCTTATAAATTTGCCAACATATTTGCTCTTCTATCTCCCTCTGATCTATTTGGGGGTCTATAGTACACTCTCAGGAGTGTGATCACCCCTTTTTTGTTCTTCAATTCGACCCATATGGCTCATCCTTCCAACATGTGCAAACAGTGACTACACTCACTTCATTGGCTGTAAAGTGCTTTGAGACATACAGTGGTCATGAAAGGCGCTATATAAATCAAAGTCTTTCTTTTTTATATCATCCCTCCTCACAACTGTAATTGTTTCTTTAACCAATACTGTGATCCTCTCCCTCCTTTTTTATCACCTCTCTCCATCATCATCATAGGCGGTCCCTCGAACGAGGATGACTTGCTTCCACACCAAAAGGGATGAGTTCACAGATGTTTCAAAGAAGGACCGAAATTCCAGTCCTGAACTCCAATTGAAGGGGTGGAAGATGCCTATGCATGGATTTTTTAACGTGTGGTAGCCGTTGCACATCAGTCACCACACGGGCTTGACAGAGCTGGGCCTTTATCCAGTGGCAAGGGTTACCCAGGAGGACTGGAGACCTGCTCTGCTCTATTCCATTCTCTATCCAATTTGAAAACCCTGTAACCAGGAATTTTGAGCTGCCATACCAGCCCTTCTTTCAGCCATGTCTCAGTAATAGCTATAATATCATAATGCCAACTGTCTTTCTGTGCTCTCAGCTCATCTGTATTCCCTATACTCCTTGCATTGAAGTATATAACATTCAGCATTTCCAAACTTCCTTATTGGCAATTTTCTAGCCCTTGTTTCCTCTGTCTTCCAAATTCACTTTCTACTTTTTGACTTTCCAATTCCAGCTTTGCTTCTCTCTCGACTGAATCTATTCTCAGGTTCCCATCCGCCTGCCAAGCTAGGTTAAACCCTCCCCAACAGCATTAGCAAACCACCCCTCATGAGTGTCATGCATTCAACTAGCATTGTAACCCATGTATAATCTGACCTAAGTTGTACACTGTGAGAACAATGACCACTAGGTGGGAGACGCTCCTAACCTGGGCCTTCAGGTACAAAAGGGGAAGCTCCACCCACCTTCATCACTTGGAGTGCGAAGGAATAAAGGACAGGTCACAGACTGACCTTCTCTCAAGCATGGGCCTCGTGTGCATTTATACTGTATAGTAAGGACCTATCAATGGCGACGAGAAACTGGGATTTAAACCATGCGAGCATGGCCACGAGCAGAACAGACGAGAGGTACTGTGTTAAGGAATGGTTGGGACAGAGATTCAACATTGTTAAAGCAGCACACAGTTCTCCAGGCAGACAAGGTCAATCGGGCATGCCCCAACATGTAGTCGAACCCAGAGGGGGAGTTCGACAGAGACAATGGCTAGCTGAACGGCGATTCACGCCATTGCAAGGGACAATGCGGGCAGTAATGGGGCCATCAACACCTGTTAATGGCGCACTCAAGGACAATAACAGGGGCAGTCAGGGACGATCGACTGGCAAGGGACCTTTTGTTTCCAACAACAGCTCATGTTGGAGGTGTGGAGGCACACACTCAGCCGGAGTTTGCAGAGATGAGCAAAATACCTGCAGAAATTGCAGAAATGAATGCTGGGGGAAATCGCTGGAAGCTGAAGTTCAGCGAGTTCATGTGGAGCACGTATATAGTTCATACACCAGGACGCCACCGATAATGATGAAAGTGCTCCTCAATGGCATCCCAGTATCAATGGATCTAGACACGGGGGCCAGCCAGTCTCTGATGGGTATCAAACAGTTTGTAAAGTTGTGGGCGTCCAAGGCCAGGAGGCCAAAATTAGCGCCGATTGACGCAAAGCTACGGGTTTACACAAAGCAGATCATTCCGGTGCTAGGCAGCGCCACAGTAGTCGTGACCCACAAAGATTCGGAGAACAGGTTGCCACTCTGGATTGTCCCAGGGGATGGTCCTGCACTACTGGGGAGGAGTTGGCTTGCTGTCATGAACTGAAAATGGGGCGATGTCAATGCAATTTCCACTGTGGAGCGAGTATCATGCTCACAGATCCTGGACAAATTTAACTCACTATTTCCACCCGGCATCGGCACTTCCATGGGGGCCAAGGTAGTGATTCACATAAACCCGGACGCCAGGCCAGTACACCACAAGTCCAGAGCGGTGCCGTACATGATGCGGGAAAAGGTAGAAGGCGAATTGGACCGCCTGCTGAGGGAAGGCATAATCTCGTCAGTCGAATTCAGTGACTGGGCGAGCCCGATTGTGCTGGTGCTCAAGGCGGATGGGTCGGTCAGGATATGTGGTGATTACAAGGCCACCATCAATCGGGTGTCACTCCAAGACCAGTACCCGCTACCGAGAGCGGAGGACCTCTTTGCGACGCTATCCGGTGGCAAACCTTTTTCAAAATTGGACGTGACCTCAGCTTACATGACCCAGGAGCTGGCGAGTGAGTCGAAGAAGCTGACCACCATCACGACGCACAAGAGGTTGTTTGAATACAACAGATGTCCGTTCGGGATTCGCTCGACCGCCGCGATCTTCCAACGAAATATGGAAAGCCTCCTCAAGTCGATTCCAGGGACGGTGGTTTTTCAGAACGACATCCTCATCACGGGTTACGATACTGAAGAACAAATCCACAATCTGGAGGAGGTGCTACGCAGACTAGACCGGGTAGGGCTGCGATTGAAAAAGGCGAAGTGCGTCTTCCTAGCTCCAGAGGTAGAATTCCTGGAGATGAGGGTAGCAGCAGATGGGATCAGGCCTACTGCATCCAAGATGGAAGCGATCCAGAGAGCACCCAGACCCCGTAACACGACGGAGCTGCGTTCGTTCCTGGGGCTCCTGAACTATTTTGGTAACTTTCTTCCCAAATTGAGCATGCTGCTAGAGCCACTGCACGTGCTCCTACCCAAAGGTCGCGAATGGGTCTGTGGGGACAGCCAGGAAAGGGCTTTTAATAAAGCACGCAATTTGTTATGTTCCAACACTCTGTTAACACTATACGACCCATGTAAGAAACTTGTGTTAACGTGCGATACGTCATCCTATGGTGTCGGGTGTGTGTTGCAGCATGTCAATGTCAAGGGTCAGTTACAGCCAGTAGCTTATGCCTCCAGGAGTCTGTCCCAGGCAGAAAGGGGTTACAGGATGGTAGAAAAGGAGGCGCTTGCAAGTGTATATGCTGTAAAGAAAATGCACCAGTACCTGTTTGGCAGGAAATTTGAGCTGGAGACAGATCACAAACCCCTAACGTCCCTTTTGGCCGACAACAAGGCCATAAATGCAAACGCTTCGGCCCGCATACAGAGGTGGGCACTCATGTTAGCCGCCTATGAATATACAATTCGGCACAGACCGGGCACCAAAAACTGCGCCGATGCACTCAGCAGGCTCCCACTAGCCACCACTGAAGGGGCTACCGAGCATGCTGCCAAGATGGTCATGGCTGTTGAAGCTTTCAGATGCGAAGGCTCACCTGTGACAGCCTGTCAGATTAAAGTCTGGACAAATAGAGACCCGCTATTGTCTTTAGTCAAGAAATGTGTCCTGAATGGGGACAGGGCAGCCACGTACAGGGCATGCCCTGAGGAATTTAAACCATTTCACAGGCGCAGGGATGAACTTTCGATTCAGGCTGATTGCCTACTGTGGGGAAACCGCGTAGTCATGCCCCAGATGGGCAGAGAGGTGTTCATCAGAGAACTCCACAATGAGCACCCGGGCATTGTCATGATGAAGGCAATTGCCAGGTCATACGTTTGGTGGCCAGGGATAGACGCAGATCTGGAACTTTGTGTTTGCAGGTGCAACACGTGTGCCCTGCTGGGCAATGTGCCCAGGGAAGCCCCCCTTAGCCCCTGGCCATGGCCCACCAAGCCTTGGTCACGCATCCATGTGGGCTATGCAGGTCCTTTCATGGGAAAAATGTTTTTGGTTGTAGTAGACGCCTACTCCAAATGGATCGAGTGTGACATTTTAAATTCAAGCACATCCTCTGCCACGGTAGAAAGTCGACAGGCAATGTTCGCCGCCCATGGTCTACCGGACATCTTGGTCAGCGACAATGGCCCGTGCTTCACAAGCACTGAATTCCAAGACTTCATGGCAGGCAATGGAATTAACCATGTCAGAACGGCACCGTTCAAGCCGGCCTCAAACGGCCAGTCAGAACGAGCAGTGCAGATAATCAAACAGGGGATGCTCAGAATCCAAGGGGGTTCCCTACAAAGACGCTTATCACGCCTCCTGTTGGCCTATAGATCCCGACCACACTCGCTCACAAGGGTTCCTCCCGCAGAGCTGCTAATGAAAAGGATGCTCAAAACCCGGTTATCCCTTATACACCCCACCATGAAAGAAATTGTCGAGAGCAGGCGCAAGCCACATTATGACTACCATGACAGGAATGTGAGGGCGCGATTTATTGATGTAAATGACCCTGTTTTTGTCCATAATTACACTGCAGGGCCCAAATGGCTCGCAGGCACTGTGATTGCCAAAGAGGGAAATAGGATTCTGGTAGTTAAACTTACCAATGGACAAATCTGCCGCAAACACGTGGATCAAACAAAATGGAGGCAACCCCATAGAAGAAGCAGAGGAAGAACACGATATAGAGTTCACTCCACCACAGGTGACCGAACACCGGAACCAAGTGGAGGAGAGCCCAATCACTGTGGGCAGTCTGGATAGGCCTGAGGCACCGCAAACAGCAGACACTCAGGCCAGCGTCCAACAACCGGAGCCCCAACTCAGGCGCTCTACACGAGAGCGTAAACCACCAGAGTGACTCAACCTGTGATCCCAATAAGACTTTCGGGGGGAGGTGATGTCATGTATTCAACCAGCATTGTAACCCATGTATAATCTGACCTAAGTTGTACACTGTGAGAACAATGACCACTAGGTGGGAGACACTCCTAACCTGGACCTTTAGGTACAAAAGAGGACGCTCCACTCACCTTCATCACTTAGAGTGTGAAGGAATAAAGGACAGGTCACAGTCTGACCTTCTCTCAAGCATGGGCCTCGTGTGCATTTATACTGTACAGTAAGGACCTATCAATGAGGATATTGGTCCCGGCTCTGTTGAGATGCAACCCATCCGGCTTGTACAGGTCCCATCTCCTACAGTAGCAGTCCTAATGCCTCAGGAATCTAAAGCCCTCTCTCCTGCACCATCCTCCGGCCATGCAGTCATCAGTCCTATCCTTCTATTTCTGTACTCACTAGCACATGACACCAGGAGTAATCCAGAAATTACTACCTTTGAAGTTCTGCTTTTTAATCTCTCTCCTAGCTCCCTAACATCTACTTGCATGAACTCATCCCTCTTTCTACCTATGTCATATGGACCACGACCTCTGGCTGCTCACCCTCTCCCCCCAGAATGCCCTGCAGCCACTCAGTGACACCTTTGACCCTGGCACCAGGGAGGCAACATACCATCCTCGAGTCACCTCTGCGGCTATAGAAACACCTGTCTGCTCCCCAACCTATTGAATCCAATACCACTATAGCTCTTCCACTCTTCTTCCTCCCCCCTATGCAACTGAGCCACCCATGGTACTGTGGATTGGCTCTGGTGCACTCCCCAGAGGAACATCAGTACTCAGAACAAAATATTGGTTGGTGTTAGATCTCTTAATTTCCAATGAAATACGAACTCCGATGGTAGTTTTAACTTTTTAATCTTGGCAGAGAGCAACAAGCTGCTGGCTGATTGCCAGTTTCTTTGTCTTACTGAGACACATGGTCAAAATGGCTGTATTTTATACCGGGTTCAATTTACAGAAAAGAACTCGCCTTCTTTGACCTTATTGGCTCACTACCTAAGGTCCGAAAATGTCAAGTTGATTGATGAGTTAATGCAACATGCTGAACTGCATGTAGCAGCCTTGACTTGGGGGTCTGTGAATTTTCACAGTCTGTCTAAATGAGTCTGTTTGAATACTCTATCAATCCCCCCTTTGATTCTTTCACAAACTGAATCATAAAACTTCACGTATCACTGGTTAAACATTCTACAAAATAATTTCATACATGTTAATAGAGTTTCCTTCTAAAATTTGTTGATGTGTTTCGCCATATGTCCGGACTAGTAGCTTCCACACAAATTTACACTAACCCGAGTTCCATCGTGGCCACAATGGAAGTCTGGTTTTAGTAGGTTAATGAACCTTATTCCAATTTAATCCAAATCAATATCTTAATTCAACCAGTAAACAACCTTTCCTTAAGTGTAACATACCCCTGTGCCACGTACAGACGGTCTGCTGGGACCTGCAAGGTGTCTCACCTGCGGGACAGCAGCTACAGCCGCCTGGTCGCAACAACATTTAATCAACATAAACAAACAATATAAAAGTAAAAGGTATTTACATGTAATTCCCTTGCTACCCTACTATTTCCCTTTGGTGCAGAGGGTCGGCTAGTAAGAAGTAGGCCTATGCCTAGAATACCTACAATCAATACTACAGTAAATTTATACATTTTCGCAAAAAGTAATTGTCCTTATTAGATTTCAGCTTCAGTTATGGGTGCTCGTTTAACGTGTGAAGTGTGGATCTAGGCTTTCTTTCCTTGGACTTTTACAGCTGCCTGGGTGGTCAATAACACTTGATAAGGTCCCTCCCACTTGGCACCCAAAGGTTCTTTATGCAACTTTTTCACATACACCCAGACTCCCGGGATGATGTCGTGTCCTCCTTCGGGTGGATTACCCCAAGCTGCAGATACCTGTCGGGAAACAGAACTAATAGCATTGGTTAAGTTCTGACAGTATGATAACAAAGTGTCACTCATTAAGTGAACATCAGCTTTCCGTAAATCGATAGTTCCTGGCAGCGACATGGGTCTTCCTGTTATAATTTCAAATGGGCTTAGACCTGTAGTTCGGTTCGGGGTTGCCCTAATGCTACATAGCACTATTGGTAGTGCCTGGGGCCATGGTGTTCCTTCTTGGTGATATTTGGCAAGTCGTTGTTTCAAAGTTCGATTCATTCGTTCTACTTGTCCTGATGATTGTGGATGATAAGGACAGTGTAAATCCCACGTAATGTTCAGTAACCTACAGACTTCTTGGCAGACAGCACCTGTGAAGTTTGTTCCCTGATCTGAGTCAATGCTACTCGGGACTCCCCATCAGGGAATGTAATCCTTACACAAGACCTTTGCAGTGTGATTGGCTGTGGCTCTTTTAGTTGGGACAGCTTCTACCCATCTAGAGAATCTGTCAACCATGACAAGAATGTTAGAGTATCCTTGGCATGAAGGAAGAGATATATAATCAACCTGCAGATGCTGGAATGGTCCGACAAGGGCAGGGGGCCTCAGTTGGGGCATTACCGTGATGGGTCCAGAATTATTTTTCTGGCAGATCACACAGCGGTCTGTTACCAGCTGAGCATGTTTTTTAAATCCCCGACCCCACCAGCTTTTCTGGAACCGTGCCGTCATCTGTTGTGAGGCCAAGTGTCCCCACGAGTGGATCTGTTGGGCTAAAAAAGGCATAAGCGCTTGTGGCGCGACTGGCTTGTCGGTAACTCTTTGTCTCCAGACACCATCTTCGCATAGCTTAATTCCTGCCTCAATCCATGTCCATTTTTCCTCTCGGGAGCACTCGCCTTGCATTGTTTGAAGGTCTCGTGTCAGAGTCCTGAGTGCTTTCAATCTGCACATCTGTGTTGGTTCTTCTGGAGGAACGCCCTGTGAGGCGGCATCTTTAGCTGCCTGGTCGGCTCGAGCATTTCCCTGTGCTTCTGAGGTATTTTCCTTGGTATGGGCCTTACACTTCAGGATGGACACTTCCTGAGGTAATTGTATGGCCTCCAGTAAGTCTCGGACTTCTTTTCCATTTTGGATAGGTGTACCAGCAGCAGTGAAGAATCCTCTTTTCCGCCATAACATACCAAAGTCGTGAGCGACTCCAAAAGCATAACGCAAATCTGTGTAGACATTAGCTGTCTGTCCTTCTGCTATTCGACATGCTTCTGACAGGGCCCATAACTCGGCCTGTTGTGCTGACGTTCCTGAGGGTAAACATCCTTTTGCCATTACCTCATATAAGGTTGTAACTGCCCATCCTGCTTTTCTGGTACCATTTTCAACAAAGGAGGAACCATCTGTTAGAAGGATGAGGTCTGGGTTGTGCAGAGGCTCCTCTGCTGCTAAGGCTGCTTCTTCTGTTTCTTTGAAAATCTCCACGCAGTCATGCTCTTCACATTCTCCCCCCTCTTGCTCCCTTGATTCTGACATCGGGAGCATAGTTGCGGGATTAACCGGGCTGGCCCGGACGATATGGAGATTAGGAGCTTCCAAAACTGCTGTCCAGCGGGCCCATCTTGCTGCTGTCACCTGAGACATTCTATTCATAGACAGTAAAGCGTGTATGGTGTGGGGACACTTGACAATCAGCTTTTGGTCGAGGACTAGACCCGCAGTGATCATTACCGCTCGACATGTAGCTTCCATGGCCCTTAGGCAACTTCCCCATCCGAGGGCTACCGCATCCAGTTTTGCCGAATAATAGCCAATAGGTCTTTGCTGATCCCCATGTTCTTGTGTCAGTATAGCTGTCATATATCCTTCTTTCTCATGAACAAACAGGGTAAATGGCTTACCACTGTCGGGGATTCCCAGAGCCGGTGCTGAACACAAAGCCTTTTTCAAACTCAGGAAGGCCTCTTGCTGTTCTTTAGTGAGGGTGATGGCTTCTTTAGAGGCACGTTTCCCCTTTAAAATATCATTCAGTGGCTGAGCAAGCTGTGTGAAGGAGTCAATCCAATTTCTGTTAAAGTTACACAATCCCAAAAGAGACCTTAGTTCCTGAATAGTGGTGGGTTTTTTAGCAGCCCGAATGGCTGCAGTTCTATCCTGGGAAAGTTCTCTCTTTCCTTGTGAAATCTTTTATCCCAGGTATACAACCTCTTCTTGGGATATTTGTGCTTTGTCGATGCTGGCTTTATGTCCTTTCAGCCGAAGGTGGTCCAGCAAAGCTCGTAAATCTTGTTCATGCTGTTCTTCCGTGTTTGAAGCTAGCAGGCTATCGTCTACATATTGGATGACTATGGATGACAGGGGAGATAATTCTCGCAAATGGCTTTGTAAAGCCATGTGGAATACCGTAGGGCTGTTGTGGAAACCCTGCGGTAAATGGGTCCAAGTATACTGTTGTCCTTGGACCGTGAAATCAAACCACTGTTGAACCTCCGGTGCCAGAGGCACCGACCAAAATCCGTTGGCCATATCTATAACCGAGAAATATTTATGTTCCGGTTTGAGGGCATTAAAAATGGTGGAGGGATCTGCGACCAAAGGAGCTTTTTGATCAATACACTGGTTAGCTTTCCTATAATCGACAGTCAAACGCCAAGTCTCATTAGATTTCTGTACCGGCCACACGGGGCTATTGGAGGAGATATGCGTTTTAATAAGCACCCCTTGTTTCTCCAATTGCTGAATAACCGGTAAGATTCCCGCGATGGCAGTTGGACTGATGGGATACTGTTTAGTGCATGGAGGCTTGGTCCCTGTAAATGATGCAGGCTCCATCTGGAGTTGGCCACAATCGTTCTTATCTTTAGCCCATATCGGGTGTTCCTTCAATTCTTCTTTCTTCAAAGTTCTAATTGACCATGTCACCCGACCATCCTCGAAATGCAACGATGAATCTATTTGGATTAGAACGTCCATTCCCAAAAGGGGTTGATCTACTGGGCCTATCCAGACCGGCGTGGTTAGTTCATGTGGACCCAGCCCTATAAGTACCGGTGTTGTCCTTTTAATTTCCATTTTATGGCCCCCAACTCCATAGGCTGTACGTGCCCTACCATCGAATGGCAAAAAGTCTCCATATTGTAGGGATAAGCATGTTAATTCCGCCCCTGGGTCTAAAAGACAGTCCACATCCTTATCGCCCACCCTCACAGTTATATATAGCCCATCTCCCCTCTGTTGTATTAGTGCGAGGAGGGGGGCCAGGGTGGGCTCTGATCGTTTTTTGCTATCCCAAGTAACTCCTTCTGTTATTGTATTGTCAGTCGCTTAAATGCTTCTATGAGGTCGTTATCTTATGACAAGCCTGGCTTGATGGCTGAGTTGTATCCCTGGCTGCGTCCTCTTCCCCAGCCATGACCTTGCTGTTTTGCCCTGCACGTCTTGGCCCAGTGACCTTCTTTCCCACAATAATGACATTTTCCAGGTAATTTTCCTAATGACTGTTTATCGGAATCCTGGGATTTCCATCCCATAGCCTGTACAGCTCGGACTTTAGCTCCCATATCCCGATCTAATTGGTTACATCGATCCACCAATGCTGCAAAGGTAGTTCCTCTACCTTCCCAGTCCGGTAACACTACCTTAAGCATTTTGGACAGTTCTGGCTTTAGACCTGCCACGAAAGCTGCTTTCAGGGGTCCAAATGCTTGTTCATCCATTTCCTCATCCGTATTATTCATACCCGAATGTTCTAGCCACATGCATCTAAACCGCTCGTCATACTCCAGGACCTCCTCTGTTCCTTTCTGTTGGCAGGCTGCAATTTTTCCCCAGTCTGTCTTAGCTGGACTGAAGGCTTGCAGCCAGTGTTTAATCGCCTCCCATCCTGCGTCTAATTCTTGCTCATTCTGCCCCAAAGCTTCATCTACCTTGTCGTGCAATTTTCTTCCCTGTGTTTTTGGCACCATTATGGTCAAAATTTGCACTCCATCCCAGGGATGAAGTTGATATATATTTCTTAAGCAGTCCAATTGGTCCCACGTTTTTACTCCCCCTTTCTTTGGATTGGGCAATTCCTTGGACCATTTATCAATTTTCTCTGGGTCTGCCGGATCATGAACTAAGTATTCTGCATACACCCTTCTCTTTGTTTTTATGGTTCCGCCCTCATTCGCAGTTTCTTCTGATTTGATTACAACTCGTCTTTTTTTGAACGGGGCAAAGCGCACCCCTAATTCTTCATCATCCTCCGACACTGTATTGTCGGAGGATTCAGAAACCGTATCTATTCCTCGGTCGTGTCTTCGGGTTTATGCTTTTAATTTATCCAAACATGGGTACCCTGGGAATTGATCAATACATTTTCCTTTTCCTATTACTGTCTCTTGACCTAATGATTTTTTAATTTCACCTTTAAGATCTTTAACTTCTGCTTCCAGCTTTTCAAGTTCAAGCTTTTTCTGTCGCAGCTGTGCACAAACAGCTTGTAATTGATCCTTTGTACTGGTCAGTTCTCGATCATGTTGGGAACGTATTATAATTTCATTCCGGTTTTGAATCTGGCCCATAACCACTAGGGACCATCTAGTTCGCTCTTTATTTTTCATACGGGTCGTTTTTCCCCAGACCCTTTTAATCTCGTCCAAGGACCATTGTCCTTTGGAGGTTCCGTACTTTTGTTCGATTTTAATACAGGTTTTAGATAAGTTGAATTGTTGCTCTATGTATTCTTTCAACTGTTCGAGAATTAAATCTAGCGAAACTTCAGGTGGTGCCTGCCCACTTTTAACAGTTGTAGGCAATTCTTTGTTCTTATCTCCTGCTGCCATTATACTGAGTTCTTGACTGGGGTCTCGAGTCGTAGGCTTGCTAGCCAATCAATAGGTCGGTGATTAATTAACTAACACACCACTGAAGTTTAGACATCTATGGGACCTCGAGCCGACTACCAACCGGAGGGTTCACAAACCGGAGGCTTTCGGAATCGCGTAGAAGGAGAGGCGAATTTAGACTTTTGACCGAGGACTTTTTTTAAAAAGAGGAGTCCTTACCTCAATATGTAGGTCCGATGTCCAAAATTCAGTTTCTTTCCTCAGCGACCCTGCTCGCAGCGCCAAAATTGTTAGATCTCTTAATTTCCAATGAAATACGAACTCCGATGGTAGTTTTAACTTTTTAATCTTGGCAGAGAGTAACAAGCTGCTGGCTGATTGCCAGTTTCTTTGTCAAAATGGCTGTATTTTATACCGGGTTCAATTTACAGAAAAGAACTCGCCTTCTTTGACCTTATTGGCTCACTACCCAAGGTCCGAAAATGTCAAGTTGATTGATGAGTTAATGCAACATGCCGAACTGCATGTAGCAGCCTTGACTTGGGGGTCTGTGAATTTTCACAGTCTGTCTAAATGAGCCTGTTTGAATACTCTATCAGTTGGAGAGCGAGATGCACTCAGAAGACTCCTGCACTACCTGCCTGGTCCTCCTCTTCTGCCTGGCAGTCACCCACTTCGTCTCTGCCTGCGCACTTTTAACCTGCGGGGTGACCACCTCTAGAAATGTGCTATCCACAAAGTTCTCTGCCTCACGGATGCACCGCAGTGACTCCAGCCACCGCTCAAGCTCTGAAACCCGGAGCGCGAGTTGCTGTAGCTGAGAGCACTTCCTGCAGATGTGGTCGACCAGGCTACGCAAAGCATTCAGGACTTCCCACATGGCACAGGACTGAGCTGTCCTGCCATGCCCTTATTTAATAGACTAACCCAGCAGAAATAAACTTCAAACTTAACAAAAAACACTCACCAGCTACACACCAATCAGGTCTTTCCCTCTATTTCATAGACTAAGAACTAACCCAGCAGAAATAAACTTAAAACAAATAAAAACACTCACCAACTAATCACCAATCATCTTCCCTTGTGCCAATGTCACTTTTGGTTTCCAACATCACTCCTGCGTTGAGTTGCTCTCGGCTCTCTGCCTAGTTGCTGCTGCTGTTGATCCGATCTGCGCTCTCTCTGGGCCTCCCATTCAATTTACCGCTGCCTGCTCACTGCTTCCGCTGCTCCGGTCTGTGCTCTTTCTGGGCTTCAAACTCAATTTATCCTCTCCCTATTCATTGCCGCCGCTGTTCTGGTCTGTGCAACACTGTGCAATCATCAGTGAACATTCGCACTTCTGACCTTATGATGAATGAAGCAGCTAACGATGGTTGGGCCTAAGACACTGCCCTGAGGAACTCCTGCAACGATGTCCTGGGCATGAGATGATTGGCCTCCAACAACCACAACCATCCTCCTTTCTGTTAGGTATGACTCCAGTCAGTGGAGTGTTTGCCCCCTGATTCCCATTGATTTTAGCTTTACTAGGGCTCCTTGATGCCACAATCGGTCAAATGCTGCCTTGATGTTAATGTTGCCTTGATTCTCACCTCACCTCTGGAATTCAGCTGTTTTGTCCATGTTTAGACCAAGCCTGTAATGAGGTATGGAGCCGAGTGGACCTGACGGAACTCAAACTGCCCATCGGTGAGCAGGCTATTGGTAAGCAAATGCTGCTTGATAGCACTGTTGACGACACCTTCCATCACTTTGCTGATGATTGAGAGCAGACTGATGGGGCAGTAATTGGCCCGATTGGAATTGTCCTGCTTTTTGTGGACAGGACATACCTGGGCAGTTTTCCACATTGTTGGGTAGATGCCAGTGTTGTAGTTATACTAGAACAGCTTGGCTAGAGGTATGGCTAGTTCTGGAGCACAAGTCTTCAGCACGACAGCCGGGATGTTGTCGGGGCCCATAGTCTTTGCTGTATCCAATGCACTCAGCCACTTCTTGATTTCACATGGAATGATCGAATTGGCTGAAGACTGGCTTCTGTGATGGTGGGGACCTCAGGAGGAGGCCGATATGGATCATCCACTCGGGACTGCTAGCTGAAGATGGTTGCAAACATTTCAGCCTTTTCTTTTGCACTCATGTGCTGGACTCTGCCATCATTAAGGATGTGGATTATTCATGGAGCCTCCTTCCCCATTAGTTTAATTGTCCATTATCATTCATGACTGGAAGTGGCAGGAATGCAGAGCCTTGATCTGATCAGTTGATTGTGGGATTGCTTAACTCTGTTTATAGCATGCTGCTTCTGCTGTTTAGCATGCATGTAGTCCTGTGATGCAGCTTCCCCAAGTTGGTTCCTGATTTTTTTGTATGCCTGGTGCTGTTGCTGGCATGCTCTTCTGCACTCTTCATTGAACCAGGGTTGGTCCCCTAGCTTGATGCTAATGGTAGAGTGAGGGATATGCCGGGCCATGAGGTTACAGATTGTGGTGGAATACAGTTCTGCTGCTGCTGAAGGCCTACAGCACCTCATGGATGCCCAGTTTTGTTCTGTTCTGTTCTGTTCTGAATCTATCCCATTTAGCACAGTGGTAAAGCCACACAACACAATGGAGGGTGTTTTCAGTGTGAAGACAGGACTTTGTCTCCACAATGACTAAGGAGGCGAGTAGGCCATTTGGCTCATTGAGCCTATTCTGCCATTCAATAAGATCATGGCTGATCTGATCGTCGCCTCAACTCCACTTCCCTGCCCACTCCTCATAACCCTTGGCTCCCTTATCATTCAAAAATCTGTCTATCTCCATCTTAAATATATTCAATGATCCAGCCTCCACAGCTCTCTGGGGCAGAGAATTCCAAAGATTCATGACCCTCTGATAGCGTTTCAGCGTGAGTCCCACTGCCTAGTCGACTTAGAACCTCTTCCAGGTTGTGCAGGTGTTTGGTGGTGTCACGACCGGTGATCAGGACGTCGTCTTGAAACAAACAGTGAGCGGAACCGATTTCAGCAGACTCTCCATGTTCCTCTGGAAGATGGCAGCAGCCGAGCGAATCCCAAAAGGGCACCTGTGGTATATAAACAGTCAATGCACATCAATCTTTTCGAAGCTTCAGCCAGCTCCTGTGTCATGTAGGCAAAGGTTAGGTCCAACTTGGTGAACAACTTCCCCGCTACTAACGTTGCGAACAGGTCATCTTCCTTGGGTAGCGGGTACTGGTCCTGTAGTGAGACTCAGTTAATCGTTACGTTGTAGTCTCCACAGATTCTGACCGTGTCATCGCTTTTCAACACCGGAACAATCGGACTGGCCCACTCGTTGAACTCGACTGGTGATATGATTCCCTTTCATTGAAGTCTGTCCAGTTCGATCTCAAATTTCTCCCTCATCATATATGGAATCGCTCGAGCCTTGTGATGAATGGGCCCTGCATCGGGGAGTAGATGGATCTGCACCTTTGGCGCCTGTGAAGTTGCCGATGCCTGGTTCAAATAGCAATGGAAACTTGCTCAATACTTGGGCGCACGAGACATCATCCACTGAAGATAGTGCCTTGAGATCGTCCCAGTTCCATCGAATCTTTCCTAGCCAGCTTTTGCCGAATAGCATTGGGCCATCGCCTGGTACATTCCACAGTGATAAATCATGCATAGCTCCATCGTACGATACCTTAACTGCCGCACTGCCAATGACTGGTATGAGCTCTTTGGTGTAGATGCGCAGCTTTGTCTGAATCGGGCTCAGTTTGAGCCTTTGTGCCTTGTTGCCCCACAGTTTCTCAAAAGCCTTCTGGCTCATAATTGACTGACTCGCCCCCGTGTCCATTTCCATTGATACCAGAATACTGTTCAATTTGACGTTCAGCATAATAGAAGGGCTCTTGGTGGTGAAGATGTGTACCCCATACACTTCTTCCTTGGGTTGAATTGTCTCTCTTGTTTGTTCTGTTCTGCGCCGGATCGATCATCCTCTGCCGACTCTGCCACGTGGTGAGTTGCAGCACTCTTGCACATTCGCTGAAGGTGTCCCATTGTTTCACAGCCTTTGTACACGTAGTGCTTGAATCAACATTGATGGGCTCGATGATTACCCTTGCAGCGCCAACATGGTGCTAATGGATTTGCATTCACGCCCAATGACGGACTCTGAATCGTCCTTGGTCTTGCAGCTGCAGACGTGTAGGCCCTGCCATATGCAGTTCTGCCTGCTAGCGATGTTATTTTATGCACAGTACTTGCCGGTGAGCTTCGTTGCTGGGAAGATATCTGTCTGATATTATCGCTTGTGAATGTGAATACCTGGGCTATCGTGATGGCCTTGCTCAGGTCTAGGGATTCAGCGGACAGCAGCTTGAAAAGAATGACCTCGTGGCCGATGCCAAGCACAAAAAAGTCCCGCAGCATTTCCCCCCAAAATCCAGCAAATTTGCAAGTTCCCGCAAGGCGTCTCAGGTCGGCGACATAACTCGTCACATCCTGGCCCTCGGAGAGCGGTGGTGCGTGCAGAATCAATATCTGGCCATTAAGACGCTCTCCTTCGGCTTGAGGTGTTCCCGAACCAGTGTACACAACTCTGTATAGGTCTTCCCCGTTGATTTCTCTGGTGCTAGCAGATTCTTGATGCAGCCATATATTGTGGACTCACACACGGTGAGGCGAATCGCCCTACGCTTGATCGCTGTATCGTCCACATCCAGCTCATTGGCCATGAAGTACTGGTCGAGACACTCATGGAAGGCTTCCCAATCATCATCCACTACAAATCTCTCTAAAATACCAACGGCAGCCATGACCACTTGAAAGTTCATAATCTGTTACTCGTCATCAATTGTTACGTATGGAAGAACTCCACAAGACTGAGTACTGTGAGTTAAAACTGATTTGACCTTAGTCTCTTTAATACAACTCCAGAGTGCCTAAGCAGCATGGCAGACAACCTTTTATACTCCCTTGCACGAGATGTGCATGTGACACTTGGGCCTCCAACAGTTGCGCCCTCTCTTGGCAAGTCTTACTCTGTTACAATGTTTACATACAGAACAAAAATAGTCAGCTTCCTAGTTGGTTCCACAACATATTGTTCTAAGAAACCATCCCGAATACTCTCTATGAACTTTTTTTCTTTGCCAATTTGATTCGTCCAATAAATATGAAGATTAAAATCGCACATGATTATTGCCATGCCTTTCTTCCAAGTCTCCACAATTTCTTGATGTATACTCTGTCCTACAGTGTAGCTACAGTTAAGGGGCCGATAGACTACTCCCATCAGTGACTTCTTCCCCTTTTTATTTCTTATCTCCACCGAAATGAATTATACATCTTGATCTTCTAAGCCAATATCATTTCTCACCACTGCATTAATTTCACCCTTTATTAACAGACCTACGCCACCTCCTTTTCCTTTCTGCCTCTTCTTCCGAAATGTCAAATACCCCTGAATATTCAGTTCCCAGCCTTGGTCACCTTGCAACCACGTCTCTGTAATGGCTATCAGATAGAAACATAGAAACATAGAAAATAGGCGTAGGAGTAGGCCATTCGGCCCTTCGAGCCTGCACCACCATTCAATAAGATCATGGCTGATCATTCACCTCAGTACCCCTTTCCTGCTTTCTATCCATACCCCATGATTCCTTTAGTCGTAAGGGCCATATCTAACTCTCTCTTGAATATATTCAATGAACTGGCATCAACAACTCTCTGTGGTAGGGAATCCCACAGGTTAACAACTCTCTGAGTGAAGAAGTTTCTTCTCATTTCAGTTCTAAATGACTTACTCCTTATCCTTAGACTATGTCCCCTGGTTCGAGACTTCCCCAACATGGGGAACATTCTTCCTGCATCTAACCTGTCCAGTCCCGTGAGAATTTTATATCTTTCTATGAGATCCCCTCTCACCCTTCTAAACTCCAATGAATACAGGCCCAGTCGATCCAGTCTCTCCTCATATGTCAGTCCTGCCATCCCGGGAATCAGTCTGCTGAACCTTCGCTGCACTCCCTCAATAGCAAGAACATCCTCCCTAAGGTTAGGAGACCAAAACTGAACACAATATTCCAGGTGAGGCCTCACTAAGGCCCTGTATAACTGCAGTAATATCTCCCTGCTCCTATACTCAAATCCTCTAGCTATGACGGCCAACATACCATTTGCCTTCTCCACCGCCTGCTGTACCTGCATGCCAACTTTCAATGACTGATGAACCATGACACCCAGGTCTCGTTGCACCTCCCCTTTTCCTAATCTGCCGCCATTCAGATAATTTTCTGCCTTCGTGTTTTTGCCACCAAAGTGGAAACCTCACATTTATCCACATTATACAGAATCTGCGATGCATTTGTCCACTCACCTAATCTGCTCAAGTCACCCTGCAACCTCTTAGCGTTCTCCTCACAACTCACACCGCCACCCAGCTTGGTGTCATCTGCAAACTTGGAGATATTACACTCAATTCCTTCATCTAAATCATTAATGTATATTGTAAATAGCTGGGGTCCCAGCACTGAGCCCTGCGGCACTCCACTAGTCACTCTCTGCCATTCTGAAAAGGACCCGTTGATCCCGACTCTCTGCTTCCTGTCTGCTAACCAGTTCTCTATCCACTTCAGCACATTACCCCCAATACCATGTACTTTAATTTTGCACACCAACCTCTTGTGTGGGACCTTGACAAAAGCCTTTTGAAAGTCCAAAAACACCACATCCACTGATTCTCCCTTGTCCATTCTACCAGTTACATCCTCAAAAATTTCCCTTTCATAAATCCATGTTGACTTGGACCGATCCCGTAACTGCTTTCCAAATGCGCTGCTATTTCATCTTTAATAATTGATTCCAACAATTTCCCCACTACTGATGTCAGGCTAACCATTACCCTTTTTCTCTCTCCCTCCTTTCTTAAAAAGTGGTGTTACATCAGCTACCCTCCAGTCCATAGGAACTGATCCAGCATCGATAGACTGTTGGAAAATGATCACCAATGCATCCACTATTTCTAGGGCTACTTCCTTAAGTACTCTGGGATACAGACTATCAGGCATCGGGATTTATTGGCCATCAATCCCATCAATTTCCCTGACACAATTTCCCATCTAATAAGGATTTCCTTCAGTTCCTCCTTCTCACTAGACCCTCAGTCCCCTAGTATGTCTGGAAGGTTATTTGTGGTCTTGCTTCGTCAAGACAGAACCAAAGTATTTGTTTAACTGGCCTGCATTTCTTTGTTCCCCATTATAAATTCACCTGAATCTGACTGTAAGGGATCTACATTTGTTTTCACTAATCCTTTTCTCTTCACATATCAGGTTTGCTGCTTTTACTGACTAATTTATATGCCTCTTCTTTGGATTTAACACTATCCTTAATTTCCCTTGTTAGCCACGGTTGAGCCACCTTCCCCATTTTATTTTTACCCCAGACAGGGATGTACAATTGTTAAAGTTCATTCATGTAATCTTTGAATGTTTGCCATTGCCTATCCACCGTCAACCCTTTAAGTATCACTCGCCAATCTATTCTAGCCAATCCACGCCTCATACCATCGAAGTTACCTTTCCTTAAGTTCAGGACCCATGTCTCTGAATTATCTATTTCACTCTCCATCTTAATAAGGAATTCTACCATATTATGGTTACTCTCCCCAGGGGCCTCGCACAACAGGATTGCTAATTAGTCCTTTCTCATTACACATCACCCAATCTAGGATGGCCAGCTCTCTAGTTGGTTCCTCAACATATTGGTCCAGAAAACCATCCCTAATACACTCCAGGAAATCATCCTCCACTGCATTGCTACCAGTTTGGTTTGCCCAATCAATTGTAGATTAAAGTCGCCCATGATAACTGCTGTACCTTTATTGCACGCATCCCTAATTTCTTGTTTGATGCTGTCCCCAACCTCACTACTACTGTTTGGTGGACTGTACACAACTCACACCAGCGTTTTCTGCCCTTTGGTATTCTGTAGCTCCACCCATACCAATTCTACATCATCCAAGCTAATGTCCTTCCTTACTATTGCATTAATTTCTTCTTTAACCAGCAACACCACCCCACCTCCTTTTCTTTTCTGTCTATCCTTCCTAAAAGTTGAATACCCCTGGATGTAGAGTTCCCAGCTTTGGTTACCCTGGAGCCATGTCTCCGTGATGCCAATTACCTCATATCCGTTAACTGCTATCTGCGCAGTTAATTCGTCCACCTTATTACGAATACTCCTCACATTGAGGCACAGAGCCTTCAGGCTTGTCTTTTTAACACACTTTGCCCCTTTAGAATTTTGCTGTAATATGGCCCTTTTTGCTTTTTGCCTTGGGGTTCTCTGCCTCCACTTTTATTTTCTTCTTTCTATCTTTTGCTTCTGCCCCATTCTACTTCCCTCTGTCTCCCTGCATAGGTTCCCATCCCCCTGCCATATTAGTTTAAACCCTCCCCAACAGCACTAGCAAACACTCCCCTGAGGACATTGGTTCTGGTCCTGCCCAGGTGCAGACCATCCGGTTTGTACTGGTCCCACCTCCCCCAGAACCAGTTCTAATCTCCCAGGAATTTGAATCCCTCCCTTCTGCATCACTCCTCAAGCCACGTATTCATCTGAGCTGTCCTGCGATTCCTACTCTGACTAACACATGGCACTGGTAGCAATCCTGAGATTACTACTTTTGAGGTCCTACTTCTTAATTTAGCTCCTAGCTCCCTAAATACGTCTTGTAGGACCTCATCCCATTTTTTACCTATATCGTTGGTACCTATGTGCACCACGACAACTGGCTGTTCACCATTTCAAT
The DNA here is from genome assembly GCF_044704955.1 of Pristiophorus japonicus. NCBI lineage: Eukaryota > Metazoa > Chordata > Chondrichthyes > Pristiophoridae > Pristiophorus > Pristiophorus japonicus. Next base: position 423,803,187 of record NC_091977.1, read on the forward strand.
ATGTCCTGCACCCGCTCTGAGACATCCTTGACCCTTGGAACAGGGAGGCAACATACCATCCTGGAGTCTCGATTGCGGCCACATAAACGTCTATCTATTCGCCTTACAATAGAATCCCCTATCACGATAGCTCTCCCACTCTTTTTCCTGCCTTCCTGCTGCTGCTCTCCCCTCATGAGTCATCCCTCTCAACAGTACCCAAAGCAGTGTATCTGTTTTGCAGGAGAATGACCGCAGGGGACCCCTGCACTCCCCTCCTTCCACTACTCTTCCTGTTGGTCACCCATCCCCTTTCTGCCTGTGTAAACTCTACCTGCATTCTGACCAACTCACTAAACGTGCTATTCACGATATCACGTGGATGCTCCAGAGTAAATCCAGCCACAGCTCCAGTGCCGCAATGCGGTCCGTGACTTCCCACATAGTACAGGAGGAGCATAACACGTGTCCAAGCTTTCCTGCCATGACTTAACCCTTAGATTAACTTAATTTGGCAAAAACAATGCTAAAGGTTACTTACTGATAAAGGAAAAGAAAAACTACTCACCAATCACCAGCCAATCCCTTATCCCCTTGGCTGTGACGTCACCTTTTGATTTCTTTCTACTTCTTTTTTGCCTTCTCTCCCTGCTGCAGCTGCACCGGCTGGGCCTTTATAGGCCGCTCCGACGTCCCCGAACTCCCGCTGCTCGCAGTCGGGCCTCTCCGACACTGCTGGGCCTTTTATAGGCCGCTCCGACATCCCCGGACTCCCACTGCTCACATTCTCACCTCTCTGACGCTGCCTTTTATAGGCCACTTCGATGTCCCCAGACTCCCGCTGCTCGCACTCCCGCCTCTCCGACGCTGCTGGGCCTTTATAGGCCGCTCCGACATCCCTGGACTCCCACTGTTCGCACCCATCCTCATTTGTTTCTATTTGTGCCATCAACTCATCTATCTTGTTGCAAATAATGTATGCATTCAGATAAAGAGCTTTTAAATTTGTCTCTTTACAAATTTTCCCTGCTCTGACCCCACTTTCTGATGCAGTCTTATTTTTGTCCCTTCTTGTCACACTCTGGTTATCATTACCCCTATCACTACCCTTCACTATTGCCTCTCATTTCTCTTTGACTTTTTAAATTTCCGCTCACCTAAACCCTTCCCTTCCCGCACTATTTAATTTGAAGCCCGATGTACAGCCCTAGTTATTCGATTCGCCAGGACACTGGCCCCAGCCTGGTTCAAGTAAAGCCCATCCCGACGGAACAACTTCCTCTTATCTCTTTACTGGTGCCAGTGGCCCATGAATCAAAACCTATTTCTCCCACATCAATCTGTGAGTCACGCGTTCATCTCTCTGATCTTATTCACCATATGCAAATTTGCTCGTGGCTCAGGTAGTAATCCAGAGATTATTACCTATGTGATTCTGCTTTTTAATTTAGCCCCTAACAGCTCATATTTCCTCAGCAGAACCTCTTTCTTTGTCCTACCTTTGTCATTGGTACTCACGTAGACCAAGGCTACTGGATCTTCACCCTCCCACTCCAAGTTCCTCTCCAGCCCAGAGGAGATGTCTTTAACCCTGTCAGTCTTCTAGACTCACACTCTCGGTTGCAGAGAATAGTATCTATCCCCCTAACTAAACTGTCCCCTACCACTACCACATTTCGCTTTACTCCCCCAACTTGAATGGCCCCCTGTACCATGGTGCTGTGGTCAGTTTGCTCATCCTCCCTGCAGTCCCTGCCCTTGTCCACACAGGGAGCAAGAACCTCATACCTGTTGGACAAGGGCAAGGGCTGAGGCTCTTCCATCATTACATTCTGGGTCCCCATACCTGCCTCGCTCGTAGTCACACCCTCCTGTCCCTGACCACAGACCAAATTTGAATTATTTAACATTAGGGGTGCTAGGCTTGAGCAGGCGATATCTGTAACATCTCCCAGTTCACCATCCACTCCTGTATAAGGACGGTGAATGAGGCTCTGAATGTAAAGAGTTGAACACATTTCATTCGCTTTTGCCAGTGCGAAGCAGGTGGTGCGAGCACACCACTTCGCCAGGAGAGTAGACTTCCCCATAGCAGAGCGTGTCATTGACTGCAGTCATGATGCCTTCATTCTGTGGCAGTCTGCTGTACTATCAGTCTTTGAGCCACCATGACAACCCAAAGGGTGGGTACAGGATTAAAAGGACTATCCGGCTTATGACTCCGTTGCACAAACCGCGCGCCCATGAGCAGCATGAATATATCGAAAGCCATGTTGCCACAAGTAATCTGACAGACCAGGCCATTGCTCTCTGTAGACAATGCTTCCACTGCCTGGCCCACTTGGAGGTGCCCTGTAGTACTCACCAGAGTGCGTCTCAAGGTTTGTTGTGCTCTTCTGCATGCTCCACACCCTCGCTATCATGAGGGCATAGCCCGTCCCACCAGGCATATGGCGACCAGCTCATGAGGAGGAAGAGGATGAGGAGAGGGAAGAGGATGAGCAGGTGGAAGTGAAAGAGAAGGTAGAAGAGAAGGAGAAAGAGGAGGAGGAGGAGGAAGTGAAAGAGGGGGAAGTGGAAGGGAGGATGTAAACCAGACAGCCCCGTTCTGCCCGGCTGTCCGTGATTGACTCATCCGACTGCTGTAATGCAACACCAATTCCACATTCAACAATAGTTCCACACTTTACCTTTCCTCTGTTACTGAGCAGCACAGTATCCTTTTGGCCACACCATAAAGCAAACATTCCAAACCAATTTTATGAATCAAACCATTACAATATTTAATTCAAAAGTCAACTAATCCCCCTTGTGCATTCGCTTAGTACCTGTTTTCTTTCTCTGTCCTTGTGCTCCGAAACAGTGCTATCCCTGCAGCATAGTTGGTGGAAGACTGTTGACTTTCCATGGGAGAGACTGCAGATGGCTTTGCAGGAAGATCTTGAGTAGCTCTGAGCTTAGTAGGCCAGGCTTCGCACTGCACCACCTCAAGATGGGCATCAGCCATCTGTGCTGGCTGGCTGAAAAGCAACAGCAAGGGCACTGGCGGAATGCCAGTGGTGGGAGAACAAATGCTGTCATCTTGAGAGGACAGCAGGTTCGTCTTCCATGGAGCCACTGCCACTCCACTGGGGCAGTGCCTCAGCAATCCTAGTAATCAGCTGGAAGACAGATTGCTGGACTGCTGCGACACCCAGCCATGTTTGCAGCAGTCTATGCTTGCAAGGCAGCAAGCTGAGTTTACATTACTTCAGTCAGAGCTTCCATTGCAGCAATCAGACATTGGATGGCTTCTGCTTATTCTGCAATAGTATCTGAGACATCGGTCATCAGATGCTGCATGATGGTTGGGTCCACAAGTGCGCTAATGGATCTGCCCTCCTGTTCCACACTGAAGGGGATAAGGGGATGGGCCCCAAGCTCTGTGCAAAGCCCAGTGCAAGATTGGAGCTGGACTCCTCCATGTTCCTTGACATTGGATTCCAGTTTTCTGGCAGGCCTGCCTGACAATGCAGCAAGCAGAACTCGTGTGCGACCTTGCCCTCCAGCAAGTTGGCACCTATGCTAGCCTTTCCATCTGCACTGGCAGCAGCCCACTCATATCTGGTGACTCACCACGTGCCGGCCCCGCCTCTAAGCTACCCTCTAAAATCCACACAGTGCCAGTATCTGAGCTGGTGACTGCAACACTCAGATCGAGTGACAGTGAGCCTGAAATTCAGTACCGCTGGAAAGCTGGTGTGCCCCCCACCTTTTTGTGACCATTAGCGCTGAAATTTTTTCGTGGCTGGGCCACCCCATATTCAGCTCCAAAAGTGAACAAATGGGTTCCAGCGCTAATGAACCCCTCCAAATTGGATTTTTCAGCGGTGTGGCTGTCTTAATTTGAGCATTATCACCACTGAGAAATTCAGCATGCAGGTAAGGGTTTCTCGTGAGCCAGCTGCTCCCTGGCCTTTTTAAAGACCAGGGTTTGCAGCAAGGCCCTGAGGGGGGAAGGAGTTTGGAAGAATGGCTGGTGTAAGAGGTGCAAGGAGAGCCAACAGGTTCAGTGATATGGGGCTGGAGATACTGATGGATGGTGTGGGAGACAGAAGAAGAATACTGGTTCCTGACGTGGGGAGACCTGGCAGACCACTAGTATATAATGCATGGAGGGAGATTGCAGGGGAGGTGTCAGGCACCTCCATATATGTGAGGACGCACCCTCCCAGAAAGGTGCTGGCCAGTCTGCACCCGACCCTTCCAGGGTGGCGATGGGTCGATGCCTCCTAGCTCTGGGGTGACGGGGATTCTCCTCCTCCTGCACCTCTTCCTCCTCAGGTGGTGCTGCTGGCTTGATCTCCAGCGGCTGTCTCCTCATGATGGCCAGGTTGTGCAGCAAGCAGCAGACCATGATGATGATGGAGACCCACTGAAGAGAGTACTGTACGGTGTCACCAGAGTGGTCCAGGCACCGGAACCACTGCTTAATGAATCCTATGCACTGCTCGATGATGCACCTGGTGGCACAATGAGCGTCATTGAATGCATGCTCTGGCACTGTCCTGGGGTTTTGCAGTGGAGTGAGCAGCCAAGTGGACAAGGGAGATCCCTTGTCTTCAAGCAGCCAACCGCAATCCTGATTCGGGCCGGTCAAGATGGCGGGCACACTGGTCTGGTGCAGAATGCTGGTGCAGAGGCTGCTGCCTCCCTTACCTGCTGCCTCTCCGCACGGTGCTGATGGCAATGCCTTCTCCTGCATGCTGCCTTGCTTCTGAGTGGGTGTATCAGGAGTCGCCCTCCCAACACTCCTCAGGGTGAACCCTGCCAAGCAAGTCTCTGCAGCCCACAGGACTCCACTAAAGAGACAGACCTGAAAGTTGTACAAAAGTATGTGAAAACCTCTGAGCAGCACTCAGCAAGTTGAATGGAGCCAAAACAATTAATAAAACTACATGAAAAGATAAATACAGTGGATGCTGGAATCTGAAATTAAAACACTAATAATTAATAAAACTATGAAAGGATAAATACAGTGGTTGATGTAATCTGAAATAAAAACACTAATAATTAATAAAACTATGAAAAGATAAATACAGTGGATGCTGGAATCTGAAATAAAAACATTAAAATTAATAAACCTATTTCCCTACCAAAGGGCCCCGATCGCGGCAATACTCCAGCAGTGTCCCATTTGAGCACCGCATCAAATACCTCATGGCAGTCAGCCGAGGAGGCGGGAGCTTGGAGCAGCGCGAGTCCGGGTTCGTCGGAGAGGCCTATAAAGCCCAGTGAGAGTCAAGCAGTTCGAGCAGTCAGTAGAGGAGGCGGGAGCTCGGAGCAGTGCGAGTCCCGGGTCGTCGGAGAGGCCTATAAAGGCCAGCGGGAGTCAAGCAGTTCGAGCAGTCAGTCGAGGAGGCGGGAGCTCAGAGCAGCGCGCGTCTGGGGTCGTCGGAGAGGCCTACTGGTGCAGCTGGGAGAGAAGGCAAAAAAGAAGTAGAAAGAAATCGAAAGGTGATGTCACAGCCAAGGGGGTAGGTGATTGGCTGGTGATTGGTGAGCAGTTTTTCTGTTTTCTTTTTTCTTTTCTATATCAGTAAGTAAACTTTAGCATTGTTGTTGCCAATTTAAGTTTACCTAAGGGATAAGTCATGGCAGGAAAGGTCAGACACGTGTTATGCTCCTCCTGTACTATGTGGGAACTCAGGGACGCTTCCGGTGTCCCTGACGACTACGTGTGTGGTAAATGAATCTGTCTCCAGCTCCTGACGGACCACATTGTGGCACAGGAGCTGCGGATGGATTCACTCTGGAGCATCCACAAGGCTGAGAATGACGTGAATAGCACATATAGCAAGTTGGTCTTATCGCAGGTGAAGGTTACACAGCCAGATAGGGAATGAAAGACCAACAGGAAGAGCAGTGCAAGGAAGATAGTGCAGGGGTCCCCTGCAGTCATCCCTCTGCAAAACAGATACACCGCTTTGGGTACTGTTGAGGGGGGTGACTCATCAGGGGAGGGCAGCAGCAGCCAAGCTCATGGCACCATGGGCAGCTCTGCTGCACAGGAGGGCAGGAAAAAGAGTGGGAGAGCTATAGTGAAAGCAGATTCGATTGTAAGGGGAATAGATAGGCGTTTCTGCGGCTGCAACCGAGACTCCAGGATGGTACGTTGCCTCCCTGGTGCAAGGGTCAAGGATGTCTCGGAGCAGGTGCAGGACATTCTAAAAAGGGAAGGTGAACAGCCGGTTGTCATGGTGCATATAGGTACCAACGACATAGGTAAAAAACGGGATGAGGTCCTACGAGATGAATTTAGGGAGCTAGGAGTTAAATTAAAAAGTAGGACCTCAAAAGTAGTCATCTCAGGATTGCTACCAGTGCCACGTGCTAGTCAGAGTAGGAATCGCAGGATAGCTCAGATGAATACGTGGCTTGATCAGTGGTGCAGAAGGGAGGGATTCAAATTCCTGGGGCATTGGAACCGATTCTGGGGAGGCTCAGACCAGTACAAACCGGACGGTCTGCACCTGGGCAGGACCGGAACCAATGTCCTCGGGGCAGTGTTTGCTAGTGCTGTTGGGGAGGAGTTAAACTAATATGGGAGGGGGATGGGAACCTATGCAGGGAGACAGAGGGAAATAAAATGGAGTCAGAAGCAAAAGATAGAAAGGAGAATAGTAAAAGTGGAGGGCAGAGAAACCCAAGGCAAAAAACAAAAAGGGCCACATTACAGCAAAATTCTAAAGGGGCAAACTGTGTTAAGACAAGCCTGAAGAATCTGTGCCTCAATGTGAGGAGTATTCGTAACAAGGTGGACGAATTAACTGCGCAGATAGCAGTTAACGGATACGATGTGATTGGCATCACAGAGACATGAATCCAGGGTGACCAAGGCTAGGAACTCAACATCCAAGGGTATTCAGCATTTAGGAAGGACAGACAGAAAGGAAAAGGAGGCGGGGTGATGTTGCTGGTTAAAGAGGAAATTAATGCAATTGTAAGGAAGGACATTAGCTTGGATGATCTAGAATCGGTATGGGTGGAGCTACGGAATACCAAAGGGCAGAAAACGCTAGTGGGAGTTGTGTACAGGTCACCAAATAGTAGCAGTGAGGTTGGGGACAGCATCAAACAAGAAATAAGGGATGTGTGCAATAAAGGTACAGCAGTAATCATGGGCGACATTAATGTACATATTGATTGTGCTAACCTAACTGGTAGCAATGCGGTGGAGGAGGATTTCCTGGAGTGTATTAGGGATGGTTTTCTAGACCAATATGTCGAGGAACCAACCAGAGAGCTGGCCATTCTAGACTGGATGATATGTAATGAGAAGGGACTAATTAGCAATCTTATTGTGCGAGGCCCCTTGGGGAAGAGTGACCATAATATGATAGAATTCTTTATTAAGATGGAGAGTGACACAGTTAATTCAGAATCTCGGGACCTGAACTTAAGGAAAGGTAACTTTGACGGTATGAGGCGCGAATTGGCTAGATTAGACTGGCAAATGATGCTTAAAGGGTTGACAGTGGATAGACAATGGCAAACCTTTAAAGATCATATGGATGAACTTCAACAATCGTACATCCCTGTCTGGAATAAAAGGAAACGGGAAGGTGGCTCCACTGTGGCTGACAAGGGAAATTAAGGATAGTGTTAAATCCAAGGAAGGGGCATATAAATTAGCCAGAAAAAGCAGCAAACCCGAGGACTGGGAGAAATTTAGAATTCAGCAGAGGAGGACAAAGAGTTTTATTAAGAGGGGGAAAATAGAGTACGAGAGGAAGCTTGCCGGGAACATAAAAACTGACTGCAAAAGCTTCGATAGCTATGTGAAGAGAAAAGGATTGGTGAAGACAAACCTAGGTCCCTTGCAGTCGGATTCGGGTGAACTTATAATGGGGAACAAAGAAATGGCAGACCAATTGAACAAATACTTTGGTTCACGATGGAAGACACAAGTAACCTTCCAGATGTATTGGGGACTGAGGGTCTAGTGAGAAGGAGGAACTGAAAGATATCCTTATTAGGCGGGAAATTATGTTAGGGAAATTGATGGGATTGAAGGCCGATAATCCCCAGGGCCTGATAGTTGACATCCCAGAGTACTCAAGGAAGTGGCCCTAGAATTAGTGGATGCATTGGTGATCATTTTCCTACAGTCTATCAACTCTGGATCAGTTCCTATGGACTGGAGAGTTGCTAATATAACACCATTTTTTAAAAAAGGAGGGAGGGAGAAAACGGGTAATTATAGACCAGTTAGCCTGACATCAATGGTGGGGAAAATGTTGGAATCAATCATTAAGGATGAAATAACAGCGCATTTGGAAAGCAGTGACAGGATTGCTCCAAGTCAGCATGGATTAATGAAAGGGAAATCATGCTTGACAAATCTTCTGGAATTTTTTGAGGATGTAACTCATAGAGTGGACAAGGGAGAACCAGTGAATGTGGTGTATTTGGACTTTCAAAAGGTTTTTGACAATGTCCCACACAAGAGATTGGTGTGCAAAATCAAAGCGGGTAATGTACTGATGTGGATAGAGAACTGGTTGGCAGACAGAAAGCAGAGAGTCGGGATAAACGGATCCTTTTCAGAATGGCAGGCAGTGATTAGAGGGGTACCGCAAGGTTCAGTGCTGGGACCCCACCTATTTACAACATACATTAATGATGTAGACAAAATAATTTAAAGTAATATCTCCAAGTTTGCAGATGACACTAAGCTGGGTGGCGGTGTGAGCTGTGAGGAGGATGCTAAGAGGCTGCAGGGTGACTTGGACAGGTTAGGTGAGTGGGCAAATACACGGCAGATGCAGTATAATGTGGATAAATCTGAGGTTATCCACTTTGGGGGCAAAAACATGAAGGCAGAATATTATCTGAATGGCAGCAGATTAGGAAAAGGGGAGGTGCAACGAGACTTGGGTGTCATGGTTCATCAGTCATTGAAAGTTGGCATGCAGGTACAGCAGGTGGTGAAGAAGGCAAATGGTTTGTTGCCCTTCATAGCTAGGGGATTTGAGTATAGGAGCAGGGAAGTCTTACTGCAGTTGTACATGGCCTTGGTGAGGCCTCACCTGGAATATTGTGTTCAGTTTTGGTCTCCTAATCTGAGGAAGGATGTTCTTGCTATTGAGGGAGTGCAGCGAAGGTTCACCAGACTGATTCCAGGGATGGCTGGACTGACATATGAGAAGAGACTGGATCAACTGGGCCTTTATACATTGGAGTTTAGAAGGATGAGAGGGGATCTCATAGAAACATATAAGATTCTGACGGGACTGGACAGGTTAGATGCGGGAAGAATGTTCCCGCTGTTGGGGAAGTCCAGAACCAGGGGACACAATCTTAGGATAAGGAGCAAGCCATTTAGGACTGAGATGAGGAGAAACTTCTTCACTCAGAGAGTTGTTAACCTGTGGAATTCCCTGCCGCAGAGAGTTGTTGATGCCAGTTCATTGGATATATTCAAGAGGGAGTTAGATATGGCCCTTATGGCTAAAGGGATCAAGGGGTATGGAGAGAAAGCAGGAAAGGGGTACTGAGGGAGGGATCAGCCATGATCTTATTGAATGGTGGTGCAGGCTCGAGGGGCCGAATGGCCTACTCCTGCATCTATTTTCTATGTTTCTATGTCTATGTTTGTATGGGGGCACTGCTTTTTATAGCTGAGAATCCCTGTCTTTGCTGCTTTTCAGTGGCCCGCACGCTGCCGAGCTTACCACTGGAAAGTTACCTTTTGAATATGTCTCCGGGAGGGAAAAGTATCCGATTGCGGCGGCCGATCGATTTTTTCGATTGACCGCCCAAACTCTGCGGTAACCATCCCTTCGGGGACAGTGAATTTCGACCCCAGTGTTGCTTCTTCATCACCACTCTCCTATTCCTCTTCCTCTTGCACCATTGCCTGGCCAGGTTCGATTTCTTGGGTCAGTGAAATGACAAAGGCTCAACAGTAGGGTTGTGATGATGGAAGGCATGGAATTTTGGGAAGCACATGGTGTAAGCTTGGAATACAAGTTTACACCATGCGCAGCTTGTATTTCAAAAGAGAGGTATGTGGGATGTGAGAAGGAGGATCAGATATGAGCATACCTCATGTTCAATGGTTTCAGCGCCACCACTGACAACAGCCTCAGTCACAGCCATTCTAATTATAGTGAGCAGTTTCCTTGAGCAGGGTCAGGATATGGACGCATGCCTGTCTACCTCCGGTTAGCTGTCACTGCCTACGGTTGTGTGCTACCTAGTCCTGCAAAAGAGAGGGAAATGTGTCAGTCAGTGTAGTTCACTGTGTTTACTGATGTGGCTGTCATGGTCGAATAGCTGGCAGTGTGTGCCAGCAGTGAGATGTGGGTGTGAGGCTTGCAGCAGTGGTAAGAGTGTGAGGGTGAAATGGAGCATATGAATGTAAGGCATGCGTCAAGATTGATAGAGACTGTTGGTAGGTGAGTAATGGGGGTGTAGTGAATTGAGCAGTGTGTGAGGCTTGTGGTGAAGTTTGAGGGATATGGCATTTGGAGATGAGTTCTCTGACCTTGACCATTCATGTGAGGTCATTCGACTTCTTCCTGCACTGCACCCAGCTCCTCAGGGCTACAATTCCTGCATTGACAGCAACGGCTGTGTGCTCCCATTCCCTACAAGCATCTTTCAGAAGGGCCTCCTGGCCCCCTGACTATAGAGGACACCTCTCCTCCAGTCCACCTCCTGCACCAGGGCCGCATCAGAAAATCTGAGAGCCCTCTCTCTACAATGTTGCGCTATCTTCACTCTTCCTGTAGGTCAAACACTTCTCTACAACTTCCAGTACCTATTCTCATCAAACTCTCCTTTGAGGTGCAGACTGACTTTAAGAAGTGCAAGCTAGCTTTAATTGGTGCTAGCTTTGTGTGAACTTGGGCCATGTGCTAAGCATGCAGCCACTCAGCAACACGTTTAGTGCTGGGTTCCACACCACTATCATTTAAATTAGCAGGCAGCACGAAGTTTGCGTGGGCTTTTAGGGGGGGCTGTTGAATTTTTCGCCCTACACCTGTATTATTTATTGACCTGCATTGCCGCAGAAGACATAGAAAATGGGAGCAAACTCCAAGCCATCTGCATCAATTATTCTCAGGACTATGTATATAGATCAAGAAGCAGTTATGTGACCCTAGTGGATGAACGGTACATGACTGAGTCTGTCCAGGGATATGCTTATCAACTTGTACCGCCTCCTGAATGATTAGCTGTAGGAACACTTTTCATTCAGCACTGCCCTTTCTCTGACAGTCAAATTAATAGCAACTATCAATGTTTGTGTCACAGGTAGCTTCCAGGACCCACAAAGGGAGATTATAGAAGTGAGCCACTATTTGGTGTACAGAGATACTGTTGGCTTTAACACTTCCAATCCTAAATATAGCAGGCCTTCTACCAATCTTGTGGTTTCATAGGATGCAGAGGTTAATATCTATTTGCTACTTGGGCTCAATCCAGCTGTATCGGGCATTCATAAATTAGAATGGGTGTTATTTTGTGAGTTAATGCCTGCTTCTCCACGAGAACCCATAATTTCCATGCCATGCATTAATGCAATGTCATTGCTCTGAAGGCTGTCTCTTGCATGCCCTGATAAGATGGCAAAAATAGTGTGGGATGCTACAAATACATTGCCATTGAAAGAAGCATAAGCATGGATGAGCAGTCAGCAGGCCAGAAGGGGGCAACATCATCTGTCTTAGGAAGAAGAAAAACCATTGGTAGAGATCAGTGACAGTAATTGATGAACAGCTTTTTCCTTAAGCCACTGCACTGGGACATTTTATCTAGTGTTGGTTGAAATTATGTCGGACTTATTTACTTGGCTGCTAATGCCTGGCCCCTGTTGCCTTCGATCCTGCCAGTATTTGATCAACATGTGCACATGTTTACAGAACAGGCAGAAGTTTTAATTAGTTGCAATATTTATTTGTAATGTGCGTTACTGTGCAGGTCTCTATGTGTGCCTTGTGTCTATGAGTCTTTAATAGAGAGTATTTACAGAACTGTCATGTGTGAAAAGGTGTAACGAAGTGCAACAAAATGAAACTGAGTGACACATCCTCACAAGGGGCACTAGTCTGCTGGAGAACAGGATGACGTACCCATACGTGCTGCTGCCATCCCTCTAGCAAGGTGGACTGCTTTGTTGCTCTTAATAAGTTCAATGCTGAGTCTCACAGCTTCCTGCATTTTGTTACCCAAGCCCCTCATAGTTGCAGTGTGATGATCCGTGTGAAGTGCTAACACTGTGCTTATGGATGGTATTCTCTGCTTAAAGGGACTTGTTGAGAGATTGAGTGGCTAGATATCCACTCAGCACCTCTGGGCCTTTCCAAGGACTCCTCTGGTGGTAGCCCCTCACCAGTTGTGTATTACCTTCACTAGATTAACTATGCAGTACCTCTCTCTCCTGTGAATTAGATGGCTGTGGTGCTGCTAAAAAGTACGGAAGGGAAACACTTCTCTGCTGCTCCTCCTCTTGCTCATGGGAGGTGTTATCAATTGCTTATTAACCCTCACCTGTAATGACAGCATATGGGTTAATGGAAAGTGTTATTAACAGTACTCAGTAGTCACAGTAGTTAATGCTGTGGGAATGTTTTTCTTTACGGCTTGTGTACTATGATACTTCTCAAAGATATTCTATGCTCAGCACATGGCCTCTAAATGGCTATGCGCATCCCCACCTCAGGGGAATACAGTCCTAGAAATAAGATGTGGTCAATAAACTCCAATGTGTGGATTTCCAAGGACAAGAGAAGTCTTTATGCTGAACTGTTCTCTCTCCAAATGCCACTTCTGGCTCTGCTATCTATGGGGTGATATTATATGTCCCTGCGAGCAGTGTAGACTCATAATAGGGCCTGAAATTCAGTACTGCTGGAAAGCTGGTGCTCCCCCCACTTTTTTATGGCCATTAGCGCTGAAATGTTTTCATGGCTGGAACACCCTATATTCAGCTCCAAAAGTGAACAAATGGGTTCCAGCATTAACGGACCCCTCCAAAGTGGATTCTTCAGTGGGGTGGCTGTCTTAATTTGAGCATTATCATCATGAGAAATTCATCATGCAGTTTCTAATGAGCCAGCTTGTGGCCAGGGTTTGCAGCAAGGCCTTGATGGGGGAAGGAGTTTGGAAGGATGGCTGGTGTAAGAGGTGCAAGGAGAGCCAACAGTTTCACTGATATAGAGCTGTAGACACTGATGGACGGTGTGGAGGACAGAAGAAGAATACTGTTTCCTGACGTGGGGAGACCTGGCAGACAGGCAGTACATAATGCATGGAGGGATATTGCAGGGGAGGTGTCAAGCACCTCCATATATGTGAGGATGCACCCTCACAAGAGGGTGCTGGCCAGTCTGCACCTGGCCCTTCCAGGATGGAAAGAGATCGACGTCTCCTAGCTCTGGAACAGCAGGGATCCTCCTCCTCTTCCTGCGCTTCCTCCTCCTACTCAGGTGATACTACTGGCTTGACTTTCAGTGGCTGTCCCCTCATGATGGTCAGGTTGTGCAGCAGGCAACAGACCATGACGATGATGGAGACCCATTGAGAAAATTACTGTAAGGTGCCACCAGAGTGGTCCAGGCACTGGAATCTCTGCTTAAGGATGTCTATGCACTGCTCGATGATGCACCTGGTGGCACAATGAGCGTCATTGTGCACCATATGCTCTGGCGTTGTCCTGGGGTTCCCCAGAGGTGTATGCAGCCACAGGGGATATCCCTTGCCCGGAAGCAGTCAACTGCAATCCTGATTCGGGCCAGTGAAGACGACAGGCACACTAGTCTGGCACAGAATGAACGAATCATGGCTGCTGCCTCCCTTGCCCTCTGCCTGTCTGCACGGTGCTGATGGCGACGCCTTCTCCTGCGTGCCGCCCTGCTTCTGACCAGGTGTACCAGGTGTCACCCTCTCAACACTCCTCCCATCCTCAGTATGAACTCTGCCAAGCAGGTCTCTGCAGCCCACTAAAGAGTCAGACCTGAAAGTTGTACAAAAGTACAGGGGTATGCGCAAACCTCTGAGTAGTGCTCAGCAAGTTTAATGGAGCCAAAACAATGAATAAAACTATATCAAGAGATAAACACTGCAGACCATGGAAAACGAAACAAAAACACTAATAATTAATAAGACTATATCAAAAGATAAATACAGTGGATGCATGCTGAAAAATGAAGTAAAAACAATAATAATTAATAATATTTTTACCTACCAAAGGGCCCAGTGGTGTCGCGGGGGCACTGTCGGGAAAAGTCCTACCTTTTCCTCGGTGAATTTTGTTATGCTAGTCCCTTTCCAGTGGTCTGCATGCTGCAGAGCTCACCGCTAGAAACTCTCCTTTATTGCGACTTCACGCACCATTTCCAGCGGAAGTGAACACCGCTGAAATTTACCCCGAGCTGAATATGGATCAAGGAGGGAAAAGTACCCATCCGTGGCGGCTGATTGATTTTTTCAGTCGACCGCCCAAACTCCACAGAAGCCGTTCCTTCGGGGATGGTGAATTTCGGCCCCATAAAACTGTCCCTTATAAGCTAATATTGCATTGGTTTAGAAAAAGCAAAAATACACTATTTTACCAAATACTGTTCTTAAAGCTGTTTTATCTACATAGGTGACTTGTGTAGCATTTTTGAATCTGAAAGCATTTGACATTCATGCCCTGCTGTATCAAATCATGCATAGGTACACCAATTTACTCATAGCATTTCCAACACAAAACACAAATGACAAAGGATGTCCATATTCTTTGTTTATTTAATGCCTTACACCATTTCCTGCAAGTCGTCTGCCTTTATTGGATAGCCCATGCTTTCCTTACAAATACGAGTTTACAACAGTCAAGTTCAACTTTCCCCAAATGTCGGCATCTGTACGATTTGTAGCACACTTGCACATTAATTCCAGTGCCGTATCATATTTGCATTGAAGTCGTGAAATCAAATTAAAGGACATTAATGCAGTGTCGACTTACCTTTGTACTTTTGTGAATTTTGTTCAATTTCTTCTGACCTCATCCCTGGACCAGGGGTTCAGGGACACAGTGTCCAACCTCCTGCCAAGCACTGGCACCTTGTTCTGGAGCTGTTAACTCCCACTGAACCAAAAAAAAACTTCTCTCCTTGTCAGGGCATCATCTACAAATTCAGACAGAGACCTGTCTGTGAGGCGAACTATTCTTGTGTGGCTAAGACATTGTAGTGTTAGAATTGCGCTCTCTACAGTTGACTTAACTTGCATTTTATATAATGTCTTCAATGTAGAAAAACATCCGATTGTGTCCAAACTCAGGATTGGCCAGATCTCCAATGTTAACATTAATGCCAAAAATTACCTTCAGCAAAATATTTTGGGATTTTATATGGAGGAATGTTAGCATCAGTAAAACCGAGGAATTAGGATATTAATGGTCTCAGAAGCAAATACAGAAAACATATTCATAAATATTCTCATTAATCCAGCTGTCTCCTTATCATTCTGTGGTGGTGCTATCTGAACAAGAAGAGAGGACTTGATGAAATGCAAAACCTTTCTCTGGACATCCAATTACTTTATCAGGCCTTTTTCTTGAAAAAGACCTTTCTCCTCCATTGATAGAATTATTTTACCGAGAATTACATGAGCGAGATGAACAAATTCCTCAGGATTAAAAACATAGAAACATAGAAAATAGATGCAGGAGTAGGCCATTCGGCCCTTCGAGCCTGCACCGCCATTCAATAAGATCATGGCTGATCATTCCCTCAGTACCCCTTTCCTGTTTTTTCTCCATACCCCTTGATTCCCTTAGCCGTAAGGGCCATATCTAACTCCCTCTTGAATATATCCAATGAACTGGCATCAACAACTCTCTGCAGCAGGGAATTCCACAGGTTAACAACTCTCTGAGTGAAGAAGTTTCTCCTCATCTCAGTCCTAAATGGCCTACCCCTTATCCTAAGACTCTGTCCCCTGGTTCTGGACTTCCCCAACATCGGGAACATTCTTCCCGCATCTAACCTGCCCAGTCCCATCAGAATCTTATACGTTTCTATGGGATCCCCTCTCATCCTTCTAAACTCCAGTGACTATAGGCCCAGTTGATCCAGTCTCTTCTCAGAAGCCAGTCCAGCCATCCCTGGAATCAGTCTGGTGAACCTTCGTTGCACTCCCTCAATAGCAAGAACATCCTTCCTCAGATTAGGAGACCTAAACTGAACACAATATTCCAGGTGAGGCCTCACCAAAGCCCTGTACAACTGCAGTAAGACCTCCCTGCTCCTATACTCAAATCCCCTAGCTATGAAGGCCAACATACCATTTGTCTTCTTCACCGCCTGTTGTACCTGCATGCCAACTTTCAATGACTGATGAATCATGACACCCAAGTCTCGTTGCACCTCCCCTTTTCCGAATCTGCCACCATTCAGATAATATTCTGCCTTCGTGTTTTTGCCCCCAAAATGGATAACCTCACATTTATCCACATTATACTGCATCTGCCATGCATTTGCCCACTCACCTAACCTGTCCAAATCACCCTACAGCCTCTTAGTGTCCTCTTCACAGCTCACACCGCCACCCAGTTTAGTGTCATCTGCAAACTTGGAGATATTACACTCAATTCCTTCATCTAAATCATTGATGTATATTGTAAAGAGCTGGGGTCCCAGCAACTTAGCCCTGCAGCACTCCATTAGTCACTGCCTGCCATTCTGAAAAGGACCCATTTATCCCGACTCTCTGCTTCCTGTCTGCCAATCAGTTCTCTATCCACGTCAGTACGTTACCCCCAATACCACGTGCTTTGATTTTGCACACCAATCTCTTGTGCGGGACCTTGTCAAAAGTCTTTTGAAAGTCCAAATACACCACATCCACTGGTCCTCCCTTGTCCACTCTACTAGTTACATCCTCAAAAAATACCAGAAGATTTGTCAAGCATGATTCCCTGTCATAAATCCATGCTGACTTGGACCGATCCTGTCATTGCTTTCCAAATGCGCTGCTATTTCATCCTTAATGATTGATTCCAACATTTTCCCCACTGCTGATGTCAGGCTAACCGGTCTATAATTACTCTTTCTCTCTGCCTCCTTTTTTAAAAAGTGGGGTTACATTAGCTACCCTCCAGTCCATAGGAACTGATCCAGAGTCGATAGACTGTTGGAGAATGATCACCAATGCATCCACTATATTTCTAGGGCCACTTCCTTAAGTACTCTGGGATGCAGACTATCAGGCCCCAGGGATGTATCAGCCTTCAATCCCATCAATTTCCCCAACACAATTTCCCACCTAATAAGGATTTCCTTTAGCTCCTCCGTCTCACTAGACCCACTGTCCCCTAGTACATTCGGAAGGTTATTTGTGTCTTCCTTTGTGAAGACAGAACCGAAGTATTTGTTCAATTGGTCTGCCATTTCTTTGTTCCCCATCATAAATTCACCTGAATCCGACTGCAAGGGACCGAACGGTTGTCTTCACTAATCTTTTTCTCTTCACTAATCTTTTTCTCTTCACATATTTATAGAAGCTTTTGCAGTCAGTTTTTATGTTCCCTGCAAGCTTCCTCTCGTATTCTATTTCCCCCCTCTTAATTAAACCCTTAGTCCTCCTCTGTTGAAGTCTAAATTTCTCCCAGTCCTCAGGTTTGTTGCTTTTTCTAGCCAATTTATAGGCCTCTTCTTTGGTTTTAACACTATCCTTAATTTCCCTTGTTAGCCACGGTTGAGCCACCGTCTCCGTTTTATTTTTACTCCAGACAGGAATGTACAATTGCTGAAGTTCATCCATGTGATCTTTAAATGTTTGCCATTGCTTATCCACCGTCAACCTTTAAGTATCCTTTGCCAGTCTATTCTAGCCAATTCACGCCTCATACCGTCGAAGTTACCTTTCCTTAAGTTCAGGGCCCTAGTTTCCGAATTAACTGTGTCACTCTCCATCTTAATAAAGAATTCTACCATATTATGGTCACTCTTCCCCAAGAGGCCTCGCACATCAAGATTGCTAATTAGTCCCTTCTCATTACACATCACCCAATCTAGGATGGCCAGCTCTCTCGTTGGTGCCTCGAAATATTGGTCTAGAAAACCATCCCTAATACACTCCAGGAAATCCTCCTCCACCGCATTGATACCAGTTTGGTTAGCCCAATCAATATGTAGATTAAAGTCGCCCATGATAACTGCTGTACCTTTATTGCACACATCCCTTATTTCTTGTTTGATGCTGTCCCCAACCTCACTACTACTGTTTGGTGGTCTGTACACAACTCCCACTCGCGTTTTCTGCCCTTTGGCATTCCGTAACTCCACCCATACCGATTCCAGATCATCCAGGCTAATGTCCCTCCTTACTATTGCATTAATTTCCTCTTTAACCAGCAACGCCACCCCGCCTCCTTTTCCTCTGTCTATCCTTCCTAAATGTTGAATACCCCTGGATGTTGAGTTCCCAACTTTGGTCACCCTGGAGCCATGTCTCCGTGATGCCAATTACATCATATCCGTTAACTGCTATCTGCGCAGTTAATTCGTCCACCTTATTCCGAATACTCCTCGCATTGAGGCACAGAGCCTTCAAGCTTGTCTTTTTCACATATTTTGCCCCTTTAGAATTTTGCTGTAATGTGGCCCTTTTTGTTTTTTGCCTTGGGTTTCTCTGCCCTCCACTTTTACTCTTCTCCTTTCCATCTTTTGCTTCTGCCTCCATTTTATTTCCCTCTGTCTCCCTGCATCGGTTCCCATCCCTCTGCCATGTTAGTTTAACTCCTCCCCAACAGCACTGGCAAACACTCCCAGCTCAGCAGATCCAGCAGCTGGCCGACAGCCATGATGTGCGAGGATTCTTCACCGCAGTTAAGTCCACCTATGGCTCAAGCACCCAAGGCACCACCCCACTACTGGCCAAAAATGGGAAGACACTCATCAAAGACACCGAGGCAGTCAGGAGGGCCTGCTGGAAGGAGCACTTCGAAGATCTCCTTAATCGACACTCTGCCTTTGACACGAATGTTCTCCACTCCATCCCGCAGAGTGCTAACCGCTACCATCACAGCAAAATCTCAGCCCTGCACGAGGTTGAAAAGGCCATTCATTAGCTCAAGAACAAGACATAGAAGCAGATAGAATCCCCCTGCTGAGGCACTAAAGTATGGCAGAGAAGCAATATTGGCACGAATGCATGACCTCATCTCTCTTATCTGGAAGGAGGAGAGCATGACAGGAGATCTCAGAAATTCCGTAATCATGATCATCTTTAAAAAAGGGGACAAGTCCGACTGCGGCAACTACAGGGGACTCTCCCTGCTGTTGGCCACTGGGAAAATCATCGCTAGAATCCTTCTCAACCATCTTCTTCCTGTGGCTGAACAGCTCCTCCCAGAGTCACAATGTGGATTCCATCCACGAAGAGATACAGCGGACATGATCTTCACATGATCTACAAGAGAAATGCAGGGAACAGCACCAACCCTTGTACATGGCCTTCTTTGACCCCGCCACACACACCACTGCCCCCTGGTTATCAAAATCCACAGCGGGCCTTGGACAACGTGGTCCATTTTCCATACCTCGGGAGCCTACTATCAGCAAGGGCAGACAATAATGACGAGGTCTAACACCGTCTCCAGTGCAGCCTCAGTCGCATGAGGAAGAGAGTGTTTGAAGACCAGGACCTCAAATCTGGCACCAAGCTTACGGTCTACAGAGCAGTAGTGATACCCGCCCTCCTATATGGCTCAGAGACGTAGACCATGTAGATTCCTTTTACCTCCCTTCCAATCAAAGTTGGGGCCCTGCCCCACCTACATACCTACCATCATATGGAAGGTTATTCCTCACACAGACACAATGGGCTAGAATTTCCTAACAACCTGCCAGGACCCGATTGCCGCCCAAAAGACCGCTAAGATTCCCAAGATTATCATCAGCGAAAACATCCCCAAAAAACAGGAAAAAATCTGCCCAACGAAAAAAGTGGGCATTGCACCACGATTCTTGGCAAAAATGTAGAATTTAGGGTCGATTGGCAGTTCCGAAAGAAAATGGATGATAAATTAAAAGATTGCTAAAAATTTACCTCGAGGCTATGGGTTGGGTCTAGGAGGAGAAAAACACTAAAAACAGAACATAAAAAATTATAAAAATATTCTCAAGAACCTTTTAACCTAAATCACCACAACAGAATTTTAAAATAATGAGTAAGAAACTAACCTTTCTCTTGCAGAGCTACTCACCTACCGCCCAGCTCCGCTGATTCTCGTGGGCGTTTTTTTTATACTTACCTACGGGTCACTGCTGAGCCAAATATCGCGCCATGGCGATTTGAGGACGATGCACGCCGGTGGCCCGCTCCCCAGTGGTACCTCGAAACTGCCGGCGTAACTCAGTTGGACAATTTCTCACCCACCTGGTTATCACCCACAATGGCCAATACCACCCAGAAACTGGTCGGTAAGCCAATGCAATTTCTAGCCCATAATCCTAAAATCTCTAACAGGTAGATCAGCTTCCTTGATTTATCTGGATGCCATATTAAAATTGCTTCCCCAAGAATATCTTGTGAACTCCCAAATTCTATTAAAAACTGTCTTTTTAAAATAACACCAGACAGATAGCAGATAAAAATCCACAGAAAGGATTTATTTAAACACTCCCTTTTAGTTTCCACTAGCTCCGTGAATTTTGTTGCAGCCTGTAGGTCATGACCTTCACAACGCATCTGCTCTTCAATCTAACTGTATTTATTCCATAGAATCAAGAGCTAGGCAAAATTAATATTACTACTCTGGTCAAAATATTTAAACAAAAGCAATACTAAAGGGAACAAACATATTACAAAGAATACAATGATAGTTAAAAAAAGTGAAGTAGAAACTTGGAAAAAATCAATTAATTAAAAGGGAAATTAAATAAAGAAGGCAAAGACAATTGTACTTCTTTCAGTGCAGCAGGTGGCTGCATTGTTCCATTTTTTTCTATTGTTGGGAGTGTTTCTAAAGCAGAAAACATTCAAATTAATCACTTTGTTAATATGGCAAAGTCGTCTCTATTGATGTATTAACTTTAATAATTAACTGCAGTGCTAATGATTCATAAACAGATGGACCAATCAATCTCTCGGTTCCATTCTATGATCTCTACGAATGTTACGCCTAGTTTTGGTGTAATCTATGTAGGGTTTCCTTTTTTACATTGCTGGTACTTTTATTGATTTTTCAATTGTTCAGGACTGTAAATATTTCCGGAGTCTAATTTTATATTATAGTCTCAAGGCTGCAAAGTTAAAGCCTGAGTTTAGGCATTACTGCAGTTGATTTAGCATAGGAATGCTTAATATGTCTCTACAACATTCCTTTGCTATTATAATGGAGGCATTAAAATAACCGATGGAGGAATGTCATACAGATGAGTTAAAGATTCATCCACCTGCATTGCCGACAGTAATTTCCAGGCTATGGTGTCTGCACTAAATTGTTTGTAGTGCACTCTGTCGCATTCACTCTTTGTTGATTGTATTGCAGGGCAGCTCTTTGTATGGAGTTTGATTGAGCTTCTCTCCTGATAAATCTGCTGGGGTTGCAGCATGCCTTAAGGCCAAAATGACCACATCACAAATATCACAGTACTGTACATGTGATGTATTATTCCAAACAGCCATTTTCAGAGGGATCTTGTATTTGAGAATGTCAGAATGCATCATGTACTTGTGTCTGTTCACAGTAAATTTGTTCACAGTAGATTGATCCAAGAGCATATGTTATTTTAACCTTTCTCCAGCACTGTGTATCCTTATCGTAATATGCAATGACCTTGAGCTTTGACTTGGGGCCAATTACTCAGCTGTTTTTTTTTACTACCACCTATAGATGTTAAACCTGGTGGAGAACATTAAAAATAAAAGTAACGAGCGACATCGGTAACATGTCCCAACCCTGCTGCCGGCTCCAGCCCACTGTGTAGAATGATTTTACATTGATTGGACTTGTTAAACCCACCCAGTGCATTTGCCAGCCACTTAAAGGAAGCGTGTCTGATGATGTAATTTGACGACGTATCATCAGCCGGTTTCCTTAAAGGGACCATATGCAAATTTAGTTTAACAGTTGTGCTGTTAGTGTTCTACAGCATTTAGGTGCTGCAAACACTGATAAGCACTGCACAGAGGTGCATGGCTGCACCAAGTCACAGCACGCAGGGAGGTTCTCTTCCCTTCCAATGGGAGGAAGAGACCTCCCCAGGAGACCAACGCAGCCTGGTTGCATATTGCAGAGGAGGGATGTAGTCAGGAGGATCAGGCTGCAGTAGTGCAAACCTTTCAATGATCTCAGTAGATCACGAAACGTTACTGCAAAGCCACCCTCAACCTCATCCTGCTATGCCATTTTTCACATCCCCATCACTCTGCCTTCCCTACCCTACTCTGGCACATCTGTACTCACACCAACTTATCTTGCACCTCCATCCATCCCTCTCTATAAAGAATGAAAGACTTGAAAGACTTGTATTTATATAGTGCCTTTCATGACCACCGGATGTCTCAAAGCACTTTACAGCCAGTGAAATATTATTTGGAGTGTAGTCACTGTTGTAATGTGGGAAACTGGGCAGCCAATGTGCGTACAGCAAGCTCCCACAAACAGCAATGTGATAAAATGAAAAAGTAATCGGTTTTAGTGATGTTGATTGTGGGAAAAATATGGGCCAGGACATCAGGGATAACTCCCCTGCAATTCTTCAAAATAATGCAATGGGATTTTTTATCTCCAGCTGAGAGAGCAGACCTCTCATCCAAAAGACAGCACCACTAACAGTGTAGCACTCCCTCAAGTGTCAGTTAGATTTATGTGTTTAGGTTCCTGGAGTGGGACTTGAACCCACAACCTTCTTACATCAAAAGCAAGTGTGCTACTCACTGAGCTACTGGCTGACATTCTATCTATATTATCACTTCCCCATTTCACTAGCCACACCTCACACTCACCCTCATCCTAATTCAATCATACCAACTAACAATACACAAGAGGAGGGACTTGGGTGTTTTATGCAATGTTTATGTAAAGTTTCAGTTAATGTGGTGTCAAACATTGAAACCTTTATTTTCAACACTTGGACAAATCTGTGTGCACCTTTGGAAGTGGCTTAGTGAGTTGCAGTGAATGGTGAGACATAATGGTGATGAATGTGAAAGGAATGGCTTGGTCATTGTAGGGATACTTTATGGTGTTGGTGTGGGGTAGTGCCAACCTAGCGCATCATGTGGCAGCCAGGGTGTACAGAGTCAAGTGAAATAAATCTGGCCTTGGTGAGGCCATCCCTGGCATCCCAGGCAGCAATGTCATCATCATCATCATAGGCAGTCCCTCGAGTCGAGGGTGACTTGCTTCCACGTCAAGAAGTTCACAGGTGTTTCAATGAAAGACCTAAAATTCCAGGTGCCGAACTACATCATGAAGGGTGGAAGATGCCTGTGCGTGGATTTTTTTTAACGTGTGTTGGCCGTTGCACACCAGCCACCACATGGGCTTGACAGAGCTAGGTCTTGGTCCAGTGGCAAGGATTGATCAAGACGACTGGAGACCTGCTCTGCTGCACGGACCTAGCGCACACACATATCGCAGTGTGAGCTGGCCCATGCTGTCCCTGGGCCCTCGCCTCTTCTGGGCCCCGAACTCGCGCCTCTCCTGGGCCCTGATCACATCCCTCTACGAACTCTTGCCGCTCCTTCGCCCCGGCCTCGATGATCCTGCTGTATCTGCCCATTGGTCATTGTTGTATTTCACGGGCAGCAATATGGTCGGGTGCTGATGCCCTGTGTCCTGTGCAGCATCAGGTGATGGCGGAGAAGGTTGGTGTTGTTGTTGGAGCTGCTGGTGTGCCTGGTATTGCTGGTGTTGGGGCTGATCGTGGAGTGAATCTGAGGACCAAGGTGAGATAGTTTCAAGGGCAATGATGCTGATGTAATAAATGGCAGGTGAACTTGAGATGACAGAAGCAATCTGTCAATGGTGAGAGAGGTTGTTTCAAAGAGGTGACACTGGATAGAGAGTTTACTCCAAACACTTGCAACCTGCATAAAGCTCAATCTGTCTTCCAAATGCAGCAAGCAACAGCTTCTGAGCTTGGAAAGTGAATAGTTGCAAGAAAGGAGCTTTTATAGCACATTTGCAGCTGTCAAGTAATGAGATGATTCCATGGTCAATCAACTCCCGACCTCCTTACCTGACGTGATCCCTGAGCAGCATGGACCCCATGGGTGACCTCATAAAATGTAAATGTAAAGGAGCTCAAAATACTTCTTAATGGGCTGTTAACAATGTCATAATGACCTGAATTGCCTCCCCTACCACTGTGTGTTGGGACTGTTCAACACTGACAGACCTGATATCTGGGAAAGGTACGTGGTGGCAGGTTGACAGCGGGTTCCCGACCCATTGTCAAAAACATTTTTTCCCCATCGGACCTGCCACCAAACATGCCCGCTGACCGATCCCCCCAAAATCTCCCCCCAAGTGATTGAAACAGGTTTGGTTTAGCTTAATGAATGGCCACATTTTCAAGCTGGCAAAATCAAACACTCCAAGGGGCCGGAATTTCATACCGACTAAGAGTAGGTGCGCCTACCGTTCTTGAAGATTTTTCTCCGCCCGAATTCATGGGGCGGAGGATCGACCGATATTCGGCCCTTGGTATTTTTTTCCAGTCGGGGCAGATGTCAGGTCATCAGCGGGGTGGATGTGCTGGTGGAGTGGGTCGGCCATCGCTCCGAGTCATCAGTGCTATGCTGATGACGCCAGCGCGACGTGGACATGCCACATCGCGTTGCCACGTCACAACGTCCCTCCCCTTCAGTTAAAGGAGAGGGCCGCTGCGATCTCTGCATGGTGTTTAGTTAGGCCCACTGGGCCACCAGGGATTGTTTTGGCCAGTCCAGCGGCCTGGCACACAAGAGTGGGTGCCAGGCTGTCTGTTGGCGGCACGGCCTAACCTGCGGCTATCATTGTTGGGTGACCTCGGAAACAGCCGACAATTAAAATAAAATGGAGGCACCGGCAGCGCACCCTCCCCTTTAAGGGCTGATGCACCGCCCAGGCACACACAACTTCCTGCAGGGGAAACCTGTCAGTGGCACTGACCGGCGGCCGTTCTGCTCCTGCGGGGCAATTTCCCACGCGGGGCAGAAAGGGGGTCACTGCTGGTCGGTGTAAGGTCGGCGGTGCCCGATGGGCAGCAGCACGGGCGGCGTGGAAACCTATTCCCACCGCTCCCGTCCGGGGGCAATATAGGAAGATTCGGCCCATCCATCTGTCCCACGTCGGTAAGGTCTATCCACTCTTAAGGAGGGGGGCAATTTCGACCTCCAAATATTTAAACATTGATCTATGTTGTAGAATCTATCTCGGTATGATAGTGTCACATGTTTGTATATCCTCACCATCCAAACACAGCATTCCTAATTTACCAATATGTTTTACTTTCCAGGTTTTATTTAATGAGCAACTACGTGAATCCAAGAAAGAATTCCTGCCTATCACTCATCCTAAGATTGCAACAGTGAAGAAAGTAATTGTCCTACTGACTGAAGAAGCAGCACTCTCACCATTTGTTTACCACCACGTTTTGTTTTCTGAGTGGTTGGGAAAGCCAATTGCAACTACCATGTTTGGAAACTCATGGAGAAGGCTTCATCCATCCCTGAAGGTTATTCTTGGTAGGTTCTCATCAATTCTGACTAAAATGATTAAATGCATTGACTAATTGTTCGAAGCACAGAATTCGACCAGAAATCAAATAAATCCAAACGTGGTTGATTTAGTCAGGCAAGAATTAACATTATTATAGTTTCTAGAGAAAAGACTGAGAAATACCTTTCTCGACCTCAGGACATTGCAAAATTGCTTTACATGAAGTACTTTTAGTCACTGTTGTAATGTAAGAAACCTGGCAGACAATTTACTCATAGCAAGGTCCCACAAACAGGAAAGTGATAATCTGTTTTAGGTGTTGGTTGATGGATAAATGTTGGCCAGGATACTGTGGAGAATTCCATTGCTCTTCTTGGAAATAGTGCCAGGGGATCTTTTACATTTACCCAAAAAGGTAGATGGGGCCTCAATTTAATGACATCTGAAAGATAACACCTCCAACAGTGCAGCAGTCCCGCAGTGCTGCACTGGAGTGTCAACCCAGATTTCATACTCACATCTTCGGAGTGGGACTTGAACCCACAGCTTTACAGATTCAGAGGCAAGAGTGTTAACACTGAGCCAAGGCATATATCAACCAAATACGACAATACAAGCACTTTAAAACACCATCACTAATCCAGAGGTAGTTGGAAGAAAGTATGTACCTGCTCCATCACATTGCATAATATTAATGTGAAATTGGTAAAGTAGCTAATCTCAATTGTCAATTTGCCCTTTAAATTAGTACATAGCCAGAGACACTCCTTCACATTGTTCTGGAATGGTGTCATTTACAAGGAATTCCTTGGTAAGGACATTGCCAGAATGTGCATGTACATAATTGATTCAGTAAAGCCTTGTAAGTGTTTTAGTTAAATTTCTGTTAATTGCAATGAAATATTTGAAATCACAGCACTGGTAATCTGAAATGGGAGCATGAATTTGAAGCTTGCATGATTATGTGCAGAAACATCACCCAATCCAGATGGGATGCATCCTAGGTTACTAAGGGAAGTAAGGGTGGAAATTGCAGAGGCTCTGGCTACAATCTTCCAATTCTCCTTGGATATAGAGGTGGTGCCAGAGGATTGTAGGATTGCAATTGTTACACCCCTGTTTAAAAAAGGTGAGAGGGATAAATCCGGCAACTACAAGCCAGTCAGCCCAATGTCAATGGTGGGGAAACTGTTAGAGACAATAATTTGGGACAAAATTAATTGGCATTTGGAAAAGTATGTGCTGTGTATCTGTAAAGCATGCACTCCCATGTTCCGCCACCAGGGAGCTCTTCCCCTGAAGTCCCAAGGGATCCCAGCATCCCTTGGGAGCACTGTAGATAAGCCAGCCCCTAAGGCCTGTTCCTCACTCTGGAGTGTCTTATTAAAGAGTGAGGCTGTGAGAATACGAATCCAAATCAAAGATGCAGCAAACTGTGGGCATCCTGGAGAAGTTCTCGGAGGGTGAGGACTGGGAAGCCTATGTCGAATGGCTAGACCAGTACTTTGTAGCCAAAGAGCTGGACGGAGAAGGAAGCGCTGCAAAAAGGAGAGCGGTCCTCCTTACAGGCTGCGGGGCACCGACCGACAACCTCATGAAGAACCTTCTGGCTCCGGTGAAACCCACAGATAAGTCGTATGAGGAGCTGTGTACACTGGTTCGGGAGCATCTTAACCCGAGGGAGAGCGTGCTGATGGCGAGGTATGAGGTATCGGTTCTACACGTGCCAGCGATCTGAAGGTCAGGAAGTGGCGAGCTACGTCGCTGAGTTAAGGCGACTTGCAGGACAATGTGAGTTTGATGGCTACCTGGAGCAAATGCTCAGAGACGTTTTTGTACTGGGCATTGGCCACGAGACCATCCTACGAAAACTTTTGACTGTAGAGACACTGACCCTCAATAAGGCCATTGCGATAGCACAGGCGTTTATATCCACCAGTGATAACACCAAACAAATCTCTCAGCACACAAGTGCTAGCAATGTTCATAAATTAACTGGAACTGTGTTTGCGAGCAGATCATGCTTGACAAATCTTCTGGAATTTTTTGAGGATGTTTCCAGTAGAGTGGACAAGGGAGAACCAGTTGATGTGGTATATTTAGACTTTCAGAAGGCGTTCGACAAGGTCCCACACAAGAGATTGATGTGCAAAGTTAGAGCACATGGGATTAGGGGTAGTGTGCTGACATGGATTGAGAACTGGTTGTCAGACAGGAAGCAAAGAGTAGGAGTAAATGGGGACTTTTCAGAATGGCAGGCAGTGACTAGTGGGGTACCGCAAGGTTCTGTGCTGAGGCCCCAGCTGTTTACACTGTACATTAATGATTTAGATGAGGGGATTAAATGTAGTATCTCCAAATTTGCGGATGACACTAAGTTGGGTGGCAGTGTGAGCTGCGAGGAGGATGCTGTGAGGCTGCAGAGCGACTTGGATAGGTTAGGTGAGTGGGCAAATGCATGGCAGATGAAGTATAATGTGGATAAATGTGAGGTTATCCACTTTGGTGGTAAAAACAGAGAGACAGACTATTACCTGAATGGTGACAGATTAGGAAAAGGGGAGGTGCAAAGAGACCTGGGTGTCATGGTACATCAGTCATTGAAGGTTGGCATGCAGGTGCAGCAGGCGGTTAAGAAAGCAAATGGCATGTTGGCCTTCATAGCAAGGGGATTTGAGTACAGGGGCAGGGAGGTGTTGCTACAGTTGTACAGGACATTGGTGAGGCCACACCTGGAGTATTGTGTACAGTTTTGGTCTCCTAACCTGAGGAAGGACATTCTTGCTATTGAGGGAGTGCAGCGAAGGTTCACCAGACTGATTCCCGGGATGGCGGGACTGACCTATCAAGAAAGACTGGATCAACTGGGCTTGTATTCACTGGAGTTCAGAAGAATGAGAGGGGACCTCATAGAAACATTTAAAATTCTGACGGGGTTAGACAGGTTAGATGCAGGAAGAATGTTCCCAATGTTGGGGAAGTCCAGAACCAGAGGTCACAGTCTAAGGATAAGGGGTAAGCCATTTAGGACCGAGATGCGGAGGAACTTCTTCACCCAGAGAGTGGTGAACCTGTGGAATTCTCTACCACAGAAAGTTGTTGAGGCCAATTCACTAAATATATTCAAAAAGGAGTTAGATGAGGTCCTTACTACTAGGGGGATCAAGGGGTATGGCGAGAAAGCAGGAATGGGGTACTGAAGTTGAATGTTCAGCCATGAACTCATTGAATGGCGGTGCAGGCTAGAAGGGCCGAATGGCCTACTCCTGCACCTATTTTCTATGTAAATGTACAGGGCAGAACCCACGAGTCTGTAACTGCCAGCAGGCCTCAAGTGACCCAGAGGACTCAGTGTCTGCAACAAAGGATGAATGCAAGGCAATTCACACCTTGTTGGCTTTGTGGAGGCTTCCATTCAGCCTATTCATGCCGCTTCAAAGGGTATGTTTGCAAGAGCTGTGGAACAATGGGGCACCTCCAACGAGCTTGCAAATGAGCTGCAAGCTCGACAAATCCTGCTAACCACCACGTGGCAGAGGAAGATCGGTCCATGATGGATCAAAGCAATTTCGAGCCTCAGAGAGAGGAGGCAGATGCTGAAGTACACGGGGTGCACATATTTTTGATGAAATGTCCACCTATAATGATAAACGTAAAATTGAATGGCTTACCCATAGCCATAGAATTGTACACTGGCGCTAGCCAATCCATCATGAGTAAAATGATGTTTGAGAGATTGTGGTGCAACAAGGCATTCAGACCAGCCCTGAGCCCCATCCACACGAAACTGAGAAATTACACCAAAGAGCTTATCACTGTCCTGGGCAGCGCCATGGTCAAGGTCACCTATGAGGGCACAGTGCACGAACTGCCACTCTGGATTGTCCCAGGCGATGGCCCCACACTGCTTGGAAGGAGCTGGCTGGGCAAAATCTGCTGGAACTTGGATAACATCCGAGCGCTATCATATGTCGATGAGGCCTCATGTACCCAGGTTCTTAACAAATGTCCTTCCTTTTTGAGCCAGGCATTGGAAACTTTTCCGGGGTGAAAGTGCGGATCCACTTGGTCCCAGAGGCACGACCCATTCACCAGAAGGCGCGAGCGGTACCTCACATGATGACGGAAATCAAGCTGGACAGGCTGCAACGTGAGGGCATCATCTCCCCAGTGGAATTCAGCGAGTGGGCCAGCCCGATTGTTCCAGTATTCAAAAGTGATGGCACGGTCAGGATTTGCGGCGATTATAAAGTAACTGTAATCGTTTCTTGCTACAGGACCAATACCCGCTACCTAAGGCAGATGACCTATTTGCAACGCTGGCAGGAGGCAAGATGTTCACCAAGCTCGCCCTGACTTCGGCGTAAATGACGCAGGAGCTGGAGGAGTCTTCGAAGGGCCTCACCTGCATCAACACGCATAAGGGACTGTTCATCTACAACAGATGCCCGTTTGGAATTCGGTCGGCTGCAGTGATCTTCAAGAGAAACATGGAGAGCCTACTCAAGTCAGTACAACACACGGTGGTCGTTCAGGACAACATATTGGTCATGGGTCGGGACACCACCGAGTACCTACAAAACCTGGAGGAGGTCCTCCAGCGACTGGATCGCGTAGGGCTGCGGCTGAAGAGGTCAAAATGCGTCTTCATGGCTACAGAAGTGGAGTTTTTAGGGAGAAAGCTCATGGCGGATGGCACTCGGCCTACAGACGCCAAGACAGAGGCTATCAGGAATGCGCCCAGGCCACAGAACGTCACAGAGCTGCGGTCGTTACTGGGACTCCTCAACTATTTTGGTAACTTCCTATCGGCATTAAGCACCCTTTTCGAGCTCCTATATGTGTTATTGCGCAAAGGTGAGAACTGGTTATGGGGAAAAAAACCAAGTAAATGCTTTTGAGAAAGCCAGAAACATTTTATGCTCCAACAAGCTGCTTGTATTGTATAACCTGTGTAAAAGACTTGTGCTAGCATGTGACGCGTCATCGTACGGAGTCGGGTGTGTATTACAACAAACTAACATTGCGGGGAAGTTGCAACCTGTCGCCTATGCTTCCAGGAGCTTGTCTGAGGCCGAGAGGGCCTAGAGCATGATTGAGAAAGAGGCATTAGCGTGTGTGTTCGAGGTAAAGAAAATGCATCAGTACCTGTTTGGCCCCAAATTTGAGCTGGAAACCGATCACAAGCCCCTCATATCCCTGTTCGCTGAAAACAAGGGGATAAATACTAATGGCTCAGCCCGCATACAAAGGTGGGCACTTGCGCTATCAGCGTATAACTATACCATCCGCCAAGGCCAGGCACTGAGAACTGTGCAGATGCTCTCAGTTGCCCACCATGGGGATGGAAATGGCGCAGCCCGCAGACTTGTTGATGGTCATGGAAGCCTTTGAAAATGATAAATCACCTGTCACGGCCCGTCAGATTAGAACTTGGACCAGCCAAGATCCTCTGCTGTCCCTAGTAAAAAACTGTTTACTGCATGGGAGCTGGGCCAGCATTCCCGTTGAAATGCAAGAGCCAATCAAGCTGTTCCAGCGGCGAAAGGACGAGCTGTCCATTCAGGCAAACTGCCTGTTGTGGGGTAACCGCGTAGTGCTACCAAAAAAGGGCAGGGAGACGTTCATCTCGGATCTCCATAGCACACACCCAGGTATAGTAATGATGAAAGCGATAGCCAGATCCCATGTGTGGTGGCCCGGTATCGACTCTGACTTAGAGTCCTGTGTACGGCAATGTAGCATGTGTGCTCAGTTGATCAACGCGCCCAGAGAGGCACCACTAAGTTTGTGGTCCTGGCCATCCAGACCATGGTCGAGGATCCATGTCGACTATGCGGGCCCGTTTCTCGGTAAAATGTTCCTGGTGGTGGTGGATGCTTTTTCAAAATGGATTGAATGTGAAATAATGTCGGGAAGCACTGCCACTGCCACTATTGAAAGCCTGAGGGCCATGTTTGCCACCCATGGCCTGCCTGACATACTGGCCAGTGACAACGGGCCATGTTTCACCAGTGCCGAATTCATGACCTGCAATGGGAGCAAACATGTCACTTCAGCCCCGTTTAAATCAGCCTCCAATGGGCAGGCAGAGCGGGCAGTACAAACCATCAAACAGAGCCTTAAACGAGTCACAGAAGGCTCACTCCAAACCCGCCTGTCCCGAGTACTGCTCAGCTACCACATGCGACCTCACTCGCTCACAGGGGTGCCCCCGGCTGAGCTACTCATGAAAAGGACACTTAAAACCAGACTCTCGCTGGTTCACCCCAACCTGCATGATCAGGGAAATAGCAGGCGGCAGCAACAAAATGTAAACGATGGTCGCGCCACTGTGTCACGGGAAATTGATCTGAATGACCCTGTGTATGTGCTAAACTATGGACTTGGTCCCAAGTGGATCGCGGGCACGGTGATAGCTAAAGAAGGGAGTAGGGCGTTTGTAGTCAAACTAGACAATGGACAAATTTGCAGAAAGCACCTGGACCAAACGAGGCTGCGGTTCACAGACTGCCCTGCACAACCCACAGCAGACACCACCTTTTTCGAGCCCACAACACACACCCAAAGGATCAACGACACCGCTCCAGACCAGGAAATTGAACCCATCACGCTCAACAGCCCAGCAAGGCCAGGCTCACCCAGCAGCCCTGCAGGGCCAACAACACGCCAGCCCAGCGAGGGCACAGCCAACACACCAGAACAGACATTTGTACCAAGGCAGTCCACCAGGGAAAGAAAGGCTCCCGACCGCCTCACCTTGTAAATAGTTTTCACTTTGACTTTGGGGGGGGGCGGGGCGGGGGAGTGATGTTCTGTATCTGTAAAGCATGCACTCCCATGTTCTGCCACCAGGGAGCCCTTCCCCTGAAGTCCCAAGGGATCCCAGCATCCCTTGGGAGCACTGTATATAAACCGGCCCCTAAGGCCTGTTCTTCACTCTGGAGTGTCTTATTAAAAACTGAGGTCACTGTTACTTTAACCTCCCTGTGTGCAGCCTCATCTGTGTTAGGAACACAATAGTATGGGCTAATAAATGAAAATCAGCATGGATTTCTTAAAGGCAAATCATGTTTGACTAACTTGATCGAGTTCTTTGATGAAGTAATTTCAAAGTGTGCAAATGAGACAAAACTCAAAAATGTAGTAAACAATATGGAGGATAATAACAGACTTCAGCAGGACATAGACAGATTGACGAAATGAGCAGACACATAGCAAATGAAATTTAATGCAGAGAAGTGTGAAGTAATATATTTTGGTGGGAAGAATGAGGTGAGGTAATGTGTTCTAAATGCTAAAATTTTAAAGGGGTGCAGGAACAGAGAGACCTGGTGGTGTATGTACGTAAATCTTTGAAGGTGGTAACGCAAGTTGCGAAGGCTGTTAAAAAAGCATATGAGATCCTTGGTTTTATTGATAGAGGAATAGAGTACAAAAGCAAGGAAGTTATGCTAAACCCTTTTAAAACACTGGTCAGTCCTCAGTTGGTGCATTATGTTCAATTCTGGGCACTTCACTTGAGGAAGGACATCAAGGCCTTAGAGAGGGTACAGAAGAGATGTACTAGAATGATACCAGGGACGAGGTAATTCAGTTATGTGGATAGACTGGATAAGCTGGGTTTGTTTTTCTTAGAGCAAAGAGGGTTAAGAAGATATTTGATAGAGTTGTTCAAAATCATAAATGGTTTTGATAGAGTAAATAAGGAGAAACTCTTTCCAGTGGTAGAAGGGTCAGCAACAAGAGGACACAGATTTAAGGTGATTGGCTAAATAACCAGAGGCAACATGAGGAAATATTTTTTGACACGGTGAGCTGTTGTGATCTGGAATACACTGCCTGAAAGGGTGGTGGAAGCAGATTCAACAGTAAAATTTATAAGGGAAATGGATAAATACTGGAAGGGAAAAAAATGACAGGGCTGTGGGGAAAGAGCAGGGAAGTGGGATAAATTGATTAGCTCTACCAAAGAGCTGGCACATGCTTGATGGGCCGAATGGGTGCCTTCTGTGCTGTATAATTCTATGATTTCAGAGCCCCAAAAAACATTTCTTGCAATCTAATGGAATCTTTCAGGAATCTGTACTATCAGCTTGCATCTGCTGTTCTCAGGAGGGACTCTAGTGCCGTTCCATTTCAAAGTACTCAATTTTTGGGAGGTCACAGACTCATTCTTAAAATATCAAATAAATGGTTCTGGAAATTGCTGATTAAAAGATTGCATCTGTTTTCCTTTTTTTTTAATTCCGATAAATCTATTCTCATTTTGTATCTTTTTGGGGGGTTTTTGTGATGCTGTTTGTGATCCAGCCATGTCCCCAAACTGCACCTGCAGTAATGGGACCAGTCATCAGGGCAACATGTAATTTTTTTGGCCCATGTCTCGTTCAGTTTTTTTATGTCTTAGAATCTATTTTGAGCTAGCATTCGATAGCAAGTTATGGAGCTATTTTTTACTGCACCTGACTCATGGGTGGCATTTGCCTGTACTCATAGAATAGAATCATAGAATGGCTACAGCACACTAGGAGGCCATTCGGCCCGTCGAGCCCGTTCCGGCTCTCTGAAAGAGCACTTCAGCTAGTCCCACTCACAATTCTTTGACATTCTTCTATACAATGGTGCCGAAATTCCAATTTCCCGGGTCCATAGAAACTTCGTACGGACCCGGGAAGGCATCGGAAAAGCCGGTTTTCAGCGCGCAAATGCGCATGCTCTGAAAACCAGCTTTTCCGATCTGTCAAGTTTCTGGCTTGACAGATCTCGCGCATAACGGGAGCGAGGACACTTGCAGGGCATGACTTCCGATATTTACGCATATCTTGCCCAACAAATGTCCTCAAAACTCTTGCGCCTAAAAAAGCAGGCATATAGCCTACTTTTTCAGGCACAAGTGTTTAAAAATACACAAAAACATTTTTAAAATAATGTTATAAAAATGCATTTTATTGTTAAAAACCCTCCCCACAATGGTAAGTTTATTTTAAGGCATAATTAAAATAACTTTTATTTAAATGAATCTTAAATATGTAGTGTATTTTTCTATTTTTTATTAATGTTTTGTGTGTTTGGTGGGGGTTTCACATTCATAATAATGGGAACTCCAACTTACGGAGTTCCCATTATTGTGAATGAGAAAATACTGTAGCTTGATTGGCTGCCCAGAGCCATGTGACTCCAGCTTCAGCATACAGACGTCCCAACATGCACGCGCTCCGATGTGTAGCGAGTGAAGGCCTCAGGATCGGAAGATGAAGCGGGCGCGGCAGAAACAAGTAGGTGCGCATCTTTTTTAACTTTTTCAGTCGAAGACCTCGATCGAAATTTCAGGCCCATTATTTCATGAAAAGCAATAAGACATTAAAATTAAATGAATTGCTAAGCACTTTTGTTAAAGAATGAAAGATTTGCATTTATATAGCGCCTTTCACAACCATGGGACATCTCAAAGCACTTTACAGCCAATGAAGTACTTTTGGAGTGTAGTCACTGTTGTAATTTGAGAAACGCGGCAGCCAATTTGTGCACAGCAAGCTCCCACAAACAGTCATGTGAAAATGACCAGATAATCTATTTTTGTTATGTTGATTGAGGGATAAATAATAGCCAAGACACCAGCGATAACTCCCTGCTCTCTTCAAAATAGTGCCATGGGATCTTTTACATCTACCTAAGAGAACAGACAGTGGCATGGTTTAACATCACATCTGAAAGACAGCACCTTCAACTGTGCAGCACTCCACTGGAACATCAACCTAGATTTATGTGCTTAGGTGCCTGGAGTGGGGCTTGAACTTGCTGATCACAAAGGCCAGTGTGCTACCCATTGAGCCACACCAGACACAGTTAAAATAATGGATGAAGGAATTTCATACGCTTGCATTATGGGACCGTTACTGTGGTCACAGTTCTGTTAATTCAATGCTGCGTGCACGTGTGGGACAAGAAATGAGTTCAGCTTTTTTGAATGTTTTCGACATTCCCAGTGCAAGACA
The DNA here is from genome assembly GCF_044704955.1 of Pristiophorus japonicus. Classification (NCBI taxonomy): domain Eukaryota; kingdom Metazoa; phylum Chordata; class Chondrichthyes; family Pristiophoridae; genus Pristiophorus; species Pristiophorus japonicus. Next base: position 423,838,857 of record NC_091977.1, read on the forward strand.
AGCTAGGCACATCTGTCGGTCAGATGGGATTTTCAGCACCAACAGCTCCTAAAGGCACTGCGGCCACACTTGAAGCTGCTCTGCTGGAAGTAATATGTAAATGGATAAATATGGCAATAGTCCTTTAAAGGTCCTTTGGGGACAGAGGTTTTATTTAGAGGCAAGGACCACTCTAAATTAAAGAGCAGTGGAAGAGCAGCAGGATTCTAGGTGACAATATATAAATAGGAGCAGGTGAGGAAGAGATTTACAGAGCTGCACAAGGTTGCCAAGGTAAGTGTGCAAACATGTAGCAAAATCTTAGGGGCTGAAATTGTCCCCTGACTAAAAAGTGACGCAACTATTGTATTTTTTCTTTTTTTTCTGTCCCAATCCATGGGGCGGATAGGCGACGAATTTTCAGGTCTTTTTGTTCTGGTCGGTGCGATGTTTGTGGTGGGTGTGGTACGGAAGTGCCGTTGCAGCAGAGCGGATGTTGCTTCGAGTCATCAGTGCCATGTTGCACTGACGCATCAGTTAAAGGTGGGGGGGAGGGGGGTCACTGCGAGTTCTGCATGTAGCTAGGCCCACTGGGCCACCAGGGATTTTTTGGGATGGGCCAACGACCTGGCACCCAAGAGGGCGTACTGGGCTGCCTGTTGGCTGCTCGGCTGAACCCGTGGCCACCATTGTCAGGTCGGCCTTGGTGTCAGCCGATAAATAAAATAAAATGGAGGTGCCGCTAGCACGCCCTCCCCTTTGAGGATGGACGTGCCGCCCAGGCACACACAGCTTCCCACAGGGGAAAGCTGTCAGTGGCACCGACCGGCGGACACACCGCTCCCGCGGGGCAATTTCCCACGGGGCAATTTCCCGCAAGGGGTGTAGGGGTGGAAAGGGGGTCGTTGCCGGTTGATGAGGGCAGGAACACGGGCGGCGTGGTGAGGATCAACACTGGGAAATCAGGTAGGGCAATTTATTAAATGTTGCTGGACTCCGCGCCGACTAGGCGGAGTGCACTTACCGACCCGTAAATGGCTCTTAAAGAAAGACGCAATTTCGGCCCCTTAACATGTTGCCTTGTGGAACACCTTTATTGTTCAATACTGATAATTCAGGTGAGGCTCTGGCTGCGATCAAAGAACGGCGGAGGCGGAGGCGGGGGTGGGGGGGGGGATTGCTGCGGGGAGAACACTTCCTGCTCCTCTTGGCACACAAAGAAACTTAAAATTAAATTTGTCAAATTTACCTGCTGGGCCTCTTCTGGCCCACGACCCAGCTCCAGACAGGTTGGCCTGACGGGGAAGCTGTCACTCGCCGTTCACGTCTCCAATTGCAGATTGCGTCCTGATGGCATCATTCGTCCTGAACGACATACTTAAAAAAGGACCCCACTTCCTTCCACTCGCCTGCTCAAAACAGCAGGTTAAGTTTGAGACATGGTGGGAAGGCAGCGGGATCAGAGGGGCTAAGAGACAGTTATTTTAATTGCCCCCATGAAATGGCTCGGGCTTCATATTTGATTACACCTCTATGCTTTGTGACATTTTTCTATGTTAAGCGTGCTATATAAATGCCAGTTGTTGTTATTAGTTCTCAATTAGTGCTCTAGTCCTATTTGGTACTGCAAGCCAATGAATATTACTCTTCCATTAGTTGCGATATAATTTGCCATTTTTAGTCGAGAATTTCAAGCATTCTAGCTGGACGCTTAAGAGGTACTGGAGCCGAATTTCAGGCCCGCCACAAACCTGGCGCACCTACCGTCTATTTTGCATGATTACCGCCGCTATTTTTGTGGCAGGCAGTCGATCGATTTTCAGCGATTTTTATTAAAAATGGCATCTGGTGGTAATGACCGGCGGGAATTGGGAGTTTGCAGCAGTGTGAGTGAGTTGATTGTGGTGGCATAACCATGGGGAAATTCACCCTTAGGGTCATTTGAAGCTAATGAGCCAGCTGCTCCCTGGCCTTCTTAAAGGCCGGGGTTTGCAGCTAGGCCCTGAAGAGGGAAGGAGTTGTGCTCAAGGACGGCTGGTACTGCTGGACCAAGAAGGGCAATGCGATTTTCCGACGCCGAGCTGGAGTACCTGATGCAGGGTGTCGAGGGAAGGTGGCGAGTCTTTTACCCAGACACCGGGAGACCCACTCGCGAGATGTTTACCAATGCCTGGAGGGAGATTGCTGTGCAGGCCTCTGGAACTTACATTCATAACCGCACTGCCACGCAGTGCAGAAAATGGCTAAACGATATCGTCCGTCTGATGAAAGTGAGTACCTGTTCCACCAACTCCTGACCTTGCATCTGGGAGCTTTTCCTTCATCCTACTCTTATTTGCAACCTTCACTGTATAGTCACTGAAGCAGCATTTCATTGTTGAGGCCTCTCTCTCACTCTCTCTCTCTCTCTATATATATATGTGTGTGTGTGTGTGTGGGTTTGTGCAATGGAGGCTCCCTCTCATCTCACAGCTGCATGCCAGGGACACATTTCTGCACTCATTTCTGATGTGTCATCACAGTGGTACTCACTAACCATTCTATGTGTGGCAGACCAAAATTGCACACAGCAGGTTGAACAGGTTGAGCAAAGGAGGACTGAAGGTGGCGAGGCCGAGTTCCAAATCCTCACACCCTTGGAGGAGAGGGTCGAGGCACTCGTCGGCAGACATGGTGCCTTCCTTGTGACCACCATATACTGCCGATGCCGATGTGGGTAAGTGAAGGCTTACCTCCCCCTCATGGCAGCCTTTCTCCTATTTATGCTTGCAGATGAGATGCCCCCTGTGGCCTCCGGTACCTGGCGATGCCAATTTGGGTAGCATTGGTAGTGAATCCCTTCTTTAATGCTCTCTCTCCTTGAATGCGCCAGCACCTAATGTGCTTTTCCTTCTAAAAGTGTGCTCATTGCAGCCTCCATGCTTCAATCCCCTACCTTCACCTCACGGCAGCCTTTCTCCCATTTATGCTTGCAGATGAGAGGCCAAGTGGCAGCACAGGACACAGAAAAGCACCACCTGTGAGAGCAGCGCAAGGCCTGGAGACAACCCTGGAACTGAGTGGCAGCGCAGGAGACAGAGAGGCACCACCTGCCAGACCAGTGCCAGGCCTCGATGAGACCCTTGAGGACAGCAGTAACAAAATGCCTAATGACAGCATTAAAGATATTGAGGGCTCCAGCCTTGTTGATACCCTGGAGCGCACATCACCTTTTGGGGACCTCAGTGATGAGCAAGAGGAAGAGGAGGACACCGCGTCATGCCATACGCACCAGTCCATATACTGGGCAGTCTGATCTCATGCAGATAGTAGAGGGGTCTGCACTGGGTGTTGCACTGGGACGTAGAGGGCTGCAACATGGTGGTGAAGCTAGGCAACCTCAGGTGCCATCTCTCCGGGCATCAAATCCGCACCAGAGTTCTGCTGAAGAGGAATCAGACGAGCCCATCAATGTTGCGGCTTATGAGAGAAGGGTGAGGACCCCTGCAATCTGGACAAATCCAGCCTGCTGCTCCACCTACTTCTCCCTGGTCATCGGGAAGGAGATATATTGGACTCTTCTCTTATACAGAGCTGGATAGCACGATGGGCAGAGAATTGGGATATGTTGGATATGTCTGCAGTGGCAGACAGGAACGAGCCCATCGTGTAAACGTTGAGAGCTATGGTGACCTTGGTCTCAGTGGTGAGAGCTGTCCTCAGTCTTGTCTGAGGCTGCAGATTTGCCTGCTTCCTCAGGATGTCCTTTCTAAATCTGAGCCTTTGCAGACATTGCTTGTCACTGAGCTCCAGGAATGAAAACTGACCTTGGTACACCCTTTGACGGTAGGGCCTCCTTCCCCCAGGTCTGTGCTGGGCCCTTCCGATGTCAGCTGCCTGATCATCTTCTCCCTGTTCCTGCTAATGTTTCTCAGTCTTTGTAGGCTGCTGCTGACAAGGCTCCTGGTCCAGTATGTGGTGCGGTGGGTCAGCATACCTGACCCTCCTCGTCATACCATCTCCCTTCTGGCCACCCTTTCTACATGGAGGTCTGTGGCATTCTGCAGGCCCTTCTCCATGTTGCCCAGCTATGGCTGCTGGCTCCCTTGCCCATTGTCTCTGTCCCCATTGCTGACGGAGCCACCTTCTCCTGCATGCCACCCTGCCTCTCGCAATGTGCACAAAGCGTTGCCCTGCTAACACTGAGCCCATTCTGTCTACAGGCTCGACCCTCACAAGCAGGCCTCTGTGGAGCAGAGAATCAGGCCCACAGGCCACAACTAATCAGTGAGAGTGAAAAAGTGTTCTCAACGCTCAAAAAGTTATCCAAAGTCCGCTGCAGGTTTAGCAAATCCCTACAGAGAAATCCGAAAAAGATTGCATAAAATAAACCCGATCACACCATTCTCCTCCTCTGGCACTCTCGAGCAGCCCGGCAAAGTGCTGGCGGGGGCGCGGTCAGAAAAAAAGTTATTTATAGTTAAAATAGGTGGCGTGGTGCGCACTTTAATGATGTCATTACGGCCGCAAGCCTCATACCACAGCACAGAAGCGAAAGTGGACAGCGCCACAAAAGCTCCCACGCTGAAGATGGGTCGTGGCAGCCAATGGACGGCAATGCGGCGGCCACTCGATTCCGCCGCATGTCTGCCGCAAAACGGTGGTAATGGCCCTTATCCAGACCCTGAATTTCGGCCCCACTGTAGTCAACTGAGATTTTCACAAGCATCGGTGATTTAATTGGGTTTTAATTTTTTAAAGGGTTTTTATTTGATATAGACTTTGTTTTCTGTGGTTGCCTTGGTGTTTAATATGTAACAAATTGACTGATAACCTCAACATAATATGGAGTCATAGAAAAAAATTATAAACCGATACATATATTACAGACAAAATGAAAAAGTTTCTATAATTTATGCTGTCTGTCACCTTGATAAATCAGTTGTTGATGTAGCAATGATAATAAAGTTATTTTACTCTTGCTGACCCAGATTATAGAGCTCAGTTGTTGAGAACAATGAGCGATAGCTGCAGCATAGCATAATTATTTTATGATGTTTGTTCTTGTAAGAAATGCGTGTTCTGTCTCCAGAGAGTTTTATTGATGTCTCAGTGCAGGAAGAAATCTGCTTGTATAATGTTAAGGATATTCACTTTGATTGAAAAGCATTGCTGTCGATGGTCTTTTCCCTGCATGGTGATTAGACCAATCTCAGTCGATGTGCTTTTAGTTTTGAGTTTTATTCCAATGGAAGATGTATGGCTTTTATTGCTTTCAATCCATAAGTAAAAATATGCCAGATAAGTATTTTATAGCAGTTTGTGGTTTAAACGTGAATGTTGAAATTAATGTAAAAAACAGACTAGAGGCCGTTTTCCATTGCCAAAAAGCATTGATAATGATGGTGATATTTTTTGCAAAAGAAAAATGCTGCAGATGCTGGAATCTGGAATAAAAACAGAAAATGCTGGAAATCTCAGCAGGTCAGGGTGGGAATGCGATGACCGAGGACAGCAAGGTCAGAGTGGGAATGCAGTGGAAAATTAAAGAGACAGTCGACTGGAAGCTCAGGGTCACACTTGCAGACTGAACAGAGGTGCTCCGCAAAGCAGACCTCTCTGTCCTCGGTCTCCTACACTGTTCCAACGAAGCTCAACACAAGCTCGAGGAACAGCACCTCATCTTTAGTTTAGGCACTTTACAGCTGTCTGGACTCAACATAGAGTTCAAAAATTGCGAAGGAGATGGTCAAAACCCTTCCTCCATAGAGCTGTACCTCAGCTATGAGCTCCTCGTAGAAATTGGCTTCACAAATTTCAACACCGCATGCTTATCACTCTTGTGTCCAATCCCTGTTCAAAGCATCTAGTCTGGAATATTCCGTATTAGCTCTGTACCAAAGTTTACAATCTTTAATGGCTCCTTATTCAGATCATGGACCAAAAAAGTGACTATGTGACATGGAAACCTATGGAGCCACTTGTTGCTGGAAGGCCAAAGGCAGTAGCTAAGATAAAGGGCTGGATTTTTGGCTCATTTGCGCCTTGGTTAGTACCCGGCGGGGTGTTAAATGCTGTTTTTGGGCATTATGCCGGGCGTCCAGGATTTACCACCCGGGCGGAAGATTCGGCAATTAATTTGTGTCAGCGCAAAAACTTACTGCCCGCCCTCCGTTTTTAGTGTGATGGTGACGACAATTGTCGTGCAATGCTGCTCCGGATGGAACATTCAGCCTTAATGCCTCATTTAACGCCCACCCCAGGAAACACCTGAAAAACCCAGGTAGTCCCACGGTCCGGCAGACGGTATTGGAAGCATATTTAAGTGGAGGGATGAGGATCCTACATCGCAGGTCATATTGACTACAACGGTTGCACACATAATACTGTGTGAAGCTCCAACTTGCAAACTTCACTTTTATCTGCCATTAGAGTGCCCTTACAACTTCAGTGAGAGAATTTAATAGGGGCATTACTAGTTCACCAGCGTATCATGCTCCATGCTATTGCTAGACAGTATCAAGCTGGAGGAAGGACTTTTGGTCATGTTGGCCCATGGATGATGAGAGGCTGAAGACATCCGGGGAGGAAGGCTAACCCCGGGTTTACAGGCACCAATGCTCAGACCGCCAGCTCTCTGAGGAGCAGTGTGTGAGAAGGTTGCACTTTCGAAAGGAAGTGCTGACAGAGATATGCCAACTCCTACAGGCAGATCCATGCCTGCACTGCTCTGGAGATAGCCTTTAATACTCCCCTCAACAGGTTTCCGAATTCATTGTGGTGTGCTGCATGTTGCACAGCTTGGCCATCATGAGGGACGAGGCATTGCTAGTGGGGATTGCAGGTCCATCTCAGGAGCAGGACGATGAAGAGGAGCCTAGCGAGGCCCCCATTGGATAGCCACCCATCCACGGGGGAGGCAGCATGATGATGTTGTCAGACCAACATTCGCATGCCGCCAGCTCATAATGGACTGGCTCTCCTAAATGGAGGAAACTGAGAGATGGAGCTAATACTGGACATGCTACGTGACCCATAAAGGAACTTCTCCGGTGAACATTGGAATGATGCACAAGACCCCAATAGCAAATGATGAGTCATAATTTTTACTGCAACAAAGTCACAAAAACACCCCCACTAAAATAAAACCATACAGTATACAACGTTATGTTGCAGGGCACTAAACAACAATGAAACTTCTTTACCGCTGCAAGTTTCGACTTGGGCGAACAAAGTCCATTGTGTAATGCCTGTCTTAACGCCAATGCTCCGCCAACTTACATTTTCAACAAAACTTGCAGTCGGAGGCACAAACTATTTTCAGGCGCTAATTTTAATTCCCCACCACGATTAGCACCCCAAAATCCAAAAAGCCCCAAATCCAGCCCAAGGTCTTTGGAGTCAAGTTTCTAGCATGATCTATTTGATAGAGAAGGTGTATAGTACAGAATGACTATTGGAGGGAAAAAAGTTGATAAATAAATGGATAACAATCTCACACCTCCCTCCCCCAATCAACTTCAAACATATATTATAAAAAATCAGTCTTTCAGGCATCCTTTGTGCAATCTTGTGATCATTGGAAGCACTAATTTTTATTATTTATTGGTTTTGCATTATTGTTTAATACATGTGATTCACTGGCTTACAGCAGAGAGAAATTATCCTTCTCTCTTGCTCTCATCCCAATACATCTTGCACGCAAAACCAATAGTACAAAATCAATCAATAGATTTCAAAATTGTGAGTATTGGTAATGCTGTTTTTTCTTTTCCTACATGCTGAAACATGTTCAGGTTGATGTTTTGAAGCATGGAACAGACAATAAATATTCTGGAAAACCTGGAAAGTGGGGCAGGGTGAGGTTTTTACTGTAAAGCTGTCTTGACTTGTTTAGATATTTGAAACGCTACTTAAAGATAACATTAATATGTTTGATATTAAAGATTCGTTAGGCTGGGGTTGTTTTCTTTGGAACAGAGGAGGCTGAGGGGAGACCTAATTGAGGTGTATAAAATTATGAGGGGCCGAGATAGAGTGGATTGGAAGTATCTATTCCCCTTAGCAGAGGGGTCAATAACCAGGGGGCATAGATTTAAATTAAGTGATAGGAGGTTTAGAGGGGATTTGAGGAGAATTGTTTCCGCCCAGAGAGTGGTGGAGGTCTGTAACTCACTGCCTGAAAGGGTGGTAAATGCAGAGACTCTCATAGCATTTAAAAAGTACTTGGATATGCAAGGCTACGGACCAAGAGCTGGAAAGTGGGATTAGGCTGGATAGCTCTTTGTCGGCCGGCACGAACATGATGGACCAAATGCCTCCTTCTGTGCTGTAACTTTCTATGATTCTGTGATATTTCTGGTTGCAATATGAGCTTTGTTGAACCTGAGCTATGGTTCATTTTGTGGTTAGCACATGGGTGTAATAAGCCATGGGTCCATAGCATAGCCTTTTCTTCCCTCTTGTCCTTCTTCCACTCTTCATTCCCCTTCATGTAAGGGTGGCATATATAACTGTCTTAAAATAAAGTCATCATGAAAGCTTCAAGAAAGGAGACATTGCTCTCCTTGATTCCATGCTGGTGGGTGTACACCAGGAAAATTTTACAAGTTAGTACGCTTAGCATGGAAACTTGCTTGATGGTTGGACAAATCAAGAAATCAGGTATGGAATTCAGTGTCCCTGATTCACAGATCTTCCAATTTCCAGTTATTAATTTTAATGACTAAAAGATTGGTTGGACCTTAAATCAAAAAAAATCTCTTTCAGGTCACATAGGGCATAGCATTGTGTTAGGGTCCAAGAGGCAACATGGATACAGATGATAACCCAATGGACTCTTAGAAATCTAGCAATTTTATAGAATTATATCCTATGATATTGCAGCTGTCCTTGATGTTGTAACAAATTGGCGAGCATGGCCGATGACTCCCGCAGTAGTCTGGCACAGACAGGCACAGACAGTTTGCTTCTGGTGGTACCTGGCATCTCCAGCTGCCCTCATCTGCTCGTGCTCATCCTGCTCCACTAGATCTAGAGACGGGGAGTACGCACTGGAATCCCCATTGCTGTGAACATTCTGATTGGACAAATTGATTGATCCAGCTGATTGATCTCCTGTGTTGCCTCCTGATTCCTGGAGGATGAAAGTCTGCCTGAGCTCCAATACCCATTTCATATTGTTGAATTTTCATATAGCCTAATGCAAAATTCATGTGCCATAGCACACTGCCAATTCAAAAGAATTTAATGACATATTCTTTAGGAATCATACCAATAAAGCTCTCTATGTCCAAAAGCAATTTCTAGGCTTATATTTCGTGATTTAAATTGGAAAATTTACCACAATGCTTATACAGGTAGAGCGTCCGAAATCCAGAAACCTCGGTACTGAGACCGTTCCGGATTTCGGGTATTTCCAGATTTCAGAACATCTTTTCGACATCCCGAATCTGGAAACGTCTGGGCTAAGGTAAAGAGGGGGGGGGGGGTGCGAGGTAAGGGGGGTTCCGGCGGCCGAGCGGGAGTCAGTCGGGCCCGCCGAGCGAAAGAGGTCCGGCGGTGGAGCAGGGGGGGGGGCAGCGGCAGGTCCAGATTTCGGAATGTTTTCCAGATTCTAGACAACCCCGCCATGGATCGGCCCGGTGTCCAGATTCTGGAACATTCCGAATTCCAGAACTCCGGATTTTGGATGCTCAACCTGCATGTATATATAAAAGCAAAATACTGCAGATGCTGTAATCTGAAATAAAAACAGAAAATGCTGGAAATCTCAGCGGGTCAGGCAGCATCTGTGGAGGGAAACAAAGTTAACGTTTCAGGTCGATGACCCTTCATCAGAGTTCTGACAAAGGGTCATCGACCTGAAACGTTAACGCTGTTTCTCTCCTCAGATGCTGCCTGACCTGCTGAGATTTCCAGCATTTTCTGCTTATATGTATATCTTGCTTTAAAATGTTTTATTTGCCACCTAGGTGATAAACCAGCAATATCCTTTGAAGAACAGTTATTTCAAAGTGCTTTAGATATTTTGACATATCAGCTATGACAAAGACCAAGAGTAACAGGTGTCATTCTGGAACAAGCTTATCTGAATTGGATAGCAGAGGGAGTGAAACCATTGCAGGTCCTGGCTACTTCATCTCCAGGCAAGTCAAGCATACTTCTTCATTCTCATTACATGTTTTATTTTGGCCCATCATCCCTTTTCCATTCATTTCCATTCGGCCCATCATCCCTTTTGTCTCTCTAATCTCTCCTGCCTTCCACCCTACCACAGACCTTCCCTTTTGTTCTTTCTTCCCCTCCCCCTTTCAGTGCTTGTTAAGAATGTGTTCGTTCCATACACTTTCCTGTTCTGACGAAGGGTCATCGATCTGAAACATTAACTCTGCTTTCTCTCCACAGATGCTGTCTTAACCATTGAGATTTGCAGCATTTTCTGTTTTTATTCCAGATTCCAGCATCCGCAGTATTTTGCTTTTGTCTTCATTATCATTGTTAGTTTTAAAGTGATTTTGGTTTTGTATTCTGTTTAGTTGGATAGCAAGACTGTACTGTAACATAAAAGAGACAAATATGATGAAAGGTTGTATATTCTTGTTTGCAATTGCATAAAAATGTTATTAATGTTATGCTTTACTTTCAGGTTATCAACATAGAAACATAGAAACATAGAAAATAGGTGCAAGAGTAGGCCATTCGGCCCTTCGAGCCTGCACCACCATTCAATAAGATCATGGCTGATCATTCACCTCAGTACCCATTTTCAATACAGATAATATTACCTCGAAGCTTCTGCTACATTGATTGTTTTCTTAATTTTCTTATTTAAAGGAGAACATTACTATATGAAAAAAGTATGAATATATTCATAAATGATGCAGAAACCTAAGATCCAAATTTGAGAATCTGTCGTGAATAATGTCAATACAAACCTAAAGACCAAGAAAGCTTTTTAAAGTAGAATAGAAGTCAACAGGTATAAAAATTGGGAAAGCTGTAAAACAGGCTGCCAATTCATTATCACCTGTTGAACATTATTGCACAAAGTCGAAATCTATCAAGTGATGAAGCCATATTAAATTGTGGTATACAGTGAGCCTATTAAAGAATTGTACCATGGTTAAAATTAATTAATTAATTAATAACACATTTTGCACTGATCCCTTCCCTCCTCTTTTCCTGAGGTTGGCTGCTGCAGTAAAGTTCCACAGGTGCTGGACGTTTTCTGGTACCTTCCCCAAGTGTCCATGTGTGAGCCTAGGAAGGGATGTTGGCAAGCTATACAGTGGCAAGAAACATCATAGCAGAATCCAATTCTCTCCTCACCCAATATGAACACACGTGTACTAATGGGAAGAATTGCTGGTTAACAAGTAGGAATGGGAATAATGGCTGACTTTCCCCTCCATAAACCAGGGCTGCTCAGGCTGATTATAGAATCATAGAATCATAGAATGGCTACAGGACAGAAGGAGGCTATTTGGCCCGTCGAGCCTGCGCTGGCAATTATGTCTCTACTGCTGCAACTGTTGAGGAAGCCTGCTTTCCTAGGCATGAAAATAACTTTATATTTAGAAAATCTTCCATTTTCGCTAAAATAAAGGTAATATAATTCAGAGTAGTTAATATTCTGGTGAAAGTGGCCATATTTAATGTCTGCTAGTGTCATTGCAGAAAACCTACCCTAATGTCATTAAAACATACTCTAATCCTGAACACTAAACAGTTAATTGAAAAATTACTTATTCAGAAAAAAATCACTGACACTATAAACACTCATCAGGATTTCTTGGAATAATTTTGTTTGTTTGCTTAACCTAGGTTATTCTTCCATAAAAACGTTTAATTTCCTCCTATGTCTTCTCTTCTTGGGCGTTCCCTCGGAGTCGAGGATGACTTGCTTCCACACTAATATGAGTTCTCAGGTGACTGATGAGTCCAAAGCGGGACCTATCTTCTCTGTCACAGGTGGGGCAGACATTGGTTAAAGGGACGGGTGGGTGGGGTGCTTGGGTTGTCGTGTGCTCCTTCCACTATTTGCGTTTGGCTTCTGCATGCTCCCGGTGAAGAGACTCGAGGTGTTCGACGCCTTCCCAGATGCTTCTCCTCCACTTTGAGCGGTCTTGGGCCAGGGATTCCCAGGTGTCGGTGGGGATGTTGCACTTTTTCCAAGGAGGCTTTGAGGCTGTCCTTGAAGTGTTTCCTCTGCCCATCTGGGACTCGCTTGCCATGTTGGAGCTCCAAGTAGAGCGCTTGCTTTGGAGTGTAGTACTGGGCATGAGGATGATGTGGCCCATTCATCGGAACTGATCGAGCGTGGTCAATGCTTTGATGCTGGGGATGTTGGCCTGAGTGAGAACACTGACATTGGTGGGCCTATCCTGCCATTGGATTTGCGGAGGCAGCGTTGGTAGTACTCCTCCAGTGCTTTGAGGTACCTGCTGTACATGGTTCATGTCTCTGAAGCATATAGGAGGGCGGATATCACTACTGCTCTGTAGACCATGAGCTTGGTGCCGGGTTTGAGATCCTTGTCTTCAAACACTGTAGGATTTACCAATATTTTGCAAAGATTCCTTGTACCTTTCCCCTGCAGAGGAGAAGAATCCCTTTTTGGACTTTTAAAATGAGTTTAAAGGGCAAACGAGACCTGCAGGGGATAAAAGGGGATGCATTCATGCAGACCCCCCCCCCCCAGTGTTTGGACTCATAGGAAAGGGAATTTAATTTGGAACGCGATGAACATTTTGGTATCCTAGGAAAAACTCTGAGGAAGATACCTAAGAGCTTTACAAGTTTAAGATCTCTAAAGGAGCATGTTGGAAGAAACTGCCAGAACAGAGGGTGGGACTTCACTCAGGAATTGGGTATTGGAGCTAATTCAATTTTTCTGGGAGAATGAGTCAATCGATAACTAACAAGAACTGTGAGGCATAAAAATTGGCTCCCTAGGACATAAATGCATCAAGAGCTATCAGGCTAATCACCGGAGATCATTATTGGTATGCATGTGCAAATAGACCTATAGAAATCATGGGCCCAGCCAAGCGGCCCAAGAGTTTAAACACTGCTTCAATAATGCCAACTGGTGATTTTCCACATTTGCACATCATAATCAAATTACTGCTGAACGAGCCCGACAAATTCTGACAAAGAAGAGAGCTCAAAACTAATGAGCAGCTCCCTTGAAACAAAGAGCTGGGCCAGATTTGAGGGGGATAAGGAAGCCTTTTTGGGGTATATCTATTCCCAGTTTTACAAGGAAAAGAACTCAAGCAGCCGGAGGTGGGGAGTGAAGAAATGGAGTAGTGGAAAAAACTACAAGAAACCATCAAGGACCGACTGAGCACGTAGACAGCAAGAGGCCCACGAAACGGAAGGTTGTCAGAAACCAAATTGACATCCCGGGCCACCACAACCAGTGAAACGACCAACCGAAACCAACTCAGCAAAAACCGAAGAATCGACATTTATTTCCACTCTACAATCTATTTCTGAATGACCAATGGGGGAGAAATTACCTAAAAGGATGAACTAAAACTACTCCTAACCAAAGAAAGTGGGTACTTACCCCATACATCCAAAACGCGACTTACTGCATCAGCGGACTCACCCCAACTGAAGACTATGCAGTCCGAAGTCCTTTCCTACGTCTGGAGTATGGCTCGTCTAGAAAGCAAAGTACAGTGAACCCCGAAACCCGATTCACCGACAACTGTCAAAAGGGATTGGTGAGCATAGCCCCTGAACCCCCAGAGCTATAACTTAGTTCGTTAGGGGAATTGGGAGGGGGAGGCTGGGATAAGTTGTGTAAATGTATCTGCATTCTCCTCTTTACCACATTTAGAGTTTAAGCTGTATTCTTTTCCCCACAGGCTGTATTTTGACATTTTATTCAATGTGTTGTATCCCTCAGTGTGTATTGGTATCACTATTCTGTGTGTGTTATTAAAGGTGTGCCTTTTACTTCTTTTTAAACACAATAAAGCCATACCTGCTTCCTACCTTGAAACTGATTGTCTGTCCAAGTCTGTCACAGTCCCTTCATAATTCCAGTGTCTAGAATCAAGGGTGTGGGAGCAATTTGAAACCGCTCATATAAGGTTAGAAGGGAAAGCTGACCCCCTGAAAACCACCCCTTACAACACTTTCTTCCTCAGATGACCGAAGGCTGCACTGGCACACTGAAGGCGGTGTTGAACTTTGTCATCAACGTCTTCCCTTGTTGACAGTAGGCTCCACCTCGAGTCTCATCACCAAGAGCATGCAGAAAACAAGCGCAGGCAGCGGAAGGAGCGTGCAGCAAACCCAACTCCCCACCCATCCTTTCCTCCAATGACTGTCTGTCCCACCTGCGACACAGAGACCGTAATTCCCGACTTGGATTGTTCAGTCATGTGAGAACTCACTCTTGGAGTGGAAGCAAGTCTTTCTCGATTTTGAGGGACTGCCTATGATGATGAGGCTCCCGAGGTATGGAAAATGGTCAGAGAGGGGGTAGGAAAAACCAACTCCAACGGTACCCACCTCCTGACGAAATGCTTAGAGCATGGCCTTGTCATAACCAACACCTTGTTCCATCAGAGAGACAAGTACAAGACCTCATGGCAACACCCTCCTATTTATAATGTGCCGAACTCCTCTTGAATAACTACTACCGGGAATTTCCTCAGCGGTTCTCCCGAGCAGCTAGCTGCTGTTACTTTGGTGAAGGATCAGATACAAACCCTGTTTACCTGGTGTATCAGGGCATTTTCACTGAAATTACAGCAGCTAAACAGGAGAAGCCCTGAGGAAATTCAAGGTGTGTATAACCCTAGCCTGAATACCAACAAAAGTATTAATCATTCTTTTTGTGAGGAAGTGCCGAGCGACATCAGTCCTGAACTACTTAACATTTCATTGCCCAGTATTTGTGGCTTGATTTGAATAATGCTCACGATTATCCTTTTCTATTACACTTAGTATCTTATGCATCAATTTAAGGTTGCCTCTCATTTTCTTTTTTATGGTGTGGGTTTCTAACATTTCCTCATAACTCAATTTTCTGACACAATTGGGTCAAAATTCCGTTTGGGGGCGGTAACCGAGGTGAGGCGGGACTTCCTGCCCTGGCCGCGAAATTGGGGTTACTGCCCCCGAGAGGAATTGGGGCATAATGACTGGAGCTTCACTTCCTCTTGGGGGCAGGACCTCGATGGTATGCGCACAAATATTGCAGTGCTACCCGGCCTCTCCACATAGTGCTGGCACAAACACAGGGCACTCCTGTTCTATTAAAGGGGAGGGCATGCTGCGTGCTCTGCAGTGGGGTGAGGGGCCTCCACTATGCCACCGGGAATGAGGGGTGCCATGGCCGCATCCCGGCACAGCAGTGGAGTGGTGGGCTGCACCATCTCGGCACTGACCCCGCGAAATACAGCAGGAAAGGCCGGACTGGTTAAGTCGCTGGAAGATAAAAATGGCACTGCACACCTCCCTTTTCATTTTCAACCCACAAGCGGAGTGCGGCCTGGTCCACAACCCGCGAGGCTGGTGCTGACATCGGCCCTGGCAGCCTCACTGGGCGCTGCCTAATTTCTGCCATAGGGCGAAAAGGGGCTGCAGGACGAAAAGGGATCACTGCGCATGGCGATGACATCATCATCAGCAGCCGGGGCGCTACCAGTGGGAGCGGGGCACTGCCGATATTGCACCTCCGCTAACTCCCGCGCAATTTCACAGGAGCCGTTGGGCCTAAACACCCGCCTCCGCCCCCCCCGCCAAAAATACATTTGCGCCCCATGGAGACGCTAACAGCAACGCACAGGTGCCCAATTTCACCACCAAATGCTTAACAATGCTGCCTTTCTCTGCACTGACTCCAAGGCTCAGGTGCTTCCATTGTGCCTCAGTGAGCAATACTGAACACATTATTCAAGGTACAGCCTGATTAGAACAACTATGGGGTGAAACTCATTATTGTCCTCTTTGGGGGCGGTAACAGACGAGAGACATGAGACTTGGTGCCAGACGCTAAGTCAAGCGCTCCACTTCCTTCTTGGAGCGCTAACGGGGCGGACTCCTCAGCAGCGTTGCACACTGGGCTGTGCAGCACTGCCGCGTCCGAGGGGCTCTTCCGTCACTTAAAGGGAAGGGCTCATGCTGCATATTCTGCGAATCTAAAATGGGCCTACCTGGACCACCATGGAGCGAGGGTGCCGTGCGATCTGCCCGGCACTTAAGCAGAGTGCGGGAGTGCATGGTTGGTGAGGCCTATAAAAGGCCCAGTGGCAGCGAGAGGCAGCGGCAGTCCGAGAGGCGGGAGTGCGTGGTTGGTGAGGCCTATAAAAGGCCCAGTGGCAGCGAGAGGCAGCGGCAGTCCGAGAGGCGGGAGTGCGTGGTTGGTGAGGCCTATAAAAGGCCCAGCGGCAGCGAGAGGCGGTGGCAGTCTGAGAGGCGTATTTGTGCAGCTGCAGCGGGGAGAGAAGGCAAAAAAGAAGTAGAAAGAAATCAAAAGGTGACGTCACAGCCAAGGGGGTAAGTGATTGGCTGGTGATTGGTGAGTAGCTTTTCTTTTTCTTTTTTATATCAGTAAGTAACCGTTTAACATTATTGTTGCCAATTTAAGGGTATCTAAGGGTTAAGTCATGGCAGTGGAGCTCGGTCATGTGATATGCCCCTCCTGTACCATGTGGGAACTCAGGGACACTTCCAGTGTCCCTGACGACTAAGTGTGCGGAAAGTGTATCCGCCTCCAGCTCCTGACGGACCGCGTTACGGAATTGGAGCTGAGGGTGGATTCACTCTGGAGCATCCATGATGCTGAGAATGACGTGAGTAGCACGTGTAGCGAGTTGATCTTACCGCAGGTGAAGGGTCCACAGCCAGCTAGGCAATGGAAGAGCAGTGCAAGGAAGGTAGTGCAGGGGTCCCCTGCGGTCATCCCCCTGCAAAATAGATACACTACTTTGAGTACTGTTGAGGGGGATGACTCATCAGGGGAGGGCAGCAGCAGCCAAGTGCATGGCACCGTGGCTGGCTCTGTTGCACAGGAGGGCAGGAAAAAGAGTGGGAAAGCGATAGTGATAGGAGATTCAATTGTAAGGGGAATAGATAGGCATATCTGCGGCCGCAACCGAGACTCCAGGATGGTATGTTGCCTCCCTGATGCAAGGGTCAAGGATGTCTCGGAGCGGGTGCAGGACATTCTAAAAAGGGAGGGAGAACAGCCAGTTGTCGTGGTGCACATTGGTACCAACGACATAGGTAAAAAAAAGGGATGAGGTCCTACGAGACGAATTTAAGGAGCTAGGAGCTAATTTAAAAAGTAGGACCTCAAAAGTAGTAATCTCGGGATTGCTACCAGTGCCACATGCTAGTCAGAGTAGGAATCACAGGATAGCGCAGATGAATACGTGGCTTGAGCAGTGGTGCAGCAGGGAGGGATTCAAATTCCTGGGGCATTGGAACAGGTTCTAGGGGAGGTGGGACCAGTACAAACCGGACGGTCTGCAGCTGGGCAGGACCGGAACCAATGTCCTAGGGGGAGTGTTTGCTAGTGCTGTTGGGGAGGAGTTAAACTAATATGGCAGGGGGATGGGAACCAATGCAGGGAGACAGAGGGAAACAAAAAGGAGACAAAAGCAAATGACAGAAAGGAGATGAGTAAAAGTGGAGGGCAGAGAAACCCAAGGCAAAAAACAAAAAGGTCCACTGAATATAAAGGGGCTGCAGGAGGGGTCAAAATTAAAAATCATGGTTTAAAAACTAGGATTAAAACACTACCTAAATGCATGCAGCATTCAAAATAAAGTAAATGAGTTGACAGCACAAATCATTACAAATGGGTATGATTTGGTGGCCATTACAGAAACATGGTTGCAGGGTGGCCAAGACTGGGAATTAAACATACAGGGGTATCTGACAATTCGAAAAGATAGACAAGAAGGGAAAGGAGCTGGGGTAGCTCTGTTAATAAAGGATAATATCAGGGCAGTTGTGAGAGACAATATTGGCTCTAATGAATAAAATGTTGAATCATTGTGGGTGGAGATTAGAGATAGTAAGGGGAAAAAGTCACTGGTGGGCGTAGTTTATAGGCCCCCAAATAATAACTTCATGTAGGGCAGGCAATATCCAAGGGAATAATGGAGGCATGTGAAAAAGGAATGGCAGTAGTCATGGGGGATTTTAACCTACATATCGATTGGTCAACTCAAATCGCATGGGGTAGCCTGGAGGAGGAATTCATAGAATGCATACGGGATTGTTTCTTAGAACAGTATGTAACAGAACCTACATGGGAGCAAGCTATCTTAGATCTGGTCCTGTGTAATGAGACAGGAAAAATAAACGATCTCCAAGTAAAAGATCCTCTCGGAATGAGTGATCACAGTATGGTTGAATTTGTAATACAGATTGAGGGTGAGGAAGTTGTGTCAGAAACTAGCGTACTGTGCTTAAACAAAGGGGACTACAGTGGGATGAGGGCAGAGTTGACTAAAGTAGACTGGAAACACAGACTAAACGGTGGCACAATTGAGGAACAGTGGAGGACTTTTAAGGAGCTCTTTCATAGTGCGCAACAAAAATATATTCCAGTGAAAAAGAAAGGCGGTAAGAGAAGGGATAACCAGCCGTGGATAACCAAGGAAATAAAGGAGAGTATCAAATCAAAGACCAATGCGTATAAGGTGGCCAAGGTTAGTGGGAAGCTGGAGGATTGGGAAAATTTTAAACAACAGCAAAGAATGACTAAAAAAGCAATAAAGAAAGGAAAGATAAATTTCAAAGGTAAACTTGCGCAAAACATAAAAACAGATAGTAAAAGCTTTTATAGATACATAAAACGGAAAAGAGTGACTAAAGGAAATGTTGGTCCCTTAGAAGATGAGAAGGGGGATTTAATAATGGTAAATTTGGAAATGGCTGAGACCTTAAACCATTATTTTGCTTCGGTCTTCACAGTGGAAGACACAAAAACCATGCCAAAAATTGCTGGTCACAGGAATGTGGGAAGGGAGGACCTTGAGACAATCACTATCACTAGGGGGGTAGTGCTGGACAGGCTAATGGGACTCAAGGTAGACAAGTCCCCTGGTCCTGATGAAATGCATCCCAGGGTATTAAAAGAGATGGCGGAAGTTATAGCAGATGCAATCGTTATAATCGACCAAAAGTCTCTGTACTCTGGGGAGGTACCAGCGGATTGGAAAGCAGCTAATGTAACGCCTCTGTTTAAAAAAAGGGGCAGACAAAAGGCAGGTAACTATAGGCCAGTTAGTTTAACATCTGTAGTGGGGAAAATGCTTGAAACTATCATTAAGGAAGAAATAGCGGGGCATCTAGATAGGAATAGTGCAATCAGGCAGACGCAGCATGGATTCATGAAGGGGAAATCATGTTTAACTAATTTACTAGAATTCTTTGAGGATATAATGAGCATGGTGGATAGAGGTGTACCGATGGATGTGGTGTATTTAGATTTCCAAAAGGCATTCGATAAGGTGCCACACAAAAGGTTACTGCAGAAGATAGAGGTATGCGGAATCAGAGGAAATGTATTAGCATGGATCGAGAATTGGCTGGTGAACAGAAAGCAGAGAGTCTGGATAAATGGCTCCTTTTCGGGTTGGAAATCGGTGGTTAGTGGTGTGCCACAGGGATCGGTGCTGGGACCACAACTGTTTACAATATACATAGATGACATGGAAGAGGGGACAGAGTGTAGTGTAACAAAATTTGCAGATGACACTAAGATTAGTGGGAAAGCAGGTTGTGTCGAGGACACAGAGAGGCTGCAAAAAGATTTGGATATGTTAAGCGAATGGGCTAAGGTTTGGCAGATGGAATACAATGTCTGAAAGTGTGAGATCATCCACCATGGGAAAAAAAACAGTAAAAGGGAATAGTATTTGAATGAGGAGAAATTACAACATGCTGAGGTGCAGAGGGACCTGGGGGTCCTTGTGCATGAATTCCAAAAAGTTAGTTTGCAGGTAATCAGGAAGGCGAATGGAATGTTGGCCTTCATTGTGAGAGGGATGGAGTACAAAAGCAGGGAGGTCCTGCTGCAACTGTATAAGGTATTGGTAAGGCCGCACCTGGAGTACCGAGTGCAGTTTTGGTCACCTTACTTAAGGAAGGATATACTGGCTTTGGAGGGGATACGGAGACGATTCACTAGGCTGATTCCGGAGATGAGGGGGTTACCTTATGATGATAGATTGAGTAGACTGGGTCTTTACTCGTTGGAGTTCAGAAGGATGAGGGGTGATCTTATAGAAACATTTAAAATATTGAAAGGGATAGACAAGATAGAGGCAGAGAGGTTATTTCCACTGGTAGGGGAGACTAGAACTAGGGGGCACAGCCTCAAAATACGGGGGAGCCAATTTAAAACCGAGTTGAGAAGGAATTTCTTCTCCCAGAGGGTTGTGAATCTGTGGAATTCTCTGCCCAAGGAAGAAGTTGAGGCTAGCTCATTGAATGTATTCAAGTCACAGATAGATAGATTTTTAACCAATAAGGGAATTAAGGGTTTAGGGGAGAGGGCGGGTAAGTGGAGCTGAGTCCACGGCCAGATCAGCCATGATCTTGTTGAATGGCGGAGCAGGCTCGAGGGGCTAGATGGACTACTCCTGTTCCTAATTCTTATGTTCTTATGTTCTTATGACCCGGCGAAGAAAACAAAGCACCAGCGGGAAAACCAAGGTACATTTGTTTCTAATTTCCATCGGCCAACTCTTCTTTATTTTTGCCCCAGTAGCGGCCCAAGCTGCGCTTCCTGAAGCTGTCAGTGTTTTCATCCGGCGCTGCTGCAGGGGGCAAAAGTGAATTTTGGGGCTGCGGCGCTAATGGGATGATGCGTGTGGTGATGACATCATGATTTCTGGGTGCAGGAGATCAAGGCGCAAAGCCATAGCACCGCCACTAAACTCCTGCCCAATATGGCGGGGTCGTTGCCAGCGTCATGCCCGGGCAGTAAGGCATTTGCGTCCTGTTAGCGCCCCCGGACAGACTTCAATTCTAGTGATGGCGACATATCTCAGCATGCCATTTATTTTATTGATTGCTACTCCATAATAACTGGACATTATCAGTGTTGGGCCTTCGTTACATTTAAATCTTTTTCAACCTGTACTCTAGCTAGCTCAACATCATTTATTAAGTAAGTATCCCTGTCCCCTTTTTTGTGTTACATTTTTCACTTATCTGTATTGAAATGGTACTTTTGCCAACTTGTAAATATTGTACATTCATGAAGTGCATTATTTTCTATAATATGAAAATATATGTGTAAGAGTCGTTCCAGACCTCCAGAGATCACATTTGGTACACCTGAGCCACCAGCTGCTATCAAAATAATTTAATTTTGTCAATCATACCCAGTAATGGAGCAGTATTTCAATGTCCTGCTGTTGTTAGAAAGTATAATGTTTGGAGCTTCTTGACTGATTGTGGCCACCATAATTGTCATGATGGTTTCCTGCCACTGGGTGGCATTTTCTGACTGGACACAGACAGGCAGAAAGACAGTGAGAGAGAGAGAGAGAGAGAAAGCATGGTCTGCCTCCATTTGAGCTAGAACTATCTGTAACTTTTGTTAATCAGAAACGTATCTTCTGTAGTAGCAAACTTTTCTTGAAGTACAGTTATATAACTAACTTCTCCTTATGCAATCATCCAATCATTCTGGAAGGATTGTATTTTATCTTTGATGTACAGTAAGAGGTAAGTAACTTATCTTTATTGCTGTTTTTATTCGATTGTCACCTTTGTATTACAAGAATTGTAGATCTGGTTTTATTCTTTATCAACAGTTTCATGCTGCATTTATTAAAGGATTTGGATTCTGAAGCTCTGACCTTTAGCCATATTTCTTGGTGTAGTGTTAAAGCTAGCTGGAGAATCAGTTTTATCGGTCGCCATATGCTACACTTGAAAGAACCCAGTACAGAAAATAAAATGGGAAATGGAACTAACCAGATTTCTGATATTAACAGGTTATGGTGTCCCAATTGCAATGAAAAATGTTGACTGTTTACTGATGTGTATGTGTTTGTGTGAAAGAACAATATATGCATTGCATCAAAATAAACTTAACTCCCTGAAGCTGAATTATATTTATCAGAACACTTTGTTTTAAATGACATTAAAAGTTGGCTTTCATTGCCTTCTGGTGTTTGTATTATATGTCCAGTCACTTAATATTCTGCTTTTTCTCATCTTCACATTGGCAATTCAGTTTTGAAGATTAATAGTACCCTTTATTTCCAGTACCAAGTGATATTTAGCTCTAGGCTTGTAATAAGTTGCTTGGAATGACTTTACAAAATGATGGTAAGCAGTATTAGCATAGTTATCCAGGTTTAATATGCAGATCATTTTGGTTATATATATCCTCACAATATTGCACATTTTTTAAGGGTAGAAGTTCCACTTGGCATAAATGGTTCCACAAGAATGGTGACTGAAAAATTATGACTTATTAAGTATCCAAATCTTCACTGGTAACATGAACATTTCCTCCCATTGGCAATGTTTGGAAGCATTTAGAACTCATAATCCATGTAAATGGGAGAATTGCTATGCAGCCATTCATTTTCTGAAGATTTAGGTGGAAATTCGTAAAGGCTCATTGCCATTTCTTAAATGGTAATTTTTCTATAAATATTGTGTTTCTCTTTGAAGTAATCTATTGAAGGCTTTCATGCTGCAGAAAAAAAGGGTCAGAGGCATGACACGGAGATCAAATGGCATCAGAGGCAGTTTGCCCATATCGATCATTATGTCATAAATTGCATCTACACTCTCTATCACACTCACTTAACAATAAATCTGGACATCTAGAAATTTGTTCTATAGTTTTTATTCAAATAATATTGAAAGTATTTCGAATCAAAACTGATAGAAATGAAAGAAAAATATACCAACAGTGTGGCTGATTGATCAGCAGTGATGCAGCTGAGAAAATAGGCATACTGCACATGCTGAGACTGCAGTCAAAATTCTGCTCACAAATTCACAGGCAGAAATATCAAGCCCAATCCAAGTTGAGTCCTTCAAGTTAAAATTTGAATCAAGGCATTAAAATATAGAAAAGACAATCCAGTGGATAAATTTAATGAAGGTATTGTATAATATGTAATTTTTTCAACACTTTTTATTTTGTTTTACCCCTTATTTTGGATAATAGAAAATTAACTTTCAGAGAAAAAATGTCAGTCGAAAACTTTTAGAGAATGCTTGTGTCCATATTAGCAACAGATCAAGTTGTGCAGACATAAACTCCGTGCACATACACGTACAACATTATATATGTATATATATATTAATTTTCTAACTAGAATTTGCTTAATTTTAAATTAACTGGTTAGCTAGTTTTGAAGTCCTCACACTATTCTACTCCCCTCCCCATGGCCTCTCTTTTAAGTTTCTATTGTAAGATATGACATTTTAAAAATTGATTGTTTGTCCCTTGGGCTATCTTTCTCCCTTTCCTCAAAATTTCCTATTTGGGTTTGTGTTGTAGAATTGTTATTTCAAAATGTAATTATACAGTGCCTCTGCCTCCCGCATTACTGTCCTGCTTGCAAGCCTTTCACCATTCTACAGCTGCTTATTGGGAACACGGAAACATAAATACGTTTACAATTTTTGTGCCTGCTTGCCTTGGGAAGATTCATTATAAACATTTTATTTTCATCAAACGTTTCATTTTCAGCCTCATCACTGACCTGTCATCATGCTACCACTGATTTGGTTTGTTGTGAAATTAAATTGTAACTTTTCAGCCCTCTGGGCTGTATAATGTTTCTCAGTTATTGGGTCATCCCACTGTGCCTCCGTGGGAGCCACTCTCAGGCCCACACATCGGGCTCGGAATTGCTGCCTAATGATCACAGCATTTTTCGGCAATCTGGGAGATGCAGTTATTTTATTCTTTTCAAAATTAATTCCTCTCCATCCCCTCTTCCCCTTTTATCTTCTCCCCATGCCAAGTCCCTGTCCATCATGTTGACTGCCCTTTTCCCCTCGAATCCCACTGTCTCCCTCCTACACTTTTCTTTCCTTTCCATCTTATCCTCCTACTCCTTTCTCCTCCCTTTTCTGTCTTTTTTCATTTTTTTTGCTCTTCCCTTCCCTTTCTCTCTTCTCCCACCCCTTCACCCTTTCCTCACCCTCCTCCCTTCCCTTGTCTTCCCTTTCATCATATGCCGCATCTCCCTCTTCTGTCTTCTATCTCCTCCCTCTCTTTTCCCTCCTCCCTCGCTTCCCCATTCCCACTCTTCTCCACTACTCATTTTCCGTCTGTACTCCCCTTCATTTCTCCTCTACATTTTATGGATTTACTGTACTTATGTCACACCAATGTTGCAGTAGTATGGCTGCTTCTTCTGAGTCTAGATCCACTGCAGTGTGTGGCTATCATCTTTCACTCCTCTACCCAAACCTGCAGAATAGTGTATAATATAATAGCTTAACAGCTTGACATAGATAAAGGGCACCATGGGATCATTAGATTAGAGGGCTTTATTAAAGGAGAAAGTGTAGAAACTGCAGAGTACATCAGGAGTGAATCAGCAGAATTATGAAATGAAAAAAAATAGTTTAACAATACATAAGTCAATACCAATATCTATTGTGAGAATTTATTCTGTTTGATACAGGCTAACATAAATGGGAACCGAGAACAAATTCAATAGGAAAGGAAGTAAAGCTGAAATAGGAAAGCAAGAATGTCAAAAGTGAATCTGTAAGACAGAGGAAACAAGGGTTAGTAAGTAATAATTAAGGAGGTCTTCCTGTGCTAAATGGTATATACTTCAATGCAAGTATAGTGAATAAGGTGGATGAGCTCAGTGCACAGGTAGACACTTAGAGGAGTATGACATTATAGCCATTACAGAGACATGGCATAAAGAGGGGCAGGTTTGGCAGCTCAATATCCCTGGTTACAGAATATTTAGACAGGACAGAAAGGGGGGGTTAAAATGGGTGGGTGGGGTCGCAGTATTGATTAAAGAAATTATTACAGCTGTAAGGAGGGTTGATATGTTAGAGGGATCATCAAATGAGGCCATATGGGTCAAACTGAATAAAAAAGGAGCGTTCACACTGCAGGGCATGTATTATAGATCGCCAAACAGCGGGAGGAATGGAAGAGCAAATATGCAGGCAAATTTCTTTGAAGTCCAAAAACCATAGGGCAATAATTGTAGGGGATTTCAGCTACCCTAATATTGATTGGGACAAATATAGTGTGAAGCATATAGAGGGTGCGGAATTCCTAAAATGCATTCAAGTGAACTTTTTTAGTCAGTATGTAACAAGCCCAACATGGGAGGGGGCAGTTCTGGATTTAGTTTTGGGGAATGAAGCTGGGTAGGTGGAAGGGGTATTAGTGGGAGAGCACTTGGGTGCCAGTGACCATAATTCAGTCAAATTCAAGGTTGTTATGGATAACGACAAGGCTAGACCAGGAATAAAAGTCCCAAATTGTGGAAAAAATAACTTTGCTAAGTTGAATACTGATTTGGCCACACTGGGCTGGAAACAGCTACTTGAAGGTAAATCAGTGTCGGAACAGTGCGAGGCATTCAAGGAGGAGATCCGGAGGACTTAGGCCAAATATGTCCCCGTAAATAAAATGGGTGGGGATAGCAATTCTAGAGCTGCCTGGATGTCTCGGGACTTACAGAGGAGGATAAAGATAAAAAGGGAAGCTTATGTCATATACCGATGGCTAAATATTGTAGAATCTCTGGAGGAATATAGAAAGTTCAGAGGCAAAATGAAAAAGGATATTAGGAATACTAAGAGAGAGTGTGACAAAAACTTGGCAAGTAAAATCAAGGAAAACCCAAAGATGTTCTATAAATATATTAAGAGCAAGAGGATAACTAAAAAAAGGGTAGAGCCTATTAGAGACCATGAGGGTAATCTGTGTGTGGAGGCGGAAGATGTTGGTATGGTTCTTAATGAATACTTTGCGTCTGTTTTCATAAAGGAAAGGGGCAATGCAGATACTGCTATTGAGGAGGAGTGTGATATTCTGGATAAAATAAACATAGCGAGAGAGGAGGTATTAAAGGGTTTAATGGCTTTGAAAGTGGATAAGTCCCCAGGCCCGGATGAAATGCATCCCAGGCTGTTGAGTGAAGCAAAAGAGAAAATAGCAGAGGCCTTGTCCATCATCTTCCAGTGCTCTTTGGAAACAGGCATTGTGCCTGAGGACTAGAGGACTGCTAATGTGGTACCCTTGTATAGCCTAAGTGAGGATGCTGATGTTGGTGCGCCTGTCCTCCCAGAGGATTTGTAGGATCTTGCAGAGACATCGTTGGTGATATTTCTCCAGCAACTTGAGGTGTAACATTCCCCAGCATTGAAACACTGACCACATTCGATCAGCTCCGCTGGGCAGGCCACATAATCCACATGCCAGACACGAGATTCCCAAAGCAAGTGCTCTGCTCGGAGCTCCTTCATGGCAAACGAGCCAAAGGTGGGCAGTGGAAATGCTACAAGGTCACCCTCAAAGCCTCCCTGATAAAGTGCAACATCCCCACTGACACCTGGGAGTCCCTGGTCCAAGACCGTCCTAAGTAGAGGAAGTGCATCTGAGAGGGCGCTGAGCACCTCGAGTCTCAACACCGAGAGCATACAGAAATCAAGCACAGACAGCGGAAAGAGTGTGCGGCAAACCAGTCTCGCCCACCCCTTCCCTCAATGACTATCTGTCCCACCTGTGACAGAGTCTGTGGCTCTCGTATTGGTCTGTTCAGCCACCAAAGAACTCACTTTAGGAGTGGAAGCAAGTCTTCCTCGATTCCGAGGGACTACCTATGATGATGATGATGACCCTTGTATAAGAAGGGAGAAAGGGATAGACCGAGTAATTACAGGCCTGTCAGCCTAACGTCAGTGGTGCGAAAATTATAGGAAAAATTCCTGAAGGACAGGATAAATCTACATTTAGAAAGGCAAGGATTAATCATGGACAGTCAGCATAGATTTGTTAAGGGAAGATCGTGTTTGACTAACCTGATTGAATTTTTCGAGGAGGTAACCAGGAGGGTCGATGAGAGTTGTGCATATGACATGGTGTATATAGACTTTAACAAAGCTTTTGATAAGTTCCCACATGGCAGACTGGTCAAGAAGGTAAAACATAGAAAGATAGAAAATAGATGCAGAAGTAGACCATTCGGCCCTTCGAGCCTGCACCACCAATCAATATGATCATGGCTGATCATGCATTTCAATACCCCATTCCTGCTTTCTCTCCATAACCCTTGATCGCTTTAGCCATGAGGGCCACATCTAACTCCCTCTTGAATATATCTAATGAACTGGCCCCAACAACTTTCTGCGGTAGAGAATTCCACATGCACACAACTCTCTGAGTGAAGAAGTTACTCCTCATCTCGGGCCTAAATGGATTATCCCCTATTTCTTAGACTGTGACCCCTGGTTCTGGACTTCCCCAATATCGGGAACATTCTTCCTGCATCTAATCTGTCCAATCCCATCAGAATTTTATATGTTTCTATGAGATCCCCTCTCATTCTTCTAAATTCCATTGAATACAAGCCGAGTCGATCCAGTCTTTCTTCATATATCAGTCCTGTCATCCCGGGAATCAGTTTGGTTAACCTTCACTGCACTCCCTCAATAAAAAGAATGTCCTTCCTCAGATTAGGAGACCAAAACTGTACACAATATTCAAGGTGTGGCCTTACCAAGGCCCTGTACAACTGTAGTAAGACCTCCCTGCTCCTATAGTCCAAATCCTCTCGCTATGAAGGCCAACATGCCATTTGCCTTCTTCACAGCCTGCTGCAACTGTATGCCAACCTTCAATGACTGATGTACCATGACACCCAGGACTTGTTGCACCTCCCCATTTACCAATCTGTCACCATTCAGATAATAATCAGCCTTCCTGTTTTTACCACCAAAGTGGATAACCTCACATTTATCCACATTATACCACATCTGCCTTGTATTTGCCCACTCACCTAACCTGTCCAAGTCACCCTGCAGCCTCTTAGCATCCTCCTCATAGCTCACACTGCCACCCAGCTTAGTGCCATCTGCAAACTTGGAGATATTATATTCAATTCCTTTGTCTAAATTATTAATGTCTATTGTAAATAGTTGAGGGTCCAGCACTGAACCTTGCGGTACCCCATTAGTCACTACCTGCCATTCTGAAAAGGACCCGGTTATTCCTACTCTCTGCTTCCTGTCTGCCAACAGTTCTCTATCCACGTCAATACATTACACCCAATACCATGTGCTTTAATTTTGCACACTACTCTCTTGTGTGGGACCTTGTCAAAAGCCTTTTGAAAGTCCAAATACACCACATCCAATGGCTCCCCCTTGTCCATTCTACTAGGTTTGTCCTCAAAAAATTCTAGAAGATTTGTCAAACATGATTTCCCTTTCATAAATCCATGCTGACTTGGACCGATCCTGTCACTGCTTTCCAAATGTGCTGCTATTACATCTTTATTAATTGAGTCCAACTTTTTTCCCACCACCGATGTCAGGCTGACTGGTCTATAATTCCCTGTTTTCTCTCTCCCTCCTTTTTTATAAAGTGGGGTTACATTAGCTACCCTCCAGTCTATAGGAACTAATCCAGAGTCTATAGAATGTTGGAAAATGACCACCAATGCATCCACTATTTCTAGGGCCACTTCCTTAAGTACTTTGGGATGCAGACTATCAGGTTCTGGGGATTTATCAACCTTCAATCCCATCAATTTCCCGAACACAATTTGCTGACTAATAAGGATTTCCTTTAGTTCCTCCTTCTCTGTAGACCCTTGTTCCTCTAGTAAAAGCCCATGAGATCCAGGGCAAAGTGGCAAGTTGCACCCAAAATTGTCTTAGAGGTAGGAAGCAAAGGGTAATGATTGATGGGTGTTTTATGACTGGAAGGATGTTTCTAGAGGGATTCCGCAGAGCTCAGTACTGGGTCCCTAGCTTTTTGTGGTATACATCAATGATCTAGATTTGAATACAGGGGGTATGATTAAGAAGTTTGCAGATGACACTAAAATTAGCCGTGTGGGTGATAATGAGAGGAAAGTCATAGACTGCAGGAGGCTATCAGTCCACTGGTCAGGTGGGAAGAGCAGTGGCAAATGGAATTTAATTCAGAGAAGTGTGAGGTAATGCATTTGGGGAGGGCTAATAAGGAAAGGGTATACCCATTAAATGGTAGGCCACTTAGAAAGGTAGATGAAAAAAAGGATCTTGGAGTGCTTGTCCACAGATTATTGAAAGTAGTAGGCCAGGTGGATAAGGTGGTTAAGAAGGCATACGGAATGCTTGCCTTTATTGGCTAAGGCATAGAATACAAGAGCAGGGAGGTTATTCTTAAATTGTCTAATACTCTGGTTGGGCCACAGATGGAGTACTGCGTGCAGTTCTGGTCGCTGTATTATAGGAAGTATTTAATTGCATTAGAGAGTGCAGAGGAGATTTACTAGGATGCTGCCTAGAATGGAGAATCTTAGCTATGAGAACAGATTGGATAGGCTGGGTTTATTCTCTTTAGAACAGTGGAGGTTGAGAGGAGACCTCATTGAGATGTTCAAAATTTTGAGGGGCCTTTATATAGTGTATAGCAAGGGCCTATTTCCCTTGGTGGAGGGTTCAATTAGGAGGGGTCATAGTTTTAAAGTGGTTAGTGGAAGGTTCAGATGGGATTTGGAGAGGCTTCTTCATGCAAAGGGTTGTGGGAGTCTGTAACTCACAGCCTGGAAGGGTTGTAGAGGCAGAAATCTTCACCACATTTAAAAGGTATTTGATGGGCACTTGAAGTGTCATAACCTGCAGGATTATGGACCTAGAGCTGCGAAGTGGGACTAGACTGGATAACCTCTTGTTGGCTGGCACCGATACGATGGTAAGTACTTCAAGGAATCGAATACGGCCAGAGTGATCTTCTGGATTAGTTTTGATCACCTGGATGGGTCGGTATAAAGGGTTCATTCTCTGCTTAGCCATCAGTAACTAGTGGGGTGCCGCAGGGATCAGTGCTGGGACCCCAACTATTTATGATCTATATTATGAAAGGTAAAAATTCACGGGAACCGCCCCCACCCCCGAACAGTGTTTGGGCTCATTGTAAAGGAAATTTAATTTGGGACTATCTACCAGAAAGTTTGAAATCCTAAACTGCGTATGGAAGAAACTACGAACTTTAATTGAATTTTGGACTTTTACAATACAAATTCAAGTCCGTGGAACTTAAGGAGCCAACTTGATTATTTGAACTGTCTGGGTGTTGGGACTAAAGTAAATTGTCTGGAGAAATGGATATTGGAAAACCCTTCTCCACAAGAGACATTAACATTACAACAATAATTCAGAGATGGCAAGCCATCAAACTGAACCGAGAAAAGCCATCTTCAGCATGAATAAGAACAAAGGGCCCATTACAACCTATATGCAAAAAACAAGCATAAAAGGACATTGCGATTACCAACCTAATATTTCCATCAGGAAACAGATTTAGAAGAGCAATCCACCCAAGACATATTAACTTTTAACGAGCCCACCAAAATATTACAAGGAAATGTCAAGCCCGCCAATTTTTATCAAATAATTCTGGACTGATTTGGTGCGAAGATTAGCACAACTCAAACAGTATAACTGGCCCCCTGTTTTAACAAAGGGTATGCCATACTGTGACTATGCAATCAAGAAGGGAGAGGAACCAACGCGACAGTTGAAAACCAACTTCTCCAGCCTCGAAGTCCTGAAGTCCAAAAGGAAGGAAGAATGTCACCATCGTGGCAGCACCCGACCACAGCCAACATGGCACCACCAAAACCATCGCGATCAACCAAACTCGAAACAAAACTCCAACAGAAAGAAACCAAAGAATCGAAAGTTTCCACTCTACAAGCTGTTCCTGAGCTACCAACGGGTAAAACATTACCTAAAGAACTGTAAAAACCCACGTCTAATGAAAGAAAACGGGTACTTACCCCACAAATCCAAAACGCGCCTTATCGCATCAGCGAACTCAACCCAACTGAAGATTGCGCAGTAAGAAGTTTCCTCCGACATTCGGGGTATGGCAAGCAGAACCTACAGAATTCAACGAACCCCGAAATCGCGAACTACCGCTAACTGACCAGAAAGGATTGGTAAGTATAGTCCCTGCCTGCCCTGGAGTCTAACCTAGCTAGGATTAGGTATTGGGAGGTGGGAGGTGTAATTTTTACTGTAACCCCCTTTGAATGTGTAATGTATTGCTCTTTATTCGAGTAATTATAAGTTTGACAGTGTACTTTCTTGTCTGTAATAAAATCAAAGTTCTTTTGCATCAAACCAGTTGTCCTTTGCACTTGATCACCCCCCTCAAATAAATCCAGAGTCTAGAACCCAAGGGAGTGAGAGCGATTCAAACCGCTCAAGTAGGTCAGAGGTGAACCTGACCCCCGGCACCACCCACAGAAACACAGAAAATAGGTGCAGGAGTAGGCCATTCGGCCCTTCGACCCTGCACCACCATTCAATAAGATCATGGCTGATCATTCTCTCAGTACCCCTTTCCTGCTTTATCTGCATACCCCTTGATCACTTTAGCTGTAAGGGCCATATCTAACTCCCTCTTGAATATATCCAATGAACTGGCATCATCAACTCTCTGTGGTAGGGAATTCCACAGGTTAACAACTCTCTGAGTGAATAAGTTTCTCCTCATCTCAGTCCTAAATGACCGACCCCTTATCGTAAGACTGTGTCCCCTGGTTCTGGACTTCCCCATCATCACGACCATTCTTCCCGCATCTAAGCTGTCCAGTCCCGTCTGAATCTTATATGTTTCTATGAGATCCCCTCTCATACTTCTAAGCTCCAGTGTATAAAGGCTCAGTTGATCCAGTCTCTCCTTATATGTCAGTCCCGCCATCCCGGGAATCAGTCTGGTGAACCTTTGCTGCACTCCCTCAATAGCAAGAATGTCCTTCCTCTGATTAGGAGAAGAAAACTGAACACTATTCCAGGTGAGGCCTCACCAAGGCCCTGTACAACTGCAGTAAGACCTCCCTGCTCCTATACTCAAATCCCCTTACAAAGTGGTGACCGCGGCAGGACTCTGGAACAAGGGGTATGATGCGGAGAGTGCTGGTTTGGGAGAAAGAACCAAGATGGAAAAGAAGATTTCCTCCTATATGTACAAGAAATTGAATGTCACTAAGGAATGCGTCCTTGGTCTATTGCGCGCTGAGTGTCCAGCGGATGCTGCAGCCCAGTGGACAGCAAGCAAAGATCACAAAGAAGCAGTCGAGAAGTCAATTTGGTTGGTCTGTCGACAGCGACAGGTCCAACTCCTAGACAAAACCATTGAGTCACTACAAGCAGAACTATGGGAATGCGCAGAGGCCCACCAAGAAAGGGCTATGGCAGAAGAGAGGTTATGGGGAGAACTCCGTAAGCTAAAACAGGGAAAGACCCAGCTAATGGAAAGGTTTAAAAACAGTCAGGACTATTTTCAATGTCAGGTTACCGAGCCCAAAAATAATGAAAAGTTACTGTGGGAGGAAAGCACTCGCCTCACCCTACAAGTAAAAGAGCTCCAGTAAAAATTAAAAGATTAAATTAAATGACAATCCGGAAGGACAGACAGAAAGGAAAAGGAGGTGGGGTAGCTCTATTGATAAAGGATGGAATCACTGCAATAATAAGAAATGATATTGGCTCAAATGATTAGGGTGTTGAAACAGTTTGGGTGGAGGTAAGGAACAAGTTGCATGTTCAGCCATGAACTCATTGAATGGCGGTGCAGGCTCGAAGGGCCGAATGGCCTAATCCTGCACCTATTTTCTATGTTTCTATGTTTCTATGTGCAGGCAGCAAATAAAGTAGCTAACACTAATGGGTTTGAAACGGGAGACCACGGTCCCTGCCAGCAACAAATCAAAAGTTTAAACCTTGCTCTGTCCAAGGCAAAAGGCATGGTATGCCTAATAAGCCTGGGTATGCCCCAGGAAAACCTGGAAGAGAAGGAAGAAACTGTTCGACCACCACCTGTGGCACCGGTGACTACACTGGTGCAGCAGCAGGAGGGGCGAACGAGTTGCGAGGCAGACAGGGATAGCAAACCACCACCCTCTGTGGCGCTGAGTTTCAGCTCGGTCTGGCAACAGGGAGTAGGGATAGGTGAGCAAGAACAAGGAGAGCCAGAACCAGGGCCAATGTGCCCGGTCTGGCAACAGAAGTTTGGTCCGCCCACCAGTGCCGGGGATCCAGGGCCCCTGAAAAGTCAGTTTGTGGTCCTCCACGCTCCCCAACAGCTTAGAGCTATGATAAGCCACCTGGGAAAGCTAACTCCAAAGGGAGACACCTTGGTTCACTTTATGGAGGTGGAACAGGCAGGGGATATTAATGGGTGCGATGATGCAGAAATAGCAAAGATGCTCCTCCTATCCCTGGACAGCAAGCTGTAACAGTCCTTCTCTACTGAGAGCAAAAGGAGACGGAGAACATTTGCCGCCATCCAGGAAGACATTTTAGAAGCCATGGGCTGCAATGATGGAAGTCCCTTCTCCAGAATAGAGAAAACGGTGCAGCTCACCAGCTTTCCCCACAGGCTTTCGCAGACTGACTGTGGCTTGTATACCAGAGCGCCTGTGCAGGGGACCTCAACTGAAATCACTTAAGCCCGGACGAGTTAGCCCACTGGCTCCAAAGCCTAGTAGCTAACAGTCTACCTAGAATAAGAACCAAGGCTGAGGCCTGGTTCGACCCAAGAGATCACCAAGCCACCAAACAGGGAGTGCTTAGGCAACTGACCCTAGCTTACCGGAACAGCAGAGGGACGGAACAGCACCTACAAAATGGGAGGGTCCACGTAATCCGACCTAGCCAGGATAAGAGGGAATGGCGCAACGAGGGGGCAACCCCTCTGATACAAAACGTACCTGCTTCAGGTGCGGAAAAAGTGGCACTGGAGAAAGGATTGTAGAAATCCTTGGAAGAGTAGCGCAGGAAGGAGTTCTCCAGCCCCGGCCAAAAGGGCCAAGACCGATAAGCCAGTCCCTACCCACTCGTTCGATACCTTCCTAACCGCACTCCGAACCATGTTAGATAGCCCTGGGAGGGTAGCCACTGCCACCGGTACCAAAATCCCATCAGCCCCATCCCAACCAAAACTGTGAGTAGGACAGGCGCAGCCTGTCCACCTGTGTGCCCTCGAGTATGATGCGTGGGGGAGACCGACCGTTCAGATGGAAGTGGAAAAGGTTAAAGGGAGTTACCTGCTGGATACCGGTGCCTCAAGAACCCTTGTCTATGCAGCTAACCCCGCCGCCTCACCTCTGTCTAACGGGGTCCCCGTGGGTTTCACAGGCACTGAACAGATTGGCTCATTCTCCGTTCCGCTCTCCATTCATTTAGGTACACTCCACACTAAGTGGACTTGTGTCCTGATGAAGTGGGAACAGGAAGGGAGAGGGATCCTGGGGGCTGAGTTCACCCTAGGCCACGGGATCCTAGTGGATTTAAGAAACCACTGTCTTTGGGGGTCAGTCTGTACGGGACAGGAGAGTGAGGTGATGGTTATCCCAGGAAAACGGAGAAAAGGGACGGTGTGCACCATGAAGCCAAAGGAGGGTTAAGACCTTGAATCATTGGTCGGTAACAATTTGATAGAATACCAAGAATATGTGAGGAAAAACCTTGCAGCTTTTACCATTCACAAACACGACGGAATAAACAGGGTCGAGGTTAACATAGATGGGGACCCCATGACCCGACCACAGAAACAGTGCAACTTCCCCAGGGAGGCGGAGGCAGACATGGAAGTAGCCTTGGGTTCTCTGGTTAAACCGGGGGTATTGAGACCAATAGCTACCCATGTGAACTCTCCATTGTGGCCAATTAAGAAACCAGACAACTCCTGGAGAGCCACGGTGGGCTATCGAGTACTCAACCGTAACATCCCCACCTGTGCACCCACCGTTGCTGCTGTCGCCGACCTCATTGGAAGTATCCCAGCCTCCGCGACCACCTTCACAGTGCTGGATAGTTCCAACGTGTTCTGGTCTATACCTTTGAGAAGGGAAGATCAGTACAAGTTTGCGTTTACCTAGAAGGGACAGCAATACACTTGGAATTGTCTCCCTCAGGGCTTCCACAACAGCCCCAGTATTTTCCACCAGTGTATGGCCAACTATTTAAAGAGCTTCAGCAGACCCCAGCGGCTAGTACATTATGTGGATGACCTGCTCCTGTTCACCGATGAGGGGGAGGAGCATGGCCCACTGCTGACTGAGCTACTGGAGCTGCTGAAAGAAGAAGGATTTAAAGTAAACCCCAAGAAGGCACAGATCGGCTTGAAGGAAGTAAAATTCCTGGGACTGGCTGTGCGCGCTGGGGAAAGGACCATTGACAAAGCTAGAAGGGAAGCAGTGTAGAAGTTACCAGTCCCCAACACAGTAACAGGAGTAAGATCCTTTCTAGGGCTAACCAGGTACTGCAGAGATTTCATTGAGGATTATGCAGCCACCGCAGACCCTCTGCTCCGACTCCTACACAAGGGAGTGAAGTGGGAATGGGACAAATTTTGTGAGGCAGCATTTATCCAACTCAAGAAAGACCTGCAGGCCGCGCCAGCTTTAGGGGCCATCGATGGGGGTAAAGAGTTTTTCCTGGAGGTAGCAGCCAGTGGGGACAGCCTGAGTGCAGTACTGCTCCAAGAGCGACATGGTCGGCTGAGGCCAGTGGTCTACTCCTCCAGGATACTCATGAACGTGGAGAAGGAGTACTCCAACTGTGAGTGGCACCTCCAAGCCACTCACTGGGCTGTGAAAAGATCACTGATCTTCACAGGGGGGTCCCCTACCGCACTCCTTACCCACTATACGCCCACCCAAATGCTCCTGGATAGGAGAATCAAGGATGGGACAGTGAGCAGTGCCTGCATTGCTCGCTGGACCCTGCTCCTCTCTCAAATGGACCTAAGGGTAAAGGGTCTCTGCGATCCAAGACTCGCAGCCAACATGATCTATCCAGGGTCAGCCCACTGCGTTCCGTAGAAGGGGTATGGGAGATTAACATAGGCTTTCGGGCTGGGTTACACCACACAGGCTGAGAGATTTACGTGGACGGTTCAAACACGGTATCTGCGGGTTAACGACTCATAGGCTGCGGAGTTTATGACCCCGAGGCAGGCATTGCCCTGGCGATTAAACTCCCCAGTACAATGAGCGCCCAGCACGCTGAACTGTCTGTGGTGGTGTACATAGTCACACACCCCGAAGAATTTCTTACCCCATACACGAATTGCTCAGACAATATGTTCACATGCAATTCGTGTACAGAGTACCTGGCTATCTGGTCCCGTCGCGGGTACACATCCGCAGACGGGAGACCACTGGCAGTTAAGCCCCTACTGGAAAAGATCATGAAAGCCATAGGGGAGGAAGGGAATATCTATATACATAAGGTGAAGGCACATTGCACCACTGAACTCCGTAGCGAGGGAAACCAGCAGGCTGACGTTTTGGCCAAGCAAGGTGCCCACACGGGCAAGCTCTGGGATCCGTACAACGCAAAGAGACAGGGGACACACCCAGGAGGTAGGTAGAGGTCCTACCACTGGTCCTCATGGGGATCTGGGCCAGCCAGTCAAAGAGCACGGGGTACTCCCCGTACGAGCTCAGAGCCATGTGAACCCCCACCTGTGTTAGCCCCGGTACTCACGGAAGGTCAACTTAGGGAAGCAAACCGGGACAGCTTTGTCAGGAATCTGTGTGAACATCTTAAACAGATTCACTGGCAGGCTGTGAACAACATGGGAAAACAGCATCGGAGCAACCAACTGCTGCTAGAACCCCGCAAACACCACGAATGGGAGATAGATGACCAGGTCATGGTGAGGAACTATGCTAGAATAGGGGTCTTTGAGGCACTGTACATGCGACCTTACCACATTGTCGACAAGGCAAGCCCCATGGTCTATGCCATAAAATTGTCCCGCCGTAAAAAGTGGTTTCACATAAATCAGTGCAAACTTTTCAATGCAAGGTCAGCAGCTAAACCTAAAGGACAGCCAAAAACGGTGAACCGTGCTAAAGACAGAGACTCCCAGCCAGCAGCCCCCAATTGTGGAATTTCCACAGGGAACGTGGCAGACTCACAGACTGCACCTAGAGGGGTGGTGGACTGTATTACTGGAGGATCTGTTCCCCCAATCATCTGGGACTTGGACGCACCCCCAGTAGCCAGAGCCTTAAGAAGGACTCCCCGCACACCACGGTCAAGGACACCGGTGTCACCAGAGCCCCAATTTAAGTAGTCCAGTCCCGGGAAAGGACCAGCCGCGAAAGGGAACCTAAGGTCAGAGACCAGCCCGCGAGCAGGGACACCCAGCCGGTAGCCTCGGGCAACGATGGACCCCCAAAAGAGATAGCAGTGGACCATCCACCAAGTGGGAGTCCCCAGCCCGCAGCCCTCGACCAGGCAGAATCCCCAGGAGACGAAACGAACCGGGCAGCCACCCCCAAAGGAGCGCTATGCTGCAGCATCAGAGTGGACGTTCCCCCAACAGTGTAGGACTCAGACCCACCTCCGGTCAGGACACTCTAGGTCCTGCGGTACAGGACGATCTACTATCAGCCCCGCTGGACACCCAAAGCCCAGAGATGGAAGGAGAAAGGCAGGAATTAACCTGGCCACCCGGCGATGGGTGGCAGATGTACATTTACAGTACAATATGAATTTAAGAATGTCTAGTGAGTAATTTAGAGTAGTGTAAAATTTGTCTATGTAATGATAGTGATAGTTACTGGGGTAAGGAAAAGAATCTATCTGTGCAACTATTAAAAGAGGCACAGGCCGGGTAATACCCGGGAGTAAAAAGAATCTACCGGTATAACTATTAAGGAAAGCATCGGTGAGATAACAAGCAAAACGGCTGTGAGATAAAAGTTAGAAGCAGATATCAGTCCATAAGGAACTGAATAAGACAGCCAGTCGATTGAAGACTAAACTATGTCTGAAAGGAAGAGAGCCCAAATTGGAACTCGATCATCTTTGTCAAGCCAGAGAGCTTTCTCAGGGCTAGACAATCTATTTTATTAGCCCCTACAGGAAGGAGAACAGTATGGAAAAGGTCCTGTTCCTGCTTGCCCTGATAAGGATGAGCAGCGGCGGCTGAGGAGATGTGGAAGAATCCCTCATCTATGGGTGCTCAGGAGAAAGAGCACCGATCGTAACCGCCGGGCGGTGGCACCCTAGGTGTGGAAGAACTCGCCCTTTATGCCCATGAGGGAAGATGGCCAGGGATCTAATTCTACCCGCTACTCCAGCCAGGAAGGTTTTACCTACGGGGAGGCCTCAGTTCCATGCCCCCGGATACAGATCGTCGCTGCCCGAGTCGGTGTTACAGAGGGAAAACGTGTATGTTTGACTTGCAAAGGAAACATTCCCCTGGGAAGATGGTGGAGGCTCAGAAAACTCAGCAAGGACGCGTGGGACCAGGAATCTGACTGGGAAAGACTCGGTAATGATACGTACCGCACCATCACAGGGACACGGGGAGGAATAAAAGTGTGTTGGAACAAATGGTGGGAATCCAAACGAGGAATTTATGTTTGCATGTGGGAATCAGAGAATATTTGTCCCACAGGCATATCAATCGCCTTCGCCAGGCAATGGCAAGATGAAGGGGAAGGGATGGGGTGGGATTCCAGCCTACACGGGTGCGCAGTCCCGCACTCCCCACTCCCAATTAACGCCACCGAACTAAGAGCACAAATTAAGAAACCCCTGCCCACAACCCTGCCAATACGCACAATAATAGAAAGGTGTCCTACCATCACCAAGAGACCAAGGAATGGATTAGTATTGGTACCGACCGAAAAGGTGTTATACCAGGGGATACATTATGCATTAGCTTCAGTAATTTTAAACCTTACTGAGGTACACCTACCTGCATGGTGCTCGAAGGAAACAGAGCTGCAATACCAAGACCTACTTAGAGAAATGTTCAAGAAATTTTATGAGTTAGACTTTGGAAATGGAGATAAAGTAGACCTATACACCATAAATGCTAGGGACACCATGGGCTCGGGGAGACCTAGAAGGGGCATCATAAACGGCGTTTTCACTGCCTATAATAAATAGCCTGGATGACATCGAACTACAATCACAGATAAACAATTTTGTCATCTATCTTACGTTATTATATATAACTGTATCCTAACAT
The DNA here is from genome assembly GCF_044704955.1 of Pristiophorus japonicus. NCBI lineage: Eukaryota > Metazoa > Chordata > Chondrichthyes > Pristiophoridae > Pristiophorus > Pristiophorus japonicus. The sequence continues at coordinate 423,878,044 of NC_091977.1, forward strand.
GCTATACATGACTGTAATAAGATATGACCTGTAACCACCAGCATACCTTACCACCAGGGGTGCACTTGCAAGAGACAAGTATATAAGGACAGGTCTCAGGCAAGTGCAGTTTTCCAGAGCTGTGAAATAAAGGTGCAGGTCCAGAGTGACCTTGACTTCACTACATGCCTCGTGTGAATCTGTACTGAGGGGACAGGACTTTACAGTGGCGACAAGTTACGGGATTACAGAATCCACAGAATGGCGAACAACGGATCAGATAAAAAGTACAATGTGGGAGACAATTGGGAGGACTTTATAGAAAGGCTCCAGAAAAGCTTTGTAACCAAAGGCTGGTTAGGAGATGACAAAGCAGACAAGAGAAGAGCCCATCTCTTGACCAGCTGTGGCTTGAAAACATACGCTTTAATGAAGGATCTGCTGGCATCCGAGAAACCAGCAAGCAAGTCGTTTGAAGAATTGAGCACACTGGTAAGAGACCACCTGAAGCCAGCGAGCAGTCTACACATGGCCAGACACAGGTTCTACAACTACAGACGCTGTGTGGGCCAGAGCACACCCGACTTCGTGGCGGAACTTCGGAGGTTGGCTAGTTTATGTGAGTTCTCCGATGAACTGAGGAGAGAAATGCTGAGAGACTTTTTGATTGAAGGAATAGGCCATGCAGGCATATTCTGAAAGCTCATAGAGACCAAGAACCTGACCTTAGAGGCAGCAGCATTGGTTGCAGACATTCTTGGTAGGGGAAGAAGAAACGAGGTTAATTTACAATGCAGGTACGACAACTAATGAAAGATCGGAACAAGAAGTTCACAGCAGTAAACAAGCTGCTACCCCCACACACAGACAAAACCGGGAGAACAGGCTCTCGACAGCAGGCAGTGGCACCAGAAGCCATCATGGGCCACAGGAACGGCCGTTCACACCTCATCAACCCACAATGCGAGCAATCAACTACAAACCGAAAGAAGCTCAAGAGAGATCAGCCAGACGCAGCTCATTCTTTGGGAACAATAGAAGCAGTCTGTGCTGGAGGTGTGGGGGTGGGCACTCGTCAAGGGGATGTCGATTTCAGCAGGCTGTTTGCAGGAACTGAGAAGAAACAGGGCATTTGGCCCGCATGTGCAAAAAAACGGCAGCTCGGCTGGTATACGAATCGGATGGGTCGGAAAGCGGACCAGAAGATGGTGGGGGCAGTACCCGGGACACCGATGTACAGAGGGACAACACAATCAATGGCCGCTGCTCCTACAACAGGACGCCTCCTATAATGATGAGGGTCCTTCTCAATGGGATACCGGTCAACATGGAGCTGGGTACGGGAGCGAGTCAATCTCTCATGGGCGCTCAACAATTTGAACAACTGTGGCCACATAAAAGAGACAGACCAAAACTCACAAGGGTCAACACCAAACTAAGGACCTATACCAAAGAAATCGTACCAGTCCTCGGCCGCGCCATGCTCTGTGTCACACACAAAGGGACAGTGAACCGACTTCCCCTGTGGATTGTCCCCGGAGACCCCCCAGCTGGGGAGAAGCTGGCTGGCAAAACTAAACTGGAAATGGGATGATGTCCATGCCATGTCATTAGAGGAACGGACCTCCTGCTCAACAGTTATAAAGCGATTTGAACATCTCTTTCAGCCAGGTGTGGGCACTTTCAAAGGGGCCAAAGTCAAAATCTACATCACACAGGATGCTAGACCGGTCCATCACAAGGCCAGAGCTGTACCCTATGTGATGAGGGAAAAGATTGAACACGAACTAGACAGGCTTCAGTGGGAAGGCATTATATCACCTGTGGAATTTAGCGACTTGGCAAGTCCCATCATCCCAGTCATGAAGCCTGATGGATCCGTACGAATCTGTGGGGACTACAAATCTACCATAAACAGAGTCTCCCTACAGGACCAGTACCCGCTGCCCAGAGCAGAGGACTTATTTGCCACATTGGCTGGAGGTAAACTTTTCTCAAAATTTGACCTCACATCTACGTATATGATGCAAGAATTGACCGAGGAATCCAAGCTACTCACCACCATCAACACACATCGAAGCCTTTTCATGTACAATCGATGCCCATTCGCCATCAGGTCGGCAACTGCCATATTCCAGCGCAATATGGAGAGTCTGCTCAAGTCCATCCCGGGGACGGTTGTGTTTCAAGACGACATACTTATCACGGGCAGGGACACCGACTCCCATCTCCGTAATTTGAAGGAAGTACTAAAGTGGTTGGATCGGGTAGTCCTACGAGTCAAGAAATCCAAGTGCCTGTTTCTCGCACCCAAGGTTGAATTTTTGGGCAGAAGGATTGCCGCTGATGGAATCCGCCCAACAGAGTCCAAAACAGAAGCAATTCGTCTGGCACCCAGGTCCCGGAATGTCTCAGAACTGCGCGCCTTTCTCGGGCTACTCAATTACTTTGGGAACTTTATGCAGAACTTAAGCATGCTGCTGGAGCCTTTCCATGTGCTACTCAGGAAGTGGTGCGATTGGTTTTGGGGAGACGCCCAGGAACGCGCCTTCAATAAGGCACACAACCTTCTGTGTTCCAACAGTGTTTTGACTTTCTTTGATTCAGGTAAAAAGCTAGTTCTCACATTAGATGCGTCAGCGTATGGGGTCGGGTGCGTTTTACAACATGTCAATAGTGTGGGCAAATTACAACCCATAGCTTATGCCTCCAGGTCACTTTCCCGGGCAGAGCACGGGTACGGAATGGTAGAGAAGGAGGCGCTCGCGTGCGTGTACAGTGTCAAAAAGCTGCACCAATACCTTTTCGGGGCCAAGCTCGCATTAGAAACTGACCACAAGCCCCTCACGTCCCTCCTATCCGAGAGCAAGGCAATAAACGCCAACGCCTCGGCGCGAATTCAACGGTGGGCACTCATTCTGGCGTCCTACGACTATACCATAAGGCACAGACCAGGCACAGACAACTGTGCCGACGCGCTCAGCAGGCTACCCCTGGCGACCACGGAAGGGTCTGACGAACAGGGCTGTGAGATAGTCATGGCAATCAATGCCTTTGAGTCCACAGGTTCACCCATGACGGCTCGCCAAATCAGAGCCTGGACGGCCAGCGACCCCACGTTATCCTTAGTAAAAAGATGTGTCCTAACTGGTGACTGGGCAGAGGCTCGCGATGCCTGCCCCGAGGAATTAAAGCCCTTTCACAGGCGCATGCATGAGCTATCACTGCAAGCAAACTGCCTGATGTGGGGCAGCTGAGTAGTCATGCCTCTGTGAGGCAGAGAGGCATTTGTCTGGGAGCTCCACCGCGAGCACCCGGGGATCATTCTCATGAAGGCCATAGCCAGATCCCACGTCTGGTGGCCTGGTATTGACGCGGTCTTGGAGCTCTGCGTCCGAAGCTGCACTATTTGTGCCCAACTCAGCAATGCCCCCAAGGAGGCTCCACTGAGCCCCTGGCCCTGGCCTACCAAACCGTGGTCGCGGTTGCATGTAGACTATGCGGGCCCATTCATGGGCAAAATGTTCCTCGTAGTTGTCGATGCATTTTCAAAGTGGATCGAATGCACCATTTTAAACTCGAGCACAACCTCCACCACTGTGGAGAGCCTCGCAACCATGTTTGCAATGCACGGAATCCCTGACATATTGGTCAGTGACAATGGTCCGTGCTTCACCAGCGCAGAATTCCAAGATTTTATAATTGACCACGGCATAAATCACATCAAGACGGCACCGTTCAAGCCGGCCTCCAACGGCCACGCGGAGAGAGCAGTGCAAATCATTAAACAAAGCATACTTAAAATCCAAGGTCCCACGCTGCAGGTCACCTGTCGCGACTGCTGCTCTCATACAGATCTCGTCCGCACTCATTGACTGGGATTCCCCCCGCGCAACTGTTGATGAAAAGGACTTTAAAAACAAGGCTCTCATTAATCCTCCCAGACATGCACGAAATTGTTGAGGCAAAGCGCCGTAAGCTGACTGAGTACCATGATAGAAATTCGAGGGGGAGATGGAATGAGATAGGGGACAAAGTGTTTGTACTAAACTATGGCAGGGGTCCCAAATGGCTTGCAGGGACAGTAACGGGCAAGGAAGGAAACAGGCTACTGGTAGTACAAATGGACAATGGCAAAACCTGCCGGAGGCATGTAAACCAAGTCAAAAGCAGATTTACCAACAACACTGCGGAACCAGAGGCAGACTGCAATGTGGAACTCGCACCACACCTGGTGGACAGACAAAGAGAACAACCTGAGGAAAGGGCAATCCCAACAGACAGCCCAGGTGAGTCAACAACAATCACACCAATCGAAACAGACCACCCAGGTGAGATACCAACAACCACACCCAAAGAAAAACAGACACCAAGGCAAACAACTGAACCACAACTCAGATGCTCCACGCGAGATTGTAGACCACCTGAGAGACTGAACCTATAAAGACAATAAGACCTTGGGGGAGGGTGATGTCATGTATATTACATTATTATATTTCACTGTATCCTAACATGCTATACATGACTGTAATAAGATATGACCTGTAACCACCAGCATACCTTACCACCAGGGGTGCACTTGCAAGAGACAGGTATATAAGGACAGGTCTCAGGCAAGTGCAGTTTTCCAGAGCTGTGAAATAAAGGTGCAAGTCCAGAGTGACCTTAACTTCACTACATGCCTCGTGTGAATCTGTACTGAGAGGACAGGACTTTACAAGTTCAAAGAACCAATTGAGGAAAATCCTGAAACAAGAGAACACAGTGGTAGGCTCAGAACTACATGAGGACCAGGCTATGACTGTCCATTTAAAAGAAATAGTGGCTGAGCTGGAAAAACATGCACAGACAGTGAATGCACTCATATGGGAGGATAGCAACGCTTCGGGCCAGGCTGTACAGAATGAGGTGTGCATACTGCATGGGGCATGGTTGTCGGGCGAGGGCCGCAACAACCTGGAGGATTTAAAACAAGGCTTAGTCCCTTCCTGGATCAGTAACAAGCATCTCGCCGCCCTTCACCCGTACAGCAATTCACCATGCCTGTGCCAGCTCCGCCTAGCCTCTGAAGCCTACCCTGTCCCAATAGACTGTGGGAAATCTAACCACACCATTATGGGAATAGTACTAAGGATGCCGATGTTGGGTGGGACAGCTCGGCCTGCACCGGTATACCGGTGGAGAACATTGGAGTCATTCAGCAATGTGCACACATTCGTTTCGCAGCGGTCCTACCCTATGTCATAAAGTGGGAGCACGCTGTAATGGGTACTGACCTCTCCGGGTGCCGGAGCCGGGTACTGCACCCCAGTACTTGAGTGCTCATTCAAAGTCACAGTGTGGGTTTAAAGCTGCTGGCGCACAGCCTATTAACTGCACCATGGAGGCACAAGACCACGTCCCTCCTCAGGTAGCATACATACGGGGTGGACATATTGTGTCACCACCAGTGCGCCCCACTACCAACATGGACACTTCAAACCTGAGGCATCAGTTCAAGTGGCCCAGGAACAGATTGTCCCCATTCCTGAACCCTCCACTGTCCACCTCATTGTGAAGGAAAACATTACAAACCTGCAGGATTATGTTGTACATTTTGGCTATGCAATTCCCCCTCTACCCGAACATCTTACCGCTCTGCTAAAAGCTGTAATTATCTCACAAAAACACATCGACACTCTCGAACAGAAAACAATTGAGATAGGGAGAAAGATTCTCAAGATCACAATTCCACCTTGGTGGGCCCTTTTCAGAAATATAGAAGTCCCAGTCTGGATCAGAATTGCTTCCCACACTTTAGTTATCTGTCAGCTCGTGATTATTCTTTACTTATGGTGTCTCACTTGCTGAGTGAAATGCAGAGGCCGTCAGGTCAGCCATCAAAGGATGCTGTCCGCTCCTTGGCCAAACTCGGGAATCGCACAGGGAGGGGTGACACCATACTCCATATTTAATTTGTGTTTGATTTTATCTGCTGTAAAACGCAAATATCGAGTGTTGTAAGGACGTTACTTAAAAATATGTTTAACTATGTGCCTTTTATTTTTTTTTACTGTACTTAAAGTTGTGTTTGACTGTATACCATTATTTTACTGGGAAAACAGAATAAAGGAGGGGCATCGGACCCCCTCTATGCTGTAACCGAATTGTAGTGATTGTATTCGCCTGTAAATTGCATTGCATTTCAAAGGGGGATGCACATTAATGTTTAGCTAGTATAAATGCGGGGAAGGTTGACTCTCGGGATCAGGAATTTTGCTTACCTTGTTTGACACTCAAGTGTGCAGAGTGTCACAGGGGGGACTGAAAGGTCAAAATTCATGGGAACCCCCCCAACAGTGTTTGGGCTCATTGGAAAGGAAATCTACCGGAAAGTTTGAAATCATAAAGTGTTAATGGAAGAAACTGCGAACTTTAATCGAATTTTGGACTTTTACAAGACAAGTTCATGTCTGTGGGCGGGCCTAAGGAACTAAAGGAGGCAACTTGATTATTGGAACTGTCTGGGTGTTGGGACTAAAGTAAATTGTCTGGAGAAATAGATATTGGAAAACCCTCCTCCACAAGAAACATTAACATTACAACAATAATTCAGAGATGGCCAGCCATCAAACTGAACTGAGAAAAGCTATCTTCAGCATAAATAAGAACAAAGGGCCCACTACAGCCCATATGCAAAAAACAAGCACAAAAGGACATTGCGATTACCAACCTAATATTTCCAACAGGAAACAGATTTAGAAGAGCAACCCACCCAAGACATATTAACTTTTAACGAGCCCGCCAAAATATTACAAAGAAATGTCAAGCCCGCCAAATTTAAACAAAGAATTCTGGATTGATTTGTCACGAAGATGAGGACAACTCAAACAGTATAACTGGCCCCCTGTTTTAACAAAGGGTATGCCATACTGCGACTATGCCATCAAGAAGGGAGAGGAACCAATGCGACAGTTGAAAACCAACTTCTCCAGCCTTGAAATCCTAAAGTCCAAAAGAAAGGAAGAACATCATCATCGCGGCAGCAACCGGCCACAGCCAATGTGGTACCACCAAAACCAACGCGATCGACCAAACTCGAAACAAAACTCCAACAGAAAGAAACCAAAGAATCGAAAGTTTCCACTCTACAAGCTGTTCCTGAGCTACCAACGGGTAAAACATTACCTAAAGAACTATAAAAACCTACTTCTAATGAAAGAAAACGGGTACTTACCCCACATATCCAAAACACGCCTTACCGCATCAGCAGACTCAACCCAACTGAAGATTGTACAGTAAGAAGTTTCCTCCGACATTCGGGGTACGGCAAGCAGAACCTACAGAATTCAACGAACCCCAAAATCACGAATTACCGCTAACTGACCAGAAAGGATTGGTAAGCATAGTTCCTGCCTGCCCTGGAGTCTAACCTAGTTAGAATTAGGTATTGGGAAGTGGGAGGTGTAACTTTTACTGAATCCCCCTATGAATGTGTAATGTATTGTTCTTTATTAGAGTAATTATAAGTTTGACAGTGTACTTTCTTGTCTGTAATAAAATCAAAGTTCTTTTGCATCAAACCAGTTGTCCTTTGCACTTTATCACACCCCCCAAATAAATCCAGAGTCTAGAACCCAAGGGAGTGGGAGCGATTCGAGCTGTTCAAGTAGGTCAGAGGTGAACCTGACCCCCGGGACCACCCCTTACAATAAACGACTTGGAAGAGGGGACTGAGAGTAACGTAGCCAAGTCTGCTGATAATACAAAGATGGGAGGAAGGGCAATGTGTGAGAAGGACATAAAGAGGCTGCAACAGGACATAGGCAGGCTAAGTGAGTGGGTAAAAATTTGGCAGATGGAGTATAATGTTGGAAAGTGTGAGGTCATACACTTTGGCAGAAAAAAATCAAAGAACAAGTTATTATTTAAATGGAGAAAGATTGCAAAGTGCTGCAGTACAGCGGGACCTGGGGGTACTTGTGCATGAAACACAAAAGGATAGTATGCAGGTACAGTAAGTGATCAGAAAGGCCAATGGAATGTTGGCCTTTATTGCAAAGGGGATGGAGCATAAAAGCAGGGAAGTCTTGCTAAAGCTAGAAAGGTATTGGTGAGGCCACACCTGGAATACTGTGTGCAGTTTTGTTTTCCATATTTACGAAAGGATATACTTGCTGTGGAGGCAGTTCAGAGAAGGTTCACTAGGTTGATCCTGGGAATGAGGGGGTTGACTTATGAGGAAAGGTTGAGTAGGTTGGGCCTCTATTCTTTGGAATTCAGAAGAATGAGAGGCGATCTTATCGAAACGTATAAGATTATGAGGGAGCTTGACAAGGTGGATGCAGAGAGGACATTTCCACTGGTAGGGGAGACTAGAACTAGAGGACATGATCTTAGAATAAGGGGCCGACCATTTAGAACTCAGATGAGGGGAAATTTCTTCTCTCAGAGCATTGCGAATCTGTAGAATTCGCTGGATTAGAGAGCTGCAGAAGCTGGGACATTAAATAACTTTAAGACAGTTTCGTAAACGATAAGGGGTAAGGGGTTATGAGGAGTGGGCAGGGAAATGGAGCTGATTCCATGATCAGATTAGCCATGATCTTATTGAATGGCGGAGCAGGCTCGAGTGGCCTTATGGTCTACTCCTGCTCCAGTTTGTTCTGTTCTTATGTTCCATCTTGTTTGCTCTCTCCTTCAAACTCACTTTCTTTATTTTTGCTTTCTAATTCCAGCTTTACTCCCCTCACCACTGAATCTATTTTCAGACTGACATATGAAGAAACACTGGATCACACAGGCTTATATTCAATGGAATTTAGAAAAATGAGAAGGGATCTCATAGAAACATATAAAATTCTGACGGGATTGCACAGGTTAGATGCAGGAAGAATGTTCCCGATGTTGGGGAAGTCCAGGACCAGGGGTCACAGTCTAAGGTAAGGGGTAAGCCATTTAGGATCGAGATAAGGAGAAACTTCATCACTCAGAGAATTGTAAACCTGTGGAATTCTCTACCACAATGAGTTGTTGAGGCCAGTTTGTTAGATATATTCAAAAGGGAGTTAGATGTGATACTTACGGCTAAAGGGATCAAAGGGTATGGAGAGAAAGCAGGAATAGGGTTCTGAAGTTGCGTGATCAGCCATGATCATATTGAATGGTGGTGCAGGCTCGAAGGGCCGAATGGCCTACTCCTGTATCTATTTTCTATGTTTCTATGTTCCCATCCCCCTGCCAGGCTAGTTTAAAGCCTCCCCAACAGCACTAACATACCTTCCCGCGAGGATATTGGTCCCATCTCTGTTGAGGTGCAACTCGTTCGGCTTGTACAGGTCCCACCTCCCCCAGAAACGGTCCCAATGCCTCAGGAAACTAAAGCCCTCCTGCCTGCACCATCTTTCCAGCCACATATTCACCTGCTCTATCCTTCTATTTCTAATCTGGAGATTACTACCTTTGAGGTTCTGCTTTTTAATCTCTCTCTTTGCTCCCTAAGCTCTGCCTGCAGGACCTCATCCCTCTTCCTACCTATGTCATTGGTACTGATGTGGACTACGACCTCTTGCTGTTCACCCTCTCCCCCCAGAATGCCCTGCAGCCGCTCAGTGACATCCTTGACCCTGGCACCAGGGAGGCAACATAGCATCCTGGAGTCACCTCTGCGGCCGCAGAAACGCCTGTCTGCTCCACTGACTAGTGCATCCCCTACCACTATAGCTCTTCCATTCTTTTTCTCTCCCCATGCAGCTGAGCCACCCGTGATGCCGTGGACTTGGCTCTGGCTGCACTCCCCAGAGCCACCATCACCCCCACCGGTACTCAGAACAGAGTACCGGTTGGAGAGCGGGACTCATGGGACTGCTGCATTACCTGCCTAGTCCTCCTCTTCTCTCCAGGGGTCAGCCACTCCCTATCTGCCTGCACACTCTTAAGCTCTGGGTTGACCGCCTCTAGAAACATGCTATCCACGTAGTGCTCAGTCTCACGGATGCACCGCAGTGACTCGAGCTGCCGCTCAAGCTCCAAAACACGGAGCTCGAGTTGGTGCAGCTGGAGACACCTCCTGCACACATGGTCACCCCGGCTGCGCGAAGCGTCCGGGACTTCCCACATGCCACAGGATGCGCAATCCACGGGACTGAGCTGCCCTGCCATCCCTCTAGTTACACTCGCGGCTATCGAGTAGAACTAAACTCTAAACCTCAGCACAACACACCCACCACTACTCAGCAAATAGCTGATTTCATTTACTGGCTCTCCTTAGATAATAAAGATCACATATATTTACTGGCAGGTCCTACTTACAACAATGCCAAAGGTTTCCTACAGAAAAGAAAAAGAAAAATACTCACCAATCCACCAGCCAATCCGCTTGGTTGTGACGTCGATTTTGATTTTTTTAAACTTTTTGTCCCTGCACCAGCTGGCTCCTCCCAATCTGCTGCCGCCCTTTTTATGGGCCTCGGCCTTCTGCTCCCATTCCTATTCGCTCTGTCCTTTTACTATTTTTATTAACCTGAGAATTGTCCCTTCTGGAAGTGGATTGTTTCACAATTATGTTAAAAACTGTAAGCACCAAACGGCTCGCTGAAATCTTCATTAGTAACGCCATATCTTCTAAATAATGAATTCTGAGTGCCTATTTACTGTTTGACATCATAATACATGCCGTGAAATTAGAAATAACTTTTGAGTATTCTGGATAGGTGCACTTAAATTTATCTGCCTGTGTTGTAAAAATTATTCATTTTAGTTTCTCAAAGTAGCTACTTTTTTTTTGTGAAACAGCTGTTGTCATATAGAATTTTATTTTATGAAATTAGCCTTCATCAGCCATTACCAAGATTCATTCTTCAGAAAGCAATCCCTTTCTCTCCTTTTCATTCACCTTTTTGATTTAGAGAATAACAACGGACATTGATGTGAATATTCGGGTGGGTCAAATTGCCCTTTTTTATAGTCCCATTAGCTACGAGATTATCGCCTGGGGGAAGGGGTTGATAGCGCCTTCGGGGAAATTTAACCTGGAGGTTTGGGGGGCGTTGTGTCGTTAACGTCGTGCCCTGAAATTTGCGCCCCGGGCTGGCACACACACAGAGATGACATCATCACCGTGCACGGCAACCCCTCACCACCCCACACCGACCCCTTTGCTCCCTGCGGGGCAAATTCGCCCCGCGGTGGGGGTCGAGGATGGCGCCGGCTGATGTCACCACCAGTTTCGCGGGGTCGCAAAGCTGGTGGACATCCTCCGCCGGGGCACCCCTTAAAGGGGAGGCCATTTGCACCGTGGGCTGCTATATTCTTCTGTCGGCTGACTCTTCTGACAATAGCGGCCCTCGCCTCGACCATTATGTGTGCCGGGCTGTTGGCCCGGATGTGCTTGGTGGCCCAATGGCGGCTGCCAAAAGGACTGCAAAGTGCATAGCGGCCCTCTTTAATTGAAGAGGAGGTGCGTTCTGCCACGTCAGTGCTGATGTTGCCGATGGGGCACTGGTCTGAACAATGCACTGCCATCCTGGGAGCGCCCCTCCATGGATGTGGAGTGCCTCCAATAGTGTTCTGCCTCTGTTGAGGTGCAGAAGGGCCGAATTCGCACCGGAGGCTGAACATCTGGGCCGTGCAATAAATGTCCCAGCCCCGGAAGATTACTGCCTCCAAACGGGGTGTGGGGCAATTTTTCCACCTAGGAGAGAATGATTTTATAGCTTGGTCAAACGGGTGGGTTTCAAGAAGGGTCTTAAAGAAGAAAAGGGAGGTGAAGAGGCAGAGGATCTCAGGGAGTGAATTCTAGAGCATGTGGCCTGGATGGCCGAAGGCATGGGCACTAAGGGGAAGGGGACTTAGGGAGGTGGGGGTGGGGGGGGGGGGGGGGAGCTGTACAAGAGGCCAGAATCAGAGGAACAGAAAGTTCTGGAGGATTGTAGGGCTGAAACGACATCTTACGAATTGTGGTAGCGCTGGGTACAGGATACTGGTTACCAGCGATCAGTGGGAAAGCAGACTCCATGGAATCAGAAAGATCTTTAAATCTCTGAAAGAGAGAGTTAATAGAATACCCAAAATCCCACCGAAATGTTGCCCTTTACACTTTGCAATCCATTTAACATTCAACTATCCAACGGTTCCCCGAGACCAGTAGTTCTTCATTCAATGACAGCACATTCACTTGACTAACCTGTCTGTATTTCTCTGAAGCCAGAGAAGGTTTATAGGGGCTCCTGCAGCTAACAATTTCTCCAGGCTACCCTGCAATGAGTTGAATCGCTCTTAGATGTTGGCATTCCGCAGGGCAGTGGACACCACTACTATCTCAGCCATTTACTGCATATCTTTGCAGAAACCACAAAAAACTTCCCTACATGTCTGATGCTCTGCTCACCAACGATGTCTCTGCAATATCCTACAAATTCCCTGGGAGGACAGACACACCAACATCAGCGTTCTCGTCTGGGCTAACATCCCCAGCATTGAAGCACTGACCACACTCGATCAGCTTCGCTGGGCAGGCCACATAGTTCGCATGCCAGACACGAGACTCCCAAAGCAAGTGCTCTACTCGGAACGCCTTCATGGCAAATGAGCCAAAGGTGGGCAGCGGAAACGCTACAATTATTGGAATCAATTATTAAAAATGAAATAGCAGCGCATTTGGAAAGCAGTGACAAGATCGGTCCAAGTCAGCATGGATTTATGAAAGGGAAATCATGCTTGACAAATCTTCTGGAATTTTTTGAGGATGTAACTAGTAGAGTGGACACGGGAGAACCAGTGGATGTGGTGTATTTGGACTTTCAAACGGCTTTTGACAAGATCCCACACAAGAGATTGATGTGCAAAATCAAAGCACATGGTATTGGGGGTAATGTACTGACGTGGATAGAGAACTGGATGGCAGACAGGAAGCAGATAATCGGGATAATATAAGAACATAAAAATTAGGAACAGGAGTAGGCCATCTAGCCCCTTGAGGCTGCTCCGCCATTCAACAAGATCATGGCTGATCTGGTCATGAAGTCAGCTCCACTTACCCGCCCGCTCCCCATAACCCTTAATTCCCTTATTGGTTAAAAATCTATCTATCTGTGATTTGAATACATTCAATGAGCTAGCCTCAACTGCTTCCATGGGCAGAGAATTCCACAGATTCACAACACTCTGGGAGAAGAAATTCCTTCTCAACTGCGTTTTAAATTGGCTTCCCCGTATTTTGAGGCTGTGTCCCCTCGTTCTAGTCTCCCCGACCAGTGAAAACAACCTCTCTGGCTCTATCTTGTCTATCCCTTTTATTATTTTAAATGTTTCTATAAGATCACCCATCATCTTTCTGAACTCCAACGAGTAAAGACCCAGTCTACTCAATCTATCATCATAAGGTAACTCCCTCTCTCCGGAATCAGCCAAGTGAATCATCTCTGTACCCCCTCCAAGGCTAGTATATCCTTCCTTAAGTAAGGTGACCAAAACTGCACACAGTACTCCAGGTGCGGCCTCACCTATACCCTGTACAGTTGCAGCAGGACCTCCCTGCTTTTGTACTCCATCCCTCTCGCAATGAAGGCCAACATTCCATTCGCCTTCCTGATTACCTGTTGTACCTGCAAACTAACTTTTTGGGATTCATGCACAAGGACCCCCAGGTCTCTCTGCACCGCAGCATGTTGTAATTACTCCCCATTCAAATAATATTCCCTTTCACTGTTTTTTTTTCCAAAATGGATGACCTCAAATTTTCCGACATTGTGTTCCATCTGCCAAACCTTAGCCCATTCGCTTAACCTGTCCAAATCTCTTTGCAGCCTCTCTGTGTTCTCTACACAACCCACTTTCCCACTAATCTTTGGGTCATCTGCAAATTTTGTTACACTACACTCTGTCCCCTGTTCCAGGTCATCTATGTATATCGTAAACAGTTGTGGTCCCAGCACCGATCCCTGTGGCACACCACTAATCACCGATTTCCAGCCCGAAAAGGATCCATTTATCCCGACGCTCTGTTTTCTGTTAGCCAGCCAATTCTCGATCCATGCTAATACATTTCCTCTGACTCCGCGTACCTTTATCTTCTGCAGTAACCTTTTGTGTGGCACCTTATCGAATGCCTTTTGGAAATCTAAATACACTATATTCATCGGTACACCTCTATCCACCGTGCTCGTTATATCCTCAAAGAATTCCAGTAAATTAGTTAAACATGATTTCCCCTTTATGAATCCATGTTGTGTCTGCTTGATTGCACTATTCCTATCTAGATGTCCCGCTATTTCTTCCTTAATGATAGCTTCAAGCATTTTCCCCACTACAGATGTTAAACTAACCGGCCTACAGTTACCTGCCTTTTGTCTGCCCCCTTTTTTAAACAGAGGTGTTACATTAGCTGCTTTTCAATCTGCTGGTACCTCCCCAGAGTCCAGACAATTTTGGTAGATTATAACGAATGCATCTGCTATAACTTCTGCCATCTCTTTTAATACCCTGGTATGCATTTCATCAGGACCAGGGGACTTGTCTATCTTGAGTCCCATTAGCCTGTCCAGCACTACCCCCTAGTGATAGTGATTGTCTCAAAGTCCTCCCTTCCCACATTCCTGTGACCAGCAATTTTTGGCATGGTTTTTGTGTCTTCCACTGTGAAGACCGAAGCAAAATAATTGTTTCAGGTCTCAGCCATTTCCACATTTCCCATTATTAAATCCCCCTTCTCATCTTCTAAGGGACCAACATTTACTTTAGTCACTCTTTTCCGTTTTATATATCGGTAAAAGCTTTTACTATCTGTTTTTATGTTTTGTGCAAGTTTACTTTCGTAATCTATCTCCTTTTCAGAATGACAGGCAGTGAGTATTGGAGTGCCGCAGGGCTCAGTGCTGGGACCCCAGCTCTTTAAAATATCCATTAATGATTTAGATGAAGGAATTGAGTGTAATGTCTCCAAGTTTGCAGCTGACACTAAACTGGGTGGCGGTGTGAGCTGTGAGGAGGACGCTAAAAGGTTGCAGGGTGACTTGGACAGGTTAGGTGAGTGGGAAAATGCATGGCAGATGCAGTATAATGTAGATAAATGTGAGGTTATCCATTTTGGTGGCAAAAACACGAAGGCAGAAGATTATCTGAATGGCGGCAGATTAGGAAAGGGGGATGAGCAACGAGACCTGGGTGTCATGGTTCATCAGTCATTGAAAGTTAGCATGCAGGCACAGCAGGTGGTGAAGAAGGCAAATGGCATGTTGGCCTTCATAGCTATGCGATTTGAGTATAGGAGCAGCGAGGTCTTATTGCAGTTGTACAGGGCCTTGTTGAGGCCTCACCTGGAATATTGTGTTCAGTTTTGGTCTCCTAATCTGAGGAAGGACATTCTTGCTATTGAGGGAGTGCAGCGAAGGTTCACCAGACTGATTCCCGGGATGGCGGGACTGACATATGAGGAGAGACTAGATCAACTGGGCCTTTATACACTGGAGTTTAGAAGGATGAAAGGGCATCTCATAGAAACTTATAAGATTCTGACGGGACTGGACAAGTTAGATGCGGGAAGAATGTTTCCGATGATGGGGAAGTCCAGAACCAGGGGACACAGTCTTAGGATAAGGGGTAGGCCATTTAGGACTGAGATGAAGAGAATCTTCTTCACTCAGAGAGTTGTTAACCTGTGGAATTCCCTACCGCAGAGAGTTGTTGATGCCAGTTCATTGGATATATTCAAGAAGGAGTTAAATATAGCCCTTATGGCTAAAGGGGTCAAGGGGTATGGAGCAAAAACAGAAAAGGGGTACTGAGGGAATGATCAGCCATGATCTTATTGAATGATGGTGCAGGCTCGAAGGGCCGAATGGCCTACTCCTGCACCTATTTTCTATGTTTCAATGTTTCTATGTTTCTAAGGAAACCCTCAAAGCCTCCCTGATAAAGTGCGACATCCCCACTGACACCTGGGAGTCCTGGCCCAAGACCACCCTAATTGGAGGAAGTGCATCCGAGAGGGCGGTGAGCACCTCGAGTTTCAACACCGAGAGCATGCAGAAATCAAGCGCAGGCAGCAGAAAGAGCATGTGGCAAACCAGTCCCACCACCCCTTCCCTCAACGACTATCTGTCCCACCTGTGACAGAGTTTTTGGCTCTCTTATTGGACTGTTCAGCCACCAAAGAACTCATTTCAGGAGTGGAAGCAAGTCTTCCTCAATTCCGAGGGACTGCCTATGATGATGATATTTCTCTATATGGTAGGACCCCTGAGATTCCTCATGCTCTATATCTCAGCACATGTTAATTCCTCATCTACACTATTTGTACTCCCTTCATTGGGTGTCCTGGGATGCTGAGTACAAGGAAGATGGTTAATTTTAGTGGTTGCCAAATTTGTTCAAGGTAGAAAGAACATGCTCTTCAGCAATCGTCTCCTCTGTCTCCTGGCTTCCAGCCTCTGAATATAAAACAATACTGTTAATGTTGGTCTGCTGGTGCAATATTCCATCATCATGAGCTACTTTGTGGATCTCTTAGAAGGAAAATGGTAGCCAATGAAGACATTGAAGAATAGATAAAAACATTAAATAAGAAAACATATAAAACAAATCTACTGAAGGCTCAGAGCTTCCCATATCTCCATCCACAAGTGACATTCCAGAGAAGCAGTCAAATAATGGCTCTCACTTCATCTTCAAGTGTTGTTAACTGCTGGATGCTAACACTTTCTACCACCGTGGCCTGATGTTCCCTGGTATTGTGTGCTGTCTTCTGCTGGAAAAGAAATGCATGGTGTTAACTGTCTGCTTTTATACATGGCTGTGGAGGTGGTGGGAGTTGCAGGGAGGAAAGAAATGTTTACTCATGATACTCCGACCATCATGATGTCGGGCAGACTTGATGGACCAGCTGGTCTTTTCTTGCCGATCAATTTTGTAAGATCTTATGTTCATATGCTGCAGATCTACAGTCACAATTTGTCAAGATTCATGGAATGGATGGTAGTAATGATAGGTGGTTATGTAATACTTGCCACCAAAGGGCACGACTGTTGGAGTCCTGATGGTCACCTGCAAACACATGCAGGGTCAGTATAAAAGGTTGGCTGCCATGTTGTTTAGGCACTCTCGAGTTGTAATAAAGAAGATGAAGGACACACTAAGATTAGCTCACAGTACTCAGCCTCGTGGAGTTCTTCTATACACAACAATTGGCGACGAGTAACAGAATACGAACCTTCACGCAACCATAGCTGCCGTTGGAATATTAGAGAGGGATTTGTAGAGGGTGATGATTGGGAAGCCTTCGTCGAGCGTCTCGACCAGTACTTCGTGGCCAACGAGCTGGAAGGAGACGCTAATGCTGCCAAGTGCAGGGCGGTTCTCCTCACTGTCTGTGGGCCTAAAATATACGGCCTCATCAAGAATCTGCTCGCACCGACAAAACCAACAGAGAAGGAATATACAGAGTTGTACACGCTGGTTCGGGACCACCTCAAGATGAAGGAGAGTATCCTCATGGCAAGATATTGTTTTTACACGGACCATCGCTCCGGGGGCCAGGACATGGCGGATTATGTCTCCAACCTGAGACGCCTTGCGGGACCTTGCAATTTTGGAGCTGCGTTGGGGCAAATGCTGTGGGACTTTTTCATGCTGGGCATCAGCCACGAGAGCATTCTTTGAAAGCTGCTGGCTGCCGAAACCCTAAACATGAGCAGGGCCATCGCGATCGCCCAGGCATGCATGGCCATGAACGATAATACCAAACAGATATCTTCTCAACATCGAAGCTCACCGGAAAATACTGTGCATAAAATGACGTCACTAGCAGGCCGAACTGCATATGGCAGGGCCTATACGTCTGCGGCTGCAAGACCTGTGATGATTCAGAATCCGCCATCGGGGTGAATGTGAATCCATTAGCACCGTATTGGCGCTGCGGGGGTAACCATCGGGCCCATCAATGTCGATTCAAGCACTATGTGTGCAAAGGCTGCGCAACGATGGGGCACCTCCAGCGAGTGTGCAAACGTGCTGCGACACACCACGTGACAGAGGATGATCAATCCAGCACGGATCACACAGTACAGGCAACTCAACCCAAGGAAGAAGTGTATGGGGTACATATCTTCACCACCAAGAGCCCTCCTATAATGCTGAAAGTCAAATTAAATGGAGTTCCAGTATCCATGGAGTTGTCAATAATGAGCCAGAAGGCTTTCGAGAAACTGTGGGGCAATAAAGCACAAAGGCCCAAACTGAGCCTGATTAATGCAAAGCTGCATACCGACACCAAAGAGCTCATACCAGTCATTGGAAATGCGGCAGTGAAGGTATCATATGATGAAGCTGTGCATGACCTATCATTGTGCATTGTGCCAGGCAATGGCCCAGTGCTATTCAGCAGAAGCTGGCTAGAAAAGATTAGATGGAATTGGAACAAAATCAACAAACTATCTTCAGTAGATGACACCTCGTGTGCTCAAGTGCTGAGCAAAGTTTTCCTCGCTATTTGAACCAGGCATCGGCAACTTCACAGACGCAAAGGTACAGATTCATCTCGGCCCCGATGCATGGCCCATCCATCACAAGGCTCGGGCGGTTCCGTACATGATGAGGGAGAAAGTCGAGATCGAACTGGACAGACTCCAAAGCGAAGGAATTATATCGCCAGTCGAGTTCAACAAGTGGGCAAGTCCAATTGTTCCGATGTTGAAAAGCGATGGCATGGTCAGAATCTGCGGAGACTACAAGGTAACAATTAACCGAGTCTCACTATAGGACCAGTATCCACTGCCCAAGGCAGATGACCCGTTCACAACGTTAGCGCGGGGGGAAGTCATTCACCAAGTTGGACCTAACCTCCTCCTACATGACACAGGAGCTGGCTGAATCTTCGAAAAGACTGACATGCATCAACACTCACAAAGGTCTGTTTATATACCACAGGTGCCCTTTCGGGATTCGCTCGGCTGCAGCCATTTTCCAGAGAAACATTGAGAGTTTGCTGAAATCTGTTCCGCGCACCGTTGTGTTTCAAGACGACATCCTGATCACTGGTCATGACACCATCGAACATCTACACCATCTGGAAGAGGTTCTAGGTCGCCTAGACAGAGTGTGACTCAGGCTGAAATGCTCCAAGTGTGTTTTCCTGGCGCCAGAAGTCGAATTTTTGGGGAGAAATATTGCAGCAGACGGCATCAGGCCCAAGGACTCAAAGACAGAGGCCATCAAGAATGCACCCAGACCACAGAATGTGATGGAGCTGCGTTCGTTCTTGGGACTCCTCAACTATTTTGGTAACTGTCTACCCGGGTTGAGCACATTGTTAGAGCCTTTGCACATGTTGCTACGTAAGGGTGGCGACTGGGTTTGGGGAAAACCTCAAGATACAGCCTTTGAGAAGGCCAGGAACATGTTATGTTCAAATAAGTTACTTGTACACTCTGACCCATGTAAATGTTTAGTTCTAGCTGGTGACGCCTCATCGCTCAGGGTCGGCTGTGTGTTACAGCAAGCCAATGTATCGGGCAACCTCCAACCAGTTGCATATGCATCTAGAAGTCTGTCTAAGGCTGAGAGAGCCTATAGCATGGTCGAGAAAGAGGCGTTAGCATGTGTATATGGGGTTAAGAAAATGCACCAATACTTATTTAGACTTCAGTTTGAGCTTGAAACTGACTACAAGCCACTAATTTTGATGTTTTCAAAGAGCAAAGGTATAAATATCAATGCTTTGTCCCGCATCCAAAGATGGGCACTAACATTATCCGCTTATGACTATGTTATCTGCCACAGACTAGGCACTGAAAACTGTGCCGATGCTCTCGGCCGGCTACCATTACCCACCACTGGGGTTGAAATGGCGCAGCCCGCAGACTTGCTACTGGTCATGGATACTTTTGAGAGCGAGGGGTCACCTGTCACAGCTCGCCAGAGCAGGACCTGGACCAGCCAGGATCCTGTGCTATCATTAGTAAAGAGTTGCATCCTGGGTTTAGACAGGTTAGATGCAGGAAGAATGTTCCCAATGTTGGGGAAGTCCAGAGCCAGGGGTCACAGTCTAAGGATAAGGGGTAAGCCATTTAGAACCGAGATGAGGAGAAACTTCTTCACCCAGAGAGTGTTGAACCTGTGGAATTCTCTACCACAGAAAGTTGTTGAGGCCAATTCACTAAATATATTCAAAAAGGAGTTAGATGTAGTCCTTACTACTAGGGGGATCAAGAGGTATGGTGAGAAAACAGGAATGGGTTACTGAAGTTGCATGTTTAGCCATGAACTCATTGAATGGCGGTGCAGGCTCGAAGGGCCGAATGGCCTACTCCTGCACCTATTTTCTATGTTTCTATGTTTCTAAATGGGAACTGGTCGGTCATTCCTGGGGAAATGCAAGATGAAATTAAGCCATTTCACCGACGCAAAGATGAAATGTCCATCCAGTCAGATTGTCTCTTATGGGGTAATCGCGTGGTTTTGCCAAAAAAAGGCAGGGAAATGTTTATACACGACCTACACAGTACCCACCCAGGCATTGTCATGATGAAGGCAATTGCCAGGTCGCATGTTTGGTGGCCCAGCATTGACTCGGACTTGGAGTCATGCGTGCATCAGTGCAACACTTTCTCGCAACTGAGCAATGCACCAAGGGAGGCTCCACAGAGTCTGTGGTCATGGCCCTCCAAACTGTGGTCCAGGATCCACGTAGATTTTGCTGGCCCCTTTCTAGGAAAGATGTTTTTAGTAGTTGTGGATGCTTAATCCAAATGGATTGAATGCATAATCATGTCATCCAGCGTGTCCACAGACACATTGAAAGCCTCCGGGCCATGTTCGCCACCCATGGCTTGCCCGACGTCCCTGTCAGCGACAATGGATCATGTTTCACCAGCTCAGAATTCAATGAGTTTATGACCCGCAATGGCATCAAGCATGTCAGGTCTGCTCCGTTTAAGCCCATGTCTACCGGTCAAGCTGAGCGGGCAGTCCAAACAATCAAGCAGAACATGAAATGCATGACGGATGGCTCCCCGCTTGTCTTGCATTCTGCTCAGTTACCAGATGCAACCCCACTCGCTCACTGGGGTTCCCCCGGCAGAACTGTTAATGAAGAGAGCCCTCAAAACCAGACTCTCCCTAGTCCACCCAGATCTTAATAATCATGTGAAATCCGGGCGACACCGGCAGAACATGTACCACGATCGCACGGCTGTTTCACGTGACATTGATGTTAACGACCCTGTGTTTGTCCTGAATTACGGTCATGTTCCCAAGTGGGTTGCTGGCACTGTTTTGGCCAAGGAAGGGAATAGGGTCTTTATAATCAAACTGCTAAATGGCCAAATGTGCAGAAAGCATTTAGATCAGACCAAATTGCGATTTACTGACAACCAGGAACAACTTGAAGGGGACATCGCCATCGACGATCCACCAACACACACCCAACCAGCAATCGACCTCACTGTCAATCACGAGGATGAACCCACCATTCCTGACAGTCCAGTCAGACCAGCCGCGGTGCAGTGCAGCAATGGTCCGGCCAACTCACATACAAGGTTTGAACTTAGACGATCAACCAGGGAGCGAAGGGTTCCGGATTGCCTCAACTTGTAAATAACTTGTACCAAAGACGTTGGGGGGGGAGTGATGTTATGTATGTAACTATGTAATACTTGCCACCAGAGGGCGCGACTGTTGGTATCCTAATGGTCACCTGCACACAAGTGCAGGACCAGTATAAAAGGTTGGCTGCTATGTTGTTTAGGCACTCTGGAGTTGTAATAAAGAAGACTAAAGTCACACTAAATTTAGCTCACAGTACTCAGCCTCGTGGAGTTCTTCTATACACAACAGGTGGAAAGGAAGAAGTCCTAGATTGTGAGACTTCAATGCATTGCAGAGATGTGAGATACCTGGCATGAGTACCACCAAGTTATTTTGCTTCAGGGAACATGGTGCCATGTGATTCCTCAAGGGACAGTCCTTGACTATCGTAGTGAAGTTATTCAATTTAATTCAACACTGCAAAGGGGTCTTTGGGGTAATAGAGGTCTCACTCATAGTTACAGCCACCTCCGTGTATATGGCTCATGCTGCCCACGTGATGGCTTGTTCCCTGATGCTCCATCTATTGCGTCTCTCCTTTTTTCTAATTTGTACCAGAGGGACTTCCACATTAGCCTTTGAAAAGCTCGATGCTAGCCTTTTCCCATCTGGAGCACCAATATTTCAGTCCCTCTGTCACCAGGCTGCTTAGCACCTTAAATATAGCCCTTGCTCCACTCCTTTCTGGGCTCTCTCAGTATACCTGGCCCTCTGCTTGTGGAAGTCTTAGCCTTATCCTGCCAGCATTATTTAAATTAGCTGACCTTAGGCTTTCTGACAGGGTCAATCTCCTCCATTGTCAGCTCATATAAATTCCACACTGCTGCATTTACAGCTTTCAATTTATTGCATTTACATCTCCTCAAACACAAAAAGGAAACAGACTTATTTTAGTATACTGGGCCTGGTGTCATAAATTGAGTTTTACTGCGCATGTACATATTTACAATTTATTTTACCACTAGGGTTACCCCTGGTGCCTCTCAGTGCTGTTGTTAAACCTATCCTGGTGCTGTGCTGGGGTACTACCTTAGAGGCAGGGCTGCCAGTGGTGTTTGGCTGACCTGTGGTAGCATGATATCAGCCTGACATCGATAGTGGGTAAAATGATGGAATCAATTATTAAGGATGTCATAGCAGTGCATTTGGAAAGAGGTGACCTGATAGGTCCAAGTCAGCATGGATTTTTGAAAGGGAAATCATGCTTGACAAATCTTCTGGAATTTTATGAGGATGTTTCCAGTAGAGTGGACAAGGGAGAACCAGTTGATGTGGTATATTTGGACTTTCAGAAGGCTTTCGACAAGGTCCCACACAAGAGATTAATGTGCAAAGTTAAAGCACATGGGATTGGGGGTAGTGTGCTGACATGGATTGAGAACTGGTTGTCAGACAGGAAGCAAAGAGTAGGAGTAAATGGGGACTTTTCAGAATGGCAGGCAGTGACTAGTGGGGTACCGCAAGGTTCTGTGCTGGGGCCCCAGCTGTTTACACTGTACATTAATGATTTAGACGAGGGGATTAAATGTAGTATCTCCAAATTTGCGGATGACACGAAGTTGGGTGGCAGTGTGAGCTGCGAGGAGGATGCTATGAGGCTGCAGAGCGACTTGGATAGGTTAGGTGAGTTGGCAAATGCATGGCAGATGAAGTATAATGTGGATAAATGTGAGGTTATCCACTTTGGTGGTAAAAACAGAGAGACAGACTATTATCTGAATGGTGACAGATTAGGAAAAGGGAGGTGCAAAGAGACCTGGGTGTCATGGTATATCAGTCATTGAAGGTTGGCATGCAGGTACAGCAGGCGGTTAAGAAAGCAAATGGCATGTTGGCCTTCATAGCTCGGGGATTTGAGTACAGGGGAAGGGAGGTGTTGCTACAGTTGTACAGGGCCTTGGTGAGGCCACACCTGGAGTATTGTGTACAGTTTTGGTCGCCTAACCTGAGGAAGGACATTCTTGCTATTGAGGGAGTGCAGCGAAGGTTCACCAGACTGATTCCCGGGATGGCGGGACTGACCTATCAAGAAAGACTGGATCAACTGGGCTTGTATTCACTGGAGTTCAGAAGAATGAGAGGGAACCTCATAGAAACGTTTAAAATTCTGACGGGGTTAGACAGGTTAGATGCAGGAAGAATGTTCCCAATGTTGGGGAAGTCCAGAACCAGGGGACACAGTCTAAGGATAAGGGGTAAGCCATTTAGGACCGAGATGAGGAAGAATTTCTTCACCCAGAGAGTGGTGAACCTGTGGAATTCTCTACCACAGAAAGTTGTTGAGGCCAATTCACTAAATATATTCAAAAAGGAGTTAGATGAAGTCCTTGCTACTAGGGGGATCGGGGGGTATGGTGGGAAAGCAGGAATGGGGTACTGAAGTTGCATGTTCAGCCATGAACTCATTGAATGGCGGTGCAGGCTAGAAGGGCCGAATGGCCTACTCCTGCACCTATTTTCTATGTTTCTATGTTTCTATGAGCCTGTTTGAACTAAGGTGACCTTCACCTCCAGAGTTTTGAGTTCTGGGGGGCTGCTGTTCAGAAAGCTTCATGGTTACGCAGGTGTGTGGGTGACATGGCCTGCATCCTGATACCAACTTGAGCAGCCATCTAAGGAGGCTGGCTAGAAAGCTTTTAGAATTCTGTGGGGGTCCAAGATTAGGCCCTTGTGTCAGCTTCTTGAAGGCACACCTTGCAGGGATGCTGAATGAGTGTTAGGAGAGAAAGAATGAAGTGGGAGACCTGGAATGCTCTCTCCTGCCTCATCATCATAGCTGGGGCTATACTTACTACAAGCGCAAGCCCACTTATATGTCCAAAAGAAATTCCAGGAAATGATGGCCAGCACAGCTTGGGAAGAGACCTGACGTAATGTTTTCCTGTCCCTTTTTTAGCTTGTAACTGGTGGCATTGGTACATGAAAAGCGAGTACAAGAGTAGACGAATGGTCAACCATTGCTTCTTAAGGGCACAGGGCTGTTTGTGGGCTGCAGATTTTGTGCAGCCAAGCAGGAGAATTGCATGGATTACAAACCTCCCATGAAAGGAGTCATCCAGGTGTTCAAGTGAGGGGCCTTGTTGGACATCCTGCAGAGTTATATGTTGGATATCTTGTAGAATTAAGGGTTAATAATCACACCTCCTTTTATCTTGGAACAACAGACTTTCCAATTGTAATGTCTGTAAGCTTGTAATGTTTGTAGCTCCACACTGTGGATGTGGACGTATTGTGTACTGCAACTACAAAATTAATAATTAAACAGAAGCAGGAGGTTCCGGAGACTTCCGAAAGCTGCCTGCCATGTTAGAAAGCTATGTTGTGTGCTTGTGCTCTGTGAATATATCACAGTTGGTGGCAAGATGGGATTTTTCGGATGATTTAAAGCTAAAATTTTGTTGGTGAAGGATTCAGCCAGCCAACAGAGAGACTTTGGAAGCTTCTCTGTCTTTGGAAAAAACTACAAAATCCGAGGTAAAAACCGAGCACACTGTCTGCACTGCAAAGACAAAATGGCGGCACCCTTAGCAGTAATGGGACATTTAGATGAATATAAACGCGACTAGGAAAGGTTTAAGGCGTATGTGGATCAGCTAGAAATGTATTTCACTGCAAATAATATAATCGAAGTTCCAGAGAATGCAGATCAGAACCGGGTAGTGTTGGAACAGAAGCAAGCTATCTTCTTATCTGCAGCTGGACCTGAATTGTATGAAATGCTGATAAATCTGCTTGTGCCTGACGAGCCAAAGGACACAACGCTTAAAGAGATTTTAATGAAGCTGGAGCAGCACTATATCGCTAAACCATTAGAAATTGCTGAAAGCTATCATTTCAGTATAGGGGATCAAAAGACTGATGGAAGTATCAGTGATTACATTGTAGCATTAAAAAAGATAATTCACTGTAATTTTGGAAACTTTCAAAATCGAGCATTACGGGATCGTTTTGTTTGTGGGATGAAAAATGATGCGATCAGAAGAAAGTTATTGACGACGGATGACTTGACTTTTGAGCTTGCTTGTCAGACAGCAAGGTCGATGGGCATGGCTGACCATATTCCCGAGAATTGCATAATAATTACAGTCATCAGTCAACCGAGGTGAATCGCCTGCAGATTCAAAATAAAAGACGGTGGGGACCCAAAGTCTCAGAAACTGAAAATTCTAACAGAGCACCAAAGTCATGCTATAGGTGCTAGGGGCAACACATTGCTCAAAGTTGTCCATATGTGAAGGCAGAGTGTTTCTTCTGCAGAAAGACTGGGCATCTTGCGAAGGCATGCCGACTGTAGGGTAAACCGGCTTTTAAAGCTATGTGTAGAAATCCCCAGAGACTACATAGCATGGAAGAACAACAACAGGACATAGGAATATTAGAGTTACACATCATCAGGAGGATGAGGTTAACAGACAGCGATTCGAAAAGTATCAAAATCCACATAGATGTTGCGAGATTCAAGATACCAATGGGACGCAACACTGGTGCATCTGTGAGTGTAGTACTGGAGTCGCTATACCTTGACAAATTGCATGATTTCCCATTGGAGAAAGCCAAGATAGAGCTGCAAGGCTACTCGGGAGAGAAAATTCCTGTCGTATCACCGTACTGGTAAAATACAAGGATCAATTTCAGAACTTGCCTTTAACTGTAGTGAAAGGAGACATGCCTGCCTTACTAGCAAGAAATTGGTTGAGATAACTAAAGCTGGATTGGAGTGAGATTTTTCATGTTGAAACGAGATTTGCATCAATGGAGGCTGTTATCAAGAAGTATCCGAAGGTGTTCTGTGAAAAGGGCAGCACGATCCAAGGTTTCAAGGCGAGTGTCAGGGTACAGAAGGACTCTAGATCGGTTTACTACAAGCCACATTTTGTACCATATGCACTCAAGAAGAAAGTTGAGCAAGAACTCAAAAGTCTAGAGACTGAGAACATTATTTGTAAGATAGATCGATGTAATTGGGCTACACCCTTGTTGTTGTATCTAAATCCGATGGTAAGGTAAGATTGTGTGGTGATTATAAAGTAACCGTAAACCAGGTTCTAGAGGGTAATGTCCCCAATACATTGCCAAATATAGAAGATTTGTTCACAACACTGACAGGTGGTTAGACCTTCTCAAAATCAGATCTTACGAATGTCTACTTACAGCTTGAACTAGATGAGGAGTCCAAGTCATGTTTGACTATAAATACCCATCTAGGCCTATATTAATTTAATAGGCTACCTTTTGGAGTGTCTTCCACCTCTGCCATATTCCAAGGGGTGATGAACCAGATTTTGCAAGGTATTGAAGGGGTAGTATGTTATTTGGATGATATACTAATTTCAGCACCAAATAGGCAAATTCATAATAATATATTGAATGAAGTCCTCAAACGGCTAGAGAAGCACAGAGTACAAGTGTCTGCTCATAAGTGTGAGTTATTTAAAAACTCAGTGGAGTACTTAGGGTACAGAGTAGATAAAGATGGTTTACATCCAACCATGGGAAAGCTAGATGCAATTAGAAATGCACCCACTCCCAGGAATGTCACTGAACTTCATTCATTCTTGGGTCTTTTGAATTATTATGGGAAGTTCCTACCAAATTTGGCTACAGTATTACATCCACTGAATGAACTGGTCAAACGAATGTGATACAGCATTCAAGGAGTGTAAAAGCAAATTGGTAGAGAGCACCATGTTAGTTCACTATGACATATCTAAGGAGATTAAGCTAGCATGTGATGCCTCTCCGTATGGAGGTAGGGCAGTGATCTCTCATGTATCACATAGTGGGGAGGAGAAACCAATTGCTTTTGCTTCATGCACTCTCAGTGCCAGTGAGAGTAATTATGTGCAAAATGAAAGGGAAGCTTTGGCATTAATTTTTGGGGTCAAGAAGTTTCAAAAATACTTGTATGGTTGTAAGTTTACCATTGTTACAAACCATAAGCCCCGAACAGCAATCCTCCAATCAGTCGATAAAGATTGTATCATGTAGGGTGCAAGAGTGGTTATACCAAATAAATTCAGGTCCAAATTTATTAGGAGACCTCCATGACCAGCACCTGGGAATGTGCTTGACCAAGAGTTTTGCACGCAGTTATTTATGGTGGCCAGGTCTTGATAAAGATATAGAGTACATCATGAGTTAGTGTACGACATGTCAATTGGTAAGGAAGCAACCACCATCAGTATCATTACAGCCATTGAAATGGCCTCCCAGGCTGTGGCAAAGGCTACATATTGATTTTGCTGAGTTAGAAGGACAACAATTGTTCATTATGATTGATAGCCAATCGAAGTGGATTGAGATGTTTCCAATGTGGAAAATAACAACAAGTAAAACATTGGACATTTTGCGAAGTTTATTTTCTTCATTTGGCCTCCCAGAAGAAATTGTTTTGGATAATGGACCACAATTCCATTCAGAAGAATTTGCACAGTTCACGAGCAAAAATGGAATGAAACATACCAAGGTTCCACCGTACCACCCTGCTTCGAATGGTGCAGCAGAGAACACTTTACAAATTGTAAAACGTGCCCTCACAAAGCAAATGTTAGATCCAAATCCAAAGAAACGAAAGTTGTCATTGGATCACAAATTGGCTAATTTTCTAATTACATATCGTAATACTCCTCACACAACTACTGGTAGAACACCAGCAGAGTTGTTTCTCAAACGACAGCCATGAACCAGATTCTTATTGTTAAAACCAAATTTGGCACAGTCCATAGAAGAGACACAATTAAGACAGAAAGTGAATCATGATAGAGGTAGAGTAAAAGAGAGAAGTGTGAAATTAAACCAGAAGATGAGCGTGAAGAACCATCACCATAAATGGGTTAAGTGGTTACTAGAAAGAGTGGTGAAGATATGTGGTCCTCGCACATATTTGGTCAAGATGTTTAATAATGGACAGGTTAGGTTTGTTCACATTGATCATATTTTACCAACAGACTTGGAAGGAATTGAAGGTGGGAATGATTCAATTATTTCCGACTCATCAGATAGTTTTGAGGCTGAACGGGCCGGGCCCGAGACTTTGGGCAGGGCCTGTCCCCAGCACCAGATTTACAGGTAGGTGGCGTTGGGTCGGGTCGGGGGGGTGGTGGGAGGGAGGTCGATTCGTTTCGGGTCGGGGGGAGGGAGGGAGGGAGGGAGAGGGAGGTCAGGTCGGGGGGAGGGAGATCAGGTCGGATCCAGTCCGGGGGCAGGGGGGCGGGGGGAGCGGGTGTCGGGTCCGGTCCGGGGGCGGGGGGGGAGCGGGTGTCGGGTCCGGTCCGGGGGCGGGGGGGGAGCGGGTGTCGGGTCTGGTCCGGGGGGGGGGGAGAGGGGGGAGGGTGTCGGGTCCGGTCCGGGGGGGGGCGGGGGGGGGAGCAGGTATCGGGTCCGGTCCGAGGGGGAGGGGGAGCGGGTGTCGGGTCCGGTCCGGAGGCGGGAAGCGGGAGTCGAGTCGGGTCGGGAGGAAGCAGGAGCTGGCCGTGGGAGGAGCCTTATTAACGCAGCCTCAGTGAGGCCATTGGGCCAGGGCTGGGGGCTGCGTGCTTCGGCCCCTCCCACACAGTTTCGGTCGCCTGGAGCTACTGCACTTGCGTGCCCACTGTAGCGCGCATGGTCAGAGGTCCCAGCACTGCTTTCAGCGCAGGGACCTGGCTCCGCCCCCTACAGCTCCTGCTGCGCTGCGCCAAGGGCCAGAGGACCTGCAGGGAGGTGGAGAATCTGGAGGGTTTTTTTAGGCGCACTTTGTGGCGCGAAAAATGGGCGTCTAGGTCGGGACTGCGCCGTTCTAGGCACGGCTCGAAACTTGGGCCCTATTGATGTGGATGTATTGTATACTGCAATTACAGAGTTAATATTTAAACAGAAGCAGGAGGTTTCGGAGACTTCCGAGAGCTGTCTGCCATGTTAGAAAGCTGTGTTGTGTGCTTGTGATCTGTGAATATATCACGCCTATATAAACAAGATAGCTTCGGTGATCTCACAGGAGAATGCATCTTCTGCTTTTGATGTCTTGAATGTTGTAAATGAGAAATACATGAGCAAGGATGTGGTGTATTTGGACTTTCAAAAGGCTTTTGACAAGGTCCCACACAAGAGATTGGTGTGCAAAATTAAAGCACATGGTTTTGGGGGTAATGTATTGACATGGAAAGAGAACTGGTTGGCAGACAGGAAGCAGAGAGTCGGGATAAATAGGTCCTTTTCAGAATGGCAGGCAGTGACTAGTGGGGTGCTGCAGGGCTCAGTGCTGGGACCCCAGCTATTTACAATATACATCAATGATTTAGATGAAGGAATTGAGTGTAATATCTCCAAGTTTGCAGATGACACTGAGCTTGGTGGTGATGTGAGCTGTGAAGAGGATGCTAAGGGGCTGCAGGATGACTTGGACAGATTAGATGAGTGGGCAAATGCATGACAGATGCAGTATAATGTGGACAAATATGAGGTTATCCACTTTGGTGGCAAAAACATGAAGGCAGAATATTATCTGAATGGCGGCAGATTAGGAAAAGGGGAGGTGCAACGAGACCTGGATGTCATGGTACATCAATCATTGAAAGTTGGCATGCAGGTACAGCAGGCGGTGAAGAAGGCAAATGGTATGTTGGCCTTCACAGCTAGGGGAGTTGAGTATAGGAGCAGTGAGGCCTTACTGCAGTTGTACAGGGCCTTGGTGAGACCTCACCTGGAATATTGTGTTCAGTTTTGATCTCCTAATTTGAGGAAGGATGTTCTTGCTATTGAGGGAGTGCAGCGAAGGTTCACCAGACTGATTCCCGGGATGGCTGCACTGACATATGAGGAGAGACTGGATCGACTGGGCCTGGATTCATTGGAGTTTAGAAGGATGAGAGGGGATCTCATAGAAACATATAAAATACTGATGGGACTGGACAGGTTAGATGCAGGAAGAATGTTCCCGATGTTGGGGAAGTCCAGAACCAGCGGACATGGTCTAAGGATAAGGAGTAAGCCATTTTGGACCGAGATGAGTCGAAACTTCTTCACTCAGAGAATTGTGAACCTGTGGAATTCCCTGCCGCAGAGAGTTGTTGATGTCAGTTCGTTAGATATATTCCAGAGGGAGTTAGATATGGCCCTAACGGCTAAAGCGATCAAGGGTTATGGAGAGAAAGCAGGAAAGGGATACTGAGGTGAATGATCAGCCATGATCTTATTGAATGGTGGTGCAGGCTTGAAGGGCCGAATGGCCTACTCCTGCACCTATTTTCTATGTTTCTAAGTAACAGTAATAATGTCAGCCGGGATGCGATTAAGGTCGGGCTTTGTTGGCTAGGGTAATAAAGAAATGTAGAAAAAGCCATTAACAATAGTGTGGAAAGATAACGGTTAATAAAGCCTACGCTCCAACGGATTTGAGAACAGTTTTGTCAGGAAGACTTGTTTGAGAAATGTAGCTTTTATAAATGAAATACAATTGTTTATATGAATAGACTTTTTTCAAATTATTCAAGATCAGATACATAATGTCTGTGACATGTACCTTTGATGTAGACAAACTAAGGTAACATTTCTTCAGAGGGCTCAAAAGATAGAACTAGAAACCGAAAGCCACTCTCTATGTACATTATAGATCAATCATCTATGCCTGTTTCATATACTCCACCATCAAGTGCCTTGTGCTTACTCCAAGCCTGTCATTGTGAACCACAGATGAAGGAGGTTGACTAACACTTGACTTGATAATAGGCCTGACATGTAGGTCACTAGTAAATGGGCCAGCTTGCCTGATTTTGTAATTATTTTAATTGACAAATCTGGACCTGATAGTGCATAATTTGTTGCTGCACCATAGAATGGTAAATGTGGATTTGCATCTGCGATTTCTCAGAGGATAAGGTCAGTTGCTGAACTAGATTGGGCAATCAGAATTATGACATCATTCAGAGAAGAGGAAAGTATGCATCATCTGATATCAAAAGCTTTGCTTGTGCGAGCTTGAAGCTTATAGTTTGGAGAGAGGTGTAACTGAATGCTATTTGTATTACTGAGATCCGATTTAAACAATCACGATACTTAACTGCCTTTGTTTAATAGATTATCCAATTCAGACAGTATTTACTTGTGTTCTGATGAAAGTATGGCATACAAGATGTAAGCTGATACAATAGCAAATGATGGAATACTGATAGCAGACATTCTTTTATTTTCTCCCAAAAAACATTTGTAGGGCTGGATTTTCGGCTTTGATGTTTTTGGGGTGGTAATAGCGACGGGGTGGTAATGTTTGCGCCGGGGAACAGTTTGCACCTCAGTAATAACATTGGGCAACTGTGCCCTGCGTCAGGGGGCACAGCACTAAGGGAGGTGTTGTACGCCTCTCTTCGACGCTAGCATGGGAAACTCCCGAGCTAAAGAGCCAGGCCGGAAGTGCTCCGAGAGATGCCTGGGGGGGTGGGGGGCGAGGAATAACATCCTAAAACAAAAGCCACAAAAACATTGCCCACATTACCACAACACAAATCGCAAATAAAATTAAAAGAAAAAACAATCACACTTAGCTTAGGAGTCCATTATCTACCTCTCCACTGGACCACTTGATTTTAATTGACAAATCTGGACCTGATAGTGCATAATTTGTTGCTGCACCATAGAATGGTAAATGCGCGCTTTGGGGCATACGCATTGGGCAAAAGTCAAAACTTGCACCAGTGTTGCAACCAAGGGCGTTGCGCAGTTCTTCCGGGCGCCGCTGCTTCGCGCCATCGCAAAACCAGGCCCGAGGATTGCTGTGGGGCGCTAGAGGCTGACCGCCCGGCCAGAATCCATCACCACCGCCATTGCCACCAATCTAATAATGCTATCATCGCTTCTTAACTATGTCCGTGGGTATGAGTCCTCTGCCTTAGTTCAAACAACAATGGGGTAATTTTAACCTAACCTTTAAAATCGAGTGGGGTATAAAAGCAGAAAACACAGGCAATCAATTGCTTTAGTTTCCTCCAAAGCTATGAGCATCAGGATGAATGCACAAACATATATGTGATGTGAAACACAGCAGCCCTGAATTTCAGCAGGAAACCCAGAGAAACTGCTGAAAATGACCATTTAAGCTGTTTCTCCAGAAGTTCTGCTGATCTGTCACTGAAGTTACAGCAGACGATGGGGACAACCCTGCCTGGAGACTTGTTAAGCAGCTGGTTGTTATTTACATTGTCCGCTAGTGCTCATTAAGGAGGCCACATGGCATTCTGGTACTTGACCCAACACCCTCATCTAACAGCGACAAGCTGAATGGAGTAAACTAGTCGTTGCAGAGGATTTCGAGCACTACTTAAAGGTACTTCACCCTTTAGTGTTCATTTGCTGCTGGAGGTTTGAAGAGGACTTTGGAAACACATCGGGAAACTTTCTGGGACACTTTTTCAATACTTCACCAACACTCTATCAACATTTATTCCTGAAATTTTCTGAGAACTTCACCTAAAAAGAGTAAGAAGTGTGGTACTGTACCATATTGGACACCTTATAGGAGTCAGCAGGAGAAAGGGAGTTTTTGGTCATGGGCATCTTGCTAGGGGTCCCCCTTGGTCTGCAGGAGGAATGGGAATAGGACATTAGGCTAGGCAGAGCAACACCAGCTGCTGCAAGAGAGAGGGACAGAAGGGACAGGAGAGCATGGTTCCCCACTGTGGATACAGGACATCGCTGCTTCTCTGGACCCCCTCCAGCAGGACCTCCAGTGCCACGTCTGAGAACCTGTGCGCCCTCTCACTCAGTTCCTGAACCATCCTAAACCGTGCCACTGTATGTCAGCCAGCACACTCCCCACCTTCAGTGGAAGTGAGTGCGAGAAGCCCACATACACGGCTCCACAAAAATTCCTCCTACTCAGCGCTTGAGTGCTAATCCTGCAGGTGTCTACTTTAGCACCTCCAGGCAATTTCAAATTATGGTACAGGGTAATCAGCAAAATTGCATGCTAAAATCAGACTTTCAAACAGGCATGTCTTATTAGCACTGCACCCATTCAGCGCCTGTTTTCACTCTTTCACCAAAATAACCCCAAAAATGTTTTCAGTGTTTCCTTTGTTTTAAAATTTCTTTGTTACAAAAAAGACAAAATTCTGTTTTCAGAAGCTTCTCCGACCAGCCAAAGTGTGATCAGAGACATCAATGTTGATCTAAAGAGAGATTCTGATCCAGAAAATAGGCAAGAATAGCACCAATGAGCAGGTGTGTATGATAATTTAACATAAAGACCAACTTTAACATTTTGCAATCAGTTGGTTTTTATTAGTTGAACCTTGTAGTGTATTGGTGCAGCTGGAGTAATGAAAAGCTTTAGGACCAATTTTAAATACAATGTGGCAGGAAGGGTTTACATTGCATTCCTGATGCGTTCTTGTTCCCTTCCAGCAAAAATTCTTAGAATTGAAGAATGACCTGGAAATTTGTTGGCTCTGGGCACAAACCAATGATTGCCGCACCTAAATTGATGGCTGAGAGGCCCATGCAATACTGGTTAAACAATGCATCATCAGGAACCCAAGAGGCAGTTCGCCAGTCATGGAAAGAAGCAAAATCGTCTGTCTGGGCCTAAGTTATGTCAAGTGGGGGAGTGGGGCAGTTTCTAATCTACTCCTCATGACTTACCTTTGTGTTTCTTCCATGGCATCCACCAGGCCTGTTATGGACCGTCGCTTACGCTGTTGTAGAAACACGAAAATCTGTTAAATTTTGCAAGCGCAAGCTCTGAGGGACTTTTACCCAATATGGCAGAAGGGTCCTGCAACAGGCACAGGGCCCTCCTTTGCATATTTAAATTTGACCAGTGTTGCTTCCAAGTGGCCACCAGATAGCCCTGAAAGAAACACAGTCCAATATGTCAGAATCCATGCTGCCATTGCATGTCAGGCACAGGATCCCAGCATGTGATTTTGCAAGCTTAAGCAAACAATGTTTGGGTGAAAAACAGATGCCGAGCAATCCAATTTCTAGCCCATTGTTTCTGCTTTTGCTTCACATAACACATTGAATGGAGTTTCCATGTAGCTTATCATGTTTTTTCAGGAACATATGCAAGAACAGTTGAAAACTATACACTAGAATGCTGGCAGGAGGACTTTGTCATGAAGATTGTGTGAGGGTGGGACAGCCAGTGAGAAGAGGATGTTTCCTCCAGTCTCACCAGTCATCACATCTCTGGAGCAACCTCTGCCCACAATGTCCAGCACCTCCTCGAGTGGGGATAGAATATGGATGAATGGTGGCCCTCCTACTGTCCATGCCTGCTTCCTGGTATTGTGCGCCAGCTTCTCCTGCAAGAAAGAACAGAGTATGGTAGTGGTAGCCTAGTGAGTTGTTTTGAGAAGATGCATGTCACGGTAGAATTGTGTGGCTGTTGTGTGAAAGATGGCACAGCTGTGGGTAAGTGAATAAAGTAATTGTGAAGTCTGTAGCAGCTGCAGAGTGTGGCAATGTGCTCTGTGATTGGAGGAGATTGAGAGGAGAGAAGGCTCATGAGTACTGGGGCTATAGGTGGAGCAGGGCTCAGAGAATAAAAAAAATAAGAGTTGTGAGTCTCATCTTATCAACCCTGGTCAGATCATTAAATTGCTTCCTGCATTGCAGCCAAGTCTTCGGTGTAATGCTCCTGGCATTGACTTGTTCATTTACTGGTGGAGATGGTCTGGAGACCTTTCTGCCCCCTCTCCTTAAGAAAAGTGTCTCCCTTCTCCTGCTGACCTCCTCAACAAAGATCACCAAAGTGGCGTCTGAAAATCTGGGGGCCCTTCCACTCAAGTTAAGTTGTATGCAGCCAAATTTCACCTCCTTTTTAAGAGGTGCAGGCTGCCTTTAAATGTTATAAGGGATGATCAATTTTCCTCCCCCCTCTGTTGGATGAGCTGCCAATGAACAGCGTGAGCAGTGTCGGCAGCTTACCTATTTTTATCAAATAAGGCAAGAGCACTAATATGGCTTGTGCCTCTTACCCTCACCCACGTGCCTCTTGTCCATGTGCCTCTTACACTCACCCGACCAATTGCTTTGCCCATTTTCCGATAAATCACAAAACTTAAGCAATTACTTGTCCAATTATTCAATCTTATGTTTTGATCAGATTTTTTAAACTATTCTTCATCATACTGAAAACTGTAGAATAGAGTGAGAACAGAATGCTATTACTAGAACCCTTTTTCATAGCAAAGACTTTAGAAAATGAATCATGCTATTATAGTTTGAACATGACATACAATTTGACTACAGAGAGATAATATTGTCTGTTGCCGAATGTAAATTTTAATAATGGGAATGGTTATTTGAGATTTATAGGCCTGTTAAGGGATAGTTTATAACATTATCATTTCCACAAAATGTGCATTCTTTTATCACTGCATATCATATACTCTAGTGAAGATTGGACAGGGACAAGTATAGTTTTATTTTTTTTGATGGTGGGATGCCTATGTTTTAAGGTCTTTTTTCTCCCTTTCTCTTTCATCTTTCAGCATTTCAATTAATTACAAATGAAAGCCTTTACTAATGCTGATCTGCAACTATCTATTAGATGTGTAAGGATGATGTGGAGTTATTCATTCCAATTTTGCCTTTCTTTCACCCCCTCTCCCTCTGTAATCCAGAACTTAATGTGGAGACTATTATGGAACCCATGTCATATGTTTCAGTGGCCCAGTGCATTTTAGCTGCACCAACTATGCCCCCTGCACTTGCCACTTCCCCTTCCTTCACTATAATAAGAATATATATCCCTTCCTTATTGTTTTGTACTCTTCAAAAAAAGATTGCATAAAAGTAATTTCTGTTTGATTCTTAGACCCCAATTTTAACTCTGGGCCAGTTTTGGGAGATTCGACAGCAGTGTGAGTTAGAAACTCACCCATTTATTTCAGAAATGAGGTCCCGGTTATTTTAACTCTGGAGCCTCATTTAAATCCTGCTGACCAACTTCCCATCGTAATTGGCAAAGAGGAGCGAGTCTGTGGTAGGGAAGGCCTAAGCTTTCTTTGTGGGAGCCCAGAGGAGCACAACTGTCCCTCCTGGCCCCACAAAGAAAGTAATAAAAAAGATGAAAAACTGAGGGTTTTTGGACCTCTTCCAACACCAATTCACTACTGTGGCTTCCAGCTCAGGCAGCTGAGTAAAATTTGCAGTCAGGCTTCGATGATGCCATATGTAAATAAAGGTCCCGCTGGCTTTGGGCAGGTGTCCTAGGCGCCTGCTAATTTGTCCAGGTTAAAGTCCCAATGGGTCATCTCCCAGAGGGCTCCAATGCAGATAATTAAACTGGGCGATTTGAATTGCCCACTCTCTCAGTTTCCGCTGGACAGGTAGGATCATAATCACTCGTTCAATGTTTCCTGATGATTGTTGTAGTGCTATTTGTGTTATAATAACCAGTTTTGTAGAATTTTAGAAGCAGCTCTTAGTTATTTACAAGAACATGATTTGAAGTAAACAGAAAAGTAAAACAGAATGCTGTTTGGAAACATAGAAAATAGGTGCAGGAGTAGGCCATTCAGCCCTTCGAGCCTGCACCACCATTCAACAAGATCATGGCTAATCATCACCTCAGTACCCCTTTCCTGCTTTCTCTCCATAACCCTTGATCCCTTTAGCCGTAAGGGCCATATCTAACTCCCTCTGGAATATATCCAACGAACTGGCATCAACAACTCTCTGCGGTAGAGAATTCCACAGGTTAACAACTCTCTGAGTGAAGAAGTTTCTCCTTATCTCAGTTCTAAATGGCTTACCCCTTATCCTTAGACTATGTCCCCTGGTTCTGGACTTTCCCAACATCGGGAACATTCTTCCTGCATCTAACCTGTCCAGTCCCGTCAGTATTTTATATGGTTCTATGAGATCCCTTCTCATTCTTCTAAACTCCAGTGAATACAGGCCCAGTCGATCCAATCTCTTCTCATATGTCAGCCCTGCCATCCCGGGAATCAGTCTGGTGAACCTTCGTGCACTCCCTCAATAGCAAGAATGTCTTTCCTCAGATTGGGAGACCAAAACTAACACAATATTCCAGGTGAGGCCTCACCAAGGCCCTATACAACTGCAGTAAGACCTCCCTGCTCCTTTACTCAAATCCCCTAGCTATGAAGGCCAACATGCCATTTGCCTTCTTCACTGCCTGCTGTACCTGCATACCAAGTTTCAATGACTGATGTACCATGACTCCCAGGTCTCGTTGCACCTCCCCTTTTCCTAATCTTCTGCCATTTAGATAATATTCTGCCCTCGTGTTTTTGCAACCAAAGTGGATAACCTCACCTTTATCCACACTATACTGCATCTGCCATGCATTTGCCCACTCACCTAACCTGTCCAAATAACCCTGCAGTCTCTTTGTATCCTCCTTGCAGCTCGCACTGCCACCCAGCTTAGTGTCATCTGCAAACTTGGAGATATTACACTCAATTCCTTCATCTAAGTCATTTGTGTTTATTGTAAATAGCTGAGGTCCCAGCACATAGAAAATAGGTGCAGGAGTAGGCCATTCGGCCCTTCGAGCCTGCACCACCATTCGATAAGATCATGGCTGATCATTCCCTCAGTAATCCTTTCCTGCTTTCTCTCCATATCCCTTGATCCCCTTGAGCCCTGTGGCACCCGACTAGTCACTGTCTGCCATTCTGAAAAGGACCAATTTATCCCGACTCTCTGCTTCCTGTCTGCCAACCAGTTCTCTATCCACATCAATACATTACCCCCAATACCATGTGCTTTAATTTTGCATACCAATCTCTTGTGTGGGACCTTGTCAAAAGCCTTTTGAAAGTCCAAATACATCACATCCACTGGTTCTCCCTTGTCCACTCTAGTAGTTACATCCTCAAAAAAATTCTAGAAGATTTGTCAAGCAGGATTTCCCTTTCATAAATCTATCTTGACTTGGACCGATCCTGTCACTGCTTTGCAAATGCGCTGCTGTTTCATCTTTAATAATTGATTCCAACATTTTCCCCATGACTGATGTCAGGCTAACCAGTCTATAATTACCCGTTTTCTCTCTCCCTCCTTTTTTAAAAAGTTGTGCTACATTAGCTACCCTCCAGTCCATAGGAACTGATCCAGAGTCGATAGACTACTGGAAAATGACCACCAATGCATCCACTATTTCTAGGGCCACATCCTTATGTACTCTGAGATGCAGAATATAAGGCCCTGGGAATTTATCGGCCTTCAATCCCATCAATTTCTCTAACACAATTTCCTGACTAATATGGATTTCCTTCAGTTCCTCCTTCTCACTAGACCCTCTGTACCCTAGTATTTCCGGAAGGTTATTTGTGTCTTCCTTCGTGAAGACAGAACCAAAGTATTTGTTCAATTACAATTCACAAAGCCCAGACCCACACTTTGAGATCTCCCAATACCCCAAACAGGGAAAGCAACATTTTGTATGGCATTGAGTTCAACCCTGATCGAGTTGTTTGATAATGTAAACATTAGTCAGTTTTTCACATTAGTGTCCGTGAAGGGAGTCAATATGATGGAACGTAGCTCCCAGCATCCAACTGCTTTCCACATCATTGATCTTCCTGGCAAGCTTGAAAACGGCATCTTTCTGGAAACCAAGTTCTTGTAGCAGTAGAGTTATGTACACAAGATCCATGCAAAGAAACGGTTTATCTGTTGATTCAGATTCCATACTCTGACATACACGTTTGGCTGCTATTACATAATCCTCAACTTTTAAAGTGCCTCCTTTCTCTTCGTCAATAAGTCCAACATCAACTGCTCTGTCATAGTAGTAGGAGAATGCATAAAACGACACGTTCACCCTTCTTCAGGCTTATGCACTTTTTCTATCCTTGCATAACAGTAATCATAGAGGCGTTCTCCTGCTTTCTGTCCTTTAATGCTGCAAACAACTTCCGCGTGCTCCCATTCCGCTTTGTAGTCTGGTGATAAGCAGGAACTTACTAGCTCCTGTCCTTTCGCAAGTGGTCTGCCTTCCGTTCCTCCTAAAATTGCCAGTCTCGCCGACATCAAACCCAGCCCTAGATAACTGTGTGAGTAGAGTGTGTAAGTGCCATTGAACATCTGAATTAAGGTAATACAGTCAATAGGAGAGGTCTGGAGTGTCATCTCGCTATGTGGCAAAAATGTGATCTGGGTAGAACCACCTCGAAGATCAAGCATTCCTGCAGCATTGTGCTTTGACGCCTGTAAGCTATCTATTAAAAAGTTGACAGTAATCCATGCAGAAATACCTTCATCAGTTCCATCCATGATACTAACACAATCATCCGTCACTAGGAAAGGGCTCGATTGAAAGACTTCTTTTACCGTATCCAGCAAATGCTAGGCTTTGTCTCCTGGCAACAGACGCAAACCAGCAGTAGCTTTTAGTACTAAAGGTGTGCTTGCCCAAAGGTCACTTGGAACCGACTCTTTGGCAACGTCCAGCAGATCATGAATGCCTTTCGAGTTCAAATGGGGCTTGTCAGAATATGCCGACAATCCTGGCTTCAAGGCTTTGAAAGTTTCATGTGCAAGTTTAGGAGATGATCATGCCATGATCTTGTTGAATGGCGGAGCAGGCTCGAGGGGCTCGATGGCCTACTCCTGTTCCTAATTCTTATGTTCTTATGTTCTTATGTTCAATTGGTCTGCCATTTCTTTGTTCCCCATTATAAGTTCACCTGATTCTGACTGCAAGGGACCTAAATTTATCTTCACTAATCTTTTTCCCTTCACATATCTATCAAAGCTTTTGCAGTCAGTTTTTATGTTCCCAGCAAGCTTACTCTCATACTCTATTTTCCCCCTCCTAATTAAATCCTTTGTCCTCCTCTGCTGAATTCTAAATTTCTCCCAGCCCTCAGGTTTGCTGCTTTTTCTGGCAAATTTATATGTCTCTTCCTTGGATTTAACACTATCCTTAATTTCCCTTCTTAGCCACGGTTGAGCCACCTTCCCCGTTTAATTTTTACTCCAAACAGGGATGTACAATTGTTGAAGTTCATCCATGTGATCTTTAAATGTTTGCCATTGCCTAGCCACCATCAACCCTTTAAGTATCATTCGCCAGAGTATTCTATCCAGTTCATGTCACATATCATCGAAGTTACCTTTCCCTAAGTTCAGGATCCTAGCTTCTGAATTAACTGTGTCATTCTCCATCTTAATAAAGAATTCTACCAAATTATGGTCACTCTTTCCCAAGGGGCTTCGCCTCGCACAACAAGATTGCTAATTAGTCCTTTCTCATTTCACATCACCCAGTCTAGGATGGCCAGCCCTCTAGTTGGTTCCTCGACATATTGGTCTGGAAAACCATCCCTAATACACTCCAGGAAATCCTCCTCCACTGTATTATTACCAATTTGGTTAGCCCAATCTATATGTAGATTAAAGTCACCTATGATAACTGCTGTACCCTTATTGCATGCATCCTTAATTTCTTGTTTGATGCTGTCCCCAACCTCACTACTACTGTTTGGTGGTCTGTACACAACTCCCACTAGCGTTTTCTGCCCTTTGGTATTCCGCAGCTCTACCCATGCAGGTTCCACACCATCCAAGCTACTGTTCTTCCTTACTATTGCATTAATTTCCTCTTTAACCAGCAATGCTACCCCATCTCCTTTTCCTTTCTGTCGATCCTTCCTGAATGTTGAATACCCCTGGATGTTGAGTTCCCAGCCTTGGTCACCCTGGAGCCATGTCTCCGTAATCCCAATTATATTTGTTAATAGCTGCCTGTGCAGTTAATGCGTCCACCTTATTACGAATACTCCTCGCATTGAGGCACAGAGCCTTCAGGGTTGTCTTTTTAACACACTTTGCCCCTTTAGAATTTTGCTGTAAGGTGAACTTCTTGATTTTTGCCTTGGGTTTCTCTGCCCTCCACTGTTACTTTTCTTCTTTCTATCTTTTGCTTCTGCCCCCATTCTACTTCCCTCTCTCTCCCTGCCATATTAGTGTAACCCCTCCCCAACAGCACTAACAAACACTCCCCCGAGGACATTGGTTCCGGTCCTGCCCAGGTGCAGACCATCCGGTTTGTACTGGTCCCACCTCCCCCAGAACCAGCTCCAATGTCCCAGGAATTTGAAACCCTCCCCCTTACACCATTCCTCAAGCCACATATTCATCTGAGCTATCCTGCGATTCCTGCTCTGACTAGCATATGGCACTGGTAGCAATCCTGAGATTACTACCTTTGAGGTCCTACTTTTTAATTTAACTCCTAGCTCCCTAAATTCAGCTTGTAGGACCTCATCCCATTTTTAACCTACATCTTTGGTACCTATATGCAACCACAACAACTGGCTGTTCACCCTCCAAAATGTCCTGCAGCCACTCCGAGACATCCTTGACCCTTGCACCAGAGAGGCAACATACCATCCTGGAGTCTCAATTGCTGCCACAGAAAAATCTATCTATTCCTCTTACACTAGAATCCCCTACCACTATAGCTCTCCCACACTTTTTCCTGCCCTCCTGTGCAGCAGAGCCACCCATGGTGCCATCAACTTGGCTGCTGCTGCCCTCTCCTGATGAGTCATCCCCCCCAACAGCTCCCAAGGCGGTGTATCTGTTTTGGAGGGAGATGACTGCAGGGGACCCCTGCACTACCTTCTTTCCACTGCTCTTCCTGATGGTCACCCATTCCCTATCTACCTGAGTAATCTTTAGCTGCGGTGTGACCAACTCACTAAACATGCTATTCACGATATCCTCAGCATCGCAGATGCTCCAGAGTGAATCCATGCGCAGCTCCAGAGCCGCAATGCAGTCTGTCCGGTACTGCAGCAGGATACACTTCCCACACATGTAGTCATCAGGGACACTGGAAGCATCCCTAAGTTCCCACATAGCACAGGAGGAGCATGACATGAGTCTGGGCTCTTTTGACATGACTTAACCGTTAAATTAACTTAATTTGGCAACACTGCCAAAGGTTACCTACTGATATCGGAAAAGAAAAAGAAGAAAAGCTACTCACCAATCACCAGCCAATCACTTACCCCCTTGGTTATGATGTCACCCTTTGATTTCTTTTTGCTTCTTTTTTACCTTCTCTCCCTGCACCAGCTGCACCAGTTGGCCTCCTCGACGACTCAACACTGCCCTCCGACTGTTGGGCCTTTATAGGCCTCCCCGGACTCCCGCGCCGCCTCATCAACAACTCACCGCTGCCCTCCGACTGTTGGGCCTTTATAGGCCTCCCCAGATTCCCGTGCCGCCTCCTCGACGACTCAGCGCTGCCCTCCGACTGTTGGGCCTTTATAGGCATCCCCGGACTCCCGTGCCACCTCCTCAATGACTCACCACTGCCCTCCGACTGTTGGGGCTTTATAGGCATCTCCGGACTCCCGCGCCACCTCCTTGACGACTCACCGCTGCTCCTCCAACTGTTTGGTTATAAATTGTGCAAATCCTTGGTATGCAAAACAGCAGGAGAAAAA
This sequence comes from Pristiophorus japonicus, assembly GCF_044704955.1. NCBI lineage: Eukaryota > Metazoa > Chordata > Chondrichthyes > Pristiophoridae > Pristiophorus > Pristiophorus japonicus. The sequence continues at coordinate 423,920,991 of NC_091977.1, forward strand.
TACAGAGAATGCGGAGTCAGGGGAAAATATCAGAATGGTTAGCTAGCTGGCTTCAAGACAGAAAGCAGAGATAGGGGTAAAGGGTAGCTATTCATGGTGGCAGAAGGTGGAAAGTGGGGGCCCCCAAGGATCAGTGCCGGGACCACTGTTGTTCACAATTTATATTAACGATTTAGACTTTGGAATCAAAAACATAATTTCTAAATTTGCGGATGACACAAAATTGGCGGCAGGTAGTCACTACTGAGGAGGCCTGCAACAAATTACAGGAGAACATAAGAACATAAGAAATGGGAGCAAGAGTAGGCCATTTGGCCCCTCGAGCCTGCTCTTCCATTTAATACGATCTTATTTAAATCTGATCTTGGGCTCGACTCCATTTCCCGCCTTCTCCCCTTAACCCTTCACTCCCTTATCGTTCAAAAATCTGACATTAATAAACTTACAGAATGGGCATATGAAATAAAAACAGAAAATGCTGGAAATACTCAGCAGGTCAGGCAGCATCTGTGGCGAGGGAAAGTGAGTTAATGTTTCAGATCAATGACCCTTCATTCGAACTGGAAAAAGTTGCATATGTAAAAGTATGGGCATATAATTGGCAAATTAATTTCAACACAGATAAATGTGAGGTATTATATTTTGGTAGGAAGAATAAGAAGGCCACTTATTACTTGGAGGGTGCGAGTCTGGCTGGGGTAGAGGAGCAAAAGGGTCATGGAGTACAAATACACAAATCACTATAAGTAACGACACAGGTTAACAAGGACATAAAAAAAACAAACCAGGCACTAGGGTTTATTTGTAGAGGTATAGAATTGAAAAGTACTGAAGTTATGCTAAACTTGTATTGAACTGAGTACAGTTCTGGTCGCCATATTATAAAAAGGATATAGAGGCACTGGAGAGCATGCAGAGAAGATTAACAAGGATGATACCAGAAATGCGAGGGTTTTCCTATCAGGAAAGTATGAACAGGCTGGGTCTCCTCTTGATAGAAGGCGGTTGACGGGTGACATAATAGAGGTCTTTAAAATTATGAAAGGTTTTGATGGAGTAAGTATAGAGAGAGCTTTTCCACTTGTGGGGAAGTGCATAACTAGAGGCCATCAATATAAGATAGTCACCAAGAAATCAAATATAGAATTAAAAAAAAACTTATTTACCCAAAGAGAGGTGAGAATGTGGAACTCGCTACCACAAGAAGTGGTTGAAGCGAATGATCAAGCATATGAGGGAGAAGGGAATAGAGGGTTGCACTGATAGAGTTAGATGAGCAAAAGATGGGAGGAGGCTCGAGTGGAGCATAAACGCCGGCATGGACTGGTTGGGCTGAATGGCCTGTTTCTGTGCCATATATCCTATGTAATCCTATGTAATGTAAAATAAATTTCACTTGAGGACACCACACCATCAGAATCCCTGTTGAAAGTCAAAGCAATGCAAACAAATCTTTAACTGCAACATCCATTTTGTTTAGTTTTTTAAATATTTTAATTTAAATTGTGGGTTGTAATGTCCTCACAGAACCCAAAATTCATGCATTAACGTGCTGAATTCAATTTAGATTAACAGTAAAACAACTTATGTGATATTTGGCAATCTTACACATTCAGGGTCTATGGGCTCAATTTCGGCCGAGGACGCACCGGGAAAAAATGTTGCAACTTTGACCGCTTTCTGGCCTCTTCACTGCAGTCATGCAGCGTAGCCAGTCAACCCGGGGGGTGGGGGGAGGGGGTGTGGAGCCTGCGTTCTGCACTGGGAAAAGTGCCGGGACGTCTGCACATGCGCAGTGGAGAATGGTGATGCGCAGTACCGCTGCGAGTTGGCAATTGGCCATTAAAGAGCCGCTTGTGACTTCGCGACTGAGGTAGACTATCTTGCTTTCTTGTTATTCATCAATTCACTCAGGGGTTACTTCTTTCAAGTAATTCATCCAACAGAAGGTACTAGACTTTCTGTTTTCACTCTTTTCTCAGAGCACGAATAGTTCAGAATTCTGGTCAATATGCACTTTTCATAAACTACACCATGCAAAACGAGAAGTGTCTGAAATACAGTGATTGTGAGATAAAGGCCCCGATATTTACGGGGAGGAGGAGAGGGAACTCATATGTTCGCATTCGGATATAGCTCGGTAACGGAAATGAAAAGCCACTTCTATTTTTACTGTATCAAAGTTCCCTGTTGATTTGTTCAACTGTGTTTTCTGCTGTTATCTAGAATTGCAGCCTCTCCCTCTCTGTGGTCCCCGATGTTGACCAACTCACTCCCTCTCCCACACCCCGCCCCAGCCTCTCCGTTGAATCCCGATGCTGGCCAGTTCACTCGCTCCACCGTCCCCCCTCCCCCAGCCCCAGCCGAATGGCCTCCCGGTGAATTTTCCCGCCCCAGCTCAGGCCGAGCGGCCTCCCGCACCGGTGCCTGCTGCCTTCCCGGGCTGAGTGCAGGAAGGTGAACTGCAGTTTGAAGATAAAGATAGGACTTCAATTTTTTATTTCTTATAGAATTGTAAGTAGTTTTTGTTTGCAAACATTGCTAAGGGTAAGGCTTGATTGGTTTAGGTCCAGGTCCTCTCCGCTTCCCGCCCCTAGCCCAGGCCGAATGGCCTCCGATGTGCCTACCTGCACCGATTTCTTTGGGCTAGACTTTCCACTTCACATCGCCCATCTAAGGCCCATCTATGGCCCCAAACGGACCTCTATCGCCCATTTTGAGCAAAAAGCGGAAACTAGGCCCAAAATATCACTGGAAAAATAGGCCCCCAAGTTTCCACTTTGATCGCTGAGATGATTGCCCAAATGATCGCCCACACAAGGCCCATCCCAAGTTTCAGCACTTAGCATGCACTTCGCTGGGCTGATGCAAGGCCAAAAGAGTGTTCAAAAATAGTTGCTTTTTCAGGGCCTTAGAGAGGGAAATGAGCATGACGGATGCCATTTTTAGCCTCTGAGGAAGGGTGGAGAATTGTTCTGAGTTATTTAGAGAGTAAAATTGAAGCCAATTGTACTCAGAAATTTAGGACAGGGAATATAAATAGGCATTATCACATTATCTATGCTAAATAGATCTCATGATATATCGAAATTATTTAATAAACAGTTTTTACACACTGAAGTTATGTAATGATATTCCGTGGTGAAACAGAATAAACAAACAAATCTGCATGAAGAACTGTATATTGTAAAACTTATGTAAATAATAGAGAAGGTACAAAAGTTGTAGAAAGTTTTTTTTTTTATTAACAAAAATAATTGTTTTTTAAGAACTAATGAACAACACCCTCCCTCTAACCCCCCACCCCCTGCACCTACCCACCCTTCCCTCAAAATCCCCAAAACGTGGCCACTTAAGTAATCATAACAAGTGACTATTTCAGTCATGATAACAAGTGACCATTTCAGTGATGATAACAAGTGACCATTTCAGTCATGCTAACAAGTGACCATTTCAGTGATGATAACAAGTGACCATTTCAGTCATGCTAACAAGTGACCATTTTAGTGATGATAACAAGCGACCATTTCAGTCATGCTAATAAGTGACCATTTCAGTCGTGACAAGTGACCATTTAAGTCATGCTAACAAGTTACCATTTCAGTAACGATAACAAGTGACCATTTCAGAAAGAATGGAAAGTGAACAGTTAAGTACTGATAACAAGTGAACAAGTGAACATTTAACTATTGAATACAATTGGCCAATTTAGTAACAATAATGATAAAAATAACATTAACAAGTGTATAATAAATTGATAACAGCAAGTGAACATTTTAAAACGAGTGAACTATAGAGAAGGACTCCCTCCTCCCTACCTGTGGCCACGTTTCCCTCCAGATCATGTCCCACCCCGTATTCGCACCCCACCCGCCCATTTTGTTCTACGCAGACCGACACCAAGACGTCGTGCAGAGAGGGATGTCAAGACTTCCTGCCGTGGTGGAGGTGACGGAGAGGAAGCAGAAGCCTGAGGCTCTACTTCCGAGAACGGAGGAACTGTGCCCTCCGTACTCACTTGCGTGCTCGGGGTCTCACTGCGAGAAGACAAGACACCTTGGGGTGCAACGCCATGTCCAGCCAGCAACGCATGCCATAGGGCATTGGTTGCGGCTGTCTGCTGCCGAATAGCCTCCAAGGTCTCCCTTGCAGTCAGTGACTGCTCAGAAGACCAGTTCGAGAAGTTCTGGCAGAACTCGCTCCAGGATGCTGGAAACTGGCTCCAGTTCACAGAGAACTGGTTCCAGTTCGCAGAGAATCCCTCGAACCCCTGGATAAGGTCGCGACCAATCGCGACCGTCTCCCTGCACTGGGAAATCAAGCTCTCTGTCTGGCCCTCCAAGGCAGGCGATGGCTCGCCACGCTGACCAGACCTCCGTGGGGTCGGCGTTTGCAATATGACGCGCCTTGGCGTCGCCACCTGCACAGCGCTTGGTCCCGGTGCTTCTTCCATCTCAACCGAGTTGGCCGCAGGTTGTTCCCCCCCGCAAAAAAATCTCTTCTTCTTCCGTCTCCTCCTCCTCCTCCTGCTGAAGCACAGCAGCAGAGTCTGCAGTGGCTCCTCTTCTTCTTCAGCCTCCTGCGATGTTGGAGACGGTTCGGTGGTAGTGGACTGCACTGACTCGACGACCACTTGACCTTTAATTTGATAAACAACGATTAACTATTCAAATCATTGCATTACAATTTTTCTCGAACTCAAAACATTGCAATGCTTTCCATTACCCCATATGCACAGGTGATCACAAGGTTTAACATGACCTAACATGACCTCATTCGAACATCACCATTATATATCAGATTATATTATAATTGCATAACATTACATTGTAATTGCATAACATTGCATAACATCAAATTACATTTTAATTGCATAACATTACATGCGTAACTACGATATTTTCAATATTTACTAATGATTCACACATTGCAAAATGTACATTTCTCATTACTCACATGTCTCAAGGGTGGATTCGGCCACACCACGGGATGTGACCGAACGGCTTTCTGGCCCAACCAAAGCCACCACGAGCTCCTCGTAAGCACTTAAACTGTGCATCATGGCAGAGCCCCAGCCTGTCCTGTTTTGCTCACGATTATTGATCGAGATCTTCTTCTGTAAATGATACGATAACATTGCACGGCATAAGCAAATGGATCAGACAATTTAAGACATTGAAGACATTTAAGACTGACAGATTGAAATGTTCTATTACAAATTAGCATTACGTTGCATATTTCACACTACAAATTTAACTTTATGCTGGGTTGCATAAATTTATTCATAATTTAGTTATGTTTAAATGTAACCTAATAACATTGCAGATTCTAGTTACTATTTAGATCATTAAATAATACATAAATATAAATTTCAACTTACTCTCGCAGCTGCCAGTAGGCTGTTCCAACGCTTGCGGTACTGGTCCGGTGTCCGGGCTTCATTAGATGCCGACGTGACCATGTCGGCAATCTCTGCCCAAATCCTCCGATATGCATGGGATGGAGGTTTTCCATGCCCACCCATGTCATATCCTCACACCTGGTGCTGACAACATTCACCAGGGCCTCATTGGTCTCCTCGCTGAAAGGCTTGGCCTGACTCCTTTTAAATGATGCCTCCATTGTCGATTAATATGAGATTATTCAGAACACAAAATGCTTTCGCCTCTCTCTCTCTCTCCCCAACCCTCACAGAGCTTCTGAGCATGTCTGATGACCCCTGACCTCCGAAAACATGGGAAGGAGCATCAACCTGAAAAAAAAAATCAACCTGCTCATACGCAGTAATGTGTTGCTAGGGAAGCTTTTTTTTTCATTCACTTCCATTTTCTTTGGGCAATCGTGAAATCACATCGCCCATTTGACATCGCTAGGGTAAGGCCGAGTGGAAAATCGCAAAAAAAAAAGGGCCTGGAGCCAGCGATCAGCATGGGCGATAGGTCCTGCATCGTTGGAACAAGGCCCATTTTTTCCGGCCGTAGCCTGAAAGTGGAAAGTCTAGCCCTTTAACTCTCCGTAAAGGTTTTCTCAAGGGGCCACATACGCTGTCCTTAGTAGAAATGGAGTAACTATTAGTAGGCCAAAGTTGTCTAAATGGGCAGAACTGGCGTAGGTGGCTGGCAATGCCCCTTTTTGAGAAAAAAAACTAACCTAAAAAAACGTAACTAAGTGAGTTACGCTGGTGCAAATTGATTGGGGAAACTGGGGATTTTTAAGTTACGTCAGAAAAAGCAGCCTACTGCAAAAAAAATGGAGCAACTCCTGGACAAAATTGAGTCCAATATTTCTGATATTATCAATCTTTGACCAAAAATTTCAAACTCAACAGAAATAGGCAGAACCAAACAAGAATTTGGAAATTGTGGCACATTTTCCGCAGCAAAAGTTCAGCATTGGCACCATTTTCCTGGAAAAATCATATTGTCACTTCCTTTTCAGTCACTTAGTTGGGAAGTTTTATGATTAAATAACAACAGTGCGTTAGCTAAAAGAGAGTTAAATTGAATATGACCCGAAAAACGGCATGGGGATCACTGTGCTTGATTAACCCATGCCTGGCCACTGTGTTGCAGTCAGTATGTTAATTTTGTGCTGCCTGCTGTTTTACATGATTGCTGCGTGCAGCCTGTGCTACCTGCGCTGTTTGTTGGCTGCACACATCAGCAGGTGATATCATGAGTGGCTAGTGCTACTTAAAGGCAGCACGCACCTCTTAATGGGGAGGTATATTGTGGCTGTAAGAAGTGGTGGAAGTCCTTTGTGAACTGAATCGGTGTTGTGAAAGATTGAAGAATGACTGAACGCGTGAGGGAGAATGCACCAAGGTTTTCCGATAATGAACTGAAGGCCTTGGTTGAAGAGGTGGAAACGAGGGGAAATGTTCCTCCAGACACACACTCGGGACAGTGGCTGCACGCAACAATCACGCAGCTATTTGCCGATTTCAGGCCCAGCGAATGTACTTCAAACTTTTACGCCTTGTAAAAGCAGGCGCATACCTTACTTTTACCAGCATAAGCATTTTAAAACATATAAAAATTAAATTTAAGAACATATTTATATTAAAAATATTAAGGTAAGTTTATTTTTAACACTATTAAAACACATTAAATAATTCCACAAAATATTTTTTTTTCTAAAGCATTTAATTTCAATTGATTTTAAATATGTGAGGTGTTTTATTTATTTATTATGCTGTGTTTTGGTGTATTAGGGTTTTTTCCTCATTGATAGTAATGGGAACTCATACAAACGGAGTTTCCATTTTTATCAATGAGAATACTGCACAGTGATTGGTAGTCCATGCCCACGTGAGTCCAGTATGTACGTACATACATGAAAGACATCTTCCCATGCGCTGCACAGCGAATCTAGGCCTCCGACTGGGATCTTATGTTCCTCTGGGACAACCAGGCACTTTCGTAGATTTTTTTCGGGTCAGAGGTATTATGTTCAGAATAACTCCACAAGAATGTGTTGTAAGCTCAAACCATTGTGACCTTGGTCTCTTTAATGTAACTCCAAAGTGAGGAAGCAACGTGGTGGATTGCCTTTTATACCTGATTGCCCAGAGTACATAGGTGACCCTTAGGTCTCCCACAGGTGTGCCCATTGGTGCCAAATCTTGCACTTTGGTGAGGTTTGCATACATAACAGGAGGCATTCATACAAATGAAGCCTCTGACTCCAATTTTACCCCCTGTATTTGCCTCCACTGAAATCTGATATTGTTATTTCAAGCTTTTGTGCTCTAAAACAGAATACCTGCAAAAGTTAGCTCCATGGGAGGAAAAGAAAATGAAGTGTGATGTCACAGCCAAGAGGATAAATGATTTGCTGGTTGATTGGTGAGTAGTTTTTCTTTTTTCTTTTCTTATCAGTAAGAAACCTATGGCTTTGTTACAAATTAGGGTATTTTAAGGGTTAAGTCATGGCAGGAGAGCCAGACCCATGGCATGCTCCTCCTGTGCCATGTGGGAAATCAGGGACACTTCCAGTGTCCCTGACGACTAAATGTGCAGGAAGTGTATCCAGCTGCAGCTCTGGTTAGACCACGTGATGGCACTGGAGCTGTGGCTGGATTCACTCTGGAGCATGCGCGATGCTAAGAATGTCGTGGATAGCATGTTCAGTGAGTTCACACCGCAGGTAAAGGTTACAGAGGCAGATAGGGAACGGGTGACCATCAGGCAGAGCAGGAGTAGGAAGGCAGTGCAGGAGTCCCCTGTGGTCATCTCTCTCCAAAACAGATATACCGCTTTGGATATTTTGGGGGGAGATGGCTCACTAGTGGAAGGCAGCAGCAGCCAAGTTCATGGCACCGTGGGTGGCTCTGCTGCACAGGAGGGCAGGAAAAAGAGTGGGAGAGCTATAATGGTTGGGGATTCTATTGTAAGGGGGACAGATAGGCGTTTCTGCGGTCGCAACTGAGACTCCCAGGATGGTATGTTGCCTCCCTGGTGCAAGGGTCAAGGATCTTTCAGAGCGGCTGCAGGGCATTCTGGAGGGGGAGGGCGAACAGCCAGTTGTCGTGGTGCATATAGGTACCAACGATATAGGTAAAAAGCGGGATGAGGTCCTACAAGCTGAACATAGGGAGGTAGGAGCTAAATTAAAAAGTAGGACCTCAAAGGTAGTAATCTCAGGATTGCTACCAGTGCCACGAGCTAGTCAGAGTAGAAATATGGAAAGCTAAGATGAATACGTGGCTTGAGGAGTGGTGCAAGAGGGAGGGATTCAAATTCCTGGGACATTCGAACCGGTTCTAGGGCAGGTGGGACCAGTACAAACCAGATGGTCTGCACCTGGGCAGGACCAGAACCAATGTCCAAGGGGGAGTGTTTGCTAGTGCTGTTGGGGAGGGGGTAAACTAATATGGCAGGGGGATGGGAACCTATGCAGGGAGACAGAGGGAAATAAAATGGGGGCAGAAGCAAAAGATAGAAAGGAGAATAGTAAAATTGGAGGGCAGAGAAACCCAAGGCAAAAATAAAAAGGACCACATTATAGCAAAATTCTAAAGGGACAAAGAGTGTTAAAAAGACAACCCTGAAGGCTCTGTGCCTCAATGCGAGGAGTATTCGTAATAAAGTGGATGAACTAACTGCGCAGGCAGTTATTAACGATTATGATATAATTGGGATTACGGAGACATGGCTCCAGGGTGACCAAGGCTGGGAACTCAACATCCAGGGATATCCAAACATTCAGGACGGATTAGACAGAAAGGAAAAGGAGGTGCGGTAGCGATGCTGGTTAAAGAGGAAATTAACGCAATAGTAAGGAAGGACATTAGCTTGGATGATGTGGAATCTGTATGGGTAGAGCTGCGGAATACCAAAGGGCAGAAAACGCTAGTGGGAGTTGTGTACAGACCACCAAACAGTAGTAGTGAGGTTGGGGACAGCATCAGAAAAGAAATGAGAGATGCATGCAATAAAGGTACAGCAGTTATCATGGGCAACTTTAATCTATATATAGACTGGACTAATCAAGCTGGTAGCAATGCGGTGGAGGAGGAGTTTCTGGAGTCCATTAGGGATGGCTTTCTAGACGAATATGTCGAGGAACCAACTAGAGAGCTGGCTATCCTAGACTGTGTGTTGTGTAATGAGAGAGGACTAATTAGCAATCTTGTTTTGCGAAGCCTCCTGGGGAAGAGTGACCGTATTATGGTAGAATTCTTTATTAAGGTGGAGAGTGACAGTGTTAATTCAGAGACTAGGGTCCTGAACTTAAGGAAAGGTAACTTCAATGGTATGAGACATGAATTGGCTAGCATAGACTGGCAAATGATACTTAAAGGGTTGACGGTGGATAGGCAATGGCAGACATTTATCGATTACATGGATGAATTTCAACAATTGTACATCCCTGTCTGGAGTAAAAATAAAACGGGGAAGGTAGCTCAACCGTGGCTAACAAGGGAAATTAGGGATAGTATTAAATCCAAGGAAAAGGCATATAAATTGGCCAGAAAAAGCAGCAAACCTGAGGATTGGGAGAAATTTCGAATTCAGCAGAGGAGTTCAAAGGATTTAATTAGGAGGGGGAAAATAGAGTATGAGATGAAGCTTGCAGGGAAACATAAAAACTGACTGCAAAAACTTTTATAGCTATGTGAAGAGAAAAAGATTAGTGAAGACCAACGTAGGTCCCTTGCAGTCAGAATCAGATGAATTTATAATGGGGAACAAAGAAATGGCAGACCAATTGAACAAATACTTTGAATCTGTCTTCACTAAGGAAGACACAAATAACCTTCAGGAAATATTAGCGGTTCGAGGGTCTTGCAAAAAGGAGGAACTGAAGGAAATCCTTCTTAGTCAAGAAATTGTGTTCGGGAAGTTGATGGGATTGAGGGCCGATAAATCCCCATGGCCTGATAGGCTGCATCCCAGAGTACTTAAGGAAGAGGCCCTACAAATAGTGGATGCATTAGTGATTATTTTCCAATATTCTATTGATTCTGGATCAGTTCCTATGGACTGGAGGGTAGCTAATGTAACACCACTTTTTAAAAAAGGAGGGAGAGAGAAAACAGGGAATTATAGACCGGTTAGCCTGACATTGGTGGTGGGCAAAATGTTGGAATCAATTATTAAAGATGAAATAGCAGTGCATTTGGAAAACAGTCACAGGATCGGTCCAAGTCAGCATGGATTTATGAAAGGCAATCATGCTTGACAAATCTTCTAGAATTTTTTGAGGATGTAACTAGTAGAGTGGACAAGGGACATCCAATAGATGTGGTGTATCTGGACTTTCAAAAGGCTTTTGACAAGGTCCCACACAAGAGATTAGTGTGCAAAATTAAATCACATGGTATTGGGGGTAAAGTATTGACGTGGATAGAGAACTGGTTAGCAGGCAGGAAGCAGAGAGTCGGAATAAACGGGTCCTTTTCAGAATGGCAGGCAGTGACCAGTGGGGTGCCGCAGGGTTCAGTGCAATATACATCAATGATTTAGATAAAGGAATTGAATGTAATATCTCCAAGTTTGCAGATGACACTAAGCTGGCTATGCGGAGGATGCTAAGAGGCTGCAGGGTGACTTGGTCACGTTAGGTGAGTGGGAAAATGCATAGCAGATGCAGTATAATGTGGATAAATGTGAGGTTATCCACTTTGGTGGTAAAAACAGGAAGACAGAATATTATCTGAATGGTGACAGATTAGGAAAAGGGGAGGTGCAACGAGACCTGGGTGTCATGGTACATCAGTCATTGAAAGCTGGCATGCAGGTACAGCAGGCGGTGAAGAAGGCAAATGGCATGTTGGACTTCATAGCTAGAGGATTTGAGTATAGGAGCAAGGAGGTCTTACTGTAGTTGTACAGAGCCTTTGTGAGGCCACACCAGGAATGTTGTGTTTAGTTTTGGTCTCCTAATCTGATGAAGGACATTCTTGCTATTGAGGGAGTAGAGCGAAGGTTCACCAGACTGATTCCCGGGATGGCAGGACTGACATATGAGGAGAGACTGAAGCAACTGGGCTTGTATCCACTGGAGTTTAGAAGAATGAAAGGGGATCTCAAAGAAACATATAAAATTCTGATGGAATTGGACATGTTAGAGGCAGGAAGAATGTTCCCTTTGCTGGGGAGTTCCAGAACCAGGGGTCACAATCTAAGAATAAGGGTTAAGCCATTTAGGACCCAGATGAGGAGAAACCTTTTCACTCAGAGAGTGGTTTACCTGTGGAATTCCCTACCGCAGTTGTTGAGGCCAGTTTTTTTAGATATATTCAAAATGGCCAAAGGGATCAAGGAGTACGGAGAGAAAGCAGGAAAGGGGTACTGCGGTTGAATGTTCAGCCATGATCTTATTGAATGGCGGTGCAGGCTCGAAGGGCCGAATGGCCTGCTCCTGCACCTAATTTCTAAGTTTCTATGTTTTTATAGCCCCTGCAGTTTGTGCGTTCACGTTCCACTCCAGAGATTTGAATATAAAATCTAGGCTGACAATTCAGTGCAGTACTGAGAGTGCTGCACTGTTGGAGGTGCCATCTTTCAGATGAAACTTTTAACCAGGCTCTTTCAGCTGGACATAAAGCATCCCTTAGCACTATTTCAAAGAAGAGCAGGGCGTTATCCCCAGTGTCCTGGCCAATATTTATCCCTCAATCAACATCACTAAAACAGATTATCTGGTCACTATCACATTGCTGTTTGTGGGAGCTTGCTGCGTGCAAATTGGCTGCCTCGTTTCCTACATTACAATAGAGACTACACTCCAAAATTACTTCGTTAGGTGCATAGCGCTTTAGGACGTCCAGTGATCAGGAAAGGCACGATATAAATGCGCCATTTTTTCTTTCTTTTTTTTAGTTTTGGCCGGTTATGAAGAAAAAATGGTGCCTGTCTTGCTTCCTCCCACTTCTGACACAGCCCATGTTGAAAGCCACCTTGGTAAGGGCGATAGTACAGATCATGACATCAGTCAACATGTATCATTATTTGATGCATGACCTGTCATTTTCAATCTTGCCGCTTAATTCAACGCCCTCTCCTAAACACATACAGCTGAACGCACAAGGGAGCCCCCGCTCACCAGTGCTACTTAAAGCTTATTGCTATGCACTGGCTCTTACACAGTTTGTATGAGTACTGAGTTCCTGGAACATAAGAACATAATAAATAGGAACAAGTGTAGGCCATTTGGCCCCTCGAGCCTGCTCTGCCATTCAATAAAGATCATGTCTGATCTGATCATGGACTCAGCTCCATTTCCCTGCCCGCTCCCCATAACCCTTTACTCCCTTATCACTCAAAAATCTGTCCATCGCCGCCTTAAATATATTCAATGACCCATCCTCCACAGCTCTCTGGGGCAGAGAATGCCATAGATTTGCAACCTTCTGAGAGAAGAAATTTCTCCTGATCTCAGTTTTAAATGGGCAGCCCCTTATTCTAAGACAATGTTCCCTAGTATTAGTTTCCCCTATGAGCGGAAATATCCTCTCTGCACCCATCTTGTCGAGCCCCCTCATTATTTTATAAGTTTCTATAAGATCACCTCTCATTCTTCTGAACTCCAATGTGTATAGGCCCAATGTACTCAACCTATCCTCATAAGTCAACCCCCTCATCTCCGGAATCAACCTAATGAACCTTCTCTGAACAGCCTCAATGCAAGTATATCCTTCCTTAATTACGGAAGCCAAAACTGTACACAGTACTCCAGCTGTGACCTCACCAATACCCTGTACAGTTGTAGCAGGACTTCTCTGCTTTTATACTCTATCGCCCTTGCAATAAAGGCCAACATTACATTTGCCTTCCTGATTATTTGCTATGCCTTCATACTAACATTTTGTGTTTCATGCAAAAGGACTCCCAGGTCTCCGTGTACTGCAGCACATTGCAATTTTTCTCCATTTAAATAATAATTTGCTTTTCTATTATTTCTGACAAAGTGGATAACCTCACATTTTCCCACATTATACTCCATCTGCTAAATTTTTGCCCACTCACTTAGCCTGTCTATATCGCTTTGCAGATTTGTTGCGTCCTCCTCACAATTTGCTTTCCCACCCATCTTTGTATCAACAGCAAACTTGGCTACATTACACTCAATCCCTTAATCCAAGTCATTAATATAGTTTGTAAATATTTGAGGACCCAGCACCGGTCCGTGCGGCACCCCACTAGTCACTGTTTGCCAACCGGACTCTCTCTTTTATGTTTGTTAGCCAATCCTCTATCAATGCTAATATATTACTCCCAACGCCATTTGCTTTTAACGTGTGGAGTAACCTCTTATGTGGCACCTTATCGAATGCCTTCTGGAAATTCAAATACACGTCATCCACTGGTTCCCCCTTATCTACCCTGTTCGTTACAGCCTCAAAGAACTCCAGCAAATTTGTCAAACATGATTTCCCTTTCATATAACCATGCTGACTCTGCTTGATTGAATCATGCTTTTCCAAATGTCCCGCTACTGCTTCCTTAATAACGGACTCCAGCATTTTCCCAATGACAGATGTTAGGCTAACTGGACTATAGTTTTTTGCTTTTGGTCTGCCTCCTTTTTTAAATAGGGGTGTTACATTTGCGGTTTTCCAATCTACTGGGACCACCCCAGAATCCAGGGAATTTTGGTAGATTACAACCAATGCATCCACTATCTCTGCAGTGACTTCTCTTAAGACCCCAGAATGTAAACCATCAGGGCCAGAGGACTTGTCCGCCTTTAGACAAAACATTTGTTCAACCCCTCTGCCATTTCCCTGTTATCCATTATTAATTCCCCAGTCTCATCCTCCAGGGGACTAACATTTACTTTAGCCACTCTTTTCCTTTTTAAGTACCAGTAGAAACTCTTGCTATCTGTTGTTATATTTCATGCTAGTTTACTTTCATAAACAATTCTTCCCACTCTTAATCATTTTTTTAGTCATTCTCTGCTGGCTTTTAAAAATTTCCCAATCCTCTGGCCTCCCACTAGTCTTGGCCACATTGTGTGCCTTTGTTTTCAATTTGATACCATCCCTTATTTCCTTAGTTAGCCAGGGATGGCTATCCCTTCTCTTACAGTCTTTCCTTCTCATTGGGATATATTTTTGTTGCGATTTATGAAATATCTCCTTAAATGTCTGCCACTGTTCATCAACTATCCCATTCTTTAGTCTATTTTCCCAGTCTACTTTAGCCAACTCTGGCCTCATACCTTTGTAATCTCCTTTATTTAAGCTTATGACCCTGGTTTGAGAACCTAATTTCTCACCCTCCAACTGAATTTGAAATTCAACCATATTATGGTCACTCATTCCTAGAAGATCTTTTACTACGAGATCATTTATACAGTATCAGATCTAAGATAGTCTGCTCCCTCGTTGGTTCCACAACATATTGTTCAAGGAAACTATCCCAGATACACTTTATGAACTCCTCCTCAAGACTACCCTAGCCAATTTGCTTTGTCCAATCAATATGAAGGTTAAATTCACCCATGATTATTGCCGTTCCTTTATTACAATCCTCTATTAGTTCTTGATTTATATTTCATCGAATAGAGCAGCCAATGTTAGGGAGTCTATCAACTACACCCATCAGCTACTTTTCCCCTTTATTATTCCTTATCAACATCTTGATCCTCTGAGCCAATATCGTTTCTCACTAATGCACTGATCTCATCCTTTATTAACTGTGCTACCCCACCTCCTTTTCCTTTCTGTCTATCCTTCCGAATAGTCAAATACCCCTGAATATTTAGTTCCCAGTCCTGGTCACCTTGCAACCACGTCTCTGTAATGGCTATCTATTTGTGCCGTCAACTCATCTATTTTGTTACGAATGCTACGTGGAATTAGACAACTAGCTTTTAAATTGTTTTTTTTACTCTTTTTTCCTGCTTGTTTCCTCTGTCCTTCAAACTCACTTTCTACATTTTTGCTTTCTCATTCAAGCTTTACTCCCCTCACTACTGAATTTATTCTCAGGTTCCCATCCCCCTGCCAAGCTAGTTTAAACCCTCCCCAGCAGACCCCCCACCCCCCTCCGCGAGGATATTGGTCCTAGCTCTGTTGAGATTGGAAAAGTTGGTAAAGTGTGCATGGAGTGCTGCTATATGTTGGGAAGGTGTTGGCTTTTACTGGAAGGCCTCTGAGGGCACCACTTGCTCCCAGTCATGGATAATCTAGTTGCACTTTCCCTTGCACTACAGCGTGACAGGGAAATGACACAGAGGTAACAATAAGACAAGCTTCTCGCAGAGGGAGGACGAAGAGGAGGGATCTCAGCGGGAGGCCTTACCCAGCTGGGGTCTTCAGGGAACACTTCTCCTACCTGCAAATAAGTCAGGAACAAAATATTCGCTTCACCAAGGAGGTGGTCACAGAACTTGGAACCAGACCTCCAGCCTTAGAGCAGGGCGATGATGGCGTTGTCAGTGGCCCCCAAGGTGACCATGGCGCTGTATATTTTCACCAGTGTATCCTTCCAGGCTGGAACAGGCAACATAGCAAATATCTCGCAGTTCGCCATCCAGCGCTGCATCCGGGAGGTCACAAAGGACTTCATTGCCTTCTCTTTAAACAGAGAGAAGCAGGAGGAGAATGCAAATTGCTTTGCCAGAAGAGTGGGCTTCCCCATGGCGCAGGTCGTAGCTTTGCGGGCGTCGCATCTGAATGGTGAGATGATCCATAACCACAAAGGGTACCACTCACTTAAAGTGCAGTTGGTGTGTGACCATACCCAGCACATCATGCTGGTAAATGCCCGCCATCCTGGCAACAGTTATAATGCATTCATCCTGTGCCAGTGCAGTGTGTCAGCAATGTTCCAACCACCACGCTGAAACCGAGCGTGGCTGCTCGGTGACAAGGGCTATCCACTCTACAGCTCTCTGATGACTCCTTTTTGCAGCCCCGCCAATCATGGCCAGCACTCATATAATGACAGCCATGATGCCATGAGGAATGTAATCGAGCAGACCTTTGGTGTGCTGAATCAATGGATCCGCTACCTTGACCGGTTGGGAGCAAATCTTCAGTACTCACTGGAGTGGGTGTCCCAATTGATGGTGGTCTGTTGTCAGCTTGGCCATCATGGGGGCATAGCCCTTGCCATCACAGGTTCTGCGACCATCTCAGGTGGAGGAGGAGGAGAAGGGAAGAGGCAGCCTGCATATCCACGTTCCAGACGGACTGTCCATGAGCGCATCATCAGAGTCCGGTTCCCCTGAATGAAATCCCCGATCCCTGTTGCTCAACACTTCCGCACCTTACCATCCCTCTGTCTAAAACATCAAAATGGCCTCTTGGCCACAATGTTGAAATGAACGCCACCAGAAAGCAAACATTCCAAATCAAATTTATAAATCAATCAGTCCAATATTACATAACAAAGTCAGCCGACCACTCTTGTGCATTCCCATAGTGCCTATCTTCCGTGTGCCTGTCCTTCTGCTCCCCTGAAGTGCTCCCCCAGTGGCTGCAGCTTAGCTGATGGAAGGTTGCTGACTCTCAGCGGGGGAGATGACAGATGGCCTTGCAGGATGACCTCGAGCCGCTCTGAGCCTAGAAGGCCCGGCTTTAGACTGCATCACCTCAGCATGGGCAGCAGCAGTCTGGGTTGGCTGGCAATCAGGCAGCAGCAAGGGCACTGGTGGAGTGGCAGTAGGGGGGAGGATGAATTCTCTCATCCAGAGAGAGGACAGCAGGTCCATGCTCCACAGAGCCACTCCCACACCCCGGGGTGGTGCCTCAGAAATCCTCGTAATCTGGTGGAGCACAAATCGCTGAACTGCTGTGACACCTTCCAAGCCCCTTTCAACACTGTTAAATGCGGCCAGTCTGAGCTTGCAATGGCAGCAACCTGCATCTGCATGAGAGCAGTCTGATCTTGCATGGCAGAAGGCTGAACTTCCACTGCAGCACTCAGACATTGGGTCGCTTCTGCTTGTGCTGCAAGCCAAGCTGAGACATCGGCCAGCAGAATCTGCATCATGGTTGGGTTGAAAAGTGTGCTAATGGAATTGCCCATCACTGCCACCCTGGAAATCCTGGGCTCCAAGCTTTGTGCGAAGCCCTGTGCAAGGTTGGTGCCAGACATCTCCATACTCCTTGACAATGACAACAGGCTCATTGGCAGGCCTACCAGTGCATCAAGAATTTCTGTGTGCATGCCCATCACCCTTCCTCTATAGACCGCTCCATCAAAGCTGTCACCTGAGTCCTATGTAGCATAACAGGTGTGCAACCTCGGGGAGCTAGCACCTGCACTATCCTTTCCCCCTGCACTGGCTGCAGCCCACTCATGTCTGGTGACTCATCATGTGCAGATCCCATCTCTGTACTACCCTCTAAACCACGCGCAGTTTAAAAGAAATTTGGTCATGGGATGTGGGCATCGCTGGCAAGGCCAGTATTTATTGCCCATCCCGAACTGGCCATGAGAAGCTGATGGTGAGCTACCTTCTTGAACTGCTGTAGTCGTATGGTGAAGGTACACCCACAGTGCTGTTACGGAGGGAGTTCCAGCTTTTGACCCAGTGACGATGAAGGAACGGCAATATACTTCCAAGTAAGGATCGTGTACAACTTGGAGGGGAACTTGCAGGTGATAGTGTCTTGTGTGAGGTCACTGAACTTCTTTTGGCACTGCATCCATATCCTCGGGCTATCCGCTCCCACTACCTTTGCCCTTTCTCTGGCTTGTTGAGCCATTATTCAGTCACATTTGCCTCCTCAATCTTTTCCAGCAGTTGTTGAAGGCAGAATCTCCTCCTCATTAAGAACTGTAGGCTAGCTTTAATTGGTGCTAGCCTTGCATGAACTTGGGCCCCCTACTGAGCATTCATAGAAACATAGAAACATAGAAAATAGAAACATAGAAAATAGGTGCAGGAGCAGGCCATTCGGCCCTTCTAGCCTGCACTGCCATTCAATGAGTTCATGGCTGAACATTCAACTTCACTACCCCATTCCTGCTTTCTCACCATACCCTTCATCCCCCTAGTAGTAAGGACGATATTTAACTCCTTTTTGAATATATTTAGTGAATTGGCCTCAACAACTTTCTGTGGTAGAGAATTCCACAGGTTCACCACTCTCTGGGTGAAGAAGTTTCTCCTCATCTCAGTCCTAAATGGCTTACCCCTTATCCTTAGACTGTGCCCCCTGGTTCTCGACTTCCCCAACATTGGGAACATTCTTCCTGCATCTAACCTGTCGAAACCCGTCAGAATTTTAAACGTTTCTATGAGATCCCCTCTCATTCTTCTGAACTCCAGTGAATACAAGCCCAGTTGATCCAGTCTTTCTTGATATGTCAGTCCCGCCATCTCGGGAATCAGTCTGGTGAACCTTCGCTGCACTCCCTCAATAGCAAGAATATCCTTCCTCAAGTTAGGAGACCAAAACTGTACACAATACTCCAGGTGTGGCCTCACCAAGGCCCTGTACAAATGTAGTAACACCTCCCTGCCCCTGTACTCAAATCCCCGAGCTATGAAGGCCAACATGCCATTTGCTTTCTTAACGGCCTGCTGTACCTGCATGCCAACCTTCAATGACTGATGTACCATGACACCCAGGTCTCGTTGCACCTCCCCTTTTCCTAATCTGTCACCATTCAGATAATAGTGTGTCTCTCTGTTTTTACCACCAAAGTGGATAACCTCACATTTATCCACATTATACTTCATCCGCCATGCATTTGCCCACTCACCTAACCTATCCAAGTCACTCTGCAGCCTCATAGCATCCTCCTCGCAGCTCACATTGCCACCCAACTTCGTGTCATCCGCAAATTTGGAGATACTACATTTAATCCCCTCATTTAAATCATTATCCTAAGACTATGTCCCCTGGTTCTGGACTTCCCCAGCATCGGGAACATTCTTCCCGCATTTAACCTGTCCAGTCCCGTCAGAATCTTATACGTTTCTAGGAGATCCCTTCTCATCCTTCGAAACTCCACTTAGCAGTGCCTTCAATGCCGAGCTGAATGCTGCATTCACATTAATTAGCAGGTTGCATGAAAATCACGTGCTGCCTGCATTCCTTTCAATGGGCACAGGCTGATTTTGCATTGCGATCCTTACATCTTTTTTCACATCCAATCCAACTTTTAGCCCAATTTGTTTTGAAAGGATTCTGCATAATAAATCTGTTCTGTTATTTGGAGACATAATATGTCGTCAGAAACACTTGATACTGGCTTTTCATCTCACTGGAGAATTATTGCAATCTGGAACATGTCGACATGGAAATCAGTGTCTTAATTTCAACCATTAAATAATGAAATAAAACACCTAATTACTAATAAGTAATCTGTTTTTCATTTCAATCCCTGTAATTTTAAGACATACAACTGCCTGAAAAACTGGCATCCGGCAGTTAAAAATCTGGTGGGGTGTTTTTGTACCCATTTGCGCACCTGAACCAACTTTCAGACAGGTCTTTAAGTTGGTGCCCAGTACTCCTGCTCAAAACAGGCCAGAAGCTGTTTCAACATGCAAATCACAGCCATATCCAGTTATAGGACTCCAATTGCAACTTTCAAGGAGAAATAGGCGAAGCATGTGTGACACATGATAGTCCACTTTCTCCAGGCATTGAGAGATCCCTCAAAGGGATTGTTGAAGGCCTCTCCTAAAAGGTAAGTGTCATGTATGTAACCACAATGTATCACTGGATACACTCAACCTAGATGCACACCTTGACCACAAGGGGTGAACTTGTGGGAGACACTCCTTACCTGATCTCACAGTTATAAAAAGGGAGGTCCCACGCAGGGTCATCGTCTTTGGAGTCCTGTGAATAAAGAGTTAAGGTCACAGAGTGACCTTGTCCCCAGAAAGTGCCTCGTGTGGTTTCATACTGTAGAGTAAGGACTTTACATTGGCGACGAGAAATGGGAATTCACGACCCACGAGAATGGCCACCGGTAGCACAGAGGAACGGTACTGTGTTGCGGAAGACTGGGACGATTTTGTCGAGAGGCTTCACCAAAGCTTCGTTACGAAAGAATGGATGGGGGATGCAGCGGCCGACAAGCGAAGGGCTCATCTTTTGACCAGCTGCGGACCAAAGACTTACGTGCTCATGAAGGACTTACCAGCGCCCGAAAAGCTGGCGGACAAAACCTTTGAAGCACTTAGCAAATTGATCAGCGAGCACCCCAAACCGCTGTGTAGCCTGCATATGGCCCGACACAGATTCTACACCCACCGACGTCGTGAAGGACAAAGCATACCGGACTTCGTAGCGGACCTCCGGCATTTGGCCAGCCTCTGGAAGTTCACAGACGCCTGCAGGGGAGAGATGCTAAGGGACTTCTTTATCGAGGGCATCGGTCATGCGGGAATTTTCCGCAAATTAAATGAGACTAAGGATTTGAACTTGGAAGCGGTGGCGTTGATAGCTCAAACTTCCATGGCGGGGGAGAAAGAGACAAAAATAATATACGCGCACAATTCTGACTCTAACGTGGCAATAGATCAGGGAGTCAACATCATCAATGCGACTCAGAGCCCCCAGGCAGGCAGGGGCAGTCCGACACTCCCCAGGCAGCAATAGACCCCAGAGTAGGACTTCAACAGAGACAATGGCAGGCTGAACGGACATTCAGCCCATCACAGTGGACAATGCGGCCCGGGATGGGGCCATTGACACCCACTAATAGGATACTTAAGAGCAGTCAAAGGGACAGTCAGCGTGGAATACCTGGCCTTAGTCCCTTTATTCCCAACAAGGGAAAATTTAACTCATGCTGGAGGTGTGGGGGAAAACATTCAACAATTTTCCTGCAGGAACTGAAATCTCAGTGGCCATTAGCTCGAATGGGCAGGAAGTCTGCAACCAGACTAATATATGAGGCGGATGGACCAAAAGAGGGCACTTTGAGGCAGGATGACTTTTGGGGCAAATCGATAGACGCCGAGGTTCAGCGGGTCCATGTGGCGAATATTCACAGTTCATACACCAAAATGCCAACAATGATGATGAGGGTTTTATTAAATGGTATCCCAGTATGCATGGAGCTGGACACTGGGGCCAGCCAGTCACTCATGGGCGTTCAGCAATTTGAGAAGCTATGGCCACTTAAAGCCTGTAGACTCAAATTAGCACGTATTGAGACACAATTACGGAATTACACTAAAGAAATCATTCCGGTGCTAGGCACTGCAATGTTGGCTGTCACACACAATGGGTTAGTGAATCGGCTGCCTCTCTGGATTGTCCCGGGCAATGGTGTTGCACTGTTGGGGAGGAGCTGGTGAGCCGAGATGAACTGGAAATGGGGGTATGTTCACGCAATGTCATCTGTGGAGCGAAGTTCGTGCTCTCAAGTCCTACAACAATTCGAGTCACTATTCCAACCTGGCATCGGGACTTTCAAAGGCACTAAAGTAGTGATACACATCACCCCGGACGCCAGGCCAGTGCACCACAAAGCCAGAGTGGTGCCGTATGTGATGCGGGAAAAGATCAAGAGCGAATTGGACTGGCTGTTGAGAGAGGGCATCATCTCGCATGTTGAATTCAGCAACTGGGCGAGCCCCATCGTTCCTGTCCTAAAAGCGAATGGTTCTGTCAGGATCTGTGGCGACTATAAGGCCATCATCAATCGGGTGTCCCTACAAGATCATTACCCGCTCCCGAGAGCGGAGGACCTCTTCGCCACGCTGGCAGGAGGCAAGCTGTTCACCAAGTTGGACCTCACTTCAGCCTATATGACCCAGGAACTGGCCGACGAATCTAAACTACTGACCACCATCACCACGCACAAGGGACTGTTTGTTTATAACAGGTGCCCGTTTGGCATTCGATCAGCGGCCGTGATTTTTCAACGAAACATGGAAAGCCTGCTTAAATCCATTCCTGGAACGATCGTATTCCAGGACGACATCCTCATCATGGGTCGAGACACCGAGGAACAACTCCACAACCTGGAGGAGGTGCTATGCCGACTGGACCAGGTAGGCCGGTGACTCAAGAAGTCCAAATGTGTGTTCTTAGCTTCTGAGGTTGAGTTTCTGGGCAGGAGGGTTACTGCAGATGGGATTCGGCCCACTGAATCCAAAACAAAGGCGATTCGACGAGCACCCAGGCCCTGCAACACATCAGAGTTGCATTCATTCCTGGGACTCTTGAGCTATTTCGGGAACTTTCTGCCAAACTTGAGCACATTGTTGGAGCTGCTACACGTGCTTCTGTATAAGGGTTGTGATTGGTTTTGGGGGGACTGTCAGGAACGGGCTTTTGATCGGATGCAAAACCTACTTTGTTCAAACAAGTTGTTGACCCTGTACAACCCCTGTAAAAAATTGGTTCTGACATGTGATGCATTGTCCTATGGTATTGGGTGCGTGTTGCAGCAGGGCAATGCTGAGGGTCAACTACAACCTATGGCTTATGCCCCCAGGTCGCTCCCTCAAGCAGAATGAGGATATGGGATGGTCGAGAAGGAAGCGCTTGCATGTGTCTATGGTGCAAAAAAATGCATCAGTGCCTCTTGCTAGGAAGTTTGAATTAGAGATGGACCATAAGCAAGGCTATCAATGCCAACGCATCAGCTCGCATTCAGCGATGGGCTCTCACGCTGGCTGCTTATGACTACTCCATCTGGCACCGGCCCGACACTGAAAATTGCGCTGACGCGCTCAGCAGGCTTCTACTGGCAACCACTGAGGGGGCAGCAGAGCAAAGCGCCGAGATGGTCATGGCTGTCGATGCCTTTGACAGTGCAGGCTCCCCCATCACAGCCCGCCAAATCAAAATCTGGACAAACAGAGATCCCCTTCTATCCCTCATTAAGAAATGCGTCCTGACTGGGGATTGGGCGCCCGCACACGGAGCATGCCCTTAGGAGGTCAGACCGTTCCACAGACGGATGGATGAGCTCTCCATCCAAGCCGACTGCCTTATATGGGGCAGCCGGGTAGTTATGCCCCAGAAGGGTAGGGAGGCATTCATCAGAGAACTCCACTGCGAGCACCCAGGCATTGTGCTGATGAAGGCCATTGCCCGGTCACACGTTTGGCGGCCTGGAATTGATTCAGATCTGGAACACTGTGTTCGCAGGTGCACGACGTGTGCCCTGCTGGGTAATGCCTCCAGGGAGGCCCCGCTCAGCCTGTGGCCCTGGCCCACCAGGCCATGGTCACACATTCATGTTGACGACATGGGCCCGTTCATGGGTAAGATGTTCCTTATTGTGGTAGATGCGTACTCGAAATGGATCGAGTGCATCATTCTGAATTCATGCACATCATCTGCCACCGTGGAAAGCCTACGTGCGATCTTTGCAACCCATGGCTTGCCGGACATCCTAGTTAGTGATAATGGCCCATATTTCACAAGCTACGAATTCCGGGAGTTTATGTTGGGCAATGGCATCAACCACGTCAGGACTGCGCCGTTCAAGCCGGCCTCCAATGGCCAGGCGGAACGTGCGGTCCAAATCATTATGCTCAGGATTCAAGGACCCTCCCTACAATGCCACCTATCGCATCTCCTGCTGGCCTAAAGATCACGACCGCACTCGCTCACGGGGGTCCCATGAAATGGACACTCAAAACTCGGTTGTCCCTCATTCACCCAGTCCTGACCGACAAAATTGAGGGCAAGCGCAAGTCACAAAACGAGTACCATGACCGTAATTCGAGGGGGAGATGTATGGAAATAAATGATCCTGTATTCGTCCTCAATCATGCCATGGGGCCCAAATGACTTGAGGGCACTGTAATTGAAAAGAGGGGAATAGAGCCATCGTGGTAAAACTCAACAATGGTCAGATATGCTATCTGGATCAAGTAAAAAAAAGGTTCAACATCGACACGGAGGAACCTGAAAAAGACTATGAGAAGGAGCTCACAACACTGCCAGTGAACGAGCAACAAGAGCAATCAGAAGAATGCACAGTCCCTGCGGTCAGCCCGGACAGGCCGGAATCACCACAGGTGACAGACACTCACGTCAGTGTCCAACAACCAGAGCCCCAACTGCGGCGCTCCACGAGGGAGCGCAGACCACCTGAAAGACTAAACCTATGATCCCAATAAGACTTTGGGGGGGGGGGGGGAGGTGATGTCATGTATGTAACCACAATGTAACACCACTGTATTACTGTATACACTCAACCTAGATGCACACCTTGACCACAAGGGGTGAACTTGTGGGAGACACTCCTTACCTGATCTCACAGGTATAAAAAGGGAGGTCCCACACAGGGTCATTGTCTTTGCAGTCCTGTGAATAAAGAGTTAAGGTCACAGAGTGACCTTGTCACCAGAATGTGCCTCGCATGGTTTCATACTGTAGAGTAAGGACTTTACAGTAAGCTTTTTATAAGATTCATGTGGGGCAAGGAGGAGCAGGGATTCATTGCCTTAAACAGTAATGCCAACCCCAGCATCTCATAAATCATGAGACAAATTCTTAAAAATCTTGAGATTTGGTAAGAAATCATGCATTGCTAATTTTTTCAAACATAAAGCAATATAGATTGATAGGTTTAAACACCTCATTAGTGGCTTTATTTAATCTCTAACATGTCACAACTCTTTACAAAAGCTATGGGCTCAATTTTGCCCAAAGCCATTTTTTGCGTATTGCAAGAGTTATGCCCATTTTTCTAGGCCAGAACTATTCCAAAAATAAATGTGCCAAGTTTCCCCACTCTATTTTTCAAATTTGCCGCAGCGCAGCCTATCCTGTAGCCTCGGAGAGTAGAGCCTACATTCTGCGGTGAAAATATGATGCCGCCACTCTGCACATGCATGAAAAAAATAGGATGTTTTTGACATGATTCCTATGGGCACGCATGCACAGTACAGCTCCAGGTCTGCAATCGGCCATTTTTAAAGAGCCAGTTTTGTGTGTGACAACTTTGAGTGCTGTGTGAGAACTTTCTTATCACTGGAAAAATCAGAGCTGCAATACAAGATGCAATGCGGCGCAAGGACCAAGAATTTCTTACAGGATGAAGTGGAGGCACTAGTTACTGTGATTGAGGGAAGATGGCAGGAGCTGGACACCAGAAGAGGTCACATAAAGATTCCACCCAAAGAAATGAAGAAATGTTGCAACCAACTTGCAGAAGATTACTGTGCAATGATGACCACCCTGAGGTCTGCAGGCCAGTGCAAAAAGAAGTGGCAGGACTTTGGTCAAATAGTTAGTGTAAGTAATATTTTCATTTCACATGGAATTGCAATTGTAAATGTGACCATCTGTATATGTTCCAACCAGCAGAAAGACACCCTCTCCAAAAAGTGATATATTCATCTTTGCAGAGGAAAGTGGCACACAACAAAAGGGAAAGAACTGGAACAGGAAGAGGCCCGGCAAATCTGAACCCACTGACACCCTTGGAAGGGAGGGTCACTGCTTTGATGGGTCCTGCCTGGAGAAGAGCAACCACCACTTCACAAGCTGGGCCCACACTCGAGGGAGAGGGTATGTTCTACAAATTCCACAGTCTGACTTTGCTAAGTGTTAAGTACTGCATGGGCTAGCCATGCTTCGGTTCATGGGGATGTCTCCCTCAGCTACGCTTCAGTTGATGCAATGTACTATCATTCATCGTGGTCCTTAAATGAGCCTGCTGTCTGCACTGTGTGAGTCTACTCATGCCACCCTGCCCCTCCTCTGCTGTTAACCATTTGTCTGTTCTGTTATATTTTGCTGAACTTGAAGCCAACCCTGATGATGCAGAAGAAGATTCCGAGGACAAGACTGAAGAGGAGAACATCTTCCAATCCCACCTTCTAGACTAAGAGCATGGGGGTGAGGGGGAGGGGAGGGGATGGATTAAGCCCCCACTGTTTTACTCAATTTGAAGTAGGTGCTGGTGCCACCCATTGTGGTGCTAGCCACTTCCCTGAGTAGTGGTTTGAGTGTTGCTGGGACATTCCATGATTTCCCACCGTCCGAGGCTGGGATTCCAGTGGGGTGCAGTGAGGCACACCCAGGGACACACTGTCTGAGGCTGGGGGTCCCAGTGGGATACAGCGAGGCACATCCAGGGCCCCACCTTCCAAGGCTGTGGGTCCCACTAGGATACTGCGAGCCACACCCAGGGCGAGGAGGGGAAGGAGAGCTCAACCGGACTCTCCTGAGGTGCAGGATGTAACAAATGTGGTTCAGATGATGGCAGAGAGCATTGACCTTACCACGATCACTCGTGGACACCATCAGTGAGGTGAGTGATGAGATATCGGAACTGTCGGGAGAAGTAACAACACTCTCACGAGAAATGGGAACGCTGTTCGGGAACATGAGGGAGGAAATACCTGTCAGCTGAAACCATATCGGTGCTCATGAAGGACTGAATGTCACAGGTAGCTGACATGTTGTCAGTGAACATGAGGGAGGGAATGTTGCAGGTAGTTGACACACTGTTGCTCAACATGAGGGAGGGCATGTCACAGGTAGCTGAGACACTGTCGGTGAACATGAGGCAGGGAATGATGGAGGTAGTTGGGACACTGTCAGGGCACATGAGGGAGAGACTCTTGGAGTTAGCTGCTGCAATAAGGGAACACGCCCAGACTCCGTGGCCCATTGACGGAATCCACTGCCACTCCCACTCCAATCCCCGGACCTGCCTCAGAAGAGGCTCAATCGGCCCTTCCACATTACCACCTGCACCCCACCCCACTACCCCCCCCCTCCCAGCCCCCCCATCAAGAAGTGCTCATTACCCGAGGTGTTCAAAGGAATAAGCTTGGTACCAACCCGAGAAACGCTGTGGGCAGGGATGGTGGAGTTATCAAGACCAAGCGCAGCGGGTGGTCTTAGAATAAGGTGGAGGAGAGATGGGTGCAGCCTTTCTTTGCTGCTGTTGTTGTTATTATTGTTGATACTGTTATAACTGTTCTCAAATAAAAAGTTTTCTGTAAGTTATGTAAATTTACAAGTTTAAAAGTTAGTAAGTGTTCTTAAAGTTTTTAAGTGATTTTAGAGTTTGTAAGTGATCTTAGAATTTGGAAGTGATCTTAAAGTTTGTAAGTGATCTTAAGTGAAAGCTTTAAAGTTTGATACAAGAATATGTTTATTAAAGTTAAGTTAAGTTCAAACCAATATTAGTTAAACTTTTAAATAAAATATATTTTAAATTATTACTGAATCATTTGCATTATTTGTTCCATTATTAATACAACTTTTGGAACTCAAGAAGAATAATTTCCATTAATTGTTTGATTAATAACACAACTTTTGAAGTAAGCAAGAATCATTTCCATTATTTGTTCCATTAATGCAAAACAACATTACAGAACAGGTCCAAACAGTAAACATGATCCATGTGGAATTGTTGCCACTGAGCCGTCAGCAGCCAGCTCTGCTGAAATATAGAAACATAGAAACATAGAAAATAGGTGCAGGAGTAGGCCATTCGGCCCTTCTAGCCTGCACCACCATTCAATATGATCATGGCTGATCATACATTTCAGTACCCCATTCCTGCTTTCTCTCCATACCCCTTGATCCCTTTAGCCATGAGGGCTACATCTAACTACATTTTGAATGTATCTAACGAACTGGCCCCAACAACTTTCTGTGGTAAAGAATTCCACATGCCCACAACTCTCTGAGTGAATAAGTTTTTCCTCATCTCGGTCCTAAGTGGCTTACCCCTTATCCTTAGTCTGTGACTGTGGCATATATAACGTTCTCACATAGGATGAATGCATCATTGTTGCTCCCAGGGTATCTTACATGATGTGATGAATGTCATCACACATGAGCTGCACATTAATGGAGTGGAAGCCTTTTCTGTTCCTTACATCTTGGAATCCTCCAAAGGTGCTTGCAAGGCAATGTGGGTACAATCAATGCAGCCCTGTACCTTTGGGAAGCCAGCAATTCGGGAAAAGCCCACAGCCCTGTCACGCATTGCCTCGGCGGTCAGGGGGAACTTTACGTAGTCATTCCTCCGGGCTTATAGTGCAGCAGTCACCTGCCGAATGGAGACATTTGTTGCAGGTTGAGAAATGGTGCATACATCCCAAGTTGTAGCTTGGAACGATCCAGATGCATAGAATGAAAGTGCAGCTGTAACCTTCACTTCAACTGACAAAGTAGTCCTCCTGATGCTTCTCAGTTGCAGGTCTGCTTTTACCAACTCAGTTACAACTTCTTTGCGAAAATGCAGCCTTCTGGCAGAGTTTGCATCACTCAGGTGCAGGTATGAATGCCGGTCTCGATATACCTGATGTTGGGAAGGCCTCCTGCCTATCATCCTATGGGCCCTGAGCTTCCTCATGCAATGATGTTGAGTCAATTGTCTCCTCCGCAGCACCATCATGCAAAAGGCTTGCACAAGGTATGGCATTGTCAATATTGCCGCCATGCTTAAATTTTACCTTTGCAAGGAGCTCAAAATGGCAGGCAATCCGAACAAGGTTCGTTGTACTCTCTCCTCACAGGTCTGTATGGACCACACCCAGGTCTGAGCAGGCGCAGTGACCAGGAAAGTTCCATAATTGACAAAAACTGGCGCAGACATCGGTATACGCCCCCTATGATGCAAATAAAACTAAACTAAAAAAATCATAACTAACTGAGTTCTGCTGGCGCACATTCCTTGGGGAAACTTTAATTTTTTAACTTATGCCAAAAAAAGCAGAGTGTGCCAAAAAAACTGGGGAAAATTGAACCCTTAATTAATACATCTGAAAATGCTTTACAAAATTAAAAAAAAATGTACCTGTTATCACCACGTTGCTATGTTTGCTATTTCTTGAGTTTCGGGCGGGCGATTTTTCAGTATTAGGTAAGCATGAAATTAGTGTATTCTAAACAAAAATTAAGGGTAAGAAATTCACTATCGCCAGGCGCTAACAATTTCAAACTTTTTTAAAAATCGCCATTTGCTCCGGGAAGGAAAGCTCCACTTCCCTTGGAGCGCAATCGGAAACAGGTGGGGGTTAACTTCAGCAACGCTGCACACTGGGCCGTGCAGCACTGCCGCGTTCAAAGGCTCCTTCCCTCCCTTAAAGGGAAGGGCCATTGCTGCACGATCTGCAAAATAAAAAGTACCTGCCTGGACCACTATGGCAGCCATGATCCTTCATGATTAGTCCGGCACTCAAGCAGAGTGCTGGGCTGATCGATCGCGGCCAGGAACGCGGGGAAAAAGCTGGAAGAAAAAAGGTACGTTTTTTTAACTTACCTCGGCCACCTCGCCTTTAAGCATCGCTGGCCACCCAATGCATGCCTCCTGCAGCTGCCGGTGTTTTCTTCCAGCGATGCTGCAGGGGCCAGAAGTCAATTGCGGGTCTGGGGTGCTACTGGGGCGAAGGGCACGTCGATCAGGTCATGATCTCCGGGCGAAGGACATCGGGGCGCAACGCATACCGCCGCCGCAAAACTCCTGTTAAATATGGCGGCGGTCAGCGTCAGCGCCGCACCCAGGACCGCTAACGGGAGGTGCAAAGGCACCCAATTTCAACCCCTAAGACTTTGTAATGGCCAACTTTTCAAGGACTCTGAGGCGTGTCAGAATGCTAATTATATTGATCTGGGGTCTGAGGGTGGGTGATATTTGGACTCAGGCCACTGTGGGCTCGGTTCACAGGCCTGTCCCTGGAGTGATCAGCACAGTCTTTTGACAGCTTCTTTCCTATTCCACAGACACTGGGCAAAAAGCATTCTTTTAAGATCCCACTAATAGCTGCTGTTGCACAGGTAAGGCATGTTCCTCAAAACATGACAGCATTTATGACAGAACATTTAGTGCCGAGTACATGTTAAGAACGTGCTGGAGACCCAGGGAATACAATATGACATTGGATATTTATGATGTCTGCCTATCTCCTTCGCGTGTTCACAGAAATTGTGAATTTTGCAGGAAATATCAGTAAAATAAAGTAACTGTTATGCTGTGACTGTCGGGACTATTTTCAGAGCCTAATTTAGGTCTCCCATGTTTAGTACAATTGTTGCTGTAGATAGATGAGTTGACGGCACAAATGGATATAAATGCGTATGATCTGATAGCCATTACAGAGATGTCGTTGCAAGGTGACCAGGACTGGGAACTAAGTGTTCAGGGGTATTTGACAATTCGGAAGGACAGACAGAAAGGAAAAGGAGGTGGGGTAGCACTATTAATAAAGGATGAGATCAGTGCATTAGTGAGAAATTATATTGGCTCAGGAGATCAAGATGTTGAATCAGTTTGGGTGGAGATAAGGAATAATAAGGGGAAATAGTCGCTAGTGGGAATAGTCCATAGGCCCCCTAACAGTAGCTACTCTGTTGGACGGAGTATAAATCAAGAAATAGTGGAGGCTTGTAATAAAGGAACGACAATAATCATGGATGATTTTAACCTTCATATTGATTGGACAAAGTAAATTGGCCAGGGTAGTCTTGAGCAAGAGTTCATAGAACGTATCTGGGATAGTTTCCTTGAACAGTATGTTGCGGAACCAACCAGGGAACAGTCTATCTTAGATCTGGTATGATATAATGAGACAGGATTAATAAATGATTTCATCATAAAGGATCCTCTCGGAATGAGTGAACATAACATGGTTGAATTTCAAATTCAGTTCGAGGGTGAGAAAGTTGGTTCTCAAACCAATATCCTAAGCTTAAATAAAGGAGCCTACAAAGGTATGAGGGCAGAGTTGGCTAAATTGAACTGGGAAATATATTAAGGTGTAAAAGGGTTGATAAACAGTGGCAGGCATTTAAGGAGATATTTCATAACTCTCAACAAAAATATATTCCAGTGAGAAGGAAAGATTTTAAGAGACAAGAGAACCATCCGTGGTTTACTAAGGAAGTAAAGGATGGAATCAAATTGAAAAAAATAGCATACAAAGTTGCCAAGATTAGTGGGAGGACAGAGGATTGGGAGATTTTAAAAAATCAGCAAAGGACGACTAAAAAAATGATAAAGAGAGGGAAGATAGAGTATGGGTGTAAACTAGCAAGACATAAAAACAGATAGTAAGAGCTTCTACAGATATATAAAAAGGAAAAGAGTGGCTAAACTAAATGTTAATCCCTTAAAGGATGAGACTGGGGAATTAATAATGGGAAACAGGGAAATGGCGGAGACTTTGAACAAATATTTTGTATTGATCTTCACGGGAGAAGTCACGAAAAACTTCTCAATAAAAGATAATCAAGGAGCTATAGGGAGGGAGGAACTTAAAATAATCACTATCACTAAAGAAAAAGTACTCGATAAAATAATGGGACTAAAGGTGGATACCTCACCTGGACCTGATGGCCTGAATCCTAGGGTCTTTAAAGAAGTGACTGCAGAGATAGTGGATGCATTGTTGCCGATACAAAGATGGGAGGAAAAGCAATGAGAGGAGGACACAAAAAAGACCTGCAAAAGTGTCATGTATCTCACATTACTGTATATAACTGTATATTACCATGCTATACATGACTGTAACTGGATATGACCTGTAACAATAAGCATACCTTACCACCAGGGGTGCACTTGCAGGAGGCACTCCATACCTGTCCCACTGTGGTATATAAAAGGAGGTCTCAGGCAAGTGCAGCACTGGAGAGCTGGAATTAAAGGTGTAAGTCCTGAGTGACCTTGACTTCAGCATGTGTCTCGTGTAAGTCAGTACATTAGAGTCAGGACTTAACAGTGGCGACGAGTTACGGGATCACAGAATCCACAGAATGGCTAGCAACAGCTCAGATGAGAAATACAATGCTGGAGACAATTGGGATGACTTTATAGAAAGGCTTCAACAAAGCTTTGTGACCAAAGACTGGCTGGGTGATGATAAGGCAGAGAAGAGAAGAGCCCATCTCTTGACCAGCTGTGGCTCAAAAACATATGCTTTAATGAAAGACCTGCTGGCATCCGAGAAACCAGCAAGCAAGTCATTTGAGGAGTTGAGCACACTGGTGAGAGACCACCTGAAGCCAGCGAGCAGCCTACACATGGCCAGACACAGGTTCTACAACTACAGATGCTGTGTGGGCCAAAGCATACACGACTTCGTGGTGGAATTTCGGAGGCTGGCTAGTTCATGTGAGTTCCCCAATGAACTAAGGAGAGAAGTACGGAGAGACTTTTTTATTGAAGGAATAGGCCATGCAGGCATATTCCGAAAGCTTATAGAGACTAAGAACTTGACTCTAGAGGCAGCAGCACTAGTCGCACAGACGTTCTTGGCAGGTGAAGAAGAAACGAGGTTGATCTATACTTCGGGTACGACAACCAACGAGGCATCAGAACAAGGAGTTCACATTGTGAAACAAACTGCTACCCCCACACACAGACAAAGGCAGGAGAGCAGGCCTTTAACAGCAGATAATGGCGCCAGAAGCCATCAAAATCAAGGGCCACATGAACGGCTGATCACACCTCATCAACCCACAATGCGAGCAATCAACAACAGATTGAGAGAAGCTCAAGGGAGATCAGCCAGACGCAGCTCATCCTTCGGAAACAATGGAAACGGTCTGTGTTGGAGATGTGGGGGAAGGCACTCAACCAGGGTGTGTCGATTTCAGCATGCTGTTTGCAGAAACTGCAACTACACAGGGCATCTGCTCGCATGTGCAGAAAAACAGCAGCTCGGCTGGTATACGAATTGGAAGGGTCGGAAAGCGGACCAGAAGATGGTTGGAACAGTGCACGGGACGCCGAGGTACAGCGGGTTAGCACGATCAATGTCCACTGTTCTTACAACAAGATGCTTCCAATTATGATGAGGGTTCTACTCAACGGGATACCCATCAACCTGGAACTGGACACGGGGGCCAGTCAATCCCTCATGAGCGTTCAACAATTTGAACAGCTGTGGCCGCACAAAAGCAACAGACCAAAACTCACAAAGATCGACACCAAACTAAGGACCTATACTAAAGAAATCGTCCCAGTCCTTGGCAGCGCCATGCTCTCAGTCACACACAAAGGGATGGTGCACCGACTTTCCCTGTGGATTATCCCCGGGGATCTCCCAGCCCTGTTGGGGAAAAGCTGGCTAGCTTTGGAAATGGGATAATGTTCATGCCATGTCGTCAGAGGAATGGACCTCCTGCTCAACAGTTCTAAGCCGTTTTGAACATCTCTTTCAGCCAGGTGTGGGCACCTTCAAAGGGGCTAAAGTTAGAATCCACATCACACAGAATGCCAGACCGGTCCATCACAAGGCTAGAGCTGTGCCTTATGTGATGAGGGAAAAGATTGAAAACGAACTGGACCGGCTTCTGCGAGAAGGCATAATTTCTCCCGTAGAATTCAGCGACTGTGCAAGCCCCATCATCCCCGTCATGAAGCCTGATGGATCCGTGCGAATCTGTGGGGATTACAAGTCTACCATAAACAGAGTCTCCCTACAGGACCAATACCCGCTGCCCAGAGCGGAGGACCTATTTGCCACGTTGGCTGGAGGAAAACTTTTCTCAAAACTTGACCTCACATCTGCGTATATGACGCAAGAACTGACCAAAGAGTCTAGCTACTCACCACCATCAACACACATCGAGGCCTTTTTGTGTACAATCGATGCCCATTCTGCATCAGGTCGGCAGCTGCTATATTCCAGCGCAACATGGAAAGTTTGCTCAAGTCCATCCCGGGGTCAGTTGTGTTTCAAGATGACATACTCATCTCGAGCAGGGACACCGACTCTCATCTCCGCAATCTTGAGGAAGTACTAAGTCGATTGGATCGGGTAGGCCTAAGAGTTAAGAAATCCAAGTGTCTGTTTCTCGCACCTGAGTTTGAATTTTTGGGCAGAAGGATTGCCGCTGATGGAATCCGCCCAACCGAATCCAAAACCAAAGCGATTCGCCTGGCACCCAGGCCCCGGAATGTCTCAGAACTGGCGCCTTTCTCGGGCTACTCAATTATTTTTGGAACTTTATGCAGAACTTGAGTACGCTACTGGAGCCTCTCCACGTGGTACTCAGAAAGGGGTGCGATTGGTTTTGGGGGGATGCCCAAGATCGCGCCTTTAATAAGGCACGCAACCTTCTCTGTTCCAAGAGTGTTTTAGCCTTTTTTGACCCAGGTAAAAAGTTAGTCCTTACGTGTGATGTGTCAGCGTATGGGGTCGGGTGCGTTTTACAACACATCAATGATGCGGGTAAATTGCAGCCTGTTGCTTATGCCTCCAGGTCACTTTCGCGGGCGGAGCGCGGGTATGGTATTGTTGAGAAGGAGGCGCTCGCATGCGTGTGCGGTGTCAAAAAGATGCACCAATACCTTTTTGAGGCTAAATTTGCGTTAGAAACCGACCACAAACCCCTCACGTCGCAACTATCCGAGTGCAAGGTAATCAACGCCAACACCTCGGCGCGCATTCAGCGGTGGGCACTCATGCTGGCGGCTTACGACTTCATGATAAGGCACAGACCAGGCACAGACAACTGTGCCGACGCGCTTAGCAGGCTACCCCTGGCGACCACAGAAGGGTTCGACGAACAGGACTGTGAGATAGTCATGGCAATCAATGCCTTTGAATCCACAGGTTTGCCCATGACGGCTCGCCAAATCAGAGCCTGGACGACCAGCGACCCCACCTTATCTCTAGTTAAAAGATGCGTTTTAACCGGTTCTGGGCAGAGGCTCGCGATGCCTGCCCCGAGGAGGTCAAAGCCTTCCATAGGCACATGCATGAACTCTCACTACAGGCAGACTGCCTGATGTGGGGCAGCCGAATAGTTATGCCCTTACGAGGCAGGGAGGCGTTTGTCCGGGAGCTCCATCGCGAGCATCCGGGGTTCGTCCTTATGAAAGCCATAGACAGATCTCATGTCTGGTGGCCTGGCATTGACGTGGGCAAAATGTTCCTCGTAGCTGTTGATGCATTTTCAAAATGGATCGAGTGCACCATTTTAAACTCGAGCACCACCTCCACCACTGTGGAGAGCCTCAGAACCATGTTTGCAACGCACGGCATTCCTGACATATTGGTCAGTGATAATGGTCTGTGCTTCACCAGTGCAGAATTTCACAATTTGATAGTTGGTACAAATCACGTTAAGACGGCACCTTTCAAGCCGGCCTCCAATGGCCAGGTGGAGCGAGCAGTGCAGATCATTAAACAAGGCATGCTCAGAATCCAAGGTCCCACGCTGCAGAGCCGCCTGTCGCGACTGCTGCTGGCATACAGATCTCGTCCGCATTCGTTGACTGGGGTTCCCCCCGCGCAACTATTGATGAAGCGAACCTTAAAGACCAGGCTCTCGTTAATCCTCCCAGACATGCATGAAATTATTGCGGCTAAGCTTCAAAAGCTAACTGAGTACTATGACCGAAATTCGAGGGGGAGGTGGAATGAGATAGGGGACAAAGTGTGTGTACTAAACTATGGCCGGGGTTCCAAATGGCTTGCAGGGACAGTAACAGACAAAGGGGGAAACAGGCTACTGGTTGTACAAATGGACAATGGCCAAACCTGCCGTAGACATGTAGACCAAGTAAAAAGTAGATTCACTGATAACACTGAAGAACCAGAGGCAGACTACAATGTGGAACTCACACCACACCTGGTGGACAGACAGGTGGAACAACCTGAGGAAAGGGCAGTCTCAACAGACAGCCCAGGTGAGATACCAGCAATCACACGGAACGAAACAGACAGCCCAGGCGAGTTACCAGCAATCACACCGAATGAAAAACAGGCACCAAGGCAAACAACTGAACCACAACTAAGACGCTCCACGCGAGAGTGCAGACCACCTGAGAGACTGAATCTATAAAGGCAATAAGACCTTGGAGGAGGGTGATGTCATGTATCTCACATGACTGTATATAACTGTACCTTACCATGCTATACATGACTGTAACTGGGTATGACCTGTAACAATAAGTATACCTTACCACTAGGGGTGCACTTGCAGGAGACACTCCATACCTGTCCCACTGTGGTATATAAAGGGAGGTCTCAGGCAAGTGCAGCACTGGAGAGCTGGAATTAAAGGTGCAGGTCCTGAGTGACCTTGACTTCAGCGTGTGTCTCGTGTAAGTCAGTGCATTAGAGTCAGGACATAGACAGGCTAAGTGAGTGGGCAAAAATTTGGCAGATGGAGTATAATGTTGGAAAATGTGAAGTTATGCACTTTGGCAGAAAAAAAATCAAAGAGCAAGTTATTATTTAAATGGAGAAAAATTGCAAAGTGCTGCAGGACACTGAGACCTGGGGATCCTGGTGCATGAAACACAAAAGGTTAATTATGCAGGCACAGCAAATGATCAGGAAGGCCAATGGAATCTTAGCCTTTATTGCAAAGGGGATGGAGTATAAAAGCAGGGAAGTCTTGCTACAATTATACAGGATATTGTTGAGGCCACACCTGGAATACTGGGTCCAGTTTTGGTTTCCTTATTTAAGAAAGGATATACTTGCTTTGCAGGCAGTTCAAAGAAGGTTCCGGAGATGAGGGGGTTGACTTATGAGGAAAGGTTGAGTAGGTTGGGCCTCTACTCATTGAAATTCAGAAGAATTACCGGTGATCTTATCGACATATATAAGATTATGAGGGGGCTTGGCAATTTGGATGCAGAGAGGATGTTTCCACTGATAGGTGAGACTAGAACTAGGGGGCATAATCTTAGAATAAGGGGCCGCCCATTTCAAACTGAGGTGAGGAGGAATTTCTTCTCTCAGAGAGTTGTAAATCTGCGGAATTCGCTGCTTCAGAGAGCTGTGGAAGCTAGGTCATTGAATAAATTTAAGACAGAGATAGACAGTCTCTCAACTGCTAAGGGAATAAGATGTTATGGGGAGCGGGCAGGAAAGTGGGCCTGAGTCCATGATTCGATCAGCCATGATCGTGTTAAATGGTGGAGCAGGCTCGAGGGGCCGTATGGCCTACTCCTGCTCCTATTTCTTACGTTCTTATGATCTTTATTGCAAGGGGAATGGAGTATAAAAGCAGGGAGGTCGACTACAACTGTACAGTGTATTGGTGAGGCCACATCTAGTGTACTACAGAAAGTTTTGGTCTCCTTATTTAAAGAAGGTTATAATTGCATTGGAGGCTTTTCAGAGAAAGTTCAATAGGTTGATTCCGGAGATGAAGGGGTTGACTTATGAAGAACGGATGAGCAGGTTGGGCCTATTCTCTTTGGAGTTTAGAAGAATGAGAGCTGATCTTATTGAAACATAAAAGATACTGAGGGGGCTCGACAAGTTAGATGCAGAGAGGATGTTTCCACTTGTTGGGGAATCTGGAACTAGGAGGCTTAGTTTAAGAATAAGGGGTCGCCTATTTAGAATTGAGATGAGGAAGAATTTCTTCTCTCAGAGTCGTTAATCTGTGGAATTCCCTGCCCCAGAGAGCTGTGGAGGATGGGTTCATTGAATATATTAAAAGGCAGAGATAGACAGATTTTTGAGCGATGAGGGAGTTCCCATTATTATGATTGAGAAACAGCCCCCAAACACCAAAACACTAATAAAAAATGGAAAATATACACTACATATTTAAGATTAATTTAAATTAAAATTATTAATGTCTTATAAAAAATATATATTTATCCGATTTTTTAAAAAGTTTTTAAAATTATGGGTTTAAATAAACTTATAGTAGTGGGCATGGTTTTTAACAATAAAATGTGTTTGTTAAATTTTATTTTGTTATGTTTTTGTATGTTTTAAAACTCTTACACTTGTAAAAGTAGGCTATGCGCCTGCTTTTATCAGGCACAAGAGTTTTCAGGACACCTGCTGGGCAAGATATGGGTAAATACCACAATCTTGCCCATGCGAATGTCCTGGATGTGGAGATACGGAGGATCTGTCAAGCTCCAGCAGGACAGATCGGAAAAGCCGGTTTTTAGTGCTTGCGCATTGCATGCTGAAAACTGGCTTTTCCGATACCTTTACGGGTCCGTAGAAACTTCGTACGGACCCGGGGAGGCAGAAATTTCTGCCCCATTGTTTGTGCAAAACCTGAATTGAATAGACTGCTCCCACCCCGCAGCCCTTCCTTTGGCTCGAAAACAGCAACCACAATGGTCGGTTTGTATGATTGATTGGAAAACCAGCCAATAGCTTTACATAAGAACATAAGAAATAGGAACAGGAGTAGGTCATATGGCCCCTCGAGCCTGCTACGCCATTCAATAAGATCATGGCTGATCTGATCATGAACTCAGCTCCACTTCCCCACCCGCTCCCCATAGCCCCTTATCCCATTATCGTTTAAGAAACTGTCTATTTCTGTCTTAAATTTATTCAATGTCCCAGCTTCCACAGTGTTCTGTGGCAGCGAATTCCACTGATTTACAACCCTCTGAGAGAAGAAATTTCTCCTCATCTCAGTTTTAAATGGGCGTCCCCTTATTCTAAGATCATGCCCTCTAGTTCTAGTCTCCCACATCAATGGAAACATCCTCTCTGCATCCACCTTGTCAAGCCCCCTTCATAATCTTGTACGTTTCGATAAGATCACCTCTCATTCTTCTGAATTCCAATGAGTAGAGGCCCAACCTACTCAACCTTTCCTCATAACTCAATCCCCTCATCCCCAGAATCAACCTAGTGAACCTTCTCTGAAATGCCTCCAAAGCAAGTATATCCTTTCGTAAATATGGAAACCAAAACTGCACGCAGTATTCCAGGTGTGGCCTCACCTTGTATAGCTGTAACAAGACTTCCCTGCTTTTATACTCCATCCCCTTTTCAATAAAGGTCAAGATCCCATTGGCCTTCCTGATCACTTGCTGTACCTGCATACTATCCTTTTGTGTTTCATGCACAAGTACCCCCAGGTCCCGCTGTACTGCAGCACTTTGCAATCTTTCTCCATTTCAGTAATATTATTTAAAGCCTCAACGGAGCTGCCTGCTTAAGTAACCAATGGACACAGTCAAAGGGTGGAACCTGGTGGCGGACTGTTCGATGAAGTGGATTAAAGATCACAGACGCCTCTGCCTTGTATAATGAGCAGCCCTGTGTGAGCGGGTGGCAGAACTAACCCATGCACACCAGGCAAGGCAAGGCTGATTCTTCCCAGCAACATTGTCTGTCCATTTATCGCAATAATAAATGCATGCCCCGGGAGCATTCCAATCTCCACGGCCCATGCTGAGCGACACTGCTGTGCTTTGACCAATCGGAGCTGCAGTGGTGCACCCGCTTGTCATTTACACTCTCTAAGAGAATGAGCCCAGAAACTAAAAGTGGTTCATGCCTCCCGACTGCTATATTGGGTGGGAGCTCCGCTGATATCAGCACCTAACCCGAAAGCCACTCTGCATGGCATTTCGTGGGTCATTATGCATTTTTAAAACATTTTTTAGCATGGGTGAAAATGGATCAACGCATTAATAGGGGCCATTTTGAAATTTATCGTGCGATGGTTTTCCCATCAGTAATCATATTATATGATTTGGCACTGACTGTGTCAGTCTTCAAATCTATTGTAGCTTTTACTTATGAAGTACATATCACAGGCATGGTCTAGAAAAATCAGGAAGAACCACAAAATAAACATTGTAGAACTTAAGTTACTTAATATTAATGAGAAATATTTTGCCATCTTGATTGATTTTGTTTGCATTTTATTTTTACTCACAAAATTGAATGTCAGAAAAAGTTGTGCGCTAGTTACTTTGGATGTGGTGCAGTCTACAGTTTGGATGATATATGTGCTGACCAGTAATTGGTGAATGATCCCAAGATCCCAATATAGAGTTCTCAGTGACTCTCCATTACTTTGGCTCGTTGACAGCTGCAGAAGTGATATAAAAGCTACAATTTCATAGCTCTTCACTTTCCAATATCAGAACCTGAAGTCTTCAGGATTTGGAAGAAACTTTTGCAGTTTGGAAGTGTTTGCAGTGAACACTCTATTCACTGTCACCTCCTTGGAGCAACCTCTCTCACCATTGACAGATCACTTCTATCATCTCAACCTCACCTGCAGTCTATTCCAGCAGCATCGGTGCCCTTGAAAAAATCTCACCTTGGTCCTCAGAATCCAACCACGATCAGCCCAAAGATCACTAAATACACCAGCATCACCAAGAAAACACCAAAATTCTCCATAATCAACTGATGCTGTACAGGACACAGGACATCAGCATCTGACCATATTGCTGCCCAGGAGGCCAGGGTTGGCCTCACCATGGCCAAATTTCCTTCAGTTGATGCTATACACCGTGGCTGTCACATAATGCGCCAGGTTGGAATCAGCCCACAACAGCTCCATAAAACATCCCTGCAATGTTCAATCCATTCTTTTCACACTCATCACCATTGTGGGGGCGACCCTTCTATCTCACCATTCATTACAACACACTAAGACCCTTGCAAAGCTGCCCACAAATCTGAGCAAGGACGCAATGTTTGACAACACATCAATACATCAACATAAACTTTACATGAACATTCGCTAAAGGACCCAAGTGTTGTTCGTTGGTATGATTGGACAAGGATGAGGGTGATTGTGAGGGGTGGCAAGTTAGATGCGGAACTGATAATGTAGATAGATAGAGAGGGATGGATGGAGGTGCAAGGTAAATTGGGGTGAGTAAGGACGTGCAGGAGTAAGGTAGTGAAGACAGAGTGATGGGGATGTGATGAGTGGCACAGCAGTATGACGTTGAGTGTGGCTTTGCAGTACCATTTCGTGATCTACTGAAATGTTTGCATTACTGCAGCCAGGACCTCCTGATGACATCGCTGCTTGTGTCCTCCTGTGCAATGTGCATCCAGGCTGCATTGATGTCCTGGGGATGTTTCTTATGTGCATGGGAAGGGAAGAGAACCTCCCTGCGTGCTGTGACTCCTTCTATAAACATTTGGAGGGAGTGATAGGAGAGCCTGGGTGCAGCTGTCATGTACCTTTGTGCAGTGCTTGTCACTATTTGCAGCAACTCAATGCTGCAGAATACTGACAGAAGAACTGTCAAAGCAATGTGTGCACAGTCCCTTTAAGGAAATCGGCTGATGATGCGCAAATGACATCATCAGACCGACTTTCTGTTTATTGGCCAGGAATCTCGCAGGGTGGGCTTAACAAACCCATCATCGGAAGATTGCTGCGAAAGAGCGGGCTGGAGCCGTAAGCGCATTTTCCACATGCCACCGAACCCGGCCGCATGGACGCCACAGGTGGCGAAATCGCGGCCGTAATGTGTATTTTTAACTAGAATAGTTATTTCGGAAATGTACTAAGCAAGTTAAAAGATAACAGTGCTGAGAAATGGGATCTATTTCTTCGTTGCAGTAATTTTCCCAAAATAATTAAATGAGTAGGATAACGTCCAAGATAGCGCACATTGTACAAGGTCTATAGAAGGAGCATGCTCAATTGGTATTTTTCCCATTCAATGCCTTATGTGCTTACAGCAGTATATTTTCTGAATGGTACAGTTCCCATAAGAATTCTTAATCCACTTATACAAAATTGCTCTGTCTGTGTTTTTTTAATGCAGGTGTTGATCCAAAAAATTGGTCAAAACAGGCATTTAAAAATGCACAGCAGGATCTCACATGAGTATGATATGGAAACAGGACTGTTAGGAAAATATACCCAATATAATTGAACACTTCCAAGTGATAAGAACATAAGAACATAATAAATAGGAACAGGAGTAGGCCATATGGCCCCTCGAGCCTGCTACGCCATTCAATAAGATCAAGGCTGATCTGATCATGGACTCAGCTCCACTTCCCCGCCTGCTCCCCATAACATAGAAACATAGAAACATCGAAAATTGGTGCAGGAGTAGGCCATTCGGCCCTTTGAGCCTGCACCACCATTCAATATGATCATGGCCCCTTATCCCCTTATCGTTTAAGAAACTGTCTATTTCTGTCTTAAATTTATTCAATGTCCCAGCTTCCAGAATGCTCTGAGACAGCGAATTCCACAGATTTACAACATTCTGAGAGAAGAAATTTCTTCTCATCTCTGTTTTAAATGGGCGGCCCCTTATTCTATGATCATGCCCTCTAGTTCTAGTCTCCCCCATCAGTGGAAACATCCTCTCTGCATGCATCTTGTCAAGCTCCCTCATAATCTTATATGTTTCGATAAGATCACCTCTCATTCTTCTGAATTCCAATGAGTAGAGGCCCAACCTACTCAACCTTTACTCATAAGTCAACCCCCTCCTCTCCGGAATTCACCTCGTGAACCTTCTCTGAACTACCTCCAAAGCAAGTATATCCTTTCATAAATATGGAAACCAAAATTGCACGCAGTATTCCAGGTGTGGCCTCACCAATACTTTATATAGCTGTAGCAAGACTTCCCTGCTTTTATACTCCATCCTCTTTGCAATAAAGGTCAAGATCCCATTGGCCTTCCTGATCACTTGCTGTACCTGCATACTATCCTTTTGTGCTTAATGCACAAGTACCCCCATGTCCCGCTGTACTGCGATACTTTACAATCTTCCTCCATTTAAATAATAACTTTCTCTTTGATTTTTTCTGCCAAAGTGCATGACCTCACTCTTTCCAACATTATATCCAACTTTCCATCTGCTAAATTTTTGCCCACTCACTTAGCCTGTCTATGTCATTTTGCAGATTTTTTGTGTCCTCACATTGCTTTTCCTCCCATCTTTGTATCATCAGCAAACTTAGCTACATTACACTCAGTCCCTTCTTCCAAGTCATTAATATAGATTGTAAATAGTTGGGGTCCCAACACTGATCCCCGCGGCATCCCACTAGTTACTGGTTGCCAACCAGAGAATGAACCATTTATCCCGACTGTCTGTTCTCTGTTAGTTAGCCAATCCTCTATCCATGCTAATATAGTACCCTCAAACCCGTGAACTTTTATCTTGTGCAGTAACCTTTTATGTGGCACCTTGTCAAATGCCCTCTGGAAGTCCAAATACACCACATCCACCGGTTCCCCTTTATCCACCCTGTTCGTTACATCCTCAAAGAACTCCAGCACATACATTGTGTGTTCCTTCCACTTTGTTTCATAAAACTGGTCTGAGAGAAGAAAAGTGTTCATTATTGCACCATATCAATTCTGTCTTCTTTGCTGTCCTTATTTTTTTCATAAGGAACTTTTCTGCCTGCCAAACTGAAAGGAAGTTTGTGAAAAGTACACATACCCTTTGAACAATTTCAGGCTGGATAATCTCTTTTCACTCACTGGGGATAATTTTCAA
This sequence comes from Pristiophorus japonicus, assembly GCF_044704955.1. Lineage (NCBI taxonomy): Eukaryota > Metazoa > Chordata > Chondrichthyes > Pristiophoridae > Pristiophorus > Pristiophorus japonicus. The sequence goes on from NC_091977.1 coordinate 423,964,541, forward strand.
CAGACAGGAATGTAGTGGAGTCGATCACCAGGCTATTGTTGAATCCACCTAAGCCTCATTCCAATTGGCAATGTAAATTAGACTGGTTCTACCAAGGATGGACAATTTGCTCCACCACATTATCGCACAGGCAGTGGCGTTGAAAATGTCCCACTCATTTGACTCCTTTTAAGTGACTGACATAAATCACTCTGTTTCTATCTCATTGCTATAAATTGTCACATGACTTACTATATATTACATGGGGGGGGGGGGGGCAGGATGAAAAAAGGTTGGCCACCATGCCTTATCTTATAACTTTGATCCATGGTAGAACATGACACCCTTTGGCTACGATGTTTGAATGAGATTCTAAGTTGATAAAAAATGAAAATAAATTTATTGAAGAACATGATGAGACACATCACAAGTCATCAACCACAACTTGTATTTATATAGCATTTTAAGCATAGAAAACATCCCAAGGTATCTCATATAAACATAATCAGACAAAAATTGACCGAGAGTCAAAGATCAAGTAGGAGAAATTGGCTTCCTTTGCACCTCCTGGGGGCAATAACAGGACGCTACCGGCTCTGCGACTAGCCCGCTGTACCGACGCCTGCGAACTTGCTGTGGAGGTATACGGCAGAGGTGGTAATCCCTAGCGCCACAATCTCCTACGTCCCAGAGATCGTGTTATCATCTGGCTGCGCAGAGCCCCGATTGCGCCCCGGGTGCAAACTTCGGTTCGGCCCCCGGCAGCTGCAGGTGGCGTTATTTGGGAGGGTATTTAAAGGTAATGCCGCTTAAGTTAAAATTTGTTTTGAGCCCTTAGTTAATTTCTTTTTACCATTTTGTTCTGCCTCGCTTGATCAGCCCTGCACTCTGTTAGAGTGCTTGGTGCTGATCGTCATAGATCGCGACTGCCGTTGGCGGTGAGGGAAATTGTTGTAATGAGGGAAGGGAGGGAAGGAGCCTGCAAGACCGGCAGCACTGCACTCGACATTGTGCAACTTTGCCCTGCTCCCGCCCCTCTTGCCTGCTTTAGTGCCCCAAGGGAAGTGGAGGCGCTTGATTTAGCACTCCACTTCTTTCCTGGAGCACTAAACTGGAAGTTTGCGTCGGCTTAGTGGGAAAGCGGGTTGTGTAGAGGACACAGAGAGGCTGCAAAGAGATTTGGATAGGTTAAGCAAATGGGCGAAGGTTTGGCAGATGGAATACAATGTCGGAAAGTGTGAGGTCATCCACCTTGGGAAAAAAAACAGTAAAAGGGAATATTATTTGAATGGGGAGAAATTACAACATGCTGAGGTGCAGAGGGACCTTGGGGTCCTTGTGCATGAATCCCAAAAAGTTAGTTTGCAGGTGCAGCAGGTAATCAGGAAGGCGAATGGAATGTTGGCCTTCATTGCGAGAGGGATGGAGTACAAAAGCAGGGAGGTCCTGCTGCAACTGTATAGGGTATTGGTAAGGCCGCACCTGGAGTACTGCGTGCAGTTTTGGTCACCTTGCTTAAGGAAGGATATACTGGCTTTGGAGGCGGTACAGAGACGATTGACTAGGCTGATTCCGGAGATGAGGGGGTTACCTTATGATGATAGATTGAGTAGACTGGGTCTTTACTCGTTGGAGTTCAGAAGGATGATGGGTGATCTTATAGAAACATTTAAAATCATGAAAGGGATAGACAAGATAGAGGCAGAGAGGTTGTTTCCACTAGTATGGGAGGCGAGAACTAGGGGGCACAGCCTCAAAATACAGGGGAGCCAATTTAAAACCGAGTTGAGAAGGAATTTCTTCTCCCAGAGGGTTGTGATTCTGTGGAATTCTCTGCCCAAGGAAGCAGTTGAGGCAAGCTCATTGAAGGTATTCAAGTCACAGATAGATAGATTTTTAACCAATAAGGGAATTAAGGGTTACGGGGAGAGGGCGGGTAAGTGGAGCTGAGTCCATGGCCAGATCAGCCATGATCTTATTGAATGGCGGAGCAGGCTCGAGGAGCTAGATGGCCTACTCCTGTTCCTAATTCTTATGTTCTTATGTTCTTATGTTCTTCACTTGCGTATCATCCGGTGACACTTTTGCACTACTGCAAAGGTTATCACCTCAATTAGGACACAACACAATTTCTAGCCCTAAAATCTTAGTAGGGATGGCTGAAAGCTTGGGTGATGAGGTGGATTTTGAGGAGCCACTTAAAGGAGGACAATGAGGTGGTAAGGCAGAGAGGTTTAGGGAAGGAATTCCAAAGCTTAGGCCCAAGATGGCAAATGGGATTTCGGAATGCACAAAGTTGGAGGAATGCAGAGTTCTCGGTGGGTTGTATGGCTGGAAAAGATTACAGAGATAGGGCAGGGCGAGGCCATGAAAGAACCTGAACATAAGGATAAGAATTTAAAATTTGAGGTGTTGGGAGACAGGAAGGCAATATAGGTCAGCAAGCACAAGGATAATGAGTGAGTTAGACTTGGCACAAGATAGGATACTAACAGCAGAGTTTTTTGGATGACTTGAGGCTTATGGAGGGTGGGAGATAGGAGACCGGGTAGGAGAGCAGTGGAAGAAAGTCTGGAGGCAACAAAGGCATAAATTAAGGATTCTGCAGCAGATAGGCTCTAATGGGGCAGAGACTGGCAATGATCGAAGTAGGTGATCTTTGTGATGGAGAGGATATGGGATCAAAAGTTCAGCTCTGGGTCAAATAGGACTCTGAAGTTGTGAATATTCTGCTCCTACTTGAGATTGTCGCCAGAGAGGGATGATGGAATTCATGGTAAGCATACATAATTTGTGGGGGGTGCCTGAGATGATGACTTTGGTCTTCTCAGTATTTAACTGGAAGAAATTGCAGCAGTGGAGGGGTTGGAACAGGTGGTGGAGAGATAGATCTAGGTGTCATTAGCGTAAATATGGAACCTGCCAGGGGCAAGTTTAACCTAAGCCACGTTTCGGGAACCTGACAGGATCGGGTACCACGTTGGTTTTACAACCTGCCAGATTAGCTGGAGTACTGCGTGCAGTTCTTGTCACCGTATTATCGGAAGAATGCGATTGCATTGGAGAGGGTGCAGAGGAGATTTACGAGGATACTGCCTGGAATGGAGAATCTTAGCTATGAGGACAGATTGGATAGGCTGGGTTTGTTTTCCTTGGAACAGAGGAGGCTGAGAGGAGACCTCATTGAGGTGTATAACATTTTGAGGAGCCTGGATATTGTAAAGTCCTTACTCTACAGTATGAAATCACACAAGGCACATTCTGGGGACAAGGTCACTCCATGACCTTAACTCTTTACTCACAGGACTCCAAAGACGATGACCCTGCGTGGAACCTCTCTTTTAATACCTGTGTGATCAGGTAAGGAGTGTCTCTCACAAGTTCACCCCTTCTGGTCAAGGTATGCACCTAGGTTGCGTGTATACAGTAATACAGTGGTGTTACATTGTGGTTACATACATGACATCACCTCCTCGCCGTCCCCCACCAGCCCCCCCGCCACCGCTCAGTCTTATTGGGATCATAGGTTTAGTCTTTCAGGTGGTCTGCGCTCCCTCGTGGAGCGCCGCAGTTGGGGCTCTGGTTGTTGGACACTGACATGAGAGTCTGTCACCTGTGGTGATTCCGGCCTGTCCGGGCTGACCGCAGGGACTGTGCATTCTTCTGATTGCTCTTGTTGCTCGTTCATTGGCGGTGTTGTGAGCTCCTTCTCATAGTCTTTTTCAGGTTCCTCCGTGTCGACGCTGAACCTTTTTTTTACTTGATCCAGATAGCATATCTGACCATTGTTGAGTTTTACCACGATGGTGGCCCTATTCCCCTCTTTTCAATTACAGTGCCTTCAAGTCATTTGGGCCCCATGGCATGATTGAGGACGAATACAGGATCATTTATTTCCATACATCTCCCCCTCGAATTACGGTCATGGTACTCATTTTGTGACTTGCGCTTGCCCTCAATTTTGTCGGTCAGGACTGGGTGAATGAGGGACAACCGAGTTTTGAGTGTCCGTTTCATGAGTAGCTCTGTGGGTGGGACCCCCGTGAGCGAGTGCGGTCAGGATCTATAGGCCAGCAGGTGATGCGATAGGTGGCATTGTAGGGAGGGGTCCTTGAATCCTGAGCATATCTTGCTTAATGATTTGGACCGCACGTTCAGCCTGGCCATTGGAGGCTGGCCTGAACAGTGCAGTCCTGACGTGGTTGATGCCATTGCCAGACATAAACTCTCGGAATTCGTAACTTGTGAAATATGGGCCATTATCACTAACCAGGATGTCCGGCAAGCCATGGGTTGCAAAGATCGCAGGTAGGCTTTCCACGGTGGTGGATGATGTGCATGAATTCAGAATGATGCACTCGATCCATTTTGAGTACGCATCTACCACAATAAGGAACATCTTTCCCATGAACGGGCCCGCGTGGTCAACATGAATGCGTGACCATGGCCTGATGGGCCAGGGCCATGGGCTGAGCGGGGCCTCCCTGGGGGCATTAGCCAGCTGGGCACACGTCGTGCACCTGCGAACACAGTGTTCCAGGTCTGAATCAATTCCAGGCCACCAAACGTGTGACCGAGCAATGGCCTTCATCAGCACAATGCCTGGGTGCTCGCTGTGGAGTTCCCTGATGAATGCTGTCATCTATATATAACTGTATCCCAACATGCTATACATGACTGTAATAAGATATGACCTGTACCCACCAGCATACCTTACCACCATGGGTGCACTTGCAAGAGACAGGTATATAAGCACAGGTCTCAGGCAAGTGCAGCATTCCAGAGCTGTAAAATAAAAGGTGCAGGTCCAGAGTGACCTTGACTTCACGACATGCCTCGTGTGAATCTGTACTGAGGGGACAGGACTTTACAAATGCCTCCCTGCCCTTCTGGGGCATAACTACCCGGCTGCCCCATAGTAGGCAGTCGGCTTGGATGGAGAGCTCATCCATCCGTTCTGTGGAAATGTCTGACCTCCTCAGGGCATGCTCCGTGTGCGGGCGCCCAATCCCCAATCAGGACACATTTCTTAATCAGGGATAGGAGGGGATCTCTGTTTATCCAGATTTTGATCTGGCAGGCTGTGATGGGGGAGCCTGCGCTGTCAAAGGCATCAACAGTCATCACCATCTCGGCGCTTTGCTCCGCTGCCCCCTCAGTGGTGGCCAGTGGAAGTCTGCAGAGCGCGTCAACGCAATTTTCAGTGCCGGGCTGGTGCCGGATGGAGTAGTCATAAGCAGCCAGCGTGAGAGCCCATCGCTGTATGCGAGCTGATGCGTTGGCATTGATAGCCTTGCCGTCTGACAACAGGGATGTTAATGGCTTGTGGTCCGTCTCTAATTCGAACTTCCTACCAAAGAGGTACTGATGCATTTTTTTACACCATAGACACATGCAAGCGCTTCCTCCTCGACCATTCTATATCCCCGTTCTGCTTGAGCGAGCGACCTACATAAGTACATAAGAATTAGGAACAGGAGTAGGCCATCTAGCCCCTCGAGCCTGCTCCGCCATTCAATAAGATCATGGCTGATCTGGCCGTGGACTCAGCTCCACTTACCTGCCCGCTCCCCGTAACCCTTAATTCCCTTATTGGTTAAAAATCTATCTATCTGTGACTTGAATACATTCAATGAGCTAGCCTCAACTGCTTCCTTGGGCAGAGAATTCCACAGATTCACAACCCTCTGGGAGAAGAAATTCCTTCTCAACTCGGTTTTAAATTGGTTTCCCCGTATTTTGAGGCTGCGCCCCCTAGTTCTAGTCTCCCCGACCAGTGCAAACAACCTCTCTGCCTCTATCTTGTCTATCCATTTCATTATTTTAAATGTTTCTATAAGATCACCCATCATCCTTCTGAACTCCAACGAGTAAAGACCTAGTCTACTCAATCTATCATCATAGGTAACACCCTCATCTCCGGAATCAGCCTCGTGAATCATCTCTGTATCCCCTCCAAAGCCAGTATATCCTTCCTTAAGTAAGGTGACCAAAACTGCACGCAGTACTCCAGGTGCAGCCTTACCAATACCTTATACAGTTGCAGCAGGACCTCCCTGCTTTTGTACTCCATCCCTCTCGCAATGAAGGCCAACATTCCATTCGCCTTCCTGATTACCTGCTGCACCTGCAAACTAACTTTTTGGGATTCATGCACAAGGACCCCCCAGGTCCCTCTGCACCTCAGCGTGTTGTAATTTCTCCCCATTTTTTTCCCAAGGTGGATGACTTCACACTTTCCGACATTGTATTCCATCTGCCAAACCTTCGCCCATTCGCTTAACCTATCCAAATCTCTTTGCAGCCTCTCTGTGTCCTCTACACAACCCGCTTTCCCACTAATCTTTGTGTCATCTGCAAATTTTGTTACACTACACTCTGTCCCCTCTTCCAGGTCATCTATGTATATTGTAAACAGTTGTGGTCCCAGCACCGATCCCTGTGGCACACCACTCGAAAAGGACCCATTTATCCCGACTCTCTGCTTTCTGTTCGCCAGCCAATTCTCTATCCATGCTAATACATTTCCTCTGACTCCGCGTACCTCTATCTTCTGCAGTAACCTTTTGTGTGGCACCTTATCGATTGCCTTTTGGAAATCTAAATACACCACATCCATCGGTACAACTCTATCCACCATGCTAGTTATATCCTCAAAGAATTCCAGTAAATTAGTTAAACCTGGAGGCATACGCCACAGGTTGTAGTTGACCCTCATCATTGGCCTGCTGCAACACGCACCCAACCCCATAGGACGATGCATCACATATCAGAACCAATTTTTTACAGGGGTTGTACTGGGTCAATAACTTGTTTGAACAAAGTAGGTTTCACACCGAATCAAAAGCCCGTTCCTGACAGTCCCCCCCAAAATCAATCACAACCCTTACGCAGGCGCACATGTAGCAGCTCCAACAACGTGCTCAAATTCGGCAGAAAGTTCCCGAAATCGTTCAAGGAGTCCCAGAAATGAACGCAACTCCGATGTGTTGCCGGGTCTGGGCGCTCGTCGAATCGCCTCTGTTTTGGATTCAATAGGCCGAATCCTATCTGCAGCAACCCTCCTGCCCAGAAACTCAACCTCAGGAGCTAAGAACACACATTTAGACTTCTTGAGTCGCAGGCCTACCCGGTCCAGTCGGCGTAGCACCTCCTCCAGGTTGTGGAGGTATTCCTCGGTGTCTCGACCAGTGATGAGGATGTCGTCCTGGAATACGATCGTTCCAGGAATGGATTTAATCAGGCTTTCCATGTTTTTTTGAAAAGTCGCGGCCGCTGATCGAATGCCAAAAGAGCACCTGTTATAAACGAACAAGCCCTTGTGCGTGGTGATGGTAGTCAGTAGTTCAGATTCGTCGGCCAGTTCCTGGGTCATATAGGCTGAAGTGAGGTCCAACTTGGTGAACAACTTGCCGTCTGCTAGCGTGGCGACAAGGTCCTCCGCTCTCGGGAGCGGGTATTGATCTTGTCGGGACACCCGATTGATGGTGGCCATGTAGTCACCACAGATGCTGACAGAACCATCCACTTTTAGGACGGGAACGATGGGGCTCGCCCAGTCGCTGAATTCAATAGGCGGGATGATGCCCTCTCTCAACAGCTGGTCCAAGTCGCTCTCGATCTTTTCCCGCATCACATAGGGCACCGCTCTGGCTTTGTGGAGCACTGGCTTGGCATTCAGGGTGATGTGTATCACTACTTTAGTGCCTTTGAAAGTCCCGACTCCAGGTTGGAATAGTGAATCGAATTGATGTAGGACTTGTGAGCATGAACTTCGCTCCACAGATGACATTGCGTGAACATCCCCCCATTTACAGTTCATCTCGGCTAACCAGTTCCTCCCCAACAATGCAGGACCATTGCCCGGTACAATCCAGAGCGGCAGCCGATTCACTAACCCATTGTGTGTGGCAGCCAACATTGCATTGCTTAGCACCGGAATGATTTCTTTAGTGTAAGTCCGTAAATGTGTCTCAATACGTGCTAATTTGGGTCTACTGGCTTTCAGTGGCCATAGCTTCTCAAATTGCTGAACGCCCATGAATGACTGGCTGGCCCCAATGCCCAGCTCCATGCGTACTGGGATACCATTTAATAAAACTTTCATCATCATTGATGGCATTTTGGTGTATGAACTGTGAATATTCGCCACATGGACCCGCTGAACCTCGGCGTCCATCGATTTACCCCAAAGGTCATCCTGCCTCAAAGAACCCTCTTCTGGTCCATCCACCTCATATATTAGTCTGGTTGCAGACTTCCTGCACATTGGAGCTAAGTGGCCACTGAGATTGCAGTTCCCGCTGACAAACTGTTGAAATCTGCAAGATCTAGCTGAGTGTTTACCCCCACACCTCCAGCACTAGTTAAAGTTTCCATTGTTGGGAACAAAGGGACTATGGCCAGACATTTCGAGCTGACTGTCCCCTTGACTGCTCTTAAGTACCCTATTAGTGGGTGTCAATGGCCCCATCCCGGGCCGCATTGTCCACTGTGATGGCGTGAATGTCTGTTCAGCCTGCCATTGTCTGTGTTGAAGTCCTACTCTGGGGTCTATTGCTGCCTGGGGAATGTTGGACTGACCCTGCCTGCCTGCGGGGCTCTGAGTCGCATTGATGATGTTGACTCCCTGATCCATCGCCGCGTTAGAGGCAGAATTGCGCTTGTATATTATTTTCGTCTCTTCCTCCCCCGCCATGAAAGTTTGAGCTATCAACGCCGCCGCTTCCAAGATCAAATCCTTGGTCTCAATTAATTTGCGGAAAATTCCCGCATGACCGATGCCCTCGATAAAGAAATCCCTTAGCATCTCCCCCCTGCAGGCATCTGTGAACTTACAGAGGCTGGCTAAACGCCAGAGGTCCGCTACGAAGTCCGGTATGCTCTGTCCTTCACGACGTCGGTGAGTGTAGAATCTTTGTCGGGCCATATGTATGCTACTCGCCGGTGTGAGGTGCTCCCCGATCAACTTGCTAAGTTCGTCAAAGGTTTTGTCCGCCGGCTTTTCGGGTGCTAGTAAATCCTTCATGAGCGCATAAATCTTTGGTCCGCAGCTGGTCAAAAGATGAGCCCTTCATTTGTCGGCCGCTGCATCCCCCAGCCAGTCTTTAGTAACAAAGCTTTGCTGAAGCCTCTCGACAAAATCGTCCCAGTCTTCCGCAACACAGTACCGTTCCTCTGTGCTTCCGGTGGCCATTTTCGTGACTCGTGAATTCCTGTTTCTCGTCGCCAATGTAAAGTCCTTACTCTACAATATGAAACCACACGAGGCACATTCTGGGGACAAGGTCACTCCATGACCTTAACTCTTTATTCACAGGACTCCAAAGACGATGACCCTGCGTGGGACCTCCCTTTTTATACCTTTGTGATCAGGTAAGGAGTGTCTCCCACAAGTACACCCCTGGTGGTCAAGGTGTGCATCTAGGTTGAGTGTATACAGTAATATAGTGGTGTTACATTGTGGTTACATAAATGGCAGATATAGTGGATAGTAAGGGCCTATTTCCCTTGGTGGAGGGGTCAATTGCAAGGGGGCATAGTTTTAAGGTCGTTGGTGGAAGGTTCAGAGGGGATTTGAGGGGAAGCTTCTTCATGCATAGGGTTGTGGGGGTCTGGAACTCATTGCCTGGAAGGGTGGTAGAGGCAGAAACCCTCACCGTATTTAAAAGGTGCTTGGATGGGCATTTGAAGTGCCATAACCTGCAGGGTTATGGACCGAGAGCTGGTAAATGGGATTAGATTGGATAACCTCTTGTTGGCAGATATGATGGGAAGTACTGCAGGGAATCAAATACTGCCAGAGTGATCTCTTGGACTAGTTTCGATCACCTCGATGGGTCGGAGATGAATTTTCCCAGATTTTTCCCTCCAAGTGGCCTGGGTTTTTATCTGGTTTTTTTGCCTCTCCCAGGAGATCGCATGGCTCCGGTTGGGGTGGAGTTTAAAATGTTGCAAAGCATGGGGTGTCGCAGTTTTGTGGGACAGACTGGTTGGGCCGATGCTCTTTACCTTTCTGCCATTGTTCACTGTTCAAGGGTTTACATGTAACCTTCAGGGAGGCAGACCAAGAGCCGTGTGGCTCTTTGTCGGCTGGCGCAGACATGATGGGCCGAAATGGCCTCCTTCTGCGCTGTAGATTTCTATGTTTCTATATTTCTATGTTTCTATTTTACTCTCCATTGAAATCAGCAGAAAGTAATATTGGGCAGGGTGTAAAATTGGCATTCCATCTAATCCCATGGGTTTCCCGCCCAGCAAGTTAGATATGATGTTACGAAGGGGCAGCACGAGGATGAGCTAGAGGAGGGGGCCAAGGGTTAAAACCTCTTGGAATATATTCAATAATGTCACTGGAATTGATCGGCCTAGAGGTTGATTAGAAAATAATTATTTTGCCTTTTTCAGTCTCTGCTAAATATTTGCTATGTTTCAACTAAAATTCTCCAGCCTCGCTATGTCAGGATTCAAAGATTGGAAAGAAAAGACAGAATTGAGTAATTAATTCCCTTATGGTTGGAGAACATGTGTCTTATTTCAAAGTATAGCAATCTGCAGCATCTGAGTCTTCTCCAAATGAATCTTGCCAATCTTGGCACCATAATGAATTTTCTTGAATTAACAGTGTGGTATGCACTTTGGGAGAATCTGCAACAAACATAAGAACATAAGAACATAAGAATTAGGAGCAGAAATAGGCCATTCGGCCCTTCGAGCCATGCTCTGCCATTCAATAAAATGATGGCTGACATGACATGATAATGTTATTGCAAAAAGGTTTTAACATCTTTTTGCTTCTAAGAACATAAGAACAAGAGAAATAGGAACAGGAGTTGGCCATACAGCCCCTCGAGCCTGCTCCGCCATTCAATAAGATCATGGCTGATCTGATTAAGGATTCAGCTCCACTTCCACGCCTCTCCCCATAACCCCTTATCATTTAAGAAACTATCTATTTCTGTCTTAAATTTATTCAATGTCCCAGCTTCCACAGCTCTCTGAGGCAGCGAATTCCATAGATTTACACCCTCTGAGAGAAGAAACTTCTCCTCATCTCTGTTTTAAATGGGCGGCCCCTTATTCTAAGATCGTGCCCTCTAGTTCTAGTCTCCCCCATCAGTGGAAACATCCTCTCTGCATCCATCTTGGCAAGCTCCCTCATAATCTTATATGTTTCGATAAGATCGCCTCTCATTCTTCTGAATTCCAATGAATAGAGGCCCAACCTACTCAACCTTTCCTCATAACTCAACCCCCTATCCCCGGAATCAACCTAGTGAACCTTCTCTGAACTGTCTCCAAAGCAAGAGTATCCTTTCGTAAATATGGAAACCAAAACTGCACGCAGTATTCCAGGTGTGGCTTCACCAATACCTTGTATAGCTGTAGCAAGACTTCCCTGTTTTTATATTCCATGCCCTTTACTATAAAGGCCAAGATACCATTGGCCTTCCTGATCACTTTCTGTACCTGCATACTATCCTTTTGCATTTCATGCACAAGTGCCCCCAGGTCCCGCTGTACTGCGGCACTTTGCAATCTTTCTCCATTTAAATAATAACGTGCTCTTTAATTTTTTCTGCCAAAGTGCATGACCTCACACTTTCCAACATTATACTCCATCTGCCAAATTTTTGCCCACTCACTTAGCCTGTCTAGGTCCTTTTTCAGATTTTTTTTGTGTCGCCCTCACATATTGCTTTTCATCCCATTTTTGTATCTGTATCGTCCGCAAACTTGGCTACATTACACTCAGTCTCTTCTTCCAAGTTGTTAATATAGATTGTAAATAGTTGGGGTCCCAGCACTGATCCCTGCGGCACCTGACCAGTTACTGGTTGCCAACCAGAGAATGCCTTCTGGAAGTCCAAATATACCACATCCACTGATTCCCCTTTATGCACCCTGTCCGTTACATCCTCAAACAACTCCAGCAAATTTGTCAAACAATGCTTCCCCTTCATAAATCCATGCTGACTCTGCCTGACCGAATTTTGCTTTTCCAACTGTCCTGCTTCTGCTTCTTTAATAATGGACTCCAACATTTTCCCAACCACAGATGTTAGGCTAACTGATTTATAGTTTCCTGCTTTTTGTCTGCCTCCTTTTTTAAATAGGGCCGTTACATTTGCAGTTTTCCAATCTGCTGGGACCTCCCCAGAATCCAGGGAATTTTGGTAAATTACAACCAATGCATCCACAATCCATGCCGATACTTCGCTAAGACCCTAGGATGTAAGCCATCAGGTCCAGGGGATTTATTTGCCTTTAGGCCCATTATCTTACTAAGTACCACCTCCTTAGTGATTGTGATTGTGTTAAGTTCCTCCCCCGCTATAGCCCCTTGGCTATCCACTGTTGGAATATTTTTATGCTAAGAGAGGATGGAAAGATACAGTAGTATTTAGTAATATGCTGTATTGTGTCTTGTCCAGTGAAACAAAAAGCAAAATACAGGTACAGCATGAAAATCCGGCAAACTCGGGACCGAGGCTGCTCCGGATTCTGTGTATTTCCGGACTTCGAAAGGTCTTTCCCGCGTCCCAAATCCGGAAACGCCAAAGCCCAAGTTCATGTATTTCCGGACTTCGGAACATCTTTCCGATGTCCCGAGTCCAGAAATGCCTGGGCCAAGATAGCTAGGTAGGGGAGGGGAGGGGGCGGTTGGGAGGCCGAGCGGCGGGGGGGGGGGGGAGGAGGGCAGGGTTGACCCGAGGCGGGGGCGAGGACAGCGGCGGCCCAAGGCAGGGGTGAGGTTGTGGTGGCCCGAGGCGGGGGAGAGGTCGGCGGGCGAGAGGTCGGCAGTGACCCAAGGCAGGGGAGAGGTCGGCAGAGGAGAGGTCAGTGGTGGCCCGAGGTGGGTGAGAGATCAGCGACAGCACAGGACGGGGGAGAGGTCGGCGGGGGAGAGGTCGGTGGTGACCCGAGGTGGGGGAGAGGTCACAGTGATCCAAGGTGGGGGAGAGGTCAGCGGGGGAGAAGTCGGCAGGGGACAGTTCGGTGGCAGCCCAAAGTGGGAGAGAGGTCGGCGGGGAGAGGTCGGCGATGGCCCGAGATGGGGGAGAGGTCAGTGGTGGCCCGAGATGGGGGGGAAAGAGGTCGGTGGTGGCCTGAGGTAGGGAAGAGGTCGGCGGGGGAGAGGTTGGCGGTGGCCTGAGGTGGGGGAGAGGTCAGCGGTTGCCCGAGGCGGTGTTCCAGATTCCGAAACATTTTCCGGATTGTGGACGACCCTGCCACGATCGTCCCAGTGACCAGATTCTGGAACAGTACGGCTTCCAGAACTCTGGATTTTCGACGCTGTACCTGTTTTGCAGATGCTATAAACCTGAAACAAAAAGTGAAAATGTTGGGAACACTCAGCAGGTGAGCCAGCATTTGTGGAAAGAGGACAATGATCTGAGCAAGTGTTAGACAGGAAACATATGTCTTTCCCTTTCTCCACAGATGCTGCCTGGCCTGCTGAGTGTTCCAGCATTTTCTGCTTTTGTGTCTGACCGATCCTTGATTTCTCTGAAGGGAATTAAAAAATATCCTCACCAGCGCTACATTTTACTTTTAATGGTGGCTGTGTATTTTTAAATAAGTTGCTTCACACAGGACAACTGCAAAGCCCAGTTAGGCAGAACATTGCCCTCTTAGACCTAAACCTAAATCCTCAATTCTCATCAATTTTTCCTCCATTCATTCCCACGCATATTATCTGATCAGCTTGCCCATTCGAGGGAAAGAGAAAGCATCTTATCACCCAACTCTACAAGGAAGATGTCTTCTACATGAGGCAACAGTATTTCTCTTTACCCAGTGTGATTTCCAAGAAAACAAGTCAGACTCTTGGCACAGATGTGAACTTGGCAATTCTTACAGATTGGCAGTCTTGATTAGAAACAGATTTAGAGCAAATGTTTTTTCAGAATTTCCAATGGTGCATTTAAAATTCTACTCTGATTACATGATGAATGGAAATACAGCATTGTAGGCAGATTCTCCACTGATGATTCCTCCTTATAACATTTCCGATATTAAGGTAAGACATAAAATACACTTTAATACTTGGTTTAATCTTTAAAGGACCTTAAGTTCAGACCTTGAGGAGTTACTGTACCAAAATGCTTATTTTTATGTTCTTAAACATTTTTTTCACAAAGGTATTAACCTTTCCTTAAAAATATTAAGTTAATTACCATAGCAACTATATATGTATTGTATTCTTGAATGGAGGGAGAGGAATAATTAACGTTTAATAAGTCTTATATGCCAGTATTAGCACTTCATTGGAAATGATTAGTACAGCAGTAACGAGTTTGGAGGTTCAATTAAAGTGTATGAACATCAAGCATTTGGGTAACTGGAGCCCTTTTGTACCTTCACCAATGTCTAATTAAGAAGTTATTATTAGTTCTTAAATCTAAATGGCTTTACAGGAATTGTCGAACAAACAATTATAAGCGGAGATTTTAACTTCCACTGCCTGGTGGGAATGGGTGGGAGCAGAGTTTAAAAATGTACGCTTCTATCCTACTCAGCCCTCATTTTCCTCAGGTCTTATTGCTAGGTGGTCCCGGCATCTGCCTTAATAATCCATGCAAATCGGGGTCCTATACTGTACATAGGGCCCTGATGGAATTTGAATAGCCGACTGTGCGGAACTAGGATCAAGGATGCTCCTCCAGGCTCCGCAAAAACAATATGGGCGTTGTCCCCCCGCCCTCGCTCACCTCGACCCGGTTGGGATGCCCCTCCACAATGAGTGCATTTCATCATAGAAACATAGTAAATAGGTGCAGGAGTAGGCCATTCGGCCCTTCGAGCCGGCACCAGCATTCAATAAGATCATGGCTGATCATTCACCTCAGTACCCCTTTCCTGCTTTCTCTCCATACCTCTTGATCCCTTTAGCCGTAAGGACCATATCGAACTCCCTCTTGAATATATCGAATGAACTGGCATCAACGACTCCATGCGGTAGAGAATTCCACAGATTAACAACTCTCTGAGTAAAGAAGTTTCTCCTCATCTCAGTCCTAAATGGCTTACCCCTTATCCTTAGACTTTATCCCCTGGTTCTGGACTTCCCCAACATCGGGAACATTCTTCCAGCATCTAACCTGTACAGTCCCGTCAGAATTTTATATGTTTCTATGAGATCCCCTCTCATCCTTCTAAACACCAGTGAATATAGGCCCAGTAGATCCAGTCTCTCCTCATTTCTCAAACCTGCCATCCTGGGAATCAGTCTGGTGAACCTTTGCTGCACTCCCTCAATTACAAGAACATCCTTCCTCAGATTAGGAGACCAAAACTGAACACAATATTCCAGGTGAGGCCGACCAAGGCCCTGTACAACTGCAGTAAGACCTCCCTGCTCCTATACTCAAATCCCCTAGCGATGAAGGCCAACATATCATTTGCCTTCTTCATCGCCTGCTGTACTACATTGCCAACTTTCAATGACTGATATACCATGACACCAGGTCTTGTTGCACCTCCTCCTTTCCTAATCTGCCGCCATTCAGATCATATTGTGCCTTCGTGTTTTTGCCCCCAAAGTGGATAACCTCACGTTTATCCACATTATACTGCATCTGCCATGCATTTGCCCACTCACCTAACCTGTCCAAGTCACCCTGCAGCATCTTAGTGTCCTCCTCACAGCTCACACTGCCACCCAGCTTAGTGTCATCTGCAAACTCGGAGATTTTACACTCAATTCCTTCATCTAAATCATTAATGTGTATTGTAAACAGCTGGGGTCCCAGCACTGAGCCCTGTGGCACCCCACTAATCACTGCCTGCCATTCTGAAAAGGACCCGTTTATCCCAACTCTCTGCTTCCTGTCTGCCAACCAGTTCTCTGCCCACCTCAGTCGATTACCCCCAATACCATGTGCTTTAATTTTGCACATCAATCTTTTGGGTGGGAGCTTGTCAAAAGCCTTTTGAAAGTCCAAATACACCACATTCACTGGGTCTCCCCTGTCCACTCTACTAGTTACATCCTCAAAAAATTCTAGAAGATTTGTCAAGCATGATTTCCCTTTCATAAATCCATGCTGACTTGGACCGAACCTGTCACTGCTTTCCAAATGCACTGCTATTTCATCTTTAATAATTGATTCCAACATTTTCCCCACCACCGATGTCAGGCTAACCGGTCTAGCATTACCCGTTTTCTCTCTCGCTCCTTTTTCAAAAAGTAATATTATATTAGCTACCCTCCAATCCATCGGGACTGATCCAGAGTCAATAGACTGTTGGAAAATGACCACCAATGTATCCACTATTTCAAGGGCCACTTCCTTAACTACTCTGGGATGCAGACTACCAGGCCCTGGGGATTTATCGGCCTTCAATCCCATCAATTTCCCGAACACAATTTCCCGACTAATAAAGATTTCCTTCAGTATCTCCTTCTCAATAGACCCTCGGTCCCCTAGTATTTCCGGAAGGTTTTTTGTGTCTTCCTTCATGAAGACAGGAGCTGGAGAAGTGTGGAACATCGGGGGAGAACTGGAGGAGCATCGGGGGAGGGATGGTTGGGACTTGGGACTCGGGAGGCAGAGGAGCATCGAGGGCCAGAGGAGCATTAGCGGAGGGGTATTCAGGACTCAGAGCCAGAGGAGCATCTGGGGCCAGAGGAGCATCGGGGGGGGCGGGGGGGGGGGGGAGGGGCAGGGGTTGGAACTCAGGAGCCATGGGAGCATCGGGCCTGGAGGGGGGAGGCCGGGAAGGTGATTGTCGGCCAGAGGGGAGGATCAGAGGCCTCGGGAAGGTGGGATCAGAGGTCTCGTGGGTGGAATCAAGGTCTCGAGGTTTGAGGTCAGGGGGAGATTGGATGCCTCAGGGTGTCGGATCGTGGAGTGTGGTTGAGGCAGGGATGCTGGATCCAGGAGGTAGGATGCTGGATCCAGGATGTAAGATCCTGGATCCAGCAATCCTCGCCTTCCTTTAGCTGGCAGTTCTGTTCGGCCTCGGAGAGCCGTTCAGCCAGAGTTAACTTTTTAATGGTGGATCACCATGAGGCATGCCAGCCTTATTATAATATTTAAATGGATGACTCGCATCCTGGGAGCGTGTTGGCTCCCCGCCCCACTTCGATTAAAACTGGAAGTGAGCGAGTTGGAGGTGGGTTGAGGTTGCGATTCAGTTCTTTTACACTTTAACCTCCCAGTCAACTCCAACCCATCCGTTGTCGAGGGTTAAAACTCCCTCCATGATGTGGGAATGTAGTTACAATGACAGTAATTCTGTAAGGTACAACTGTGGTCATCAGCCGCAAATGATGGACCATCTGCTCCGCTGCGGATTCCTGCCTGAGTTTTGCAATAGTGCTGACCTTGCCAATTAAAATGATAATGCCAAGCTATGTGTGGCCCTGTGGCAGGGAAGAGTGTGAAGAAACAAAATGATAATGACTTGATGCTGTTGCATGTGCAATGACAGCGAATCATTCAAAAACTACATGGGTCAAGTGGCAGTGCGATATTACCAATTATGTATCAATGCATTAGAATGCTTGATCGCAAAATATCCATTAGCATTTTAATAAGTTGCTTGTTTTACACTCCGAGTACAGTCTTCTTGTTTTGCATTTCTTTCACCCTATCCATTATTCTAAACAAGCCATTAATCTATTTTCACAAAAGCAAAATACTGCGGATGCTGGAAATCTGAAATAAATCTGATCTGATGAATCTGATGACCAAAGGTTGGGGAGGGGTTAAATTAATATGGCAGGGGGATGGGAACCTATACAGGGAGACAGAGGGAACTAAAATTGGGTCAGAAACAAAAGATAGAGAGGAGAATAGTAAAAGTGGAGGGCAGAGAAACCCAAGGCAAAAATCAAAAAGGGCCACATTACAGCAAAATTCTAAAGGGACAAAGAGTGTTAAAAAGACAAGCCTGAAGGCTCTGTGTCTCTCAATGCGAGGAATATTTGTACTAAAGTGGATGAATTAACTGCGCAGGCAGCTATTAACGATTATGATAGAATTGGGATTACAGAGACATGGCTCCAGGGTGACCAAGGCTGGGAACTCAACATCCAGGGGTATTCAACATTCAGGAAGGATAGACAGAAAGGAAAAGGAGGTGGGTTAGCGCTGCTGGTTAAAGAGGAAATTAACGCAATAGTAAGAAAGGCCATTAGCTTGGATGATGTGGAATCTATATGGGTAGAGCTGCGGAATACCAAAGGGCAGAAAACGCTAGTGGGAATTGTGTATAGACCACCAAACAGTAGTAGTGAGGTTGGAGATGGCATCAAACAAGAAATTAGAGATGCGTGCAATAAAGGTACAGCAGTTATCATGGGTGACTTTAATCTACATATAGATTGGACTAACCAAGCTGGTAGCAATGCGATGGAGGAGGATTTCCTGGAGTGTATTAGGGATGGCTTTCTAGACCAATATGTTGAGGAACCAACTCGAGAGCTGGCCATCCTAGACTGGGTGTTGTGTGATGAGAGAGGACTAATTAGCAATCTTGTTGTGCGAGGCCCCCTGGAGAAGAGTGACCATAATATGGTAGAATTCTTTATTAAGATGGAGAGTGACTGTTAATTCAGAGACTAGGATCCTGAATTTAAGGAAAGGTAACTTTGATAGTATGTGACGTGAATTGGCTAGGATAGACTGGTAGATGATATTTAAAGGGTTAACAGTGGATAGGCAATGGCAGACATTTATCGATTCCATGGACAAACTTCAACAATTGTACATCCCTGTCTGGAATAAAAATAAAAAGGGGGAGGTGGCTCAACCGTGGCTAACAAGAGAAATTAGGGATAGTGTTAAATCCAAGGAAGAGGCATATAAATTGGCCGGAAAAAGCAGCAAACCTGAAGACTGGAAGAAATTTAGAATTCAGCAGAGGAGGACAAAGGGCCTAATTAGGAGGTAGAAAATAAAGTATGAGAGGAAGCTTGCAGGGAACATAAAAACTGATTGCAAAAGCTTCTATTGATATGTGAAGAGAAAAAGATTAGTGAGGACCAACGTAGGTCCTTTGCAGTCAGAATAAGGTGAATTTATAATGGGGAACAAAGAAATGGCAGACCAATTAAACAAATACTTTGGATCTGTCTTCACCAAGGAAGACACAAATAACCTTCCAGAATTACTTGGGGTTCGAGGGTCTCGCGAAAAGGAGGATCTGAAGGAAATCCTTATTAGTCAGGAAATTGTGTTCGGGAAATTGATGGGATTGAAGGCCAATAAATTCCCAGGGCCTGATAGGCTGCATCCCAGAGTACTTAAGGAAGCGGCCCTAAAAATAATGAATGGATTGGTGATCCTTTTCCAACTTTCTATTGACTCTGGATCAGTTCCTATGGACTGGAGGGTAGCTAATGTAACACCACTTTTTAAAAAAGGAGGGAGAGAGAAATCACGGAATTATAGACCGGTTAGCCTGACCGGTGGTGGGCAAAATGTTTGAATCAATTATTAAAGATGAAATAGCAGCGCATTTGGAAAGCAGTGATAGGATCGGTCCAAGTCTGCATCAATTTATGAAAGGGAAATCATGCTTGACAAATCTTCAAGAATTTTTTGAGGATGTAACTGGTAGAGTGGACAAGGGAGAACCAGTGGATGTGGTGTATTTGGACTTTCAAAAGGCTTTTGACAAGGTCCCACACAAGAGATCAGCGTGCAAAATTAAAGCACATGGTTTTGGGGGTAATGTATTGATGTGGATAGAGAACTGGTTGGCAGATATGAAGCAGTGAGTCGGAATAAACGGGTCCTTTTCAGAATGGCAGGCAGTGACCAGTGGGGTGCCGCAGGGTTCAGTGCTGGGACCCCAGCTATTTACAATATACATCAATGATTTAGATGAAGGAAATGAGTGTGATATCTCCAAGTTTGCATATGACACTAAGCTGGGTGGCGGCGTGAGCTGTAAGGAGGATGCTAAGAGGCTGAAGGGTGACTTGGACAGGTTAGGTGAATGGGCAAATCCATGGCAGATGCAATATAATGTGGATAAGTGTGAAGTTATCCACTTCGGTGGCAAAAACAGGAATACAGAATATTATCTGAATGGTGACAGATTAGAAAAAGGGGCAGTACAATGAGACCTGTGTGTCATGGTTCATCAGTCATTGAAGTTTGGCATGCATGTACAGCGGGCGGTGAAGAATGCACCCGATCCCATATGACGACGCATCGCAAGCTAACACCAATCATTTACATGGGTTATACAGGAAAAGCAGTTTGTTAGAACACAGTAAATTTCTGGCTTTCTTAAAGGAAGCCTATTGTGAATTCCCCCATACCCAGTTGTCCCTCTTACGCAGTAGCGCAGGTAGGGGTTCTAGCAGTGTGCTTAACCCAGGTAGGAAATTACCGAAGTCGTTAAGGAGTCCCAGAAACGACCACAGCTCCGTCACGTTGGCGCGTTCTTGATGGCCTCTGTCTTGGCGTCGGTGGGTCTGATGCCGTCTGCTGCGATTCTCTTTCCTAAGAATTCGACGTCCTGTGCCAGGAAAACACATTTCGAACGTTTCAACCTGAGCCCCACGCGATCCAACCGACTAAGAACCTCCTTCAGATTCTTCAAGTGCTCCAAGGTGACCCGACCTGTAACCAATAATTAGTCCTGGAAGACCACTGTGCAAGGAACTGACTTTAGCAGGCTTTCTATGTTCCACTGGAAGATCGCTGCGTCTGACCGAATCCCGAACGGGCACCGGTTGTAAATAAACAGACCTTTGTGCGTGTTGATGCAGGTAATGCCTTTCGAAGACTCCTCCAGCTCTTGCGTCATGTAGGCTGAGGTCAGGGCCAGCTTGGTGAATGTTTTCCCTCCAGCCAGGGTCGCGAATAGGTCGTCTACCTTGGGTAGCGTGTACTGGTCCTGCAGTGAAAAATGGTTACTCGTTACTTTATAGTCCCCGCAAATTCTAACCGTAGCATCCTCCTTGAGTACCGGAACAATCGGACTGGCCCAGTTGTTGAATTCCACCGGTGTGATGATGCCTTCACGTTGCAGCCTGTCCAGCTCGATTTCCACTTTTTCACGCATCATGTACGGTACCGCCCAAGCCTTGTGGTGGATGGGTCGCATATCGGGAACCAAATGGATCTGCACTTTTGCCCCCGAAAAGCTTCCAATGTCTGGCTTAAATAACGAAGGGAACTTGCTTAGAACCTGGGTACATGAAGCATCGTCGACGGACGAAAGCGTTCGGATGTCATCCCAATTCCAGCGGATTTTCCACAGCCAGCTTCTGCCAAACAACATGGGGCCATCCCCAGCACAATCCACAGCGGGAGTTCGTGTACTGCTCCATGATAGGAGACTTTGACTTCAGCACTGCCAATTACAGGGATTAATTCCTTGGTGTAAGTCCTTAGTTTGGTGTGAATGGGGCTGAGCTTGGGGTCTGTGTGCCTTCTTCCCCCACAGCCTGTCGAAGGCCGAAGGACTGACTTGCCCCCATGTCCAGCTCCATAGACTCTAGAATACCATTCAGTTCAACTTTCAACATTATTGGTGGGCATTTCGTTGTGAACATGTGTATCCTGTACACCTCTGCCTCCAAAGTACGAGTTTCCAATTCCGTCTGATCCACCGTCGATTGGTCTTCCTCTGCAACGTGGTGGTTTGCAGGGTTTGCAGCTCGCCTGCACATTCGTTGAGGTGTCCCATTGTTCTGCAACCATTGCACGCATAGTATTTAAAGCGGCATTGATGGGGCCGATGATCACCTCCGCAGCGCCAACAGTGTGTTAACTGCCTTGCATTAACAGAAGATGGCGGACTCTGGGTCAATTGAGGTCGGGACACAGCAGCCGGCATGTACGTTCTGCCCGTACATTTCTGCTCAAAACTGACGTTACTTTATGCATAGTACTGACCGAAGCTCCTTTGTTCTGCAAAATCTGCTTGGTGTTGTCGCTGGTGGACATAAATGCCTGGGCTATTATTATGGCTTTACTCAGATTCGGAGTTTCTACAGTCAACAGTTTGCGAAGGATTGTCTCATATCCAATGCCCAGTACAAAAAAGTCTCTGAACATTTGTTCTAGGAAACCCTCAAACTCACAAAGTCCTGCAAGGCGCCTTAGTTTGGCGACGTAGCTCGCCACTTCCTGGCCCTCCGATCATTGATACGTGTAAAACCGATATCTCGCCATCAAAACGCTTTCCTTCGGATTTATGTGCTCCTGGACCAGCGTACACAGTTCTTTGTAGGATTTCTCTGTTGGTTTTGCCAGGGCCAGGAGATTCTTCTTGAGGCCATAGATTGTTGCCCCACAGAGAGTTAGGAGGATTGCCCTTCGTTTGGTCGGGTTGTCGTCCACTTCCAGCTCATTGGCCACGCAGTATTGGTTGAGTCTCTCCACGAAGGCCGCCCAATCATCCCCCTCTGAGAACTTCTCCAGGATGCCGACTGTTCTTTGCATTTTCGCGCGGTTGTTCATTACCTCATCGCCAATTGTTATACTCATAATAAATGATCAGAATGAGTACTGTGTGTAATGAGCAAGTGTGACCTTAGCTCCTTTATTAAGGTTCCTGAGTCCAGGTACCTCGTGGGTGGCCTGCTTATATACAGTGCTCCCAAGGGATGCTGGGATCCCTTGGTACTCCAACAGGTAGGCCCTCTGCTGGACAGGTGTGATCCAGGTTACAAGGGGTTAAATACATAACAAGGACCATTGCTTTAAGGAATGTTCTGAGAAGCCATCATCTCTTTGCAACCTGCCGAGAGGATGGACAGCAGCATGCTTATTTGCTTTCTTTTGTAGGCATTTCTGCAGCAAAGCTTCATAGATCTATCTATTTCCTGAAGCTGTGGTAAAGATATAGACAGAGATGGAGTATCACTGCTTGCAACCAGAATAAAGGTATTATAGTCGGGATAGGAAATGAAACTTCCTTTCTGACATTTAATTCCTCTCCAAAATATTTTCAGATCCACTTGACAAAACTTGACTTGAGGCGTTTTATCACAACAATGGTTCTTTCACAGCTAGCAGCACAATGCTATGTTGACTACTGACAACAATGCAAGAGAGCTGAGATTATATACTGTGTACATGAAGAAATGGTCATGTGTTGAATAGAATTTTGTACTACAATTTTTTAAAAGATGGCCTTATTATTTCTGAGTATAAGATCAAACCATATAATATGGATAATTGGAAGGATGGAGAAATAATGAATAAAACAATGTCAAATCAGTAAGTTACAGTTAACGTAAAAATACAAGCATTACAGTGTATAACAAATGTGTTTTATTGCATAAAATGTCTTCTGCATTAAAATATCCTCAAAGTAAATCAACAGTTGCATAAATGGATGAATACAGAGAAAACCGCGACCGAAATCAAGTAACAGAAGCAAAGGTAAATAGTTATTGTTATGTATGTAACTCCTTGTAACCAGCATTCTACCGCCACCAGAGGGCGCATCTGTTGGAATCCCAAAGGATCCCAGCATCCCTTGGAAGCACTGTATGTAAGCAGGCCTCCATGCTGTGCCAGCATTCTGGAGTCAGAATAAAGAGACTAAGGTCACACTTACTCAAGTCTACAGTACTCAGTCACATTGCTTTATTTGAGACATAACAACTGGCGTTGAGTAATAGATAACGAACCATCACGCGAAAATGCAAAGAACTGTTGGTATCCTAGAGAAATTCTCAGAAGGTGACGATTGGAAAGCCTTCGTGGAGCGTCTCGACCAATACTTCGTGGCCAACGAGCTGGAAGGGAATGAGAACGCTGCCAAACGAAGGGCGATCCTCCTCAACGTCTGCGGGGCAACAACCTACGGTCTCATGAAGAATCTTCTTGCTCCGGTAAACCAACAACCAAATCGTATGAAGAAATGTGTACGCTGGTCCGGGAGCACCTAAATCTGAAGGAGAGCATTCTGATGGCAGGATATCGATTTTACACATGTCAACGGTCTGAAGGCCAGGAAGTGGCGAGCTAATCGCCGAACTAAGGCGCCTTGTAGAACATTGTGAATTCGGTGGATTCCTGGAGCAAATGCTAAGAGACTTTTTTGTGCTTGGCATTGGCCATGAGGTTATCCTTCGCAAACTATTGACTGTTGAAACACCGAACCTGAGCAAAGCCTTAACGATAGCCCAGGCATTTATGTCCACCAGCGCTAACACCAAACAAATTTTGCAGAATAAAAATACATTGGCAAGTACTGTACACAAAGTAACGTTGTTTTCAGGCAGGAATGCATATGGCAGAATGTACGCACCTGCAGCTGCACGATCTCAGATGACTCAGAGTCCACCATCAAATGTGAATGCGAGGCAATTAATTCCTTGTTGGTGCTGCGGAGGTGATCATCGAGCCCATCAATGCTGCTTCAAACACTATGTGTGCAAAGGCTGTGGAACAATGGGACACCTCCAGTGAATGTGCAGATGAGCTGCAAACCCTGCAAACTGCCACGTTGCAGAGGAAGACCATTCCATGGCGGATCAAACTGAACTAGAAACTCGAACAAAGGTGGCAGAAGTATACGGCGTACACACATTCACCACGAAATATCCACCGATCATGTTAAAAGCTGAACTGAACGGAATTCCAGTATCCATGGAATTGGATACGGGTGTGAGTCAGTCTATCATGAGCAAAAAGGCCTTCGAGAGGCTGTGGTACAACAAGGCCCAAGCTGGGCACCATTCATAACAAGCTAAGAACTTACACTAAAGAGCTGATTCCTGTAATTGGCAGTGCAGCAGTAAAAGTCTCCTATGATGGAGCGGTGCATGAACTACCACTATGGATTGTAACAGGAGATGGCCCCACACTGTTTGGCAGAAGCTGGCTGTGAAAAATCCGCTGAAACTGGGATGACATCCGAGAGCTTTCGTCCGTCGACGACACCTCATGTGCCCAGGTTTTGAGCAAGTTCCCGTCGTTGTTTGAGCCAGGCATTGGAAATTTCTCTGGGGCGAAGGTGCAGATCCACTTGGTTCCCGCTACATGACCCATCTACCACAAGGCACATGCGGTGCCATAGATGATGCGAGAGAAAGTGGAGATCGAGCTGGACAGGCTGCAACGAGAAGGCATCATCATACCAGTTGAGTTCAACGAGTGGGCCAGTCCAATTGTTCCGGTTCTCAAGGGCGATGACACGGTCAGAATTTGTGAGGATTATAAAGTAACGATTAAATGTTTTTCGCTGCAGGACCAGTACCCGTTACCCAAGGCAGACGACCTATTTGCGACGCTGGCAGGAGGGAAGACATTCACCAAGTTGGACCTGACCTCGGCCTACATGATGCAGGAGCTGGCGTAATCTTCGAAAGACCTCACCTGCATCAACACGCACAAAGGTCTGTTCATCTACAATAGATGCCCGTTTGGGTTTCGATCGGCTGCAACTATTTTTCAAAGGAACATGGAGAATCTGCTAAAGTCAGTTCCGCGCACCATGGTTTTCCAGGACAACATATTGTTCACAGGTTGGGACACCATCGAACACTTGCAGAACCTGGAAGAGGTTCTAAGTCGGCTAGATCGTGTGGGACTCAGGTTGAAACACTCAAAGTGTGTTTTCCTGGCGCCAGAGGTTGAGTTCTTAGGGAGAAGAATCGCGGCAGACGGCATCAGACCCTCTGACGCCAAGACAGAAGCCATCAAGAACGTGCCGAGACTACAGAACATGATGGAGCTGCGGTCGTTCCTGGGACTCCTCAACTATTTTGGTAATTTCCTACCCGGGTTAAGCACCTTGCTTGAACCTCTTCATGTGTTGCTACACAAGGGAGATGACTGGGTATGGGGAAAATCAGGAGAGACTGCTTTTGAGAAAGCCAGAAATCTGTTATGTTCCAAGAAACTGCTTGTTCTGTATGACCCATGTAAACGCTTAGTGCTAGCTTGCGATGCGTCTTCGTACGGGGTCGGGCGTGTGTTACAACAAGCAAAATGAATCGCGAACATTGCAACCGGTCACTTATGCATCCAGGAGTTTGTCCAAGGCCGAAAGGGCCGACAGCATGATTGAAAAAGAAGCTCTGGCATGCGGTTACGGGGTGAAAAAAATGCATCAGTATCTGTTTGGGCTTAAGTTCGAGTTAGAAACTGACCATAAGCCGCTCATATCTCTATTCTCAGAGAGGAAAGGTCTTAATACCAATGCCTCTGCTCGCATCCAAAGTTGGGCGCTCACGCTGTCTGCATATACTATGAAATTCGCCACAGGCCATGCACAGAGAACTGCCCTGATGCTCTCAGTCGGCTACCATTGCCCATCACCGGGGTGGAAATGGCACAGCCTGCAGACTTGCTCTTGGTGATGGATGCATTTGAAAATGAAAAGTCACCCGTTACGGCCCGCCAGATCAGGACCTGGACCAGCCAGGATCCTTTACTGTCCCTTGTAAAAAACTGTATCCTCCATGGGAGCTGGTCCAGCGTCCCAGCGGAGATGCATGAAGAGATCAAGCCGTTCCAGCGGCGCAAAGACAAAATGTCCATACAGGCGGACTGTCTTTTGTGGGGTAATCACATGGTTTTGCCTAAGAAAGGCAGGGAAACCTTCATACGCGACCTACACAGTACCCACCCAGGCATAGTAATGATGAAAGCTATAGCCAGATCCCATGTGTGGTGGCCCGGCATCGACTCAAATTTGGAGTCATGCGTGCGCCAATGCAACATTTGCTCTCAACTGAGCAATGCACTCAGGGAGGCACCGCTAAGTTTGTGGCCATGGCTCTCCAAACCGTGGTCTAGGATTCACGTTAACTTCGCTGGCAAAATGTTTTTGGTTGTTGTGGATGTTTATTCAAAATGGATTGAGCATGTAATAATGTCTGTAAGCACATCCACTGCCACCATCGAAAGCCTACGGGCCATGTTTGCCATGCATGACCTGCCTGATGTCCTTGTCAGCGACAGTGGGCTATGCTTCAAGGAATTCATGACCCGCAATGGGATCAAGCACGTCACATCTGCCCCGTCCAAGCCCGCATCTAACGGCCAGGCAGAACGGGCAGTCCAAACCATCAAACAAAGCTTGAAACGTGTATCGGAAGGCTCCCTGCAGACCCGCCTGTTCCGAGTCCTGCTCAGTTACCGCACAAGACCCCACTCGCCCACTGGGGTTCCCCCTGCCAAACTAGTCATGAAAAAGGTACTCAAAACAAGGCTCTCTCTAGTTCACCCTGATCTCCTTGATCATGTCGAGGGCAGGCGGCATCAACAAAGCATGTACCATGATCGCACATATTTGTCACGCGATATTGAAGTTAATGACCCTGTATTCGTACTCAACTATGGACATGATCCCAAATGGTTTGCTGGCACTGTTGTAGCTAAAGAAGGGAATAGGGTGTTTTAGGTCAAACTTGCAAATGGACTAACTTGCAGAAAGCATTTGGACCAAACCAAACTGCGATTCACAGACAGCCATGAGCAACCTGAAGAGGACACCACCAACTTTGACCCTCCGATGCACACACAAGTGGCAACTGACAGCACGGTTGACCACGAAGCTGAACTCACCATCCCCAGCAGCCAAGCAAGACCAGCTGCGCAGCAGCCCAGCGAAGGCCCAACCACTCAACCTGTACCTGTGTTTGTACCGAGACGATCGACTAGGGAGCGGAAAGTCCCAGATCGTCTTACCCTGTAAATTAGTGTACTATTGACTTTTGTGGGGGAGTGATGTTATGTATGCAACACCTTGTAGCATTCTAGCGCCACCAGAGGGTGCATCTGTTGGAGTCCCATCCCTTGGGAGCACTGCATATAAGCAGGCTTCCTATGCAGTGCCAGAACTCTGGAGTCACAATAAATAGACTAAGGTCACACTTACTCAAGTCTACAGTACTCAGTAACATTGCTTTATTTGAGACATAACAGTTATAATACCCAAACTGGAGCAAATTTTTGCCATTAAGTTCCAGTCAGGCAAAAAGAAATGTAATTTCAAAGCTCTGAACATTGGGCAAAATCAAAGAGCATTACTATTAAGCAAAACAATTGAAGATTTTATATTTCCATTTATGCTAACCCTAACTGAAGCAAGATTTAAATACAGATATTTACCTTTTGTGCTTCTCTTTGTTTTGAGAGCAGAATGTCCTCAGAATATAAGCACAGTAATTCTTTAAATTCATATAATAACTTGATTTTACTCCCTTATTTATCTTTTAAGTTCAAAAGTGGTGGATCCTTGATTGTAAAATGCTGTTAAGTATTCATATGAATGTAAAGTAACACATTGAAGAAGTTAATGCAGGGTATAGTGCAGGGCAGTCCGAGAGGCGGGAGTTCCTGGCGTTGGTGAGGCCTATAAAGGCTCAGCGGCAGCGAGAGGCGGCGGCAGTCCGAGAGGCGGGAGTTCCTGGCGTTGGTGAGGCCTATAAAGGCTCAGTGGCAGCGAGAGGCGGCGGCAGTCCGAGAGGCGGGAGTTCCTGGCGTTGGTGAGGCCTATAAAGGCCCAGCGGCAGTGAGAGGCGAACTTGTGCAGCTGCAGCGGGGACAGAAGGCAAAAAAGAAGCAGAAAGAAATCAAAAGGTGACGTCACAGCCAAGAGGGTAAGTGATTGGCTGGTGATTGGTGAGTAGTTTTTCTTTTTTCTCTTCTATAACAGTGACTAAACTTTAACATTGTTGTTGCCAATTTAAGTGTATCTAAGGGTTAAGTCATGGCAGGAGAGCTCGGTCGGGTATTATGCTCCTCCTGTACCATGTGGGAACTCAGGGATGACTCCAGTGTCCCTGACGACTATGTGTGCAGGAAGTGTATCCACCTCCAGCTCCTGACGGTCCGCATTGCGGAATTGGAGCTGAGGGTGGATTCACTCTGGAGCATCCACGATGCTGAGAATGACGTGAGTATCACGTGTAGCGAGTTGGTCGTACCGCAGGGAAAGGGTCTACAGCCAGATAGGGAATGGAACACCAACAGGAAGAGCAGTGCAAGGAAGGTAGTGCAGGAGTCCCCTGTGGTCATCCCCCTGCAAAACAGATACACTGCTTTGGGTACTGTTGAGGGGGATGACTCATCAGGGGAGGGCAGCAGCAGCCAAGTTCATGGCACTGTGGCTGGCTCTGTTGCACAGGAGGGCAGGAAAAAGAGTGGGAGAGCGATAGTGATAGGGGATTCAATTGTAAGGGGAATAGATAGGCGTTTCTGCGGCCGCAACCGAGACTCCAGGATGGTATGTTGCCTCCCTGGTGCAAGGGTCAAGGATGTCTCGGAGCGGGTGCAGGACATTCTAAAAAGGGAGGGAGATCAGCCAGTTGTCGTGGTGCACATTGGTACCAACGACATAGGTAAAAAAAGGGATGAGGTCCTACGAAACGAATTTAAGGAGCTAGGAATCGCAGGATAGCGCAGATGAATACGTGGCTTGAGCAGTGGTGCAGCAGGGAGGGATTCAAATTCCTGGGGCATTGGAACCGGTTCTGGGGGAGGTGGGACCAGTACAAACCGGACGGTCTGCACCTGGGCAGGACTGGAACCAATGTCCTAGGGGGAGTGTTTGCTAGTGCTGTTGGGGAGGAGTTAAACTAATATGGCAGGGGGATGGGAACCAATGCAGGGAGACAGAGGGAAACAAAAAGGAGGCAAAAGCAAAAGACAGAAAGGAGATGAGGAAAAGTGGAGGGCAGAGAAACCCAAGGCAAAGAACAAAAAGGGCCATTGTACAGCAAAATTCTAAAAGGACAAAGAGTGTTAAAAAAACAAGCCTGAAGGCTTTGTGTCTTAATGCAAGGAGTATTCACAATAAGGTGGATGAATTAACTGTGCAAATAGATGTTAACAAATATGATGTGATTGGGATTACGGAGACGTGGCTCCAGGATGATCAGGGCTGGGAACTCAACATCCAGAGGTATTCAACATTCAGGAAAGATAGACTAAAAGGAAAAGGAGGTGGGATAGCATTGCTGGTTAAAGAGGAAATTAAGGCAATAGTTCGGAAGGACATTAGCTTGGATGATGTGGAATCTATATGGGTAGAGCTGCAGAACACCAAAGGCAAAAAACGTCAGTGGGAGTTGTGTACAGACCTCCAAACAGTAGTAGTGATGTTGGGGAGGGCATCAAACACGAAATTAGGGGTGCGTGCAATAAAGGTGCAGCAGTTATAATGGGTGACTTTAATATGCACATATATTGGGTTAACCAAACTGGAAGCAATACGGTGGAGGAGGATTTCCTGGAGTGCATAAGGAATGGTTTTTTAGACCAATATGTCGAGGAACCAACTAGGGGGGAGGCCATCTTAGACTGGGTGTTGTGTAATGAGAGAGGATTAATTAGCAATCTCGTTGTGCGAGGCCCCTTGGGGAAGAGTGACCATAATATGGTGGAATTCTGCATTAGGATGGAGAATGAAACAGTTAATTCAGAGACCATGGTCTAGAACTTAAAGAAGGGTAACTTTGAAGGTATGAGGCGTGAATTGGCTAGGATAGATTGGCAAATGATACTGAAGGGGTTGACTGTGGATGGGCAATGGCAGACATTTAGAGACCGCATGGATGAACTACAACAATTGTACATTTCTGTCTGGCGTAAAAATAAAAAAGGGAAGGTGGCTCAACCGTGGCTATCAAGGGAAATCAGGGATAGTATTAAAGCCAAGGAAGTGGCATACAAATTGGCCAGAAATAGCAGTGAACCTGAGGACTGGGAGAAATTTAGAACTCAGCAGAGGAGGACAAAGGGTTTGATTAGGGCAGGGAAAATGGAGTACGAGAAGAAGCTTGCAGGGAACATTAAGACGGATTGCAAAAGTTTCTATAGATATGTAAAGAGAAAGAGGTTAGTAAAGACAAACGTAGGTCCCCTGCAGTCAGAATCAGGGGAAGGCAGAATGGGGAACAAAGAAATGGCAGACCAATTGAACAAGTACTTTGGTTCGGTATTCACTGAGGAGGACATGAACAACCTTCCGGATATAAAAGGGGTCGGAGGGTCTAGTAAGGAGGAGGAACTGAGGGAAATCTTTATTAGTCGGGAAATTGTGTTGGGGAAATTGATGGGATTGAAGGCCGATAAATCCCCAGGGCCTGATGGACTGCATTCCAGAGTACTTAAGGAGGTGGCCTTGGAAATAGTGGATGCATTGACAGTCATTTTCCAACATTCCATTGACTCTGGATCAGTTCCTATGGAGTGGAGGGTAGCCAATGTAACGCCACTTTTTAAAAAAGGAGGGAGAGAGATAACAGGGAATTAAAGACCGGTCAGCCTGACATCGGTAGTGAGTAAAATGATGGAATCAATTATTAAGGATGTCATAGCAGTGCATTTGGAAAGAGGTGATATGATAGGTCCAAGTCAGCATGGATTTGTGAAAGGGAAATCATGCTTGACAAATCTTCTGGAATTTTTTGAGGATGTTTCCAGTAGAATGGACAAGGGAGAACCAGTTGATGTGGTATATTTGGACTTTCAGAAGGCTTTCGACAAGGTCCCACACAAGAGATTAATGTGCAAAGTTAAAGCACATGGGATTGGGGGTAGTGTGCTGACATGGATTGAGAACTGGTTGTCAGACAGGAAGCAAAGAGTAGGAGTAAATGGGGACTTTTCAGAATGGCAGGCAGTGATTAGTGGGGTACCGCAAGGTTCTGTGCTGGGGCCCCAGCTGTTTACACTGTACATTAATGATTTAGACGAGGGGATTAAATGTATTATCTCCAAATTTGCGGATGACACTAAGTTGGGTGGCAGTGTGAGCTGCGAGGAGGATGCTATGAGGCTGCAGAGCAACTTGGATTGGTTAGGTGAGTGGACAAATGCATGGCAGATGAAGTATAATGTGGATAAATGTGAGGTTATCCACTTTGGTGGTAAAAACAGAGAGACAGACTATTATCTGAATGGTGACAGATTAGGAAAAGGGGAGGTGCAAAGAGACCTGGGCATCATGGTACATCAGTCATTGAAGGTTGGCATGCAGGTACAGCAGGCGGTTAAGAAAGCAAATGGCATGTTGGCCTTCATAGCGAGGGGATTTGAGTACAGGGGCAGGAAGGTGTTGCTACAGTTGTACAGGGCCTTGGTGAGGCCACACCTGGAGTAATGTGTACAGTTTTGGTCTCCTAACCTGAGGAAGGACATTCTTGCTATTGAGGGAGTGCAGCAAAGGTTCACCAGACTGATTCCCGGGATGGCGGGACTGACCTATCAAGAAAGACTGGATCAACTGGGCTTGTATTCACTGGAGTTCAGAAGAATGAGAGGGGACCTCATAGAAACGTTTAAAATTCTGATGGGGTTAGACAGGTTAGATGGAGGAAGAATGTTCCCAATGTTGGGGAAGTCCAGAACCAGGGGACACAGTCTAAGGATAAGGGGTAAGCCATTTAGGACGGAGATGAGGAGGAATTTCTTCACCCAGAGAGTGGTGAACCTGTGGAATTCTCTACCACAGAAAGTTGTTAAGGCCAATTCATTAAATATATTCAAAAAGGAGTTCGATGAAGTCCTTACTACTGGGGGTATGGTGAGAAAGCAGGAATGGGGTACTGAAGTTGCATGTTCAGTCATGAACTCATTGAATGGCGGTGCAGGCTAGAAGGGCCGAATGGCCTACTTCTGCACCTATTTTCTATGTTTCTATGTTTCTATACTTCATTATCTATGAGCAAAATTATCGGGCCCGAATTTGATGAACTTACTGCAGGCTGCCACCGAGTTTTCTCAGCAGTCTCCCTGTGTTTTCAGCGCTCGCCCCTCTGAGCGTGTTTGGTGAGGCCCTCACGCCAGCGGGGAGAGAAGACCGCTGGGGAGCGTCTGTTGACAGAAGTCCTCCCACACGCTGACTCCCCAGCTGCCGTGGTGGGATTTGAACTCGTGTCTCTGCATCATTCGTCTTGGCCTCTGGATTACTCGTCTAGTAACATAACCAGTATGTTACCGTAACAAGTATAGGTGACATCTTTTTTCTTTGCTACATGTTGAAACTTGTTTCTAAGGTTTATTGCAGTTTAAGGAATGGAATTTAAATTTCTCCATTTGATACATTTATCCTAGCTAAAGTCCTATGGGCCCGAGTTTGGTCAAACTTAAATTCCGCCCATGTACCGTCGAAAGGGCTGCTAAGATCCTGACGGTACTTAGGATTGGTCCGGGCGGTCCTTCGCTCCAGCAGCAGAAGAGACCCCCTCATGGAGGCAGGTCTCACCTGAACAATAAGTATGAAGACCTGTAAGAAAAGGTTAGTGCACTTGTTTTCTTCATTTATTTTGTAGCGATTTTTGTAGGATAGTATCCTCTGAAGGATTTGTAATCGTTTTTTTTCATTTGTTGAAATGTTTTTTTCCTGTTCCCCCCTCCCTGGGCCCGACTCTATCCTCGGCGTTACTTTGCCAAGGATCGCATTTGCCACCCAGAATGCGACCTACCACCCATTCCGCCCAGAATTGGCGTGTAATGACCATTTTTTCCACCAGGCATTTTTGTTTCCATTTTTCCACTAAACTTCCGCCCAAAGTACCGTCAGGATCTTAGCAGCCCTTTCGACGGTACATGGGCGGAATTTAAGTTTGACCAAACTCGGGCCCATTGGACTTTAGCTGGGATAAATGTATCAAATGGAGAAATTTAAATTCCATTCCTTAAACTGATAAACCTTAGAAACAAGTTTCAACATGTAGCAAAGAAAAAAGATGTCACCTATACTTGTTTTGATAACATACTGGTTATGTTACTAGACTAGTAATCCAGAGGCTAGGACTAATGATCCAGAGACATGAGTTCAAATCCCACCACGGCAGCTAGGGAATTTAAATTCAATTAAAATAAATCTGGAATAAAAAGCTAGTAATGGTGATCATGAAACTATTGGATTGTCGTAAAAACCCATCTGGTTCATGAATGTCCTTTCGGGAAGGAAATAAGCCATCCTTACCTAGTCTGGTCTATATTTGACTCCAGACCTACAGCAATGTGGTTGACTCTTAACTGATCTGTGAAATGGCCTAGCAAGCCACTCAGTTGCTCGGGAAACATCTCATGGACTACAGCGGTTCAAGAAGGCTGTTCCCTACCACCTTCTCAAGCATAATTAGGAATGGGCAATAAATGCTGGCTTAGCCAGCAATGCTCACATCCCATGAATGAATAAAGAAAACCTGATCAAATTAATAGTAATAAAATTGATGAGCTTCACCTTATCAGCAGAACAACCACTTTGTTCTCAAGGCTAATGATAACATTGGATGCTAACATAATTCAAAATCATTGAGTGAACACCAATCCTACTCCTCCTTTAGGCTTTAAACCTAATTACTTTCACACTAGTTTGCCCTTTTCCAACCCTAGAAATAGAAGTGTAAAGTTTTAGAATCCAGAAAAGAAGTGCTGCAGATTGTGTTCTATCAGCAGCAAACAGAAGAAAACGTCACATTGTCATCACACATGGATCTATAGATATGATTTCACAGTGTACTCAAGGCATAATTTACATGCAGATGTACATTGTTATTATAATGGCCCACATTTTGCAATAGAATTAATAGTTATCAACACTCACCGTTATTGAGAAATAGGTCAGACAGAAACTTCCAATGTCTGCACATGCAGAGTTAAACGTGGAAATCAGGAAGTTGCTGTCCAAGTTGCCATGCTCCTCAAAAAGCTTTGTTATACTAGTATCTTGCTGAGAGACTCAACATTCAAATACATGCAACGGTGTGGAGTTGGGGTACTTAATGAGAGATATCCATTAAACACACCAGAAAAAGTTAAGGCTTCTCCATTCAAGTATAAGTGAATTTTTAATGGTGTGATAAGTCTTAATTACTGTCAAACAACTTCTCTGACACTGAAATTTAACTCATACAAGCATTGAGTATCATTCCTTCAGATTTTAATTATTGGAGATATTAAAAATATGGATTTTTTCCTTCTGTCTCTTTTATTTCTCTCTCTTAATTCCATCTTTCTTTCCCTTTCTTTATTTCACTTTCTATACATAATTTGGCATTAAATTAACAATTTTAACTTACAATTCCTGGTTTTGACTCTGTGGGGTCAAAACTTGGTTCCTACCACCAGCTGATACTGCCTGGGAGAGGCGGCAACGGGGTATAAATGGCCGGGAGGTGGCACTGGTGGGGTGCTGCCTGATGGGAAATTGGGTTCTGGTGTTTCAAGATTGTCAGAATTTGACGCCTCGCTGACTACCGCCATGGAAATCCTGACGTCAGTACGCGTGTAATGCCTCCTTGGCGTCGGTCTCACCAAATTCACTTACCGGCTGGCGGGGAACATGCCACAAAAAGTTGGCATTTCCAAGTCGAGGTAAAGATTCAGGGGTGGTATTTAAAGGGAGTTGCAGCTGGGTCACAGTGCTGCGTTCTCTCTTCGCCGAGTACAGAGGTGTTGGCGTGCTGTGACTACTCAGCTTCACAACTAGCATTTCGCTAACATTGGTGGGTTTCAGGTCGCATCCATTGGCAACTAGCATATCGCGGCTACATTCTGCAACTTAATGAAGGCAATGATGGCACACCACGTTGTCCTGCGGCGAAGACTTCAAAGACGCTGGCTACAGAGATGGCTTCTGGCCAATGTGGGTACACACCAGAGGAGAGTCCCCAGACCTTGGGGCAGGAGGCCGTACAGACACAGGGTTTACCATGCACATTAATCTTACCTTGATATGTCCGAGGAGCAGTGCATAAGAAGGCTACCGTTCCGCAAGGCGGTGGTCACCGAGCTCTGCCACCTCCTGCAGACAGACCTTGAAGCTGACATCGGCACCAGGACCTCTCTGTCAGTGGCACTGAAAGTGACAATTGCCCTCAACTTCTCTGCTACTGGCTCCTTTCAGTCTCCTGTAGGCGATATATGCCACATCTCAGTTTGCAGTACATTGCTGCATTGGCCTTGTGCCTGACGCTCTCTACAGCCGACGCATGGACTACAGCATGTCCAGGCAGTGCTAGGATGAGCGCTACCGTGGCTTCGCCAGGATAGTGGGCTTCCCCAGGGTTCGGGGGCCATTGATTGCACGCATGTGGCATTGCGGAACCCGCCTCACAATGGACTGGTGTTTTGCAATTGAAAGGGCTACCATTCCCTCAACATTCAGCTGGTCTGTGATCACAGGCTGCCAATGCACACTATCCTGGCAGCTGCCACGATGCCTTCATCCTGCGGGAGACCAGTGTGCCACAACTGTTCCAGCCACCGCAGGAAGGGCATGGCTGGCTCAAAGGATATGGTCTCGCCACCTAGCTGATGACACCCCTCCGCAATCCCACCACATCTGCCAAGTAGTGCTGAAACACCAGCCATATCGCAACCAGAACCATTACAGAGCAAATTATCGGGGTTCTGAAGCAGCATTTCCACTGCCTTGACCACACTGGAGGGGCATTGTAGTACTCACCTCATAGAGTGTCCGTCTTCAACATTGTGTTCTGCATTCTGCACAACGTGGCCATCATGAGGGCCCAGCCATTATCAGCAGGGATGTATGATCCATCTCAGGAGGATGACGATGATGAGGAGGAAGACGAGGAGCTTCATCCAAGGAGGTGGCAGCCTGACACTATCGCAGCTGCAAGGGCTGCTCGTCAGAGACTCATCGCATAGCGATGCCAGTGAATAACACAAGATGTCCCGAATGGCCAGCCTATTCACCTGCCGATCGGCTGAAGACATCGTGCCCCACTCTCCAAGCCTTCGTGTACGTATATGGCAAGACAAGATTGTGAAAAAATTAAAAGATTTTTTTTGACAACAAAAACCACAGCGTGCTGTAAAGAAGCACTAAAGGACACCATCATCCACAGCAAAAATAATTGAAACCACACCCCTTGAAACATTCTCACCCACATCCACACGCAACTATTTACATTAGTTCATATTTGAACAAGGACAGCATCTCTGGCTACAATCACACAATTCTTTAATGGACCATGCAAGTTTAACTATTTACATGAGTTCATATTCGACTACAGTCACCATCTCTGACCACTAGCACACACATCTTTAGTGGGTCTTTCTGAGTGCTTTCCCACTCCTTCCCTTCTCCCCCCTCCCACGCCTACTGCTCCTCCTCAATGGGGTCTCAGTGCCTGCAGCAAGATATGTAGAAGGTCACTCTGTTGGCACTGCTGCCGCAGCTGATGGCCTAGCAGAACTCTCCTCGCCAACTCAGGCCCTGGAAGGCCCGGCTGCGGACTGCATCATCTCAGCATGGGCGGCAGCACTCTGTGGTGGATGGGTTGCAGAGAGCAGCAGGGGCAAGGGCGGAATGATGTCATCCTGAGAGGACATCACACTCCAACAGGCCTGACCCACTGCTACTCCCCCGGGGCAGAGCCTCAGCATCTGGAGCAATCTGGGTGAGAACAGATTGCTGCCCTGCTTCGGCAAAGTTAGGTCCCCGTTGAACGGATGGGGCCCCAGACATGATGGCAGCAATCAGTGCCTGTGTGGCATCAAGTTGGCTTTGCATCAGGGCAGACTGCATCTGCAGCACACCACAGAGCTGATTGATGCCACCACGTACTGATGACATGACAGTCTGCAGGCCTACCATAGCGTCGACCTGGTGCTCAGTGGCGACTGCCACGTCAGCTATAGTCCGTGCCATCATGTCTGGGACCCCATGGCCACTTAAAACATTCAACATCCTTTGGTATCTACCAAGGATGGGCTCCACAGGCTGCAGAAATGAATGTGCAACAGTTGAGGCGGATCCTCCATCCTCACAGCTAGTGCATCGATACTCTCAGGCATCCTTGACAATGCACCCTACAGGTCGCTGTGCATTTGCAATGACTGTCTTGTGACATCCTCTAATTCGGGCTCATCACCAGAGTGCTGCTGAGTATCACTCAGGAGCGTACACACATTCCGGGGAGCTGGCCCCCCTGCTTTCCCCTCCCCATTGTTGCAGGCCACTGGGTCCCGGAGCATCACCCACCTCCACCTTCCACCAAAAAGCTGCTCGCATCCGCTGTCATGTCCAGAGAGGTGTCCTCTACCTCCTCCTCCTCTCTACCGTCATATGCTGTGGAAGACTCACGTGCAGACCCCTGGCCGTCTGAGTCATCATCTGAAAGCACAAAGCCAGAGAAGAGTGGTTACTTGCAGAGGAGGGGGCCAGGACTGGTAAAGGCATTCAGAAAGGCCAGTCTCATGGAAAGTGGTGAAGGATTGTGGTGTCAGGGCTAAGTGGCCTGCTAGAGGCTGCAAAGGAACTCAACATACCATCATTGTGCCAAGGGGACTCGGCCTGGCCCACCGCCACCGCACTCACTTGTGCGCCTATCAGGGCTGATAAGCATTCCTCCACGGACTCAGGGGTTGCACTTCAGAGTCCCCTCCTCCGGTCTGTATCTGGTCTCTTCTGATCTGTGGAGCTTGGCCTGTAAGCTTAAAGAGATCATCCGCGTTAGTGACCTTTTATCCGTCTGTCCGAAGTGCCTTACATAGTTCAGAACATGTTAATGTATGAGTGTCTTTAAAAGTCGATGTAATTTCCATTAGCTGCGAGTACTTGGTGTGGCAATGCTTGAATGAGGAGGGTGAGGACCTAGCAGTAGTGGTGTAAGGGGGTAGTCTCTATGAAGGGGTCAAGTTCCCATCTGACCAACTTGAGTGGTTCGAATCGCTTCCATTCCCTTGGGTTCTAGATTCTGGATTTATTTGGGGGATGTGACAAAATGCAAAGGACACTGGTTTGATGCAAAACAATTTTGATATTTTACAGTCAAGAAAATGCAAACTAATAAATACTTAAATAAGAAAGTACAATCTCAAAACTTATTCAAAGTTATTAAAGAACAATACCTTACACACTCAGAGGGGGTTACAATAGCTTATAATGACTCTAACAGAAAACAATACATCACATATTCAAAGGGGGTTACAGTAAAATTATACCTCCCACCACCCAATACCTAATTCTAGCTAGGTTGGACTCCAGGGCAGGCAGGGACTATGCTTACCAATCCTTTTGACAGTTAATGGTAGGCCATGGTTTCAGGGTTCACTGGATGTGGTAGGATCTGCTTGCCATACCCCGAACGTCAGAGAAGACATCTTGCTGCGCAATCTTCAGTTGGATTGAGTCCGCAGATGCGGTAAGGTGCGTTTTGGATCTGTGGGGTAAGTATCTGGTTTTCATCGGTAGAAATAGATTTCTACAGTCTTTTAGGTAAGATTTTACCCGTTGGTAGGTCAGGATTAGATTGTAGAGTGGAAACTTTTCGATTCTTCGTTGTTTTCCCGTTGGAGTTTTGTTCGAATTTGGTTGATCGCGGTGGTTTTTTCGTTGATACCACGTTGACTGTGGTCAGTTGCTGCCACAATGGTGATGTTCTTCCTTCCTTCAGGACTTCAGGACTTCGCGGCTGGAGAAGTTAGTTTACAACTGTCGCATTAGTTTCTCTCCTTGTCGTGATGACACAGCGTAGTGTGGTACTAGTCTGTCAGTCATACCCTCTGTTGAAAACAGAGGCCAGTTATACGATTTCAGTGGTTCTAATCTTGGCGCAAATCAGTTCAAAATCCTTCGTATAAATTTGGCAGGCTTGGCTCTTCTTTGGAGGGCTCGTTACAGATTGATATGTTTTGGGTGAGTTGAAGTTTAAAAACTGTTTCCTGATGGAAATATTATTTGGTAATTGCAATGTCCTTTTGTGCTTAGTTTTTTGCATAAAGGCTGGATTGGGCTTCTTTGTGATGTATATGCTGAAATGGTTTTCCAGACCCATGTTGATGGGTAGCTATCTCTGGGTGATTTTGTGACGTTAATGTCTCTTGTGGAGAAGGATTCTCGAATACTCATTCCTCCAGACAGGTTAACTTAGTCCTCACACCCAGGTAGCCTCATTAATCAGACTGTCTCCTGCTAGTTCCTTAGGCCTGCCCACAGCCTTGAATTTGTCTTTTAAAATCCAAAATTCTATTAAAGTTCGTAGTTTTTTCCAGAAGCACTTTCGAGTTCCAAACTTTTTGGTGGATAGTCCCAAATTAAATTTCCTTTTGAATGAGCCCAAACACTGGGGGGGCGGGGGGCGGTTATTGTCAATTTTGCACCTTCTTCAGTCCCCCCTGTTGACACTCCACACTCTTCAGTGTCAATCAAGGTAAGCTAAATTCCTGCTCCTGAGAGTCAATCTTCCCTGCATTTATAATAGCTAAACATTACCCTGCATCCCCCGTTGAAATGCAAATGCAATTTACAGGCGAATACAGTCGTTGCAATTCGGTTATAGCATGGAGGGGGTATGATGTTCCTCTTTTACTCGGCTTTCACAGTAAAATAACGGTATACAGTCAAATACAACCTTAAATAAAGTAAAATAAAAGGATGTAGTCAAACACATTCTCAGGTAATATAAAGGTCCATAGTCAAACACCTTTTTCAAGTTCAGTAAAATAAAGGTACGTAGTCAAACATTTTTAAGTAACACTCTTACAGCACTTGCGATGTTGCGGTTTACAGCAGGTAAAATTAAACACAAATTAAACATGGTAGTATGGTGTCACCCCTCCCTGCGCGATTCCCAAGTTCGGCCAAGGAGCATATAGCACCCTTTGGTGCCTGACCTGATGGCCTCTGCATTTCACTCGGCAAGTGAGACACCATAAGTAAAGAATAATCGCGAGTTGACAAACAACTAAAGTGTGGGAAGCGATTCGGATCCAGGCTGGGAATTCTATATTTCTGAAAAGGTCCCACCAAGGTGGAATGGTGATCTCGAGAATCTTTTTCTCTATCTCAATTGTTTTTTGCTCAAGAGTATAGAAGTGTTTTTGTGATATAATTACAGCTTTTAGCAGAGTGGTAAGATATTCAGAGAGAGGGGGAATTACATAGCCGAAATGTACAACATAATCCTGCAGGTTTGTAATGTTTTCCTTCACAGTGAGGTGGACAGTGGAGGGTTCAGGAATGGGGACAATCCGTTCCTGGGCCACTTGAACTGATGCCTCAGGTTTGAAGCAAAACCTGCTGTCACTCACCGGACACCAGAAGTGTCCATGTTGGTAGTGGGGCGCACTGGTGGTGACACAATGGGCCCAAGTTCCACATGATTCGCGCCTGATTTTTAGGAGCAACTGGTGGAGAACGGACTATTTTAGAAATCGCAATTCTTCACATTTTTTTTTCTGCAGTTCGAGTCAGGTAGAACAGTTCTAGTTTAGATCAGAATTTTTTCTTCAAAAGGGGGCGTGTCCGGCCACTGACGCCTGATTTGAAAGTTTCCACAGTGAAAATGTACTCCAAACTAAAGTAGAATGGAGCCAGTGAAGATTTTTGTAGAACTGAAAAAACCCGTTCTACACATTAAAAAATCAGGCGCAGGTTACAAATTAGGCGTCCAGAACGAGGTGGGGGGGAGGGGAGGGGAAGGGAACTCATTAAATTCGACAATAAATCCTTATTTATACTTCTACAAATATTATACAAATAAATCCAACCTGAATAAACATTTATAAGCCACGAAAAGATTAAATAAACCATCTTCCTACCTGTGTGAAAGTGCTTCAGCCAGGGAGAATTCTGCAGCCGTTCGTGCCGCTGAGCGGGAGGGGGAGAGAGAGAGAGGGGGGGGGGGGGGGGGGGGGGAGGGAGAGAGAGAGAGGGGGGGGAGAGAGAGAGAGGGGGGGAGGGAGGGAGGGAGAGAGAGAGAGTGGGGGGGGGGAGGGAGAGAGAGAGGGGGGGAGGGGGGAGAGAGAGAGGGGGGGAGGGGGGAAGAGAGAGGAGAGGGGAGGGAGGGGAGGGAGGGAGAGGGGAGAGGGGAGGGAGGGAGAGGGGAGAGGGGAGGGAGGGGGGAGGGAGGGGGGAGAGGGGATGGAGGGAGAGAGAGAGAGGGAGAGGGGGAGGGAGGGATGGGGG